>NC_143014.1:138140054-138740054 GCF_055824585.1 Amblyomma mixtum | reverse complement strand
GCTTTGCAGAAATTTATTTGTATTGAAATTTTTGTGTTCGAACTTTAAAACTCAACTGTCGAAACAAATTTGGAAGGAAAAAAATTTTGTGCCGCATCTGCTCACTGGAATTCCGTGAACAGATCATGCATTAAAAAAGCTAGGAGTGGCGCACATACCAGACATCATTGCAGATTTCGATTAGAATGGCACGCTTCGTTCTCCCCTCACCTTGGAATAGGGTCGCCACCTGTACAGTAATAACTTTATCTGGACGTTTGGTTTCGGTTTGATGGGGTTTAACGTAAATAAGAGACTCAGGCTATGAGAGACGCTGGAGGGGCGGGGGGGGGGGGGGGGCTCCGTATAATTTCGACCACCTGGGGATCTTTAACCTGCTTCGACATCGTACAATACAGGGGACTCTAGCATTTCGCCTGCACCGAAATGCGACCGCTGCGGCCGGGATCGAGCCCAGTCTTTTAAGTCAACCGCCGAGCACCCTAAGCACTGCGCCACAGCGGCAGACTTTTTCTAAAGGGGGCCTTTTGTTGGGCTGCGGCAATTGATGCATGACTGTGCAGCTGCTTGGCGGAGTAGAACCTGTTTACCGTTGAGCTTACTCTGGCTACCACCTCAAAGCAGGTGCGTGATACACCTTGTCCTCTCTCTGTGGTGCCAAACGTGGCGTTTGATTCGACGGCACAAAGTTCAAGTCCTCAAGGAGCCGAAACAGCGGCGTACAAGAAAGTCTTTATTATCCTTTGCTATAGTATGGTATGCTTTGCTATGCTATGGTTAGGTAAGGTATGGTATGTTAGGGTATTTTGTGGTATGATATGGTATGATAAGGAATGGTAGGGTATGGTATGTCAAGTTAGAGTATGTGGTATATGGCATGCTGTGATGTGCTATGGTGTGGTATGGGATGTAGAATGTGGGGTATAAGGTAGCAAAGCTGCCCATGGGCAATGAGAGAAACCGCACTCCGGAGCTTTGGATTACTTTCGACAAACTGGGGCTTTCTAACGTGCGCTGACATCGCACAGCATAGGGCCTGTTTTTATCTCGTCTCCATCAAAGTGCGGAAGCAGCGGAACACGTTTCATACCGGGACGACGGACTCAGCATACGAAAGTCATAGCCACTTAGGAACAGCCGCGTGCACTACTGGTACTTAGGATCGTTCTGCCTTTTCCAAGCAGTATTGCGCCGCTGAGTTAGACAGGCGGAACCGCGAGAGGCGTGTAACGACGTCTAGCTGCGCAGCGCCGAGCTTGGGAGGCATGCCGCAGTGTGCTTGTACTTTTAGCCGAGGAGGATAGGGGACGATGAGGCGGTGACATTTTCTCGGCGTCGTTGCCGGTATGATCAGCACGTTTCGGGTCGGGTTTAATCGCTGGGAACACGATTTGGATCACAAGATTCGCTTTCTTGTACAAAAGAACACGCATGCTGAAAATACACCAAGACAGCTCAAGAATACTTCACTGAAGAAAAAAAAAAAGTCCAGCTTGCTCATTTTGAGGCAAGTCCCTTCAAACGTGCAGTCATTCCAAGGGGATGTCGACAATTTGGTCTCCGACTGGGCAGTCTTCAAGGCTAGCGTCGAACTCCTCAAAAACTAACTATTTGGCGCTTAGCACAAGTGCAGCGAACTCGAGTGGGGAATCTTCCTCTTCGGTTCCGTCATCCCTGACGGCTCCAACATTTTCGTTGCAAAACTGGCTGGCCGTGTCCATGTCTGTGATCGCAGTACTCATGGTCGAGGGGTCCTCTAGTTCTACCGCCTCAGGCAGCGCGACATGGTTCATAGTACCAGATGCGTTGCCGTGATCCTGTGGACACTGTTTTGTTCGTAGATGTTGAGCCAACAGTATCAATCTGCCTTCGGAGATCCGCTCTCGAGCGGCGCGTCGAGCAGCCTGATATTAATAGTATTTCCGAGGGTCTTCCCTTGCCGTGCATCTCGAATTTACACAAGGCAGAACAAATAGGCGATATTGAACAAGCTGGTTCGGGGTTGGTTCTCAAACTCGTTAGATGGGGGACGGCTCTGAACTATGTGCGCGAATGTCCTAGCACGAAATCCGGTGAAGAAAAAGTGAAAGTTGAGAGTTGAGATGCTGTAAGCTACACGTGGGCATAGCTTTGCGGTTTCTGTCGGCAATTGCTCCACCGTAGCGACACCTACAATAACTAAAACACATAATCCGGCCGCGAACTCACAAATACAAATAACAGTCACTCATACTGTCACCATCCCGAGACTAGGTCCGTGTCCACTAAGATCTTTAAAAGAAGACGTGAAGCCTCGTTTCTACAGAATTGGTTCGCGCGCGGGAAAACAATGTGCTGAACGGAGCTGTGAGGGATTCCTGCCCTCTTCAGGGCTCCGAATAACGGGCACTTTTCCGCGTTGTGGAGACTACAGTACATTAAGTAATGTCCTATATCACCGCACACACTACAGGTTGAAGATGATGGAAACGATGCCAGCCCCGTAATTTACATTCAGGCAAAATGTTCTCGAGAGTCACGGTATCTCTTTTTATTTTCGCGCCCACTTCATAGAAACATAGCTACATTCTGCGCATTCATGCGGGGGGGGGGGGGGGGGGGGGTCAGCAAGAATCGCCAACTGAGTTCTTTAAGGCAACCGGCTACCTCATCGAAGCACAACAGAAAAATGCCGTAACTGCTGTGCTGCTTTTGTAGCAATTTGTTGTGCAGTTTGGGGCGCCTAAAGGCACACGATGTACACCGCCAGTCAGGCTTCGAACACAAGCAAAAAATATAGGACTGTTGCAGAGTTTAGAGCGAAAGGAATATCAACACAGAAAAGTTCATGTAATGCCATCGTTAGCGATATCATTAAGGGCGATACAATATCAACTATGCCCAAGCGGCTTGAAATTTGACCGAATGATTCCTGAGAGTTTTCGTAGTATTCTTGTGAGCTGCTGCCCGATCTAGCAACATTTGTGACGCCAAAGAAAAAACAATCCTTGTCAAGGATCGTCTGCTGCCCGCAGATGGCCGTTTTCATGTGCTGGCGCGAAGTCCTTAGAGATGTGGCCAATTACAGTCATCGCATGTTGAGCCTATACCAGAAGCGGAAATCGTAGGTCATAAGCAGTATGGATGAGTCGTATATCAACTATTATATTATTCACCTTTCATATGAACTGTCGTTTTTCAACAGCCAAGTGCTCCCGCATATGAGACTAGACACATGCTTTGCTTATATCTCCGCTGATGTGCGCCGCGAAGAGCGTTGCGGTGGCTGTGCGTTGTTGATTGCCAAGTTTCTGGTCAGCCTGCCATCAGGACGATAGCTAAAACCTCGAATTGGCATCAAAGCATCCCTAGATTCAGTTTGCATCGTGGCTGCATGCATGCTTAGGAAATGATATGATAAGTAAAGTCGTTTTCCTGATTTCTCCTTGCATTATATCGTAATTCGGCCCAAATATGGAACTTTCGATGTTGATTTGAGAACCAGAATTAACTTAGGCTGTCTGCTAAACGTGTTGAACAGAACTGCCAACTCGATATATTGTACCGCAGTGGAGTGCTTCGGAAGAATTTACACCCCCTCGAGTTGTTAACGTGCGCTGTGGTTTTATTTGTCTCCATCTAAATACTGCGGCCGCGGCCGAGATGAACACGAGACCTTGGGATTAGCAGCTGAACGACATATTCATCGAGCCCTCGTCAAGGTGCTTCTTGTGATCAACAAAAAAGTGCTATCGAGCTCTGAACTCCTCAGGACGCTCGAACGGCGATTAGGCGCCGACATGTCATGTCTGCAGAAAATCGCTGTTCCGTGGTTTCACTATCCCATATCAGAGCCCGGGAGCGTGTCTTCATTAGAAACAAGGATGTCCTAGAGGTATCGGCTGATCACAGCAGCAATTTGTTCGCCGCTCACGCGTCCTGGTGACAGTGATGGGCGGCTCAGAAGAGTGAACGACATTTCTGAAAAGAAAAAAAAAGAAAAAACTTTTTTTTTCTGTTTTTTTTCGGAGGGATGGAAAACGGGAAAAATAAAACCTGACTTGGTCTAGAGGGCCTGCAAATGAGACGTAGAACAATAGACGACACGCGAAATTGCTTGGAGCACTGCGCGCACAGTTTTCGGCGGCCATCGTGGCTCGGTCATGGCCATGGAGAAAAAAAAAAATACTAAGACGAAAGCGTCCGGTGATAAGATAACCCTGAAGCCTAGTCATTGCTGGTCCTAGTCACTGCAGCAATTGCATCTCCTTTCTTCTCGTTTAGTCAGTACCAGGTTGCTCTTGCCATGTAGTGAGCATCGTTTGAAGCTTGCCACCAAAATGGCAAGAATCGGTACTACAAGGTGCATCGTAAAGCAGAACTCTGTGCCTGTGTCACTGTGATGACCACAATTACGCGCCGCCCCAGGCATCGGACATTTTATTCTCTGTTTTATTTCCACGTTGTTTTATTTATTTCATATATACAGCCTTCACTGATTACGAGGAAGCATTTGACTCTGTGGAAACCTCAGAAGTCGTGCAGGCATTCCGCAATCAGGGTGTGCAAGAGTGTTATGAGCAAATATTGAAGATATTTATAATGATTGCACAGCTACCATAGTTCTCCATAAAGTCAGAAATAAAATTCCAATAAGAAAGGGTGTCAGACAGGGAGACACGATCTCGCCAATGCTATTCTCCGCCTGTTTACAGGCGGTATTCCGAGGCCTGAATTGGGAACAGTTGGGGATGAGAGTTAATGGAGAATACCCAAATACACCTTACACGCTACAGCAAAGAAGAAAAACAGAAGTAGGCAGAAAACAATGCCTCTGGGCTGCTTCCTTGGTATGTTCATCGTTCCAGCTAAAACCACACTATGCCACATCATTCTGAGGCTCACTGGAACAACTAGCATTTAAAATAATTTATCCTCACACGGGGAAAAACGTACAACGCATGGGGCTTGCGAGACGGTCGAATCAAAGCGCGAAGTTCAAAGCCTATCAAAGCGGGAAGTTCAGCCGTAGCTTTACACAACGCTCAATATCTACCGGGTGTTTCAGCGAACACTTTCAAAAATTCTCAAAAATAGGCTTTTTAGGGTAAAATTATGGCTTTTGTGGCATAGTATCTATAGGCCTGGCGGACACCAAAAAATGGGTGAGTCATCTTTACTAGTAAGCTGGTTAATTAACTTCTAATAATTAACTTTCTAACTATTAGTCTTAGGCGCCCAGTTGCAATTATAGATCTTTAGCCGGTCGTTAGTAATAGCCATATAAATGTCTAAAATTTCTAAAACCCGATTACCCTTGGCGCTGTGGCTCGAAAAATTTGGCTTTTTCGACTAGTTACATGCACTGGAGAGGTTGCTTTTCCTGCATGCTTTCGAAAGCGCATGTATTTTCGCGCGATGGAGGCAAATTTTGGCGAGCCACAGCGGCGAGGGTAATTGCGTTTTCAAAATTTTAAAAGCTGATATGGCTATTACTAACGACCGGCTACAAATCTCAAATTACAATTAGGCACCTAATACCACTATATATTAAAAACGTCAATTATTAAAAATTAGCTAACCAGCTTTCTACCTAAGACGATTCACTGGTTTCCTTGTGTCCGCCAGCACTGGTAACGCTATGCCACAAAAGCCATATTTTTACCCCAAAAAGCCGTTTTCGGAAATATTTAATAGTGTTTTCTCAAACACCTGGTATATGGCTCACAGGTGACCCAAGCTGAATTGGCATTCCGCCAGGGCCATAGGGATAGTTAAATATACTTTGAGCGTTATTTATAGATGCATTCATGAGTTAGCAGCATGGCATTTTTTTTCTTGCGAGTTTCATGCTCAAAATACCAAGACACTTTAGAAAAATTAAGAAAAGCAATAAAATCTCCTTCCTTGTGTGATGTCTCTTTGTTGGCGGCGGTAGCTCTCTCGTTGGTTACTCATGTTGCTGGCAATTCAGCGTCTTTTTAAAACGAAACATTACTAGTCTCATTACGAGAAAAGCTGGAGGGGTGTGTGTACCCCCATATGGTTGAGAAAATTCCATGATCGGCAAGGAAAATAGTTTGACGTCAACGAAGGGACATATGAAGCACGCAGCAAAAGGACCGCCGCCACTTCAGACATTCCTGTACAAGTCGTTCGTCTAGTATAGTTGCACTGGCCGACCTCATGTGGCATCAGTTTTCCCGACATTCGTACTAAAATTTCGGAAACTGTTGGCTGTACAGCGTTCCGGGTGGTTTCACACAATTTCTCATTGCATGTTTTTTATTCGAGATATTTGCCATTAGGCATAATGTAAAGGGAGAGAAAGTTATAAGAAGGAGTGTAAACAAGCCTCACTTAAAAAGTGGCAAAAGTTCACGATAAAGCGATTAACATGAGTCCACTTGCGATAGTCTCCTGCAAGGTCCCATCGCTGGCCTTTAGGACCTTCTTTAGGAAACGTCGTCTCACGGAGCCTGTAGCCGGGAAAGTGCACAGCAAGGGTTTTTCGTCACACTAGTCTGGCGCAGCACCCAAATGGGGACACTTGTCAGTCACATCGAAACGTTTGTCACGCCACCGATGACGCACCAAAGGAGTCAGAGCCACTCCTTCCCGCATCCGGCGCACAGATACCTCCTCCTCCCGAGTGAGACTCCAGGGGAGAGGGTACGAACACAGAGGAATTAGCGCGCCTCATCGCTTACACAAAGCCTGTTTGTCGGTAACATGGGACAGGAACGGATCTGGGGAAGAGGGGAAGGTGGCCGGATGTCTAATGTGTCAAGGTGTGTCATTTCGTCCACATGAATATTATGTGGATCGTGGGTATGGTCGCGAAACCAGTGTATACGCATAGGACAGGGGTATTTTGTGCAAAGTTGGTGAATGGATTGTGTAACTTGGAATGTGCGCCGAACAGCGTTAAGCTTCTTAAGAGCAGCAAGGAAGTCGGTGTAAATGTGCACAATATCTAAAGTGGGTAAGAGTGGGAGGGAAGCAATGACATTGTGTAGCGCTTGAAGCTCCAAGGCAAGGGGGGAGCAAGTATCCGCGCTGTAAGTAGCGCGGGAGTCAAGATGAGGATGGGAGGGACTGTAAACTGGGGTAACCCCCAGCAGTGCTGTGTGTGATTCATCAGTGCATATTATGAACCCTGAAGGAAGATGCGCGGCTGATATCGCCGTCGAAGCACAGGAGCGATTGTCTGTGAGCTGAGAGTATGACCATAGAGGAAGATTCTGTAAACAATGAAGGTGAAGCGACATCTTGTCTGCTCTGTTTGCCATCACGCTGGTCGATGATCTCACTTAATGTATTAAATTGAGCGTACTCTTGCAGAATCGGTATAGGTGTGATACGAGGAAGATTAATTATTGCACGCATAGCCTTCCGATTGGTTGATTCAAGGGAGTCCCACTGTCGACGAGTGAAGCGATGAAATTGGGCCTTGTACACTATCCGCGGCTGAAGGATGGAGCGCACGAGCTGACGGGCAGTGTCAAAACGCGCTCCGCCAGAGCGCATAGCTGTGCGTCGAATCAGACCGAGAGTAGCCTGAGCCGATTTACGGGTCGCGTTTAGCCACGGAGTCCCGGTGCCAGATATATGAAGTAAAAGACCCAGAACACGCACGCTTTCTACTTGAGGAATTTGAGAACTGTTTACCGTGAAGGTAAAAGGGGCTGCTTTCCGTAAGCCCTTTCTCTTTCCAATGCGAATGAAACATGATTTATTACACGAGAGCGTGAGACCCAAAGGGGCTAGGCGTGATGTTAAGGCATCCAGCGCTTGCTGGAGCGGCGACTGTTGCACAGGCGCATCTGGATGACAAGACCAGAAGGTTATGTCGTCAGCATACGCCAGGACGCGTACAGAAGGAATTTTCTCTAGGACTCGAACAAGAGTTATAAAAGTTAACGTTAAATAATGTGGCGGGAGGACGGAGCCGTGGGGTACACCGCGTTACATATAAGTTACATGTGCTAGTGAAATTGGAGGCTAGTTTGTGACAAGGATACGAGCCGACGACATATGCACCTTCAACTGTACGTCTTTCCGGACTTTCCCATCAAAACTGTGTTGCAACCGTCAGCCCCTCAACATTCCGCGTGGTGTCAAACGCGCGCGTGTGTGTGTGGGTGGCCTCATACACCATCGTTGCATTTCATTGCGGCTGGTGGTGTGTGTGCTCGTGCAATTAGCAGTGAACCATCAAAAACATCGGCAACACCTGAAGTGAAACGAGACTGTTCGTGCAAAAAACCAAACGCCGAGAAGCACAACAGTGGTAAAATACTGCCTGCCGGGATAAGAGGGCTGGGCTCGGTCCGAACGTTTGTGATCTGGTGCGCAACCAATACGCAAGCTCATAAACTCGTAGCGAAGAATATTAAAGCATGCAAAACATTATTAGTAAGCAATGTACACAGGGACAGTAATGTTTTGGAATCCCTACACCAAAGCAGTCTTAAGTGCCGCTGCCGTTTTTTTTTATCATAGCAACTTCAGGTTCATAAAATTAATAGTTTTCCTTGTTTTTTTTAGTGCATGTGTAACAACATGCTACCGAACAAATCAACAAGCTATTGGCCTTGATAGGCAATGCTGAAGTGTTTTGGTTTCTGGTTTTAGGTGCGCAGAAATTGTTTATAGAATGTGGGGGCTCGCCATGGCCACTTTGAAAAGAGCATTACTGTTCGCGCAAAATTTTGCACCGACATACCACAACATAAACAGCACGAATTTTTTCAGAATTTAATATCTAATTTTTTTTGGAAACATTTATCCTTTGAGAGTTTACACGAGATCAAATATAGCCTACCTATATGTTCCTCCCAGTCAAGCGAGCGTTTTTTATAAGAAAAGAACCACTTCAAGTGGTAGACAATGCAAAAAAACCCCTTTATTTTCTCTTGAAGTACTCCTCCCTGAGAAATGAATGCGTAAACTTTGCTTCTATATACTTGGGAAGTAATGCACCTCTTTACAGGCAGTACTGGTGCTTGTCTTACGAGCAAGACCGGTCAGGCTGCCAACTACCAGTTGTTTCTGTCTTCCAGTGCTAAAGAGTCGACCATGGCGACAGCACTGGAAGGCTCAGGTGGACCTGTGTGTGTCATATTGTGTCTGTCATGTTAATAACCGATTACTTTTCTTGCACCCTAGCATCTTTCATACCTTACTGCTGTCTACTGGTACCATTGATTTTGTAACTCGAGGTGTATAGCTTCGTAGATAACATGTGAAGCCGAAGGATTGCATGGGTGTTTCATCCAAGCAGAGGTGAAGAAGGGCATTGTTCAGGAAGCAGTTCTGCATCGATTGAAGTCGTCATGCGACGTCATGCATAGATCAAGTGACAACTTGCATTTCAACGGAAAGAGGGAAAGAGAATGCCAGAAGGAGCGTAGAGGTCAGCCGGAGGAACAGGTGTCATGAACACTCGATATGCACCGGAAAAAGCAGAAGAGCTAGTTAAGCTCAGACGGAAGTGGTGTCAATATTTCACTCGAGTTCATGATTACTCGCACACTGCTTGCGACGTCGCCACTGGCCACGACTGACGACGACCGAAAACACGGGCATGGGAGCGCAATGGGCGTGACCGGCCGTCCACCGACTGGTCGCTGCGGAGGTGCGCCCGGCTAGCGACGAAAATTCTCACCTCAACCTACATCACTACGCAGGCATACGATATTGATAGGGTAGCAGCCCAAGGCGCGAGACACGCGCTCGCGCGTTCCGTTGACATTGTGGAACCCTGTAGTACACCCCTGCAGCTTTCCCTTGTGCCTGTGTACCGAAGGTATTGCGAAACTGGTCTCTGCAACTGCCGTTGTCGGTATTAAGAAGTATCACATGCCGAAATGGGAATGAGTAGGTGATTGAATCAGCTCGTAACCTGATGTGAAAGGTATCCTGAACGAACCTGCAAGCTAGCACATTCGGATGAGGCTAAATACGTCGCCGTTAGTATCTCGGACAAGTTACAGCTGCGTCCTATCCACGCCACGTAGGCTGGCGGTGGAAGGTTGAAATGTATTGACATCACGGATTTTTCATCTGATTTATGATTTCACAGAGCAGCCGCCCTTGTGATATCAGTACCACTTTTCATGACTGTGGCGACACCAATATTTGCTAGACACAAAGGCATCCTCGCAGAGCCTTGATAAGTGAAACGTAAGGGATGTCAGTGGACTGTTGGGGAGAGAAAGCCGAATTCTGTGCCGATGTCACTGTGATCATCATCATCGTCACCATAATCGTCAGCCTGACTACGCCCACTGCTGAGGAAAGGGCTTTCCCATGTCTCTCCAATTAACCCCGTCCGTTGCCCGTTGCGGCCATCGTATCCCAGCAAATTTCTTAATCTCATCCGCCCACCTAACTTTCTGCCGCTTAAGGACCAGCGGTTATCTTGCCTTCGCATTACACGCCCTGCCCAAGCCCATTTGTTCCGGTTGATTTAGACTAGGATGTCAATAACCAGCGTTTGCTCCCTCACCGACTCTGCCCACTTCCGATCTATTAACGTTAAACCTATCATTTTTCTTTCCATAGCTCGCTGCGTTGTCCTTAAATAAAGCTGAACCCTCTTTGTTCTATTTTAGCGTCCATGTTTCGGCCCCATAGGCGACGACCGGTAAGATACAGCTGTTGTATACTTTTCTATTGAGGGGTATTAGTAAACTGCCATTTACAATCTGAGGGAACCTGCCATATGCGCTCCTCCCCATTCTTATTCTTCTAGTTATTTCCCTCTTATGATCCGGCTCAGGGGTCACTACCTGCCCGAAGTAGACATATTCTCTTACTACTTCTAGCACCTCGCTACCAATCACGAACTGCTGTTCACTTCCTAGAGGGTTGAACATTGCTTTGGTTTCCTGCATGTTGATTTTTACCCCAGCGTTCTGCTCTGCCTGTCTAACATATTGATCATGCTTTGGAGTTAATGTCCTGAGTAACTTAGCAAGAGAATGTCATCAGCGAATCCCAGAATACTTAGCCATTCTCCATTAACTCTAATCCCCAACTCTTTTTAATTCAGGCCCAGGAATACCTTCTGTAAACAAGCGCTGAATAGCATTGGCGAGGTCGTGTCTACCTGCCTGACATCCTTCCTTATTGGAATTTTATAGCTGACTTTCTTGGGACCGTAGTATGGTAGCTGTGGAGTCAATATAGATATGTTCCAGAATTTGCATGTGACACTCTTCTACACCCTGATTTCGCTATGCCTGCATGACAGCTGAGGTTTCCACTCAGCCAAATGGTTTCATGTAGTCAATGAAGGCTGTGTATAGGGATTGGGTTTATTCTGCGCATTTTTCAATCACCTGATTGATAGCGTGAATATGGTCTATTGTCGAGTATCCTTTACGAAAGCCTGCCTGATTATTTGGTTGATTGAAGTCTAAGGTTTTCTTGACGGTATTAGCGATTACCTTAGTAAGTACCTTGGAGGCAACGGACATGAAGCTGATCGGACTGAAATTCTTCTAGACTTTGACGTCTCCGTTTTTATAAATGAAGATAATATTAGCGTCCTTCCAAGCTCCTGGTACGCTCAAGGTCCGAAGGCATCGCGTATACAGGGTGGCTAGTTTTTCTAACACAATCACTCCTTCGTCCTTCAACAATTGTGCTGTTTCCTTATCCTCACCAGCTGCTTTCCCCCTTTACTTTGCTCCTTAGGTTTTCTTTACTTCGGCCTTCGTTACTGGCAGGGTGTCCCATTGCTGTGCGCTACCTCCTCTGTCAGTAACGTTCTACACATTCGATACTGTATAGATTTGTGTAGAACTCTTCGGCCACATTATTATCTTAGTCATATTGCTAATGACATTGCTCTCTTTGTCTCTTAGCGCATACATCTTAGTTTTACCTATACCTAGTTTTCTCATCACTGCTTTTAGGCTACGTCCGTTTTTTAGAAACGCTCAATTTTCTCCATGTTAAACTTCCTTATGTCGGCTACCTGGCGCTTATTTATTAACTTCGATAGCTATGCTAGTTCTATTCTGTCTGTGAAGTTAGACGTCGTGGTGCTTCGGTGTTTCTTCACGAGATCTGTCTCCTGAGATAGCTTGCCAGTACCTTGCCGAACCATTCTAGCGCCTACTTCTACGGCACACTAGGCAAAAGAGGGCAGCGATGGCGTAGAGGTAGAGCACCCCCTCACGTGCTTTAGGACCGGGGTTCGAATCCCGCTGCCACGCAATTCTCCACTGAGTTAAAAAAAAAAAAAACTCCGCACGTCGATAGAATTGCATAACCAGGTCTGTGGTGCGGCCTGATCTCGGTGACCTGAACCAACAAAGCACTTCGTCACCAGAACAGGATTTGTCCACCCTGGTGTAGTACTTGGCCGCAACCTTCTGTGAACAAACCAATTAACCCTAGACACTCAGTCCCCAGCGGCTGCGGAGGAAGTGACCAAGGCGGCGGTCAGACCTGGAAAGAAGCGGAGGGAGCTAAGAATCACTGGCCCCGGACAGGCTGCCATTGGAAACGGAACCTGGCAACATTTAACGCTAGAACCTTATTTAGTGAGGCTAGGTTAGCAGTGCTGTTGGAGGAATTAGCGGGTATTCAATGGGATGTTACTGTAATGACCTCATTTACGCAGGGGTTCGAGCGTTGCGCATTATAATCACTGTTTTATTTCCAAAAAGAAAAAAAAAATCACTTAGTAGGGCAATCAGTGGGTATCGTGCTGCAGTAAGCTATTTATGCGAAGTTTCGTGCACATCGGCGTTAGCAGTTGCTGGTGCTGCAGTATCGCACCACACAAGCCTCGGCCAACTGCGAGATGCCATCAGTTGGACTACAATGTGAGATGCGCAACCACGCTTTTCAACGCCAATGTTGCACAGCTCGACGCAGTAGCTAGTGTTGGTTTCGCTTGTCTTTAATTCGAGCGCCACGCCACATTTTGAACGAGACATCAGACGAGTGTGAAGCAGGTACTGCGCTGTTAAAGGGCAACTACATAGGTGTTAGAAATCGACAAGCTTAAGAGGGTCGAATGTGTGGAACTTGCAGGTACAGCATGTGAAGTCCTTTTCGGTTAACATACGAAATTGTGACGTAGTCGACGAATAACATCGTGATGGCCTTCACGCTTCTCCGCAGCCCACAGCGCAAGGGGGGGGGGGGGGGGGGGGAGGGGGAGGAGATGGGGAGGGCCGCGTGATGGTGTCATCGAAGGTACAGGTAGATTTCCAACGTGTAAACACTTACTTTGAACGTGAAAAAAATAAAAACAGCGTAACCGAACGTAAAACCCACCGAGAGTTGTTTGGCGGCCTCAGACAAGGCACGGCGGGGTGTGGTTGATGCCAGCGGTAGTTTGAAATCTTACCATTCCCAACGTTACACCAAGCTTGCGTGCACTCCTCTTTTACATTGTGGAGAATCCTAACACTAAATCGTCGATTGGATCAGTATTTGAAACGCCAGTGCAAAAACACTTGCAGTGCTTTACCTATAGCCTATGTAGGTTTGAATCCTTGAATTTCACAACACTCATAAAATGTGATGCAGTTGCCCCCTAACGGTTGGTTTTACAGGCGACTGCCCGCTTTTATTACTGATATTATTGCAAGCAAAGACGCATTTGTTTTGTTAGCTTTTCTTTTGCGACATTGCAGTCGCCTGCCCTGCACACATGAAAACATCGCTTGACTGAAGATAGAGCCTACAGCAGTTACTCCATGGGCTTGATACACTGGTCAAGCAACGTGTGCAGGCGTGTTAGATAGGCGTGTGCAGGTACACGCCTATCTCCCTGAGACTGAATGGTTTTCTCGTGGAGGAAATTGTTGCAGTTTGCCACTAAGATAATAAAATCGCTAATAAATTGAACCTCGACAAAGGTACACACGCAAAATTTTGCAATAATGAGCACATGGTTATCTTGGAGTGAAGTTTAGTACACCACGGAGAAAAGGATTCTTAACGTACACTGATGTGTCGGTACACGTGCATTTATGCGTTTCGCCACCATCGAAATGCAGGAGTCGCGGCGACATTCGTTCTCGCGACCTTGTGCTCATCAAGAGACCGCCGCACAAATGGGCCAACGAGGCGGCCAACGTATGCTGTGATTGTGTGAGGTCTTGGTATAGAGTGCTTCACGATACGAGTATTCACGTTCCTTACGTTTGCTTTTGGCCTTGGTCAACTTGATTTTTGGGTGGTTTTTATTCCTACAAAGAAAATAACGGATTGGCGCAGTGCTACTTTATTACAGCTGCGTAGCATACATATACGGAACTAGGGACACTGATGCACTGCTTAGCTCTGCTGCAGTAGAACAATTAGTTATAACCAAAGATATGATGACGGTAACAGCGATTCCATGTACAGCATTAGTTTTATTTGTGTTACTCATTATCAGCATGTGGGACCGAAAGAGTAAAAGCAGAACAAAGAGCGGGGAGCACAGAGATCGTGTTGTGCCAATTGTGCAGGTGGAAAGTTTCTTTTTACAGGCGACAGGTTTGTTCAGCAGTTGACTTGCGGCATTAAAAAAAAAAGCACTTGACATCCACTCAAAAAGGAAAAAAAAAACATGCACTGGTACCATAGGTCTCCTCGTTCCTTCCAGTACTGCTCGCTGAGCCACTTTTTTCTTTACTCGAGAGGAATAGGCACAAGTGGGTCATCAATCGGCAAATCCTCGACATCGTTGTCATCACTCATGGTAGTACCACTGCTGTACCTTCCCATCGAAGCCGTGGGTGGGCTGGGTTGGCTGGGTGGGCTGGGTGGGCTGGGTGGGGGGCTCGGCTCCAGGCTTATTTCGTCGGCTGATATCAGCAGCTCCTCCAGCAGCAGTTCACTTCCATAATCTCTCAGAAGGGTCTCACAGTCAGGGGTTTCGTCTTCGTCACGGGTCAAAGAGGCGGCATCCGCCTTTATGGCGACAACATCCGTGTTCGGTTTACCGCCGCGGCGTGCACTGCGGGTCGGCGCAGCTGCAAGGATGTTCGGTGTCGGTATCTGCACAACGCTGCAGCCACTTTCACAGGTGCTGTCGGGCGCAGCGACGGCGTCGGTTTCTTTTTCTTCCGCGTTAGTGACGTCGCCCATCGTCTGCCTCCAAGTCGATGGCGGAGTCTTTGGCGAACCGGCGTTCATTTTTGCTGCGTAACTGAACACTTCGTCTTCACGGCTGCTCATCCGTGCTCTGAATAGCGCGCGGAAGTTGCGAAGGAAAAACAAATTTTGCCCCTAGGTGTCTCTCCCAGATGCCTGCGTATTGAATCACTACCTCCTGAGATTTATGGTTTCGTAGAGCTTGACAAACCACGTAGTGTCATTACAGGAACCTGTAGGCTGGTATACTATAACAAAAAATGCACGCGAACGACGCGTAAATGCCATCATTTCGCAGTGATTAGAGCGGCGCAGATGAAAATTGTAGCTTTTAAGCGTAATAGCAATATTCTCAAATTTCTTGAAGAAAAACTTGAAGTTATCTTATTGATTTTGGCAAGCTTTGCAGAAATTTATTTGTATTGAAATTTCTGTGTTCGAACTTTAAAACTCAACTGTCGAAACAAATTTGGAAGGAAAAAAATTTTGTGCCGCATCTGCTCACTGGAATTCCGTGAACAGATCATGCATTAAAAAAGCTAGGAGTGGCGCACATACCAGACATCATTGCAGATTTCGATTAGAATGGCACGCTTCGTTCTCCCCTCACCTTGGAATAGGGTCGCCACCTGTACAGTAATAACTTTATCTGGACGTTTGGTTTCGGTTTGATGGGGTTTAACGTAAATAAGAGACTCAGGCTATGAGAGACGCTGGAGGGGTGGGGGGGGGGGGAGGGGGCTCCGTATAATTTCGACCACCTGGGGATCTTTAACCTGCTTCGACATCGTACAATACAGGGGACTCTAGCGTTTCGCCTGCACCGAAATGCGACCGCTGCGGCCGGGATCGAGCCCAGTCTTTTAAGTCAACCGCCGAGCACCCTAAGCACTGCGCCACAGCGGCAGACTTTTTCTAAAGGGGGCCTTTTCTTGGGCTGCGGCAATTAATGCATGACTGTGCAGCTGCTCGGCGGAGTAGAACCTGTTTACCGTTGAGGTTACTCTGGCTACCGCCTCAAAGAAGGTGCGTGATACACCTTGTCCTCTCTCTGTGGTGCCAAACGTGGTGTTTGATTCGACGGCACAAGGTTCAAGTCCTCAAGGAGCCGAAACAGCGGCGTACAAGAAAGTCTTTATTATCCTCTGCTATAGTATGGTATGCTTTGCTATGCTATGGTTAACTAAGGTATGGTATGTTAGGGTATTTTGTGGTATGATATGGTATGATAAGGAATGGTAGGGTATGGTATGTCAAGTTAGAGTATGTGGTATATGGCATGCTGTGATGTGCTATGGTGTGGTATGGGATGTAGAATGTGGGGTATAAGGTAGCAAAGCTGCCCATGGGCAATGAGAGAAACCGCACTCCGGAGCTTTGGATTACTTTCGACAAACTGGGGCTTTCTAACGTGCGCTGACATCGCACAGCATAGGGCCTGTTTTTATCTCGTCTCCATCAAAGTGCGGAAGCAGCGGAACACGTTTCATACCGGGACGACGGACTCAGCATACGAAAGTCATAGCCACTTAGGAACAGCCGCGTGCACTACTGGTACTTAGGATCGTTCTGCCTTTTCCAAGCAGTATTGCGCCGCTGAGTTAGACAGGCGGAACCGCGAGAGGCGTGTAACGACGTCTAGCTGCGCAGCGCCGAGCTTGGGAGGCATGCCGCAGTGTGCTTGTACTTTTAGCCGAGGAGGATAGGGGAGGATGAGGCGGTGACATTTTCTCGGCGTCGTTGCCGGTATGATCAGCACGTTTCGGGTCGGGTTTAATCGCTGGGAACACGATTTGGATCACAAGATTCGCTTTCTTGTACAAAAGAACACGCATGCTGAAAATACACCAAGACAGCTCAAGAATACTTCACTGAAGAAAAAAAAAAGTCCAGCTTGCTCATTTTGAGGCAAGTCCCTTCAAACGTGCAGTCATTCCAAGAGGATGGACAATTTGGTCTCCGACTGGGCAGTCTTCAAGGCTAGCGTCGAACTCCTCAAAAACTAACTATTTGGCGCTTAGCACAAGTGCAGCGAACTCGGGCGGGGAATCTTCCTCTTCGGTTCCGTCATCCCTGACGGCTCCAACATTTTCGTTGCAAAACTGGCTGGCCGTGTCCATGTCTGTGGTCGCAGTACTCATGGTCGAGGGGTCCTCTAGTTCTACCGCCTCAGGCAGCGCGACATGGTTCATAGTACCAGATGCGTTGCCGTGATCCTGTGGACACTGTTTTGTTCGTAGATGTTGAGCCAACAGTATCAATCTGCCTTCGGAGATCCGCTCTCGAGCGGCGCGTCGAGCAGCCTGATATTAGTGGTATCTCCGAGGGTCTTCCCTTGCCGTGCATCTCGAATTTACACAAGGCAGAACAAATAGGCGATATTGAACAAGGTGGTTCGGGGTTGGTTCCCAAACTCGTTAGATGGGGGACGGCTCTGAACTATGTGCGCGAATGTCCTAGCACGAAATCCGGTGAAGAAAAAGTGAAAGTTGAGAGTTGAGATGCTGGTGGGCATAGCTTTGCGGTTTCTGTCGGCAATTGCTCCACCGTAGCGACACCTACAATAACTAAAACACATAATCCGGCCGCGAACTCACAAATACAAATAACAGTCACTCATGCTGTCACCATCCCGAGACTAGGTCCGTGTCCACTAAGATGTTTAAAAGAAGACGTGAAGCCTCGTTTCTACAGAATTGGTTCGCGCGCGGGAAAACAATGTGCTGAACGGAGCTGTGAGGGATTCCTGCCCTCTTCAGGGCTCCGAATAACGGGCACTTTTCCGCGTTGTGGAGACTACAGTACATTAAGTAATGTCCTATATCACCGCACACACTACACGTTGAAGATGATGGAAACGATGCCAGCCCCGTAATTTACATTCAGGCAAAATGTTCTCGAGAGTCACGGTATCTCTTTTTATTTTCGCGCCCACTTCATAGAAACATAGCTACATTCTGCGCATTCATGCGGGGGGGGGGGGGGGGGGGGTCAGAAAGAATCGCCAACTGAGTTCTTTAAGGCAACCGGCTACCTCATCGAAGCACAACAGAAAAATGCCGTAACTGCTGTGCTGCTTTTGTAGCAATTTGTTGTGCAGTTTGGGGCGCCTAAAGGCACACGATGTACACCGCCAGTCAGGCTTCGAACACAAGCAAAAAATATAGGACTGTTGCAGAGTTTAGAGCGAAAGGAATATCAACACTGAAAAGTTCATGTAATGCCATCGTTAGCGATATCATTAAGGGCGATACAACATAAACTATGCCCAAGCGGCTTGAAATTTGACCGAATGATTCCTGAGAGTTTTCGTAGTATTCTTGTGAGCTGCTGCCCGATCTAGCAACATTTGTGACGCCAAAGAAAAAACAATCCTTGTCAAGCATCGTCTGCTGCCCGCAGATGGCCGTTTTCATGTGCTGGCACGAAGTCCTTAGAGATGTGGCCAATTACAGTCATCTCATGTTGAGCCTATACCAGAAGCGGAAATCGTAGGTCATAAGCAGTATGGATGAGTCGTATATCAACTATTATATTATTCACCTTTCATATGAACTGTCGTTTTTCAACAGCCAAGTGCTCCCGCATATGGGACTAGACACATGCTTTGCTTATATCTCCGCTGATGTGCGCCGCGAAGAGCGTTGCGGTGGCTGTGCGTTGTTGATTGCCAAGTTTCTGGTCAGCCTGCCTTCAGGACGATAGCTAAAACCTCGAATTGGCATCAAAGCATCCCTAGATTCAGTTTGCATCGTGGCTGCATGCATGCTTAGGAAATGATATGATAAGTAAAGTCGTTTTCTTGATTTCTCCTTGCATTATATCCTAATACGGCCCAAATATGGAACTTTCGATGTTGATTTGAGAACCAGAATTAACTTAGGCTGTCTGCTAAACGTGTTGAACAGAACTGCCAACTCGATATATTGTACCGCAGTGGAGTGCTTCGGAAGAATTTACACCCCCTCGAGTTGTTAACGTGCGCTGTGGTTTTATTTGTCTCCATCTAAATACTGCGGCCGCGGCCGAGATGAACACGAGACCTTGGGATTAGCAGCTGAACGACATATTCATCGAGCCCTCGTCAAGGTGCTTCTTGTGATCAACAAAAAAGTGCTATCGAGCTCTGAACTCCTCAGGACGCTCGAACGGCGATTAGGCGCCGACATGTCATGTCTGCAGAAAATCGCTGTTCCGTGGTTTCACTATCCCATATCAGAGCCCGGGAGCGTGTCTTCATTAGAAACAAGGATGTCCTAGAGGTATCGGCTAATCACAGCAGCGATTTGTTCGCCGCTCACGCGTCCTGGTGACAGTGATGGGCGGCTCAGAAGAGTGAACGACATTTTTGAAAAGAAAAAAAAAAGAAAAAACTTTTTTTTGGGGTTTTTTTCGGAGGGATGAAAAACGGGAAAAATAAAACCTGACTTGGTCTAGAGGGCCTGCAAATGAGACGTAGAACAATAGACGACACGCGAAATTGCTTGGAGCACTGCGCGCACAGTTTTCGGCGGCCATCGTGGCTCGGTCATGGCCATGGAGAAAAAAAAAATACTAAGACGAAAGCGTCCGGTGATAAGATAACCCTGAAGCCTAGTCATTGCTGGTCCTAGTCACTGCAGCAATTGCATCTCCTTTCTTCTCGTTTAGTCAGTACCAGGTTGCTCTTGCCATGTAGTGAGCATCGTTTGAAGCTTGCCACCAAAATGGCAAGAATCGGTACTACAAGGTGCATCGTAAAGCAGAACTCTGTGCCTGTGTCACTGTGATGACCACAATTACGCGCCGCCCCAGGCATCGGACATTTTATTCTCTGTTTTATTTCCACGTTGTTTTATTTATTTCATATATACAGCCTTCACTGATTACGAGGAAGCATTTGACTCTGTGGAAACCTCAGAAGTCGTGCAGGCATTCCGCAATCAGGGTGTGCAAAAGTGTTATGAGCAAATATTGAAGATATTTATAATGATTGCACAGCTACTATAGTTCTCCATAAAGTCAGAAATAAAATTCCAATAAGGAAGGGTGTCAGACAGGGAGACACGATCTCGCCAATGCTATTCTCCGCCTGTTTACAGGCGGTATTCCGAGGCCTGAATTGGGAACAGTTGGGGATGAGAGTTAATGGAGAATACCCAAATACACCTTACACGCTACAGCAAAGAATAAAAACAGAAGTAGGCAGAAAACAATGCCTCTGGGCTGCTTCCTTGGTATGTTCATCGTTCCAGCTAAAACCACACTATGCCACATCATTCTGAGGCTCACTGGAACAACTAGCATTTAAAATAATTTATCCTCACACGGGGAAAAACGTACAACGCATGGGGCTTGCGAGACGGTCGAATCAAAGCGCGAAGTTCAAAGCCTATCAAAGCGGGAAGTTCAGCCGTAGCTTTACACAACGCTCAATATCTACCGGGTGTTTCAGCGAACACTTTCAAAAATTCTCAAAAATAGGCTTTTTAGGGTAAAATTATGGCTTTTGTGGCATAGTATCTATAGGCCTGGCGGACACCAAAAAATGGGTGAGTCATCTTTACTAGTAAGCTGGTTAATTAACTTCTAATAATTAACTTTCTAACTATTAGTCTTAGGCGCCCAGTTGCAATTATAGATCTTTAGCCGGTCGTTAGTAATAGCCATATAAATGTCTAAAATTTCTAAAACGCGATTACCCTTGGCGCTGTGGCTCGAAAAATTTGGCTTTTTCGACTAGTTACGTGCACTGGAGAGGTTGCTTTTCCTGCATGCTTTCGAAAGCGCATGTATTTTCGCGCGATGGAGACAAGTTTTGGCGAGCCACAGCGGCCAGGGTAATTGCGTTTTCAAAATTTTAAAAGCTTATATGGTTATTACTAACGACCGGCTACAAATCTCAAATTACAATTAGGCACCTAATACCACTATATATTAAAAACGTCAATGATTAAAAATTAGCTAACCAGCTTTCTACCTAAGACGATTCACCGGTTTCCTTGTGTCCGCCAGCACTGGTAATGCTATGCCGCAAAAGCCATATTTTTACCCCAAAACGCCGTTTTCGGAAATATTTAATAGTGTTTTCTCAAACACCTGGTATATGGCTCACAGGTGACCCAAGCTGAATTGGCATTCCGCCAGGGCCATAGGGATAGTTGAATATACTTTGAGCGTTATTTATAGATGCATTCATGAGTTAGCAGCATGGCATTTTTTTTCTTGCGAGTTTCATGCTCAAAATACCAAGACACTTTAGAAAAATTAAGAAAAGCAATCAAATCTTCTTCCTTGTGTGATGTATCTTTGTTGGCGGCGGTAGCTCTCTCGTTGGTTACTCATGTTGCTGGCCATTCAGCGTCTTTTTAAAACGAAACATTACTAGTCTCATTACGAGAAAAGCTGGAGGGGTGTGTGTACCCCCATATGGTTGAGAAAATTCCATGATCGGCAAGGAAAATAGTTTGACGTCAACGAAGGGACATATGAAGCACGCAGCAAACGGACCGCCGCCACTTCAGACATTCCTGTACAAGTCGTTCGTCTAGTATACTTGCACTGGCCGACCTCATGTGGCATCAGTTTTCCCGATATTCGTACTAAAATTTCGGAAACTGTTGGCTGTACAGCGTTCCGGGTGGTTTCACACAATTTCTCACTGCATGTTTTTTATTCGAGATATTTGCCATTAGGAATAATGTAAAGGGAGAGAAAGTTATAAGAAGGAGTGTAAACACGCCTCACTTAAACAGTGGCAAAAGTTCACGATAAAGCGATTAACATGAGTCCACTTGCGATAGTCTCCTGCAAGGTCCCATCGCTGGCCTTTAGGACCTTCTTTAGGAAACGTCGTCTCACGGAGCCTGTAGCCGGGAAAGTCCACAGCAAGTGTTTTTCGTCACACTAGTCTGGCGCAGCACCCAAATGGGGACACTTGTCAGTCACATCGAAACGTTTGTCACCCCACCGATGACGCACCAAAGGAGTAAGAGCCACTCCTTCCCGCATCCGGCGCACAGATACCTCCTCCTCCCGAATGAGACTCCAGGGGAGAGGGTACGAACACAGAGGAATTAGCGCGCCTCTTCGCTTACACAAAGCCTGTTTGTCGGTAACATTGGACAGGAACGGATCTGGGGAAGAGGGGAAGGTGGCCGGATGTCTAATGTGTCAAGGTGTGTCATTTCGTCCACATGAATATTATGTGGATCCTGGGCGTGGTCGCGAAACCAGTGTATACGCATAGGACAGGGGTATTTTGTGCAAAGTTGGTGAATGGATTGTGTAACTTGGAATGTGCGCCGAACAGCGTTAAGCTGCTTAAGGGCAGCAAGGAAGTCGGTGTAAATGTGAACAATATCGAAAGTGGGTACGAGTGGGAGGGAAGCAATGACATTGTGTAGCGCTTGAAGCTCCAAGGCAAGGGGGGAGCAAGTATCCGCGCTGTAAGTAGCGCGGGAGTCAAGATGAGGATGGGAGGGACTGTAAACTGGGGTAACCCCCAGCAGTGCTGTGTGTGATTCATCAGTGCATATTATGAACCCTGAAGGAAGATGCGCGGCTGATATCGCCGTCGAAGCACAGGAGCGAATGTCTGTGAGCTGAGAGTATGACCATAGAGGAAGATTCTGTAAACAATGAAGGTGAAGCGACATCTTGTGTGCTGTGTTTGCCTCACGCTGGTCGATGATCTCACTTAATGTATTAAATTGAGCGTACTCTTGCAGAATCGGTATAGGTATGATACGAATAAGATTAATTATTGCACGCATAGCCTTCCGATTGGTTGATTCAAGGCAGTCCCACTGTCGACGAGTGAAGCGATGAAATTGGGCCTGGTACACTATCCGCGGCTGAAGGATGGAGCGCACGAGCGGACGGGCAGTGTCAAAACGCGCTCCGCCAGAGCGCATAGCTCTGCGTCGAATCAGACCGAGAGTAGCCTGAGCCGATTTACGGGTCGCGTTTAGCCACGGAGTCCCGGTGCCAGATATATGAAGTAAAAGACCCAGAACACGCACGCTTTCTACTTGAGGAATTTGAGAACTGTTTACCGTGAAGGTAAAAGGGGCTGCTTTCCGTAAGCCCTTTCTCTTTCCAATGCGAATGAAACATGCTTTATTACACGAGAGGGTGAGACCCAAAGGGGCTAGGCGTGATGTTAAGGCATCCAGCGCTTGCTGGAGCGGCGACTGTTGCACAGGCGCATCTGGATGACAAGACCAGAAGGTTATGTCGTCAGCATACGCCAGGACGCGTACAGAAGGAATTTTCTCTAGGACTCGGACAAGAGTTATAAAAGTTACGTTAAATAATGTGGGGGGAGGACGGAGCCCTGGGGTACACCGCGTTACATTTAAGTTACATGTGCTAGTGAAACTGGAGGCTAGCTTGTGACAAGGATACGAGCCGACGACATATGCAGCTTCAACTGTACGTCTTTCCGGACTTTTTCATCAAAACTGTGTTGCAACCGTCAGCCCCTCAACATTCCGCGTGGTGTCAAACGCGCGCGTGTGTGTGTAGGTGGCCTCATACACCATCGTTGCATTTCATTGCGGCTGGTGGTGTGTGTGCTCGTGCAATTAGCAGTGAACCATCAAAAACATCGGCAACACCTGAAGTGAAACGAGACTGTTCGTGCAAAAAACCAAACGCCGAGAAGCACAACAGTGGTAAAATACTGCCTGCCGGGATATGAGGGCTGGGCTCGGTCCGAAGGTTTGTGATCTGGTGCGCAACCAATACGCAAGGTCATAAACTCGTAGCGAAGAATATTAAAGCACGCAAAACATTATTAGTAAGCAATGTACCCAGGGACAGTAATGTTTTGGCATCCCTACACCACAGCAGTCTTAAGTGCCGCTGCCCTTTTTTTTTATCATAGCAACTTCAGGTTCATAGAATTAATAGTTTTCCTTGTTGTTTTTTTTTAGTGCAGGTGTAACAACATGCTACCGAACAAATCAACAAGCTATTGGCCTTGAAAAGCTATGCTGAAGAGTTTTGGTTTGTGGTTTTAGGTGCGCAGAAATTGTTTATAGAATGTGGGGGCTCGCCATGGCCACTTTGAGAAGAGCATTACTGTTCGCGCAAAATTTTGCACCGACATACCACAACATAAACAGCACGAATTTTTTCAGAATTTAATATCTAATCTTTTTTTGAAACATTTATCCTTTGAGAGTTTACACGAGATTAAATATAGCCTACCTATATGTTCCTCCCAGTCAAGCGAGCGTTTTTTTATAAGAAAAGAACCACTTCAAGTGGTAGACAATGCAAAAAAACCCCTTTATTTTCTCTTGAAGTACTCCTCCCTGAGAAATGAATGCGTAAACTTTGCTTCAAAATACTTGGGAAGTAATGCACCTCTTTACAGGCAGTACTGGTGCTTGTCTTACGAGCAAGACCGGTCAGGCTGCCAACTACCAGTTGTTTCTGTCTTCTAGTGCTAAAGAGTCGACCATAGCGACAGCACTGGAAGGCTCAGGTGGACCTGTGTGTGTTCACATTGTGTCTGTCATGTTAATAACCGATTACTTTTCTTGCACCCAAGCATCTTTCATACTTTACTGCTGTCTACTGGTACCATTGATTCTGTAACTCGAAGTGTATAGCTTCGTAGATATCATGTGAAGCCGAAGGATTGCATGGGTGTTTCATCCAAGCAGAGGTGAAGAAGGGCATTGTTCAGGAAGCAGTTCTGCATCGATTGAAGTCGTCATGCGACGTCATGCATAGATCAAGTGACAACTTGCATTTCAACGGAAAGAGGGAAAGAGAATGCCAGAAGGAGCGTAGAGGTCAGCCGGAGGAACAGGTGTCATGAACACTCGATATGCACCGGAAAAAGCAGAAGAGCTAGTTAAGCTCAGACGGAAGTGGTGTCAATATTTCACTCGAGTTCATGATTACTCGCACACTGCTTGCGACGTCGCCACTGGCCACGACTGACGACGACCGAAAACACGGGCATGGGAGCGCAATGGGCGTGACCGGCCGTCCACCGACTGGTCGCTGCGGAGGTGCGCCCGGCTAGCGACGAAAATTCTCACCTCAACCTACATCACTACGCAGGCATACGATATTGATAGGGTAGCAGCCCAAGGCGCGAGACACGCGCTCGCGCGTTCCGTTGACATTGTGGAACCCTGTAGTACACCCCTGCAGCTTTCCCTTGTGCCTGTGTACCGAAGGTATTGCGAAACTGGTCTCTGCAACTGCCGTTGTCGGTATTAAGAAGTATCACATGCCGAAATGGGAATGAGTAGGTGATTGCCTCAGCTCGTCACCTGATGTGAAAGGTATCCTGAACGAACCTGCAAGCTAGCACATTCGGATGAGGCTAAATACGTCGCCGTTAGTATCTCGGACAAGTTACAGCTGCGTCCTATCCACGCCACGTAGGCTGGCGGTGGAAGGTTGAAATGTATTCACATCACGGATTTTTCATCTGATTTATGATTTCACAGAGCAGCCGCCCTTGTGACATCAGTACCGCTTTTCAGGACTGTGGCGACACCAATTTTTTCTACACACAAAGGCATCCTCGCAGAGCCTTGATAAGTGAAACGTAAGGGATGTCAGTGGACTGTTGGGGAGAGAAAGCCGAATTCTGTGCCGATGTCACTGTGATCATCATCATCGTCACCATAATCGTCAGCCTGACTACGCCCACTGCTGAGGAAAGGGCTTTCCCATGTCTCTCCAATTAACCCCGTCCTTTGCCCGTTGCGGCCATCGTATACCAGCAAATTTCTTAATCTCATCCGCCCACCTAACTTTCTGCCGCTTAAGGACCAGCGGTTATCTTGCCTTCGCATTACACGCCCTGCCCAAGCCCATTTGGTCCAGTTGATTTAGACTAGGATGTCAATAACCAGCGTTTGCTCCCTCACCGACTCTGCCCGCTTCCGATCTATTAACGTTAAACCTATCATTTTTCTTTCTATAGCTCGCTGCGTTGTCCTTAAATAAAGCTGAACCCTCTTTGTTCTATTTTAGTGTCCATGTTTCGGCCCCATAGGTGACGACCGGTAAGATACAGCTGTTGTATACTTTTCTATTGAGGGGTATTAGTAAACTGCCATTTACAATCTGAGGGAACCTGCCATATGCGCTCCTCCCCATTCTTATTCTTCTAGTTATTTCCCTCTTATGATCCGGCTCAGGCGTCACTACCTGCCCGAAGTAGACATATTCTCTTACTACTTCCATCACCTCGCTACCAATCACGAACTGCTGTTCACTTCCTAGAGGGTTGAACATTGCTTTGGTTTCCTGCATGTTGATTTTTACCCCAGCGTTCTGCTCTGCCTGTCTAACACATTGATCATGCTTTGGAGTTAATGTCCTGAGTAACTTAGCAAGAGAATGTCATCAGCGAATCCCAGAATACTTAGCCATTCTCGATTAACTCTAATCCCCAACTGTTTTTAATTCAGGCCCAGGAATACCTTCTGTAAACAAGCGCTGAATAGCATTGGCGAGGTCGTGTCTACCTGCCTGACATCCTTCCTTATTGGAATTTTATAGCCGACTTTATTGGGACCGTACTATGGTAGCCGTCGAGTCAATATAGATATGTTCCAAAATTTGCACATGACACTCTTCTACACCCTGATTTCGCTATGCCTGCATGACAGCTGAGGTTTCCACTCAGCCAAATGGTTTCATGTAGTCAGTGAAGGCTGTGTATAGGGATTGGGTTTTTTCTGCGCATTTTTAAATACCTGATTGATAGCGTGAATATGGTCTATTGTCGAGTATCCTTTACGAAAGCCTGCCTGATTATTTGGTTGATTGAAGTCTAAGGTTTTCTTGACTGTATTAGCGATTACCTTAGTAAGTACCTTGGAGGCAACGGACATGAAGCTGATTGTACTGAAATTCTTCTAGACTTTGACGTCTCCGTTTTTATAAATGAAGATAATATTAGCGTCCTTCCAAGCTCCTGGTACGCTCAAGGTCCGAAGGCATCGCGTATACAGGGTGGCTAGTTTTTCTAACACAATCACTCCTTCGTCCTTCAACAAATGTGCTGTTTCTTTATCCTCACCAGCTGCTTTCCCCCTTTACTTTGCTCCTTAGGTTTTCTTTATTTCGGCCTTCGTTACTGGCAGGGTGTCCCATTGCTGTGCGCTACCTCCTCTGTCAGTAACGTTCTACACATTCGATACTGTATAGATTTGTGTAGAACTCTTCGGCCACATTATTATCTTAGTCATATTGTTAATGACATTGCTCTCTATGTCTCTTAGCGCATACATCTGAGTTTTACCTATACCTAGTTTTCTCTTCACTGCTTTTAGGCTACGTCCGTTCTTTAGAAACGCTCAATTTTCTCCATGTTAAACTTCCTTATGTCGGATACCTTGCGCTAATTTATCAACTTCGATAGCTATACTAGTTCTATTCTGTCTGTGAAGTTAGACGTCCTGATGCTGAGGTGCTTCTTAATCACATCTTTTGTCTCCAGAGATAGCTTGCCAGTACCTTGTCGAACCATTCTAGTGCCTACTTCTACGGCGCACAAGGCAAAAGAGGGCAGCGATGGCGTAGAGGTAGCGCACCCCCTTCACGTGCTTTAGGACCGAGGTTCGAATCCGGCTGCCACGCAATTCTCCATCAAATTTTATAAAACATTCTCCGCACGTCAATGGAATTGCATAACCAGGTCTGGGGTGCGGCCTGATCTCGGTGACCAGAACAGACATAGCGCTTCCTCACCAGAACAGGATAGGTCCACCCTGGTGTAGTACTTGGCCGCAACCTTCTGTGAACAAATAAGTTAACCCTCGGCGCTCACTCCCCAGCGGCTGCGAAGGAAGTTACCAAGGCGGCGGTCAGACCTCTGAAGCATCACAGGTTGCTAAGGATTACTGGCTCCGGACAGACTGCCATTGGAAACGGAACCTGGCAACGTTTAACGATAGAACCTTATCCAGTGAGGCTAGGTTAGCAGTGCTGTTGGAGGAATTAGTGTGTATTCAATGGGATGTCACTGTAATGACCTCATTTACGCACGGGCTCGAGTGTTGCGCATTATAATCGCTGTTTAATTTCCAAAAGAAAAAAAAAATCACTTAGTAGCAGTCAGTGGTGTCCTCGAAGGTACAGGTAGATTTCCAACGTGTAAACACTTACTTTGAACGTGAAAAAAAAACAGCGTAACCGAACGTAAAACCCACCTAGAGTTGCTTGGCGGCCTCAAACAAGGCACGGCGGGGTGTGTTTGACGCCAGCGGTAGTTTGAAATCTTACCGTTCCCAACGTTACACCAAGCTTGCCCGCACTCCTTTTTTGCACTGAGGAGAAGCCTAACACTGGATCGTCGATTGCGTCACTATTTTATACGCCAGTGCAAAAACATTTGGCGTGCTTTACCTATAGCCTATATAGGTTTGAATCCTTGAATTTCACAACATTCATACACGTGTTGGAGTTTCCCCATAACGGTGAGTTTTACAGGCGACAGCCCGCTTTTATTACCGATAATATTGCAAGCAAAGACGCATTTGTTTTGTCAGCTTTTCTTTTGCGACATTGTAGTGGCTTGCCCTGCACCCTTGAAAAGATCGCTTGACTGAAGAAAGAGCCTACAGCAGTTGCTGCATGGGTTTGATACACTGGTCAAGCCGCGTGTGGAGGCATGTGAGATAGGCGTGTGCAGGTACACGCCTACCTCCCTGTGACTGAATGGTTTTCTCGGGGAGGAAATTGTTGCCGTTTGACACTAAGATAATAAAATCGCTATTAATTTAACCTCGACAAATGTACGCACACAGAATTTCGCGATTATGATCACATGGTTATTTTGGAGTGAAGTTTAGTGCACCACGGACAAAAAGTTTCTTAACCTACACTGATGTGTCGGTACACGTGCATTTCTGCTTTTCAACACGATCGAAATGCAGGAGTCGCCGCCACATTCGAACTCGCGACCTTGTGCTCATCAAGAGAACGCCGCACGTATTGGCCAACGCGGGGGTCAACGTATGCAGTGATTGTGTGAGGCCTTGGTATTGAGTGCATCACTTTATTCACGTTCCTTATAATTGCTTTTGGTCTTGGTCAGCTTAATGTTTGTGCGGCTTTTATTCCTACTAAAGAAAATAATGGATTGGCTCAGTGCTAGTTTATTACAACTGCGTAGCATACATATAGAGAACTAGGGACACTGATGCGCTGGTTAGCTCTGGCGCAGTAGAACAATTAGTTATAACCAAAGATATGATGACGGTAACAGCGATTAAAAGTACAGCATTAGTTTTATTTGTGTTACTCATTTTCAGCATGTGGGACCGAAAGAGTCAAAGCACAACAATGTGTCCTGTACTCATGCGTGTTATGGTTGCCACTTCAGTACATAATGCAATTATACGGTACATACAGCAGAGTTCGTGAGGTAATACTGCCTTCATGATGACTGTTACTATTGCACCACTTTCTGAATCAGCCATTTCTTGATGTACTTGACCTTTCTGAGGATGGAGCACGTAAGAGCACATGTGATCAGTGCAAACTAATTTTGCGGACTTTTCACATTAGATTTGCTTATGTGACTGCTTAGATTAGCAAACTGCAGCTAGAGAACGGGGAACACAGTGATCGTATTGGGCCAATTGTGCAGGTGGTAAGTTTCCTTTATTTATAGGCGACATGTTGAGCGGTTGACTTGCGATCTCAAGAAAAAAAAAGAAAACACTTCACATCCACTCAAAAAAAAAAAATAAACACGCATTGGTACTCTAGGTCTCCATGTTGATTCCTGTACTGCGTGCTGAGCCACTTTTTTTTTTTTAGTCAAGAGGAACAGGCACAATTGGGTCCTCAATCGGCAAGTCCTCGACTTCATTCTCCTCACTCACCGGTGTAGTACAGCTGTAGCTTTGCATGGCAGGTGTCGGTGGGCTGGGTGAGGGGCTCTGCTCCAGGCTCAGTCGTCGGCTGCGCTCAGCAGCTCCTCCACCAGCAGGTCGTCGCTTGCTTTGCCTTTCAACACGGCTCCACAGCCACTGCTGTCGTCTTCGTGTTGGGTCGAAAAGGCGGAATCCGGGTTTATGGCTGGGAGACCCATCTTCTGCTTATCACCAGAACGGCCATCGGAGCTGGGCGCAGCTGCAAGGCTCCTGGGGGCTTGTACATCGCTTGAACCCCATTTGCAGGAGCACTGGGGCGGAGCGACGACGGCGCGTTATTCGTGCACCGTGTTTGTGAGGTCGCCGATAGGTTGCCGTGATGCTGATGATGGAGAGTTCGGTAAATCGGCTTCCATGGCTGTTGTTGTGGCTGCTAATTAGCTGAAAACTTCGTCGTCTCCGGCAGCTGGTGTAAACGTGCGATACTTCGTTGCACGAGGCAGGGGCTCCGTGCTCTGCCTAGGGCGCGGAAGTTGCGAAGGAAAGCCAAATTTTGCCCCTAGGTGTCTCTCCCGGATGCCTGCGTATGGAATCACTACCTTCTGATATTTATGGTAGAATCGAGCTTGAGAAACCACGTAGTGTCTTCACAGGAACTTCTAGGCTGGTATACTATAGGAAAAAAGACACGCGAACCACGCGTAAATGCCTCCATTTCGCAATGACTGGACCGGCGTGGATTATAATTGTAGTTTTTAAATCAAATAGCACAGTTCGTACATATCTAGACGAAAACCTGGAGCCAGGTATCTTGTTAATTTTGGCAAGCTTTAGAGACTTTTAAATCAATTGAAATTTCTGCGTTCCAACTTTAAAATTCAGCAGTCGAAACAACTTTGGAAGGCTGAAAATTCGGTACCGCATCTCCTCACTGCTGTTCCGTGAAGGCATCATGCATTAAAAAAAGCTTAGTGCGGGGCACATACAAGACATCATTAACGATTTTCAATAAAATCGCTTCGCACTCCCCTCACCTCGCAAGAGGGTCGCTACCTTTAAAGCAATTCTTTTATCTAGATGTTTGGTTACGGTTTTATGGGGTCTAACGTCCCCAAGCGACTCAGACTATGAGGGACAACGAAAGGTAAGAGCTCGGGGTAATTTCGAACACCTGTGGATCTTTAACCTGCTTCGACATTGTACAGTACAGGGGCCTCTAATTTCACCTGCATCGAAATGCAATTGCCACGGCCGGGATCGAACCCGCGTCTTTCAAGTCAGCAGCCGAACACCGTAAGCACTGAGCCACAGCGGCGGCCTTTTTCTAAAGGGGGCCTTTTGTTGGGCTGCGGCAGTTGATGCCTGACTGTGCAGCTGCTCGGCAGGGCAGACACTACGTACCGTGGAGCTCACTCTGGCTACCGCTTCAGAACAGGCTCACGATACCCCTTGTTGTTCTCTTCACGAGGTGCTGAACTTGGCTTTTAATTCGGCGGCACAAAGTTAAAATCCTCAAGTCGAGATAGCGATGTACAAAGCCGTCTTTAATATTCTCTGCTATGGTATGGTATGGTATGGTATTGTCACGTTGTAGTGACGGCAGTCGAGCGGTCAGGAAGACACCAACCAGTCTTGGAAACGGAGTTCTTTATTTGGGCTGACTTGCGCCCGCAAAAGAACTGAATCACTCGGCGGTGGCGTAAGCAACAAACGTGCACGTCGGTCGTCAAAATACGAATCCCCGCAGCTTGCGGCGTCGCTCAATATAAAGCCAGCAAGGAAACTTCGAGATAACAGGTAAAGATAATCTACAGTAATCTAGAAAAACGTAGATGCAACTCCTCATGGCTGTGATCATTCGAGATTAGTCCGGTCGCTTCTCGCGTCACAAACAAAAATGATAACACCCCTTTCCTGCGGCCTTAGGCGCGAACGAACGGAGACTAAAATGATACGTGGCAATATAGTATAGTATGGTATTTTTTGCTACGATATTTTGTGGCAAGGAACGGTAGGGTATGGCAGGATAAGTTAGTGTATATGGTAAATGGCTTGCCGTGACGTGCTATGCTGCGGTATGGGATGTAGAATGTGGGGTATAAGGTACCAAAGCTGCCCATGCACAATGACAGAAAGCGTACTTCCCAGCTATGGATTACATTCGACTAACTGGGGCTTTGTAACGTACGCTGACATGGCACAGCACAGGGGCTTGTTTGTATCTCCTCTCCATCAAAGTGCGGCAGCAGCGGCATAAGTTCCATACCGGGACGTCGGGCTCAGCATACGAACGTCTACGCCACTTTACCAAAGCCGCTTGCACTACTGGCTGGTAGGGAATGATTAGAAGGCTCTTATTGTAAATAAGAATACAGATGTGACGGCTGGTGCAGCATACTTAGGAGCGTTCTGCATTTTACAAGCAGTATTGCACCGCTGAGTTAGACAGGCGGAAGAATGCTGAAAATACTGCTGAAAATGGAAGAAAGAAGAAGAATGCTGAAAATACACCAAGACAGCTCAAGAATACTTCATTGAAGAAAAAAAAAAAAGACCAGCATGCTCATTTTGAGGCAAGGGCTATCAAACGCGGAGTTGTTCCAAGGGGATGTTGACAATTTGGTCTCCGATGGAGTAGAGGTAGAGCGCCCCCCTCACATGGTTTAGGACCGGGGTTCGAATCCGCTGCCGCGCAATTCTCCACCGAGTTTTAAAAGAAGAAACTCCGCACGTCGGTGGAATTGCATAACCAGGACTGTGGTGCGGCCTGATCTCGGTGACCAGAGCCGACAGAGCGCTTCCTCTCCAGAACAGGATTTGTCCACCCTTGTGTTGTGTTTGGCCGAACCCTTCTGTGACCAAACCAATTAACCCTCGGCGCTCAGTCCCCTGCGGCTGCGAAGGAAGCGACCAAGGCGGCGGTCAGACCTGGGAAACAGCGGAGGGATCTAAGAATCACCGGCTTTGGACAGGCTGCCATTGGAAACGGAACCTGGCAACGTTTAACGCTAGAACCTTATCCAGTGAGGCTAGGTTAGCAGTGCTGTTGGAGGAATTAGCGGGTATACAATGGGCTGTCACTGTAATGACCTCATTTACGCCCGGGCTCGAGCGTTGCGCATTATAATCGCTGTTTTATTACCAAAAGGTAAAAAAATCCCTTAGTAGGACAATCAGTGGGTATCGTGCTGCAGCGAGCTATTTCTGTGAAGTTTCGTGCACATCGGCGTTAGCGGTTGGTATTGCTGCAGTATGACTACACACAAGCCTCGGCCAACTGCGAGATGGGATCCCTTTGACTACAATGTGAGATGCCCAACCACGCTTTTCAACGCCATTGTTGCACAGCCCGACGCAGTACCAAGTGTTGGTTTACCTTGTCTTTAATTCGAGCGCCACGCCACATTTTGAACGAGACATTAGACGAGTGTGAAGCAGATACTGCGCTGTTAAAGGGCAATTGCACAGGTTTTACAAATCGACGAGCTTAAAAGGGTCGAACGGGTGGAACTTGCAAGTACAGCATGCGAAGTCCTTTTCGGCTAGCATACGAAATTGTGATGTAATCGACGAATAACATCGCGATGGCCTTCACGCTTCTCCGCAGCACACAGCGCCAGGGGGGGGGGGGGGGGGGAGGGGGCGTATGATGGTGTCATCGAAGCTACAGGTAGATTTTCAACGTGTAAACACTCACTTTGAACATAAAAAAAAAACCAGCGTAACCGAACGTAAAACCCACGGATCCTCAGACAAGGCAGGCAAGGCACGGCGCGATGTGTTTGACGCCAGCGGTAGTTAGAAATCTTACAGTTATCAACATTACACCAAGCTTGCCCGCACTCCTTGTTTGAATTGAGAAGAAGCCGAACACTCAATCGTCGATTTCGTAACAATTTTATACGCCAGTGCAAAAGCACTTGGCGTGCTTCAGCTATAGCCTATATAGGATTGTATCCTTGAATTTCACAGCGTTCATAAAACGTGGTGCAGTTGCCCCTCAACGGTCGGTTTTACAGGTGAGAGCCCGCTTTTATTACTAATAATATTGCAAGCAAAGACGCATTTGTTTTGTCAGCTTTTCTTTTGCGACATTGTAGTGACCTGAAGTGCACCCGTGAAAAAATCGCTTGACTGAAGAAAGCGCGTACAGCAGTTGCTGCATGGGCTTGACACGCTGGTCAAGCCGCGCGTGCAGGCGTGTGAGATAGGCGTGTGCAGGTACACGCCTACCTCCCAGAGACTGAATGGTTTTCTCGCGGAGAAAATTGTTGCCGTTTGCCACTAATATAATAAAATCGCTAATAAATTGAACCTCGACAACTGTACACACACAGAATTTTGAAATAATGAGCTCATGGTAATCTTGGAGTGAAGTTTAGTACACCACGGACAAAAGGATTCTTAACCAGCACTGATGTGTCGGTAGACGTGCATATCTGCTTTTCGCCACCATCGAAATGCTGGAGTCACGGCAACATTCGAACTCGCGACCTTGTGCTCATCAAGAGAACGCCGCACAAATAGGCCAACGCGGTGGTCAACGTGTGCAGTGATTGTGTGTGGTCATGGTATTGAGTGCTTCATGGTATACACGTTCCTTATGTTTGGTTTTGGCCATGGTCAGCTTGATTTTTGGGCGGCTTTTATTCCTACTAAAGAAAATAACGGATTGGCGCAGTGCTAGTTTATTACAACTGCGTAGCATACATATAGGGAACTAGGGACACTGATGCACTGGTTAGCTCTGGCGCAGTAGAACAATTAGTTATGACCAAAGATATGATGACGATAACAGTGATTCCAAGTACAGCTTTAGTTTTATTTGTGTTACTCATTTTCAGCATGTGGAACCGAAAGAGTAAAAGGAGAACAATTTGTACTGCACTGATGCGTGTGATGGTTGCCACTTCGGCACATAATGCAAGTACATACAGCAGAGTTCGTGACGTATCACTACCTTCATGATGACTGTAACTATTGCACCACCTTCTGAATCAGCCAATTGTTGATGCACTTCACCTTTCTGAGGATGGAGCACGTAAGAGCACATGTGGTCTGTGCAAACCAATTTTCCAGGCTTTTCACATTATATTTGCATATGTGACTGCTTAGATTAGGAAACTTCCGCTAGAGAGCGGGGAACACAGTGATCGTATTGTGCCAGTTGTGCAGGTGGTAAGTTTCTTTTATTTATAGGCGACATGTTGAGCGGTTGACTTGCGGCCTGAAGAAAAAAAAAAGCACTTGACATCCACTGAAAAAAAAAAAAAAAACGCACTGGTACTATAGGTCTCCACGTTGTTTTCCAGCATTGTGCGCTGAGCCACGTTTTTCTTTAGTCAAGAGGAACAGGCACAATTGGTTCATCAATCGGCAAATCCTGGACTTCGTTCTCCTCACTCACCGGAGTAGCACTGTTGTAGCTCGGCATCGCAGGTGTAGGTGGGCTCGGCGGGGGGCTCGGCTCCAGGCTTATTTCGTCGGCTGATGTCAGCAGCTCCTCTAGCGGCTCGTCGCTTCCAGAGTCTCTCAAAAGGGTCTCACAGTCAGTGCTTTCGTCTTTGTCATGGGTCGAAAAGGCGGCATCCAGCTTTTTGGCGACCAGATTCGTCTTTGGTTTACCGCCGGAGCGTCCTCCGGAGCTCGGCGCAGCTTTACGGCTGTTTGGTGCCTCCATAACGCTGCAGCCACTTCCACAGATGCGCTGAGGTGAAGCGGCGACGGCGGTTTCCTTTTCCACGGCGTTGGTTAGGTCGCCCATGACGGAGGCTGATGGCGGAGACTTTGGTGAATCGGCATAGATTGCTGCTACTTAGCTGAACACTTCGTCGTCACAGACTCGTGTAAACGTGCGATGCTTCGTTGCACGAGGCAGGGGCAGGGTAGAGCCAAATTTTGCCCCTAGGTGTCTCTCCCAGATGCTTGCGTGTAGACCTTGACAAACCACGTAGCCTAATTACAGGAACCTATAGGCTGGTATACTATTACAAAAAATGCACGCGAACGACGCGTAAATGCCATCATTTCGCAGTGACTAGACCGGCGCAGATGAAAATGGTAGCTTTTAAGCCCAATAGTACTATTCTTAGATTTCTTGACGAAAAACTTGAAGTTATCTTGTTGGTTTTGGCAAGCATTGCAGGCATTTAATTGTATTAAAATTTCTGTGTTCGAACTTTAAAACTCAACTGTCGAAACAACTTTGGAAGGAAAAAAATTTGGTACCGCATCTCCTCGTTGGAGTTCCGTGAACAGATCATGCATTAAAAAAGGCTAGGAGTGGTGCACATACAAGACATCATTGCAGATTTCTATCAGAATCGGTACGCTTCGCTCTCCCCTCACTTCGCAATAGAGTCGCCACCTGTACAGTAATACCTTTATCTGGACGTTTGGTTTCGGTTTGATGGGGTTTAACGCAAATAAGAGACTCAGGCTATGGGAGACGCTGGCTCCGGATAATTTCAACCACCTGGGGATCTTTAACCTGCTTCTACATCGTACAGTGCACGGGACTCTAGCGTTTCGCCTGCACCGAAATGCGACCGCTGCGGCCGGGATCGAACCCAGTCTTTCAAGTCAGCAGCCGAGCACCGTAACCACTAAGACATAGCGGCCGCCTTATTCTAAACGCGGTTGGGCTGCGTCGAGCAGCCTGTGCGGCTGCTCGACGGAGTAGAACCTGCTTACCGTGAGCTCACTCTGGCTACCGCCTGAAAGCAGGTGCGTGATACATCTTGTCCTCTCTCCGTGGTGCCGAACGTGGCGTTAGATTCGACGGCACAAAGTTCAAGTCCTCAAGGAGCCGAAACAGTGGTGCACAAGAAAGTCTTTAATATCCACTGCTATAGTATGATATGCTTTGGTATGGTATGGTTAGGTATGGTATGGTATGGTACGGTATATTGTGGTATGGTAAGGAACGGTAGGGCTTGGTATGTCAAGTTAGAGTATGTGGAATAAGGCATGCTGTGATGTGCTATGGTGCGGTATGGGATGTAAAATGTGTAGTATAAGGTAGCAAAGCTGCCCATGCGCAATGACAGAAACCATACTGCAGAGCTCTGGATTGCTTTCGACTAACTGGGGCTTTATAACGTGCGCTGACATCGCACAACATAGGGCGTGTTCGTATCTCGTCTCCTTCAAAGTTCGGCAGGAGCGGCACAGGCTTCATTCCGAGACGACGGGCTCAGCATACGAAAGTCATAGCCACTTAGCCACAGCTGCGTGCAATACTAGCTGGTAGGGAATGATTAGAAGGCTCTTGTTGTAAATAATAAAATAGATGTGAAGGCTGGTGCAGCATACTTAGGACCGTTCTGCCTTTTCCAAGCAGTATTGAGCCGCTGAGTTAGAGAGGCGGAGCCGCGAGAGGCGTGTACCGACGTCTAGCGGCGCAGCGCCGAGCGTGGGAAGCATGCCGCAGTGTGCTTGTACTTTTAGCCGAAGAGGAGAGGGGAGGATGAGGCGGTGACATTTCCTTGGCGTAGTTGCCGGTATGATAAGCACGTTTCGGGTCGGATTTTAATCGCTGGGAACACGATTTCGATCACAACATTCACTTTATTGTACAAAAGAACATGAATGCGGAAAATACACCAAGACAGCTCAAGAATACTTCACTGAAGAAAAAAAAAAAGTCCAGCTTGCTCATTTTGAGGCAAGTCCCATCAAACGTGCAGTCATTCGAAGGGGATGTCGACAATTTGGTCTCCGACTGGGCAGTCTTCAAGGCTAAGCGTCGAACTCAACAAAAACTAACTAATTGGCGATTAGCACAAGTGCAGCGAACTCGGGCGGGGAATCTTCCTCTTCGGTTCCGTCATCCCTGACGGCCCCAACATTTTCGTCGCAAAGCTGGCTGGCCGTGTTCATGTCTGTGATCGCAGTGCTTGTGGTCGAGGGGTCCTCTCGTTCTACCGCCTCAGGTAGCGCGACATGGTTCACAGTAATAGATGTGTTGCCGCGATCCTGTGGACACTGTTTTGTTCGTAGATGCCGAGCCAACAGCACCGATCTGCCTTCGGAGATCCACTCCAGAGTGGCGTGTCCCGCAGATATATTAATGGTATCTCCGAGGGTCTTCCTCGTAGTGCATCCCTTGCCGCGCATCTCGAATTTACGCAAGACAGAACAAATAGGCGATATTGAACAAGGTGGTTCGGGGTTGGTTCCCAAACTCGCTCGTTGGGGGACGGCTCCCAACTATGTGCGCGAATATCCCAGAGCGAAATGCGATGAAGAAAAAGTTGAGAGTTTAGATGCTGTAAGCTACAGGCGGGGTTAGCCTTGCGGTCTCTGCCGGCAATTGCTCCACCGTAGAGACAACTACAATAAATAAATACATAATCCGGCCCCGAACTCACAAACACAAATAATAGTCCCTCATGCTGTCATGATCTGGAGATTAGGTCCGTTTCCACTAAGTACGTTAAAAGTACACGTGAAGCCTCATTCCTGCGCAATTGGTTCCCGCGCGGGAAAAAATGTGCTGAATGCAGCTGTGAGGGAGTCCTGCCCTCTTCAGAGAACCGAATAACGCGCACCTTTTCGCGTTGTGGAGACTACAGCACATTAAGTAATGTACTATATCACCGCACACACCACACGTTGAACATTACGGAAACGATGCCAGGCCCGTCTTTTACATCCACGCAAAATGTTCTTGAGAGTTACAGTATCTCTTTTTATTTTGGCGCCCGCTTCATAGGACCATAGCTACACTCTGCGCATTCACGCGGGGGAGGGAGGTCAGCAAGAATCGCAAACTGAGCCTTTTAAGGTAACCGGCTACCTCATCGAAGCCCAATAGAAAAATGCCGTAACTGCTGGGCTGATTTTGTAGCCATTTGTTGTGCAGTTTCGGCGCCGAAAGGCACACGCCGTACATCTGCAGTCAGGCATCGATCACAAGCAAAAAAACATAGGATTGTTGCAGGGTTGAGAACGAAAGGAATATCAGCAACGAAAGTTTCGTCTAATGCCATGGTTAGCGATATCATTAAGCGCGATACAACATCAATTATGCCCAAGCGGCTTGAAATTTCACCGAATGATTTCTCAGAGTTTACGGCGTATTCTATTGAGCTGCTGCCTGATCTAGCAACATTTATGGCGCCAAAGATAAAAAAAAATCCCCGTCAAGCATCGTCTGCTGCCCGCAGATGGCTGTTTTCTTGTGCTGGCACGAGGTTCTTAGAGATGTGGCCAATTACAGTCATCTCATGTTGAGCCTATGCCAGAAGCAGAAATCGTAGATCATAAGCAGTATGAATGAGTCGCATATTAACTATTATATTATTCACCTGTAATATCTGTCGTTTTTCAACAGCCAGGTGCTCCCGCATCTGGAACTAGACACGTGCTTTGCTTATATCTCCGCTGATGTGCGCCGCGAAGAGCGTTGCGGTGGCTGTGCGTTGTCAACTGCCAAGTTGCTGGTCAGCCTGCCATCAGCTCGATAACTAAAACCTCGAATTGGCATCAAAGCATCCCTAGATTCAGTCTCGCGGCGCTAAAGAAGCAGAGGGTTATGACTGAAGAATGTGACGGCATCGTGGCTGCAGGCATGCTTAGGAAATGATATGATAAGTAAAGTCATTTTCCTGATTTCTCCTTATCCTAATTTGGCCCAAATATGTAACTTCGATGTTGATTTAAGAACCAGAATTAGCTTAGGTTGTCTGCTAATCATGTTGAACGAAACTGCCAACACGATATATTGTACTGTAGTGGAGTGTTCCGGGTGAATTTAGACCCCCTGGAATTGTTAACGTGTGCTGTGGTTTTAATTCTCTCCATCTAAATACTGCCACCGCGGCCGAGATCGAACACGAGACCTTGTGATTAGCAGCTGAACGACAAATCCATCGAGTCCCCGCGGCGGGTCAAGGCGCTTCTTGTGATCAACAAAAAGGTGCTATCGAGGTCTGAACTCCTGAGGACACGCGAACGGCGATTAGGCTCCGACGTGACATGTCTGCCAAAAATCGCGGTTCCGTGGTTTCACTATCCCATTACAGAGCCCGGGAGCATGTCTTCATTAGAAACAAGGATGTCCTAGAGGTATCAGCTGATCACAGCAGCGATTTGTTCGCAGCTCTCGCGTCCTGGTGACAGTGATGGGCGGCTGAGAAAAGTGAACGACATTTTTGAAAAAAAAAAACAAAACAACTTTTTTTTTCTTTTCAATAAAACCTGATTTGGTCTAGAGGGCCCGCAAATGAGATGTAGAACAATAGGCGACACGCAAAATTGCTTGGAGCACTGCGCACACTGTTTTCGGCGGCCATCTTGGCTCAGTCATGGCCATGGAGAAAAAAAAAAAACTAAGACGAAAGCGTCCGGTGATAACCTTGAAGCCTAGTCATTGGTGGTCCTAGTCACTGCAGCATTTGCAGCTCCTTTGTTCTCGTTTAGTCAGCAACGGCTTGCTCTTGCCATATAGTAAGCATGGCTTGACGTTTGCCACTAAAATGGCAAGAATCGGTACTACAAGGTGCATCGTAAACGAGAACTCTGTGCCTGTGTCACTGTGATGACCACAATTACGCCCCGCCCCAAGCGTTGGACATTTTATTCTCTGTTTTATTTCCGCGCTGTTTTATTTATTTTGTATGTACAGCCTTCACTGATTACGAGGAAGCATTTGACTCTGTCGAAACCTCAGAAGTCGTGCAGGCAATCCGCAGTCAGGGTGTGCAAGGGTGTTATGTGCAAATATTGGAAAATATCTATAACGACTGCACAGCTACCATAGTCCTCCGTAAAGTCAGAAATAAAATTCCAATAAAGAAGGGTGTCAGACAGGGAGACACGGTCTCGCCAATGCTACTCTCCGCCTGTTTACAGGCAGTACTCCCAGGCCTGAATTGGGAACAGTTGGGGATGAGAGTTAATGGAAAATACCCAAATACACGTTACATTATACAAGAAAGAAGCAGAACAGAAGTAGGCAGAAAACAATGCATCTGGGCTGCTTCCTTGATATGTTCATCGTTCGAGGTAAAACCACACCATGCCACATCATTCGCTCACTTAAACAACTAGCATTTAAAATAAATTATCCCCACAAGGCGAAAACTTTACAACGCGTGGGGCTTACCAGAGGGTCGAATATCTGAGTTTGGCATCCTCGCTATAGAAAGTTTGGCGCTACGCTCTTCAGTCGAGCGCCAAAATTCACTGCCACGTAGTAAAGTTCTTAATTATTTTAAGACTTAAAGCAAACTTCTCAGACTCCTGTCACTGGTGGCGTATCAAAACGGGAAGTTCAGTCGTAGCTTTACAACTACGCTCAATATCTGCCGGGTATTTCAGCGAACACTTTCAAACACTTTCAAAAATGGGCTTTTTAGGGTAAAATTATGGCTTCTGAGGCATAGTATTTATAGGCCTGGCGGACACCAAAAAACACTGAGTCATCTTTAATAGTCAGCTGGCTAATTATCTTCTTATAATTAACTTTCGAACTACTAGCGTTAGGCGCCCAGTTGCAATTAGAGATCTGTAGCCGGTCGTTAGTAATAGGCATATAAATATTTACAATTTCAAAAACGCGATTACCCTTGGCGCGGTGTCAAAAAATTTCGCATTTTCGTCTAGTTACTTGCACTGGAGGGGTTGCTTTTCCTGCATGTTTTCGAAAGCGCATGTATTTTCTCGCAATGGAGACTAACTTAGGCGAGCCACAATGACGAGGGTAATTGCTTTTTCAAAATTTTAAAAGCTGATATGGCTATTACTAACGACCAGCTAAAAGTCTCTAAATACCATTAGGCGCCTAATACCACTATATATTTAAAAAGTCAATTATTAAACATTAGTTAACCAGCTTTCTACAAAAGACGATTCACCGGTTTTCTTGTGTCCGCCAGCACTGGTAATGCTATGCCGCAAAAGCCATATTTTTACCCCAAAAAGCCGTTTTCGGAAATATTTAATAGTGTTTTCTGAAACACCTGGTATATGGCTCACCGGTGACCCAAGCTGAATTGACATTCCGCCAGGGCCATAGGGATAGTGAAATATACTTTGAGCGTTATTTATACATACATTCATGAGTTAGCAGCATGGCATTTTTTTTCTTGAGAGTTTCATGCTCAAAACAGCAAGACACTTTAGAAAAGTTAAGAACAGCAATCAAATCTTCTTCCTTGTGTGATGTCTCTTTGTTGGCGGCGGTAGCTCTCTCGTTGGTTACTCATGTTGCTGGCCATTCAGCGTTTTTTTAGAACGAAACATTACTAGTCTTATTACGAGAAAAGCCGGAGGCGTGTGTGTACCCCCCTATGGTTGAGAAAATTCCATGATCGGCAAGAAAAATAGGGTGACGTCATCGAGCGGACATATGAAGCACGCAGGAAACGGAGCGCCGCCACTTCAGACATTCATGTGCAAGTCGTTCGTCTAGTATACTTGCACTCGCCGACCTCATGTGGCATCAGTTTTCCCGACATTGGTACAAAAATTTCGGCGCAACCGTTGGCTGTACAGCGTTCCGGGTGGGTTCGCACAATTTTTCGTTGCATTTTTTTTTATTCGATATGTCTGCCTTTAGGCATAACGTAAAAGGGAAAGAAAGTTATAAGAACAACTGTAAACAAGCCTCGCTTAAAAAGTGGGAAAAGTTCAAGATAAAGCGATTATCATGAGTCCACTTGCGATAGTCGCCTGCAACGTACCATCGCTGGCCTTTAGAACCTTCTTTAGGAAGCGTCGTCTCACGGAAGCTGTAGGCGGGAAGTCCACAGCAAGTGTTTTTCGTCACACTGGTCTGGCGCAGCACCCCAATGGGGACACTTGCCAGTCACTTCGAAAGGTTTTCACGCCACGCCACCGATGACGCACCGAAGGAGTCAGAGCAACTCCTGCCCGATTCCGGCGCACAGATACCTCCTCCTCTCGAGTGAGACTCCGGGGGACAGGGTACAAACACGGAGGAATTAGAGCGCGTGTTCGCTGACGCAACGCCTGTTTCTCGTAAACATGGGACACGAACGGATCTGGGGGAAGAGGGGAAGGTGGCAGGATGTCTGATGTGTCAAGGTATGTCGTTTCATCCACATGAATATTATGTGGATCCTGGGGATGGCCTCGAATCTAGTGTATACTACACAGGACAGGGTATTGTGTGCAAAGTTGGTGAATGGATTGTGTAACTTGGAATGTGCGCCGGGCAGCCTGAAGCTGCTTAAGGGCGGCAAGGGAGTCGGTGTAATTGTGAGCAATAACGAAAGCGGGTACGAGTGGAAAGGAAGCAATAGCATTGTGTATCATTTGAAGCTCCAAGGCAAGGGGGAGCAAGTATCCGTGCTATAAATAGCGCGGGAATTAAGATGAGGATGGGAGGGACTGTAAACTGCGGTAACTCCCTGCAGTGCTGTCTGTGATTCATCATTGTATATTATGAACCCTGAAGGAAGATGCGCGGCTGATATCGGCGTCGAAGCACAGGAGCGATTTTCTGTGTGCTGACAGTATGACCATAGAGGAAGATTCTGTAAACGATGAAGGTGAAGTGGCATCTTGTGTGCTCTGTTTGCCTCACGCTGGTCGATGATCTCACTTAATGTATTTAATTGAGCGTACTCTTGCAGAATGGCTATGGGTGTGATACGAGGAAGATTAAATTATGGCACGCATAGCCTCCCGATTGATTGATTCAAGGGAGTCCCACTGTCGACGGGTGAGGCGATGAAATTTATCCTGATACACTATCCGCGGCTGGAGGATGGAGCGCACGAGCTGACGAGTAGTATCTAAACGCGCTCCGCCAGAGCACATAGCTATGCGTCGAATCAGACCGAGAGTAGCGTGAGCCGATTTACGGGTCACAAGGGGCTGCTTTCCGTAAGCCACTTCTCTTTCCACCGCGAATGAAACATGATTTATTACACGAGAGGATCAGACCCAAAGGAGCTAGGCGTGATGTGAATGCATCCAGCGCTTGCTGGAGCGCCGACTGTTCCACAGACGCATCTGGATGACAAGACTACTAGGTTATGTCGTCAGCATACACCAGGACGCGTAGAGTAGGAATTTTCTCTAGGACTCGGACAAGAGGTATAATAGTTACGTTAAATATTGTGGGGGTGAGGACGGAGCCCTGGGGTCCACCGCATTGCATATACCTTACATGTGCTAGTCAAGTTGGAGGCTAGCTTGTGACAGGGATACGAGCCGATGACATATGCAGCTTCAATTGTACATCTTTTCGGACTTTCCCATCAAAACTGTGTTGCAACGGTCAGCCGTTCAGCATTCCGCGTGGTGTCAAACACGAGCGTGTGTGTGTGGGTGGCCTCATACACCATCGTTGGATTTCATTGCGGCCGGTGGTGTGTGTGCTCGTGCAATTAGCAGTGAACCATCGAAGACATCGGCAACACCCGAAGGGAAATGAGACTGTTCGTGCAAAAAACGAAACGCCGAGAAGCACAACAGTGGCAAAATACTGGCAGCCGTGATAAGAGGGCTGGGCTAGGTCCGAAAGTTTGTGATCTGGAGCGCAACCAATACGCAAGCACATAAACTCGTAGAGAAGAACTTTAAAGCATGTAAAAACAATACTAGTAAGCAATACACCCAGGGACGGTAATGTTTTGGCATCCCCACACCAAAGCAGTCTTAAGTGTCCCTGCCGTTTTTTTTTTCCATAGCAACTTCAGGTGCATACAATTAATAGTCTTCCTTGTTTTTTTTTAACGCAGGTGTAAAAACATGCTACCGAACAAATCAACAAGCTATTCGCCTGCAAAGGCAATGCTGGAATGTTTTGGTTTTAGGTGCGCAGAAATTGTTTATGGAATGTGGGGCTCGCCATGGCCACTTTGAGAAGAGCAATACTGTTCGCGCAAAATTTTGCACCAACATACCACAACAAAACGGGCACGAATTTTTTCAGCATTTAATATCTAATTTTTTTTTTGCAAAAATGTATCCTCTGATAGTTTACACCAGATTAAATATAGCCTACCTATATGTTCCTCCCAGTCAAGGAAGCTTTTTTTATAAGAAAAGAACCACTTCAATTGGTAGACAATGCAAAAAAAAAACCTTTATTTTCTTTTGAAGCACTCCTCCCTGAGAAATGAATGTGTACAATTTTCTTCTAAAAACTTGGGGACTAATGCACCTCTTTACAGGCAGTACTGGTGCTTGTCTTACGAGCAAGACCGGTCAGGCAGCTAACTGCCAGTTGTTTCTGTCTTCCAGTGCTAAAGAGTCGACCATAGCGACAGCACTGGAGGGCTCAGGGGGACCTGTGTGTGTTAACATTGTATCTGTCATGTTAATAACCGATTGCTTTTCTTGCACCCTAGCATCTTTCATAGCTTACTGCTGTCTACTGGCACCATTCATTTTGTTACTCGAGCTGAATAGCTTAGTAGATATCATGTGAAGCCGAAGCATTGCATGGGTGTTCCATCCAAGCAGAGGTGAAGAAGGGCATTGTTCAGGAAGCAGTTCTGCATCGATTGAAGTCGTCATGCGACGTCATGCATACATCTAGCGACAACTTGCATTTCAACAGAAAGAGGGAAAGAGAATGCCAGAAGGAGCGTAAAGGTCAGCCGGAGGAACAGGTGTCATGAACACTCGGTATGCACCGGAAAAAGCAGAGGAGCTACTTAAGTTCAGACGGAAGTGGTGTCAATAGAGAGTTTTAGTATTGCGGGCTTTGCGTAATTGCGTGCATAGCGGAATAGCGGGTCCAGAGTGCGCATGCGCAGAACGCTAACGGGAAAATAGCGTTAGCGTACGCACGCAACTTTCAGAATTTAGCGTTGCGGCAGTTGCGGCTTTTGCGCCCTTAGCGTGGAAACATGGCGGCGTCCTTTCAAGCGACAGCCGCCCGCTTCAGCCGATTCAGCAGCTCTTGCGATTCCGGTCGGCACGTTTACCGGCAACTACTGGTGTTGTTGCTTTTCGCTATGACTCACCTTGCTTCGACGCTAAAGTTTAAGCTGCAATAGACCGATTTCACAAGCAGTTGCGCTACGCCACCGCCGCCGCGATGCACTCTGGGAGTTGTGGTACTCCAGCCGGCGGCCGCGTCGGCGCGGTGCGTGGCGCACGCGCAAGAAGCAGCCCTTTTTGCGTCGCCACACGATGTTTCTCTGCATGAATGCTAGATTTGCGGCACTGTGGACACCTGAGGGGTGTCATGAGCTCCGACAACTGTGCGAAGCAGAGGGTCCCGGATTTTCCGTTTTATAGAAGAGAAAAAGTACCCAAGACATTGCTTAGAAGCCGTTCACGAAAGGCAGGTGAAGAAGTCCTGTTCAGTGCATTTAGCCGTATTGTCCCTGTTGATCAGTGGACATTGAAAAATTTTCAAGTTCTGAAGCTGTATGAAATGTCTTTTACGCGCCGCTCAACTTTGAGGCGGTCCCTTAAATTGTTAAAAAGAAGGCGATCGGATTTCCCTTCGTGTTGCGTCGTCAAGCCGTCCTTGCAGAGATTTCTGCCCGGTGCAAGGTTGTAAGGGAACAAGTGTGCTCAGATTTATTGTCATATTCAGGAACCCACAATGTTCTTTTGATACACGTATTCACTCCCGATGTCTCGAGCTGCCATACTAGCGATAATGCTTTCTCTATTTCACTGAATGAGAAAGCGAGGCTATAAAACTGTCGAAAGGTGGAATAATTCCAGCTCACTGGTCGTTGAGCATAAGTGGCATTCCAGTATCAGCCACATACCATTTATGCCGGGATATCATCCACATTTTGCCCGTTGTTTTCGAAAAAAAAGGCCATCTACTGTACTCGTACTGCGAAAATAGCGAGAGTGAGTCGTACGGGAGACGCCCTGGCAGAAGATTATATTAACCTAAATAAAAAAGTAGTTAGTGTAGCAATAATCAAAATAAAACTATTGGTCACGAAATTAAAAAACCCCAAACCCTAATTAAGCTTACTCAAAAGCTCCCCGATTGGCTTGTCTTTTTCTCATTTTGTACTGAACACAAGCATTTGTCACATCTCCATTTAGAAAAACGGCATAGCTCGCTCGAATGCTCATCTTTCCTGCTGGTGACCGGCCGAGCACGTCGTGAATACACTTATGTGTTTATGTGAATAAAAAAAACTATCGCATGGCCAGTTTTCAGCAAGGGCTATGACGAAAAAATAAAGACAACAAACGCTGTGTGACACGTCTATAGCAAATGCCTAGATGAATACAGCGAATACTGGAACAGCTAAATGTGGTGGCAAGAAATGAAAATACTGTCCGAAGACGTTAATAAAATCGCGTGCATCGCTATGCGTTGAAATATTCTGCTGTCAAAATTAACGAAAGTGGCGGTCAAGCGCGTTTGCATCGTCACCTGCAGCATTTTCCAAAGCAAGGTTCGGGTAACAAGCGCAGCGTCGCCACCACGTTCACTCTACTTCAAGGGGCAACTGACCACCCTCACTGCGCTGCTCCTACCGCGATCAGCATTGCACCCCTCGAAACTCCGCCGTGGAGCCTCTGTTTCCTTTATAGAGCTCAACACAATAAACGAAACTGTGGAAAGTGCGGCCGGGTATAATGCTTGTCAAGGCGCAAAGTAATGTGGGCTGTCGTGCAGACGACGCCACGAAGGACTACAACCAAGATGGCGGCTGGCTACTTCCGGTAAACGAGCGCATGCGCAGTAGGCTTTGTGAAATCGGTCTATTCAGCCTAGTTTTTGAGATACGCTCTCGATTCTGGAGCGCGCAAGCCTAATGGGACCTCCAGCTACACTGCTACCGTCTGCAACGGCCCGAAACGCAGTAGACACCTAACAAAAACGTCTGGAACGAAACAAAAATAGATTTGGAGGTTGCTCGCTGTGTTTTATGGACTTAAATTTTGTAAAGAGAGTTTATATTAAATTTACAAAAGTTTTTTGTACGTCATGTGATGGCAAATATTTTTCCTCCAATGGCTTGTAGTTAACATTGCCTTTACTAGATGGCGCCACTATTTTATGTTTTTATTTCATTTTATTTCAATTTCGGGGTCATTTTCCACACGAAAATGAACACTGCACTAATAATTCGTATAAAAATCTCACAAATCTTATACTTTGGCAAGTTAGCGGCAGTGTCGACCATTTTAGAAGGGCCGTTCGCATCCATGTCAAGCAGATAGCGTTTAACGTTTTCAAAACGCTGTACTAAAACTGTCTTTGGGGATAAGTTGCTTGCGGTACGCTAACGTAATTTCCCTTAGGTCCGCTATCACGCTAACGCTATACTAAAACTCTCTAATATTTCACTGCAGTTCATGATTACCCGCACACTGCTTGCGACGTCGCCACTGGCCCCGACTGACGACGACCGAAAACACGGGCATTGGAGCGCAATGGGCGTAACCGGCCGTCCGCTGACTGGTCGCTGCGGAGGCGCGCCCGGCTAGCTTCGAAAATTCTCACCTCAAGCTACATGACTACGCAGGCATACGATATTGAGAGGGTAGAAACTAGGGCGCGAGACACGCGGTCGCGCGTTCCGTTCGCATTGTGGAACCCTGTACTAAACCCCTGCAGCTTTTCCTTTGTGCCTGTGTACCGAAGGTATTGCGAAGCTGGTCTCTGCAACTTCTGTGGTCGGTATTAGGAAGTATCACATGCCGAAATGGGAATGAATAGGTGATTGCATCAGCTCGTCGCATGATGTGAAAGGTATCCTGAACCAACTTAAGAGTTAGCACATTCGGAGGAGGCTAAATACGTCGCCGTATGTATCTCGGACAAGTTACAGCTGGGTCCTATCCGCGCCACATAGGCTGACGGTGGAAGGTCGAAATGAATTCACACTACGGCTTTCTCATCTGATTTATGGTTTCACAGAGCAGCCGCCCTTGTGACATCAGTACCGCTTTTCATGACTGTGGCGACATTAATATTTGCTACGGACACAAGCGTCCTCCCAGAGCCTTGATAGGCGAAACGTAAGGGATGTCAACTGGAAAGTGGGGGAGAGAAAGCCGAATTCTGTTCCTATGTCACTGTCATCATCATCATCGTCACCATCATCGTCGGCCTGACTACGCCCACTGCAGGGCAAAGGTCTCTCCCATGTCTCTCCAATTAACCCCGTCCTCTGCCCGCTGCGGCCATCGTATCCCCGCAAATTTCTTAACCTCATTCGCCCACCTAACTTTGTGCCGCCTCCTGCTACGCTTGCTTTCTCTAGGATCCACAACATTGCCCTTAAGGACCAGCGGCTATCTTGCCTTCGCATTACATGCACTGCCCAAGCCCATTTCTTCCGGTTGATTTCGACTAGGATGTCATTAACCAGCGTTAATGTAAGCGACTAGTATGTCGTTAACCCTCACCGACTCTGCCCGCTTCCGATTTATTAACGTTAAACCTATCGTTTTTCTTTCCATAGCTCGCTGCGTTGTCCTTAGTTTAAGCTGAACCCTCTTTGTTCTTTGTTAACCTCCGCGTTTCTGCCTCACAGGTGACTACCGGTAAGATAGAGGTGTTGTATACTTTTCTGTTGTGGGATATTGGTAAACTGCCATTTACGATCTGAGAGAACCTGCCCTATGCGCTCCACCCCATTTTTATTCTTCTAGTTATTTCCCTCTCATGATCCGGATACCTGCCCTAAGTAGACATATTCTCTTACTACTTCCAGCACCTCGCTACCAATCACGAACTGCTTGTTCACTTCATAGACTGTTGAACATTGCTTTGGGTTCCTTCATGTTAATTTTTATCCCCAGCTTTCTGCTCTGCCTGTCTGACACATCGATCATACTTTACAGTTAATGTCCTGAGTGACTTAGCAAGGGAATGCCATCAGCGAATCGGATAATACTTAGGTATTCTACATTAACTCTAATTCCCAACTGTTCCCAATTCAGGCCCCGGAATACCTTCTGTAAACAAGCGCTGAATGGGATTGGCGAGGTCGTGTCTATATGCCTGACACCCTTCCTTATTGTAATTTTATTGCTGACTTTAATGGGGACTATGGTAGCTCTGCAGTCGATATAGACATCTTCCAAAATTTGCACATAATACTCTTCAACTCTGATTTCCCAATGCCTGCATGACAGCTGAGGTTTCCACTCAGCCAAATGCTATCTCGTAACCAATGAAGGCTGTATATAGGGATTGGTTTTATTCTGCGAATTTATCAATCACCTGATTGATAGCGTGAGTATGGTCAATTGCCGAGTATTCTTTACAAAAGCCTGCCTGATTATTTGGTTGATTGAAGTCTAAGGTCGTCCTGACTGTATCAGCGATTACCATGTAGGCAATGGACAGCAAGCTGATCGGTCTGTAATTCTTCAAGCCCTTGGCGTCTCCTTTTTAATGAATGAAGATAATGTTAGCGTCCTTCCAAGCTTCTGGTGCGCTCGAGATCCCAAGGCATTGCGTATAAAGGGCGGCTAGTTTTTCTAACACAATCTCTGCTCTGTCCTTCAACAAATGTGCTGTTGTTGGATCCTCACCAGCTGCTTTCTTCCTTTACATTGCGCCTTAGGCTTTCCTTACTTCCTTCTTCATAACTGGCAGGGGGTCCCATTGCTGTGCTCTACTGCCTCTCTCTTTAACATTCTGATTACATTCGACACTGTATAGATCTATGTAGAACTCTTCGGCCACATTACTATTTTATCCTTATTGCTAATGACGTTGCCCTCTTAGTCTCTTAGCGCAAGCATCTGATTTTTACCTATGCCTAGTTTTCTATTCACTGCTTTTAGGCTACCTCCGTTTCTTAGAGCATGCTCAATTTTCTCCATGTTCAACTTATATCGGCTGCCTTCGCTTATTTATTAACTTCGACAGCTATGCTAGTTCTACTCTGTTTGTTAAACATCCTGATGCTTCGGTGTTTATTAATCAGATTTTTTGTCTCCTGAGACAGCTTGCCAGTACCCTGCCGAACCATGCTACCTCCTACTTCTACGGCGCACTAGGCAAAAGAGGGCAGCGATGGCAAAGTGGTAGAGAAACCCCCTTGCTTGCAAAAGGGACCTAGGTTCGAATCCCGCTGCCACGCAGTTCTCCACCGAGTTTTAAAAAAATAAACTCCGCACGCCGATAGAATTGCATAACCAGGTCTGTGGTGCGGCCTGATCTGGGTGACCAGAACCAACATAGCACTTACTCACCAGAACAGGATTTGTCCACTCTGGTGTAGTACTTGGCCGCAACGTTCTGTGAACAAGCCAATTAACCCTAGGCAATCAGTCCCCAGCGGCTGCGGAGCAACTGACCAAGGCGGCGGTCAGACCTGTGAAGCAGCGGAGGTTGCTAAGAATCACTGGCTCCGGACAGGCTGCCATTGCTAACGGAACCTGGCAACGTTTAACGCTAGAGCCTTATCCAGTGAGGCTAGGTTAGCAGTGCTGTTGGAGGAATTAGCGGGTATTCAATGGGATGTCACTGCAATGACCTCATTTACGCACGGGCTCGAGCGTTGCGCATTATAATCGCTGTTTAATTTTCAAAAAGAAAAAAAATCACTTAGTAGGGCAGTCAGTGGGCATCGTGCTGCAGCAAGCTATTTCTGCAAAGTTTCGTGCACATCGGCGTTAACAGTTGCTGGTGCTGCAGTATGACCGCACAGAAGCCTCGGCCAACTGCGAGATGCCATCCCTTTGACTACAATATGAGATGTGCAACCGCGCTTTTCAACGCCAGTGTTGCACAGCCCGACGCAGCAGGTCGTATTGGTTTTTCTTTTCCTTACCTCGAGCGCGACGCCACATTTTTAACGATATGGTAGACGAGTGTGAAGCATATACTGCGCTGTTAAAGGGCAACTGCATAGGTTTTAGAAGTCGACGAGGTTAAAGGGGTCGAACGTGTGGAACTTGCAGATACAGCATGCGAAGTGCTTTTTGGCTAGCGTATGAAATTGTGACGTAATCGATGAATAACATCGCGATGGCCTTCACGCTTCTCCGCAGCGCACGGCGCTAAGTGGTGGGCGCATGAAGGTGTCATCATTACAGATTTACAACGTGTAAACACTTACTTTAAAGGAAAAAAAAAACAGCGCAACCGAAGGTAAAACCCAGCGAGAGTTGCTTGACGGCCTCAAACAAGGCACGGCGGGGTGTGTTTTTCGCCAGCGGTATTTTAAAATCTTGCCGTTCCCGATGTCACACCAAGCTTGCTCGCACTCCTTTTTTGCATTAAGGAGAAGCCTAACACTCGATCGTCGATTGCGTCACTTTTTTAAATGGCAGCGCAAAAACACATGGCATGCTTTACCTAACCTATGTAGGTTTGAATCCTTCAATTTCACAGCATTCATATAACGCGGTGCAGTTGCCCCTTAACGGTCGGTTTTACAGACGACAGCCCGCTTTTAATACTGATATTACTGCAAGCATACTGATACTGATATTACTGCAATACTGCAAGCAAAGACACATTCGTTTTTTTCAGCTTTTCTTTTGCGACATTGTAGTGGCCTGCCCTGCAGCCATGAAAAGATCGCTTCAATGAAGAAAGAGCCTACAGCAGTTGCTGCATGGGCTTGATACGCTCGTCAAGCCGCATGTGCAGGTGTGTAGTTAGCATACTTGCTTCCAACATGCCTATTCTTAAAGACTGAATGGTTTTTTCGCGGATTAAATTGTTGCCGTTAATAAAATCGCTAATAAGGACAGTAAAATCGCTAATAAATTGAATCTCGACAAATTTACACACAGAAAATTTTGTAATAATGAGCGCTTGGTAAGCTTCGAGTGAAGTTTAATGCACCCTGGATGAAAAGTTGGAAGTGATTTTTGTGGGTATTTAAAGACACAACAAATGCCTCACTTCTCGGTTGCCACCTCAAAATTGCCGAGAGGAAAGTGATGACAGAAGGAGTGAAAGAAGGTACAGAGAAAGAGGGGTCGCATTCAAGGGCTTAGGAGTAGTTTTGACAAGCTGAGGTTTTATGTAACGTGCACTGATATCGCACAGAACATGGGTGAACGAAGGAGTTTGGTAGCTGTAGAGCACCGATTGCATAGACAGCCCACGATATGGCGGTAAATTAAGAAAAGATCTTCATTGCGACCGGACAACATGCTTGAGGAACGGAACCGTGTGCCGGATGGAAAATTTCGCCCATCTGCCTGCATACTTTGTGGTTAATATACATGTCGATATGTTCACGCCTTAGCACCTACGGAATTCCGAAGGGTTCATAAATGCACGAAATTTGCTTCTCATTCTGACAACAGGCAAAAAAAAAAAGCCTAGGCCCTATCGCAATATGAACACAAACAGCGGGTCAGAGCCCTTATGCACACCTCACCTTGCCGTTGAGGTTCATTAAAATGTTTCAGTAAACAGCAAAAAAAAAACAGAGATAAACTGAGACGTACTTTGTGCCCGCACGCATGGTAGTATGGTCGGAGAGTGCATATCGTAGCGCAACAGCGCGTCGGGACTTAACCTTTCACACGAAGCGCAGCTGTCTTTATGCAAAGCCAGACTCCACTTTTTGTTTTCTCGACCGAGCCAACGTGGCAGGCGTAGTTGTCGGAGCACCAAGAGATGCTGCTTCGCATTTTGTATGCCATTTGTTATTCCAGAGTGTGATGGGCGTCTGAGTGAAAAAAAAAGAAACGCGGTAAATTGAGCTTGATTTAGTATCATGTTTCACTTACAAAATAATTCAGGGTATGGCCATTACATCATACTTGCCTTTCAGTTGGAAAGTAAGGCTTAAACGGCAAATGATGCGCAGGTGTGTTCTAAATTAAATTATCCTATACACTGGGTAAGATTTTTAGAAGTATATTTCTTAGTCAGCTGCCACTCCTCCGCTGCCACTTATCTATGGGTAAAAAATTTTGCTTAAAGAAATTTGCTTCCCTGCCAATAGCCCGACAGCGGCGGCCGCGTTCATGTGGAAGCTAAACGGAAAAGACGCCCGTGCGCTGCGTTATGTCAGTGCGCGGTGAAGACTCCTAGGTGGTCAAAATTATTCTGGAGCCCTTCACTACGGCGCCTCTTCTGCTCTTCTTCAAATCCTCCCCTCCCCCTCTTACTTGAGGTCCCCACGAAGAAGTGAGACAGTTAGTGCGTCATTTCCTATCCTCAGAAACCACTAATTGCCGGCAATAAAGAAAGCTTGCTGTAATTATATATGGTATTCGCAATCGTCTATTAACTGAAAATAAAACTTCATAGCCCCTCAAACTTCGTGATCATAGACAAACGAAGTGTGATTACTTCAGAATGCTCTTCCACACTGTAATATGTGCAGACACCACGTTAAGATTCTTTATACTTTCATCATTTTTTTTCTACTCTTTGCCTCGACACCTTGTCCTAATGACGGCACCTCGAATGTGAGCCTTCCAAGGCTTCGAACCAGTTTCGGTTCTTAGCAGCCAAGCTGTCGCACAGCTTACATTTTTTCTGGCAGTGTCCCATCAGGCATGCTCTAGCACTGGTGCACTGTGCTCAGTGTACGTGTCGAGAATGTGCGCTGGCCGGCTTGTCTGGGAACTTCACTCTTGGCGAAGTCAGGTTTCGACAGCATACTCCCAAATATCACAACATCACTCGATGAGCTTCTGGGGTGACTGTAACCGGACTGGACCATTCAAACATTGTGGTTTAGAGGCTCAGCGGATGAGCCTCCGGTGACCACGTCTGGCAGCTTTCACATCTGATCCGCGTGGACCTTCTTGGCTTCACGACGTGTGCGAATGAAGACAAAAGTCTCCACCGTCAATACCACACCATCAAGTGACAGTTTTTGGAAAGGCAAAGCATCGTTCAGCAGTATGGATACATGTGAATAAGAACGCATGAAAAAGACTTCTCTATGTCAAGCTCTAGTGTACCTGGATCTAAATAGTCTTCATATTCTTGTCCTGAACACCTTCCCAATGTTTCAAATATTACTAAAGGAACTTACCTGTCCTTGTATTTTTCTTCTCCAGAATTCAAATTTTTAGGGAATTTTACATCTCTACCTTAAGGTTTTGTCCCCAAGAGTACACACGGCGCGCAAAAGTAAGCAGCTGCGTTTGTCATGCTTCAGCTTTTCGCAAGCTTTATGTTAAGGGTGTCCCGGCTTTTGTGATGCGCACAGCGGTCTCTAGTAAAGGCTTTGTTATTATAAATACGTTTTTTCGTGTCAAAGGCTTTGGGGTACACGGAAATAGACCCGAAATAGCTCTGTACCTCTGAGATTCTTAACCTACACTGATGTGTCGGTACACGTGCATTTCTGCTTTTCGCCGCCATCGAAATGCGGGAGTCGCAGCCACATTCGAACTCGCGATCTTGTGCTCATCAAGAGAACGCTGCACCAATGGGCCAACGCGGCGGTCAACGTATGCAGGGATTGTGTGAGGACTTGATATTGAGTGCTTCAGGATATTCACGTTTCTTAGGTTTGCTTTTGGCGTTGGTCAGCTTAATTTTTGGGTGGCTTTTGTTCCTACTATCGAAAATAACGGATAGATTGGCCCAGTGCTACTTTATTAGAACTGCGTGGCATACATATCGGGAACTAGGTACACTGATGCACTGGTTAGCTGTGGTGCAGTAGAACACTTAGTTATAACCAAAGGTATGATGACGGTAACTGCGATTCCAAGCACAGCATAGTTTTATTTCTGTTAATTATTTTCAGCACGTGGGACCTAAAGAGTAAAAGCAGAACAATGTGTCGTGTACTGGTGCGTGTGATGGCTGCCACTTCGGTACATAATGCAAGTATACGGTACATACAGCAGCGTTCGTGAGTCATCACTGCTTTCATGCTGACCGCTAATATTGCAGCAGTTTCTGAATCAGCCATCTGTTGATGGAATTGACCTTTCTGAAGATGGAGCACGTAAGAGCACATGTGATCAGTGCAAACTAATTCTGCAGACTTTTCACATTAGATTTGCGTGTGTGACTTCTTAGATTAGCAAACTGCAGCTAGAGAGCATGGAACACAGGAATCGTATTGCGCCCATTGTGCGACTGGAAAGTTTCTTTTATTATTAGCAACATGTTAAGCGATTGACTTGCGACCTCAAGAAAACGAAAACCCTTCATATCCAGTCAAAAAAAAAAAAAACACACACACACACTGGTACTATATGTCTCCATGTTGCTTCCAGTTTTGTGCACTGAGCCACGTTTTTCTTCACTCAAGAGGAATATTCTGAATTTCTTCTTCAAATGGCAAATCCTCGAGTTCCTTCTCCGCACTCACCGCAGTAGCAGTGTTATAGATGTGCATCCCAGGTGTGGGTGGGCTCGGTGGGGGGCTCTTCTCCAGGCTCAGGTCTTCGATTTCGCTCAGCAGCTCCTCCAGCAGCAGGTCGCCGCTTTCATCGCCTTTCAACATGGACTCACAGCCACAGCTGTCGCAATCTGCCCTTGTGGTTGGGAGACCCATCTTCTGTTCACCACCGGAGCGTCCGTTGGAGCTCGGCGCCGCTGGAAGGCTCCTGGGGGCTGTTACGTCACTGGAACCCTTTTGGCAGGAGCACCGGGGCTGAGCGACGACGGCGCGTTCGTGGTGCACCGTGTTGGCGACGTCGCCGATAGGCTGCCTTGATGCTGATGACGGAGACTTTGGCAACTCGCCTTCCATGGCTGCTGGCTAGCTCAACACTTCGTCGTCACCGCTGCTCGTGTAAACGTGCGATACTTCGTTGCACGAGGCAGGGGCTCCGTGCTCTGCCTAGCGCGCGGAAGTTGCAAAGGAAAGCCAAGTTTTGCCCCTAGGTGTCTATCCCGGATGCCTGCGTATGGAATCACTACTTCCTGATATTTATGGCAGCATCGAACTTGAGAAACCACTTTGTGTCATTACAGGAACTTGTATGCTGGTATACTATAAGAAAAAAGACATGCGAACCACGCGTAAATGCCTCCATTTCGCAATGACTCGACCGGCGTAGATTAAAATTGTAGTTTTTGAATGAAATAGCAAAATTCTTACACATCTAGACGAAAACCTTGAGCAAGGTATCTTGTTAATTTTGGCAAGCTTTGGAGACTTTTAAATCAATTGAAAGTTTTGTGTTCCAAGATTAAAATTCAGCAGCCGAAACAACTTGGGAAGGCTTAAAATTCGGTACCGCATCTCCTCACTGCTGTTCAGTGAACAGATCATGCCTTAAAAAAAGCTTAGTGCGGGGCACATACCGCACATCATTAACGATTTTCAATAAAATCGCTTCGCTCTACCCTCACCTCGCAAGAGGGTCGCCACCTTTAAAGCAATTCTTTTTTGTGGATGTTTGGTTACGATTTTATGGGGTCTAACGTCCCTAAGCGACTCATACTATGAGGGACACCGGAAGGGAAGAGCTCGGGGTAATATCGACCACCTGTGGATCTTTAAACTGCTTCGACATTGTACAGTACACGGGCCTCTAATTTCGCCTGCATCAAAATGCAACCGCTGTGGCCGGGATCGAACCCGCGTCTTTCAAGTCAGCAGCCGAACACCGTAAGCACCGAGCCACAGCGGCGGCATTTTTCTAAAGGGGGCCTTTTGTTGGGCTGCGGCAGTTGATGCCAACCTGTGCAGCAGCTCGGCGGGGTAGAATCTGCGTACCGTTGAGCTCACTCTGGCTACCGCTTCAGAACAGGCTCGCGATACCCCTTGTTGTTCTCTTTACGTGGTGCTGAACGTGGCTTTTAATTAGGCGGCACCAAGTTAAAATCCTCAAGAAGTCGAGAGAGCGATGTACAAAAATGTCTTTAACATTTTCTGCTATGGTATGGCATAGTATGATATAGTATGGTATGGCATTTTTTGGTATGATATTGTGGCAGGGAACGGTAGGGTATGGCAGGATAAGTTAGTGTATATGATATATGGCTTGCTGTGATGTGCTATGGTACGGTATGTGATGTAGAATGGGGTGTATAAGGTACCTAAGCTGCCCAAGGTCAATGACAGAAACCGTACTGCAGAGCTCTGAATTACATTCGATTGACTGGGGCTTTGTAACGTGCGCTGACATGGTACAACACAGGGGCGTGTTTGTATCTCGTCTCCATCAAAGTGCGGCCGCAGCGGCATAGGTTCCATACCGGGACGTCGGGCTCAGCATACGAACGTCATAACCACTTAGCCACAGCCGCGTCCACTACTGGCTGTTAGGGAATGATTACAAGGCTCTTACTGTACGTAAATAAGAAAATAGGTGTGAAGGCTGGTGCAGCATATTTAGCTTATTTGGGGGCCATCGTTCTGCCTTTTCAAAGCAGTATTGCGCCGCTGAGTTAGACAGGCGGAACCGCGAGCCGAATCTAACGGCTTCCAGCTGCGCTGCGTCGAGCGTGCGAAGAATGCCGAGTAGTGCTAGTACTTTTAGCCGAAGAGGAGAGGGGAGGATGAGGTGGCGACATTTCTTCGGCGTAGTTGCCTTTATGATCAGCACGTTTAGGGTCGGGTTTAATCGCTGAGGACACGATTTGGATCACAGCATTCGCTTTATTGTACAAAAGAAAAAGAATGCTGAAAATACACCAACACAGCTCAAGAATACTACACTGACCAAAAAAAAAAAAAGGTGCAGCATGCTCATTTTGAGGCAAGTCCCATCAAACGTGCAGTCATTCTAAGGGGATGTCGACAATTTGGTCTCCAACTGAGCAGCCTTCAAAGCTTGCGTCGAACTCTTCAAAAACTAACTATTTGGCGCTTAGCACAAGTGCAGCGAAATCGGGCGGAGAATCTCCCTCTTCGGTTCCGTCATCCCTTACGGCCCCAAAATTTTCGTTGCAAAGCTGGCTGGCCATGTCCATGCCTGTGATCGCAGTGCTTGTGGTCGAGGGGTCCTCTCCTTCTACCGCCTCAGGCAGCGCGACATGGTTCAGAGAACCAGAACTGTCATCCTGTGGACAATGTTTTGCTGGTAGATGTTGAGCACACAACATCGATCTGCCTTCGGAGATCCGCTCTCGAGCGGCGGGTCGTGCAGAGATATTACTGGTATCTCCGAGGGCCTTCCTCGTAGTGCATCCCTTGCCGTGCATCTCGAAGTTACACAAGGCAGAACAAATAGGCGATATTGAACAAGGTGGTTCGGGGGTGGTTCCCCAACTGGCTCGGTGGGGGGCGGCTCCCAACTTTGTGCGCGAATGTCCCAGCGCGAAATGTAATGAAGAAAAAGAAAATGTTGAGCGTGGAGATGCTGCAAGCTACAGGTGGGGTTAGCCTTGTGGTTACTGCCGGCAATTGTTCCTCCGTAGCTACACCTACAATAACTAACACACATAATCCGGCCCCGAACTCACAAACAGAAATAATAGTTACTGATGCTATCAACATGTGGAGACTAAGTCCGTGCCAACTAAGTACTTCAAAAGAAGCCGTGAGGCCTCCTTTCTACAGAAGTGGTTCCCGCGCGGGAAAACAATGTGCTGAACGGAGCTGTGAGGGAGTCCTGCCCTCTTCAGAGAACCGAATAACGCGCACCTTTCCGCGTTGTGGAGACTACATGCAAAAAAGTAATGTCCTATATAACTGCACACACCACACGTTGAACATGATGGAAACGACACCCGGCCCGTCTTTTACGTCCACGCAGAATGCTATTGAGAGTCACGGTATCGCTTTTTATTTTGGCGCCCGCTTGATAGGGCCATAGCCTCAATCTGCGTATTCACGGGAGGGGGAGGTCAGCAAGAGGCAACCGGCTACCTCATCGAAGTACAACAGAAAAATTACGAGGAACTTTAGCAGATAAAGTGGTGAAAGCCGAAAGCCTGAGTGCTGCATTCTGCTACGCGAATGTTCACTTCACATATTTTGGTGCATTTATTAACTGCCAATTAGTGACGCTTAATCTTTGCTTTTAGGAGTGGAACGCGACAGCGTGTTGTAGCGCTGCCAGGGAGTCCACAGAACGCCTCCACCAGTTTGACGCTATGCGTTGCCCTTTGAACGTAACGCTTTTTGAGGAAAGGAAATGGCGCTGTAATTCTTTGTCATCTCGGTGGACACCTGAACCGCACCGTACAGGAAGAGAGGAAGTGGAGTGACAGAAGAAAGAGAAAGAGTGGCCGTAATGAAGAAAATCAAAATTGTAATTGAGGAAAGGAAATTAAGGAGTAACTCTCTCACATATCTCAATGGACACGAGTCGAAAATTGCATTTGAAGAAAGGAAATGACGCAGTAACTGTCTCACATATTTCGGTGGACACCCTTCAAAATTCGCGTGCAGTGACGTCACGACCATTTCACCCAATCTGAAACGTGGACAAATTTTCTAACACGTCTTGGTCACGACAGTATGAGCCATTAAAGGCTTTCGCCTTAAAATGCCGTAGCTGCATGGGTTGCTTTTGTAGCCATTTGTTATGTAGTTTCGGGCGTCTAAAGGCACACGCTGTACATCGCCAGTCAGGGACCGAACACAAGCAAAAAACATAGGATTGTTGCAGGGTTTAGAACGGAAGGAATATCAGCGCCGTAAATTTCATCTAATGCCATCGTTAGGTATATCATTAAGGGCGATACAGCATCAACTATGCCCAAGCGCCTTGAAATTTAACGGAATTACTCCTCGGAGTTCTTTCGGAGTATTATTGAGAGCTGCTACCTGATCTAGCAACATTTGTGACGCTTAACATAAAGAAAGCCCCTGAAAGCATCGTCTGCTGCCCGCAGATGGCTGTTTTCATGTGCTGGCACGAAGTCTTTAGAGACGTGGCCATTTACAGTCAGCTCATGTTGAGCCTATACAAGAAGCAGAAATCGCTGGTGATAAGCGGTATGAATACGTCATATATTAACTAGTATATTCTTCACGTGTTATGTCAACTGCCGTTTTTGAACAGCCAGGTGCTCCCGCATATGGCACTCGACACGTGCCTTGCTTTAATCTCCGGTGATGTGCGCAGCGAAGAGCGCTGAGGTGGCTGTGCGTTGTCGACTGCCAAGTTGCTGGTCAGCCTGCCATCAGATCGATAACTGAAACCTCGAATTGGCATGAAAGCTGCCCTAGATTCAGTTTTGCAGCGCTAAAGAAGCGCAGGAACTGAAGAATGTGACGGCATCGCGGCTGCATGCATGCTTAGAAGGGGACGTGATAATTAAAGCCATTTTTCAGATTTTTCATGAATTCTAACCCAATTTGGCTCAAATATGAAACTTTTGATGTTGATTTCAGAACTACATTAAGTTTAGGCTGGCCTCTAAACGTGCTTAGCGGAACTGCCAACTTGATATGCTCTACCACAGTGAAGTGCTCCAGAAGAACACACACCCCTGGAGTTGTTAACGTGCAAAAGGGTTGAGAATTGGGCGGGTTGGTACGAATTCATACGGCTGTGGCACCACAAGAACAAGGACGTAGACGGGGTGACGACGACACAAGTGCTAATTAAAAACCGCCAAATTTATTAAAAGCCCAGAATATATTGCAAAGACCAACGGTTACATGCGCAGTTCAGAATAAGAATACAAAAGCGCCAGGCAATTACACGTCGTACGGCCCCACGAATCTAACCGATACCATAGTTCAGTGCTGTTTCAAGATAATCAACCTCAGCGTCAAGTAGCAGCAATGATGGCGAACTCACGCATTCATCAGCTGACTTCCTATAATGGAAGGCCTCCATAATGTCCCGGGAAGTCTTATCTTCATGTTTCCAGAGAACGCGCGTTTGATTGAACAATGGGACACACTTGTGGCTTTTGACATGCTTGGTCAAGTGCGTCCCCGAACCTCCGTCAAGTGACCTGGCATGCTGCTGGAGGCGTACACTCAGACAGCGTCACGTCTGCACCGTGTAATGTCGACCGCATGTCAGGGGAATGGTATAGATTACTCCGCAAGCACAGTCTACAAACGGATTGCAGTGCTTCACACCACAATCATTTCTTCACTTCCGCGGTGCATCACACCTCTCAATGGCGGCACATGTCCGCCCTACCTTATTCTTAGCCGCAAATACCATGTCCACCTCATAACGGCGAGCCATCTTCTCAAGGCTGTGAGACAGTCCATGGATGTAAGGGATGGAAGAGAGCTTATTCCTTCCTTTCGCGCTCTCTTTATGTGACCTAGTCCCCATTAAAGTTTGCTTCTGTACCATGAGGATCCGTGGCGACCCCGATGCCAGCACAAAGGCTGGAAACCCCGCGTTTTTTAGTCTGCCCACCTGATAGGCGAATCGATTTTCCATCCGATGGAAACACGACTTTGTGAAGGCCGAATCCAAAGCATTCAACGCAATGACTTTTCTAATCAACTTCGAATGGGCGGAAGAAAAATTCAACAAGGGTTTCTTGACCTTGGCGAAATCGACCAGCACAAAGCTATGGTTGCCCTCTAGAAACAAGGAAAGATCCCAATACTGAATGTGTCCATTTTTGGGAGCTTCACACGTAAAATTTAGGCCGCGTCCTCCTTCTCTGAAAACCTTCAAATCATGACCATTGTCCGGGTGAGGTCAGGACATTCCACAAAAACTAAAAAATCGTAAACATAGCGGTAAACTTTCTTTACCATTCCTTCGAAATTATGCTCAAGTCACCTATCAACCGCGCATATAAAAATACCGCTCAGAACCGCAGTAACTCTTGACCAGATACAGATACCAGATTTCTGAATGTACACGCCATTGTTCCAGCGAATAAAGGTTGAGTTCAAATAAACGGCCAGAAGCTCAAGGAAACTATCGACTGAAATCCCGCAGCGAGAGATAACGGCGACTTCGTCATTTTGTTGCGTTATACAATGCTTTACTCATTTCAAACGTTGCACGTGCGGAAGCGAGCAGAAAAAGTCTTCAACGTCAATACTGAACGTTGAACCACCACGCCGATTATTACGCTGCCAAAACTCAACTACCATTCCCGAACTGCGAATCAGGAAATGATCCGCAATGTCCAACGACTTCAGGCGCCTCTGCAGAAAGCCCGATGCTTCATGCTGCCAAGTATCGCGTTCTGGAACAATAACCCGGAAGTGGACTTCCGGCTTATTTGTTTTAGCAGTAAATAAAACTGAGCTTACTTTCTCGCGCCCCATTAACGGCCGAAGCTAAACGCCAAAGATTGAGGTCACCGAGCAATTTTGAGCGCCTTCTTCCTCACAGCAGGGGGTTTAACAGAGAGTCGAGTGAAACATTTCTCAACTGCCTTGCTGGACTTCTCAGAAAACAGGCCTTTGGGTATAATCATAAAAAAACCTTCTTTGTCCGAGATCATGGCCCTTGGACCATTCGTCGAGATGTAAGTCACGAATAAACGTAACCGATCAGGGGTTTTTGGCCTACCTTGAGGCTTGGTTACAACTCGAAAACACTCCTTCAGGCACTGTGGCACACCTTCTTCCGGAACAAGACGAGACACAGATCGAGACACAGTCAGTTTTCTACGGACTTCAGGGGTGGTTCAAAGCAGTGCTTTGGTCCGAACTACAAGACCTTGTGGTGGCATTCAAGTACTGAAGACGGCCCCAGAAAAAGAAAATTTCCTTCTTGGGCACAACCCTCCTCCTTTTGGGAAGCGTCGGAACCACAGAGTGCTGTGCTTTTTTGTGCTTTTAATAAATTTTGGCAGTTGTTAGTGAGAACTTGCGTCGTTGTCACTCCATCTACGTCATTGTTCTTGTGCTGTCACAGTAGTATGAATTGTTAACATGCGCTGAAATTGCACAAAACATGGTCTATTCTTTTATTTAGTCTCCATCCAAATACGGCCGCCGGGGCACAAATCAGCGCGGCAAGCTGAGTGTAGACAAAACTCCTCGTTGAAGACGCCTGTGACATGGGTCGCGCAGGCGTGTGAACTAAAACGTGCCGATTCCAAAACATTAGGGGATGACTCGGGGAGGGAATGGGTTCATGAACACATGGGTTACGAAGGCTAACCGTGTGACGCACGCTCTCTCCCGAGATTTTTTCTTCCATGGTCATGGCTCGGTCCGGATCATGGGGGTAAAGAAATTAGGCGCGGCCGTTGCGTCAGATGCAGCTCTGCTACCGAGTGATTAACGCGGCGGCCGCGTTTCGATGCAGGCGAAGCGCGAAAGGCACCCGTGTGCTGTGTGATATCAGTGCAGGTTGAAGATCCCGTGGTGGTCGAAATTATACCGGAGACCTCCACTAGGGCATCTCATTTTTCCTTTGTTCTTTCACTCCCTCCTTTATCCCTTCCCTCATGGCACGGTTCAAGTGTCCACGAGATATATGAGACAGTTACTGCGTCATTTGCTCTTCTGAGAACCAATTATTTTTTTTATACCGAGGGCCTCTACTAAGCTTTCCTTCCACCATGGCCCGTTTGGTGCGTACTCTTCTATGCCTGCTTTCTTGATACTGGTGAAGCTTCTATGGATCTCGCAAGTGCAATTTCAAAAGCCAAGTTAAGCCGCTTTGCTGCTTGTACTGCTTATCTCTTAGCAAGTGCAGGTTCTTTCTTTTTGTTTAGTCAGTGCCAGCATGCTTTTGCTATACAGTCAGCATCGCTTGAAGTTTGCCATTAAGATGGCAGCAACGGATTCTACAAAATGCATTGACAGCCGAACTCTCTGTTGTTGTAATGACCAAATTTAAGCCCAACCCGAAATGTTGGCCATTTTAATTGCTGTTTTATTTTCACGAGGGAGAAAAATCACTTCATATGGCAGTGAGTAAGCATTTTGTGTTGCTTGCCCATATGCATTGGCCTTGAGCAAACTTACATGCGCATCCGCGTCAGCAGCTGCCGGCACTGCAGGGTAACCACACACGAACTTCGGCCGCCTGCGTGATGCTGTCTTTTTAACTACAAAGTGAGGTGCACATATGCGCTTTTCGACGCCAAAGTTGCACAGCCGGGCGAAGTTGTTAGTGGTGATTTCCCACTATCTTGACTTCAGACGCCTTGTTTTAAACGACGCCGAAGACGTGTGTGAAGTAGACACAGCACTTTTAAAGGTGGTTTTTACAAGAGGAAAGCAGATGTTTGTTGTTTGTATTACTGGAAGCAAAACAAGTTTGTTGTATGGGTTTGATAGGCTGGTCAAGCCGTGCGTGCAGGGGTGAAGTTGGCATACTGGATTCCCACACGTCCATCTCCCTAAGATAGAATGGTTTCCTTGCGGATAAAATTTTTGCCATTTGTCACCACGATTATAAAATTGCTAATATATTGAAACTCAACAAATGTGCACGCTCAGAATCTAGCAATAGTGGGGGCATGGTTGGCTTGGAGGGAACTTTAGTACACCGCGGACAAAAAATTGAGAATAATTTCTGTGGATAGCGAAAGACGCAGCTACTGCCCCGCTTCCCGGTGGACGCTTCAACCGCACCGAGAGTGAAGGGGTGACAGGAGAAATGAAAGACGGTAGATAGAAGGAGGCACAGCAGTGACGAGCTTCGGAGTTGTTGCGCCCACCAGGGCGGAACTACACCTATGCAACGTGCACCGACATCGAACAGCCCAAATACGAGCGATGGAGGTTGGTAGGTGAAGAAGACTGAACGCATAAATAGCCACAATTTGCCGATAAATTAAGGAAAGCTTTTTTTTGCGGCTGGAGAACAAGCATGAGCTACATCGGAGACAGCCGATTGAAAAAATTCCCTACTTGCCTATGTATTTCGTCTTTCAAGTATGTGTCGGTGTGTTTAAATCCAGGCGCCTGTGCACTGCTAGAGAGTTCATAAGTGCACGAAATTAAGGAACAAAGAGCCCAGGCGGTATCGCAATTTGAACAAAGACTACAGAGAAAGGTTCTTGAAAGAACAGTGCAGAAAGAGCTATATACGAGTTGGCGCATTTACAGACACGTCGTACTACCCTTAAAGCTCATTAAAACAGTCGCGCCCAGTAAAAAAATAAAAACGTAGGTACCTTGTTCCCGCACGCATGGTAGTATCCCTGTTGAGTGCACCGAGTAGCGATGATGATGATGATGTCCTCAGGCTTAATGGCACAAACCCACGGCGGAGGATTGGCCCAACAGTTCGCCGGAACTTCCTTTCACACGAAGCGCGGCTCTGTTTAAGCAACGCCCGACACGTAACAGTTTCGTTTTCTCTAACGAGCTCACCGAGCTGACGTGGAAGAAGTAGTTCTCTGAGCGCCAAGAGGTGGCGCGACGCATTACGTACATCATCTGTTATTAATCCTAACAATGAAAGTGTGATGGGTGACTGTGTAAAAAAATTAAGACGCGCAAAAATGCGCCTCATTTAGTATCATGTTTCATTTCCAAAATAATACGGGATGTAGCTATTACGTCACGCTTGCCTTACAGTTGGCAAGTAAGGCATGAACGACAAATGTTGCGCAAGTATGTTTTACAATAAAATGAGGAACTATATAGGGTGAATTTTTTAGAACATGATTTGTTTATCACATACTATTGAACCAATATTCCTAGAGAAGTTTACTTCGCCGCGAATATAAGTTAGGCTGTAGTAATTTATGGCCTTGGCAAGATTCTAATTTCTTAGAGAACTTCATGGATTCTCAAAGGTGGTGATCGTAGATAAATGTCGTGTGATAATAGCTGAATGTTCTCGAGCATTGCAATGTGTGCAGACACCAAGCGAGGGTTGGTCATATTTTTATAACTTTTTTCTACACCTTTCGTCATCAGCATCTCAAACTGACGGGAGCTCGTATGCGAGCCTTCAAAGTTCGAAGGCTTCAAGCCAGTTTCGGTTGTTTTTAGCAGCAAAGCATTACCACCTCTTATATCGTTTGTGGCAGCGCCTCATCAGGCATCCTCTTGCACTGGTGCACTGTGCTCAGCCTACATATCTTAAACTAACTACAGAGAATGTTCACTACAGTCGAATCAGTGCGACTGCAGGGATTTTTGGCAGGTAGAAGACGACGAAAACATGACAGTGCCTCGGGGAGGAGCGTTCGCGCTGGGCGAACAGAAAACGCTACAAGGGTCGATTTTGCGCACGGTTGCTACTCACCAAATGAGTGCCTACTTATAAAAGTAGGCTGATCGCCTTGACCGTCAGCTTCTTTCTTGGCGGGGCCCGCATTCGACAGCATGCTCCCGATTTCACAATATCGCTGGATTAGCCTCTAGTCTGAATATATGCCTTACAAACATTTTTTAGTCAGTCTATATACTCTCCATAGAAATATCCTAGACAACAGTCTATAGGCGATAGGAATGCAACAGACAGTCAATAGATAATCTATAGATTAATGGCCAAACACTTTCGCAACACCTTTGTCTATAGACAGTCTATATACTACGAATAGATGCAAAAAAATATCTATAGGAAGGCAATAGAGTCTCTAAGAAGTCTATGAACTGTCTATAGACCATTTTTATACGAGTAACCAGACGGGTCCTTGAAGCAGTGTCGTTTAAACACTGAAAAAATAACCCTCCGGTGGCCACGTCTCACACCTTTCAGAGTTGCTCCGCATGAGCCTTCCTTGCCCACCATGGCTGCGAATGCAGACAAAAGTCGTCGCCGCATGAAAAACACTTGTGGATGCCAAACTTCGGGCGTACTTGCATATAATAAGTTATATCCAAGTTTTTGTTTACTGATAAACTTGATGCAGTACATAAGAAAATGTTTTTGTATTATTACAGTTCAAATAAGTTATTTTCCTTTTCTAAGACGGTGTGTATCTGTATCTTTCTGTATTCTGTATTGATGTGTTTTACTTTGGTCTGCTTATGATGTGTAATGATATGTACACTTGTGCTGCTTGTGCTGTCAGGGGGGCATAGCCTAGTCAGGCCCCATCAGGGCCTTTTGCTATTGCCTCCTGAGCCAATTCGTACCAAATTGTCTCAAATAAAAAAGAAAGAAAGAAAGAAACGAAATCTGCATATTCTTCTTTTGAATACCTTCCCAATGTTTCCAATAATTCTGCGAACAAAAATTCTTCATTTTCCTCGTTTTCTTTTCTATAATTCTAAAATATCGAAAATGTTACTTCTTTTCCCGGAGAATTTGACCATGACAGCACGCGAGAACCCTTACACTTTCGCAACACCTTTGTCTATAGACAGTCTATATACTATATATAGTGCGCTGTGATTGATGATTGAGTGGGGTATTGGCAATGAGTGCTTCGCGATATTCGCGCGCCTTATGTGCGCTGTTTAGATTGGTCAGCTCTTCGCAAGTTAATGGTTTATGTTAAGGGAGTACCAGCATTCGTGACGCGTGCTGCGCTTTCCCGTCGACGATTTGGGATTATGAGCACCTTTTTACATGCCAAAGTGTTTGAGGTACACGAAAGGAACTGGTCCCAGAATGATTCAGGCCTGCCGAGATACTTAACCTGCACTGAAGTCTCGGAACTAGTGCATTTCTGCCTTTCGCCGCTTTCGAAATGCAGCAGTCGAGGCAACAGTCGAACTCACGACCTCGTGCTGACAAACAAAAGGTCGCACCACTGGACCAAGGCGGTGGTCATAGTGCGCTGTGATTGATGATTGAGTGGGGTATTGGCAATGAGTGCTTCGCGATATTCGCGCGCCTTATGTGCACTGTTTAGATTGGTCAGTTTAATTTTGGGGTGGCTTCTGATCCTTCTGAATAAGGGATACACAAGCTCCGTGGTACATTATTACAACTGCAAGTAGAGAAATTGGTGCAGTGGTTAGGAGTGATGCAATAGAACAGTTAGCCTGCTACATAGTTATAACCAATGGTATCATAGTGACAGCGATTCCCAGTATAACATTCGTTTTCCTTCTGTTATTCAACGTTAACAAGAGCGTATAAGCAGAACAGTTTGGCCTGCAGCCGTGTGGGCAATGGTTGCCACTTAGGCACATGGTGCAAGTGTAGTGCATGGAGCACAGTTCATCTGGCATCATGGCCTTCATGCTGACTCTTTCCAGAAACGGCATTGCTCCACTTTATGCATCAACGCGTGTTGGATACTTTTGACCTTTCACTAGATGGAACACGTAAGATCGCAGGCGGTCAGTGCATATTAATTTCCCAATAATTTCAACATTAGATTTGCAGATGTCATCGCTTAGACCAGCAAACTGCAGCTAGAAAGCGGGAGACACTGGGGCGTATCTTACCCATTGTGCGGGTGGAAGGTTTGTTCTGTTAAGTTGTGACGGAGCACAATTGTTGACTTACGCCGCTAAAAGAAAACACTTCATATACTTCGAGTGAAAATACAAGAGCAGCGGACTGTTATTTGTGATCTCCAAATTTACATTTTTTTTTTCACTTAGTCCAAAGGAATGGGCACAAGCGGGTCATCAATAGGGAAGTCCTCGAGGGCGCTCTCGTCACTCACTGGAGGAGCTGGGCCGTACGTCGGCAGATCAAGAGTAGATGGACTGGATGGTGGGGTGGACGGCGGGCTCGGCGCTACGTAGAAACTGTCGTTTGGGGTGGGGGCCTCGAGAACCTCGCCGCTTTCTTCGTCTTGCTTAGCGCCTTCATAGCCAGTGCCGTCTTCTTGTTCATGGCCATAACGGCCGGTTTCTGGCTCCATAGAGCTGGGACTCTCCTCCTTTCTTCCGCCGCAGCACCCATCGGAATTTGGCGCCGCTGGCAGCGTACTTGCCGGATGCGGACGTCTGGAGCAACCTTCGCCGTTGCGCTGGGCCGGAATGGTGTCGGTTGTTGGTTGTGGCTGCTGCAAGTTGGTGATATCGTTCAACGGCTGCCTTGAGGCTGCTGGCGGAGTCTGCGGAGTCTGCGCGTCCATGATGTTGTTGTTGTAGCCTTAGACAGATGAAACGCGTGCTGAAGGTGGCTTTGACTTCGTCGAGACTGCAGCTCGTGTAAACGTGTGATGTTTCGTTGCACGAGGCAGGGGCTCGGTGCTCTGCGTGGCTCGCGGAAGTTGCGCGGGAAAAACAAATTTCGCCCATCAGGTGTCTCCCACCGCAAGTTTTGGCGGTGGACTGGGCTGACAAAGTCGTCGAGGGCTCTGTACTCTCGACCACTTAACGCGACCTCTTGCCAAGCTCTTTCCGGCGAATAAAATGTTTTACAATCAATCACAGATGCCTGCCCATGCAGTCACTTCCTGGTGAAATTAAAAGTGGCGCTGAGACTGAGAAACCAGGCAATGTCATGACAAATTTCTGAGCTTGCACACTATACCATAAAACACACGCGAACGACTCGAAGGTGCGGTCATTTCGCTATCACTGGACCGGCTAAGGCGAAGATTGTAGCATATAAACGGAACAGTTCTGTTCTTACATTTGGTGATGAAAAATTTGACGAAATTTTCCTCCGAAATTTTGCAAGTTTTGCAGAAATTTAAAACACGTAAATTTTCAGTTTTCCAACGTTACGACGGCGCAGTTGAGACAATGTTGGAAGGCTGAAAATTCGGTGCCTCCTCTCTAGGATGAAGACGAAGACGAAGTGCATCTGTTCGGACGCTGTTCCGAGACCCTCTGACAATGTTTCGTTCTCGTCATGACCTCGGCGGCTGCAAACGCAAACCTCTACAGCGGTTGGATACACGAAGGTTGCACGAGTACATGGATACCAGGCCCTAAGATGTGAGTCAAGAAACTATAATTCTCCGACATTTGTCACAGGTGCTTTGCCTGACTATATGGAGGGGTTCGTAGGATACGATCCCGACGAGACGAACGTTGGGAGCCCTCAAGAAGCAGATGAGAAAGGAAAGGAAGCCCTGGACCAAACATTGCTGATGATGAACGATGACATGCAATGATGATGATGAAGATGATGACGTCGAACATGGCAAGGTGAGCCCAGGCCAAGGTAAAGGCATAGTCATTCAATGCTTTTATGGTCATGAAACTTCTCCGTAACGCTATGAGACAGCTTCATATGTTGACCGCGCCTTCCACGAGGCGGCGCTAAGAGTCCTGTAGGGTCAACGGCGCGAGGAAGCGAGCGTCTCTACGGCCGCGAGTCTACGGGCGTAGTGGGACGCCGGCGGTGCGGCAGCAACTATTTTCTCTTTTCACTTTGTCTTCGTTTGAAAAATAAGTACAGTGCACGTGACGTGCATGCCTGCGATGCCAAATACTTGCTGCGTGACGGGTTGCCGCTCCGGATACGGAGGTACGCAGGAAAAGGCCTCGCTGTTCTGTCTGCCGAGCGACGCCGAGCAGCATGAAATATGGAAGCGGGCGATACCCCGAAAGGAAAGCGGTGGCTTTAGCTTCGACTACAAGCATATCCGTGTCTGCGAGAGGCATTTTGCATGCGGATTTAATTCGGTCTTACGGGTTCGTGATCAACGGAGAAGCAGTGTCGCCGCAACGCGAGAAACTGGAACTCAGGCCCGATGCCGTCACACGCATATTCAAAGGCCTAACAGCATACTTGAGCACGAACCTGTGATGATGCTGCATATCAGACAGCTGTACTCTTCAATGTGCTTACGGCTTTTGGTGCGAAAGCACTACTTCAGGGGGGTCAAACCTAACCAAGAATCATGTGGCGTCCTTGAATTTAAGGGTGCAGAAATAAAATAAATATTGCTGCGACTGGAAATTTCGAACCCCCGGCGGCGCGAACGGATCAACTTCGCCGGCCACTGCACGAGAGCACTGTGCTATCGCAGCAGCCAATCACGCCTCGTGTTGTTGTTGTTGTTGCCTCAAAAACGATGGCACATACTCACGGTGGGAGATTGGCCAGGGTTTGGTGCAGACCCAAACAGGAAAAAAGCTAGATTGCTCACACTCTCGTGCTGCGCGCCATGTACCGCCGGCCAAATCTTAAGCTGGCTTGCGTGACAGCAGTGTTTTCCATGCTGCTGCCGCCTATGACGGAGAAAACTTGCGAAAATACCAAATATAAGCAGAGGCTCACTAAGCCCGTGCTAAATATTGAGCTTACCGCAAGTTTTCTTCGTCGTAAAGCACAGGAGCGGAGAAAAAGCGGCCATCGAACACGCCAGCTAAAGATTTGGCCGGCTGTACACCGTCGTCTTCATCAACGTCCATCGGTTTCGGACTGAGCGCTCCAATCGCCGCTATAATCTCCTAAACAATTTCATTAAAATATTTTCACCACCACCACCTTCGGAACAAACATATCACACCAGCTTAACCTCGATTAGATCTTAACTTCAGTCTAATATCGTCGCCAGACGTGGAAACGACACAGCAAAGCAAAACCATGAGCCAAACAGGCTAAACACATGCGTTCGCACGTGTGCTCGGTTTCACCACGTTAAACGCCTAGCGTTTTTTATTTTTTGTACACGTTTCTAAGTGATTTCTATCATTACTCATTTTACGTTTATTTCGTGGCCGCTCACAGCTTGTCTCTTATTTTGGTAGCGCGAAGACAGCGCTTGAGCAATGCACAACAAAAATTCACAATTTCCTTGCACTCCTCAGCGCCTCCGTAGTCACAGCATGACAAAGTGTAAACAAATGGCTTATGTAACAAGATTCCTCAGCAGCTGGTTTTGCCACCTCCGAAAGTGTCGCCAAAAAAAAAAAAAAAAATGAGATAGCACCATCAAACTACCGGTGCATTCGTCACATGATCGCTTTTGTAGCGCGCACTCCAGTTCTTAAAATGCCGCAGTAACGTCCTGTTTTCAGCATTATTGAGATTGCAGTATTTCTCACAAGGTAAACGCCAGCCTTAAGCAGCCTTGTGCACTTGAATGAAAGCGAGGACTCGGCCGAGACAGGCGCAACCCAGACACATATAGATATGCTACTGACCGCTAGGCTAGATCTTCCAAAGTGACATTGCAGGCGGATTGCAGTGAAAATGAATGCGCAATCTGGATCCATGTATAAAAATCACTTTTTTGTAAAAAGCAACGAGAGAAAGTAAGCGCGTTAATTGTTTGCGAGAAAACAGCCGCTAACTAGGTTTACTAGCGGCCGTCGTCGATCTCACAGGGTTTTTGGTGTCTTGACGTTTTAGCCAAGCTTTCAGGTGATAACCAGTAAAGTAGCGTCCATCCTAAGCTCAAGTACCGATCCCCAGAAAGCACAACTACCAAGCGAATTTGAGCCTGTTGGCCGGCAAACAGCCGCTGCGAACAGGGCTCGCGCAGCGACTCGTACTCCCTCGCCGACAGCCAAGCCACTAGCGGCGCGCGCGTTCCCATATGAAACTTAGGCCGAAGTTTCGTGACCAGAAAAAAAAACATTGAAGGACTATGGTAGAGGCTTTCCGAGATTTCCGGTGCTGGAAAGGGGAGAAGTCGTGGCCATTATCAGAGAAGGAGCAGTTTGGACTTGGAAAAATACAGAGCAAATGTATGAAAAGGTACAGCAGCCATTTCATCAGCCACTGGCCTGCCCGACATAAACACAGAGGTCAAAGTCGGGCTCTGTTTCGAGCAAAACATCATCGTGGTAGGGACAAAGAATATAGAAGCGGCTCGCCTATTCCTCGGAGTGCTAGCAATAATGATAAACCGGCGCAAATATCCGACGTGCGCTTACGTCAAACCTCCAGGAGACACATGCAAATTAGTACCGAGGGGGATTAATCCGGAGGAAAGTGATGAAGATATCCGAAGAAATATTAGAGCCAAAGAGACGGAAATCCTGGCTGTAAGGAAATTTGGAAAATCGGCTACAGGGGCGGTAACCTTCTCGGCTAAAAGAGTTCCTTTTAAGTCTAATACAACGGAAGGGAAATGCACTACTACCTTTGCAAGAAAATGACAACGGCCTGCTACGGGTGTGGGGAGGTGGGCCACAAGGCCGACGTTTGCCCCAACCAGGAGGCAACGAGATGTGAACTGTTCGGCACACGGTATCCTATGGCGGGACACGAATGTGTAGTGCGTTGTTCAGTGTGTAACGGCGAACGCAAAACCAACTCGAACCTTTCGATGCAGATATTCAAGACTCCGAACATTATTAAGAAGAGGTAGGCGGAGAAGATTCGCGACCTCGGAGTTGCAAAAGACTGGGAGTCAAGGCCCAGGACCAGGTTCGAGGCGGGCGCAGCTAGCGGCCAAAGATCAAGCAGCCGCTCGCGCTCGGTCTGTTGGGCGTCAGTCGACAGGAGCAGATCATGGAGCGATGCAAGGGGAAGACCAAAGAGGAAAGAGCGGAAAAGGTGAGCTGGGCTGCGCGAGTTACGTCGGGTCCTCAGTTGTTGGGAAACAATAATGTGTGTAGAGAACTAAAAGAACTGGAAGAGCTTAGGAAAAAAAATCGTAATGTTAAGAAGGAAATGAAAAATTTAAAAAGATTCATTAAAATCGATAATGCAAGGCCTGTGCCCCAAAGATCCGAACCGAAACAAACTGGGCTTGTCGAAAATAGCTTCAGAGAAATCAAATATATGGTCATACTGATGAAAACAGAACTTAAAAGCGGAAAATTCGCAGACGCATTGTAGCCTGGGGCAAGTACAACTCGCCATTCAGCGGTTACAGCCCGACCAACATCAGCTTCAGCAGGCAGTAGGCATACAGCAAAATAAAATAGCGGCCCTTAATGTTAAGATGAACAGGAAAAATAAGGCAGGAACTGCGCTGATCAAAAGGACCTCGGTCAAGAGTTGGACTGACAATAGAGTTTCAGAGGATGACGACGTTGACTCTCCCGAACAAGATGAACAGTGATAATCAAAAACAAATTAATAATTTGACAGTGGAACTGCAGATGATTTAGGAAAAAAAAAACAGGCCCCATTGCAGCAATTTGTAAATAGTGTTGATCTCAAACCCGCGGTAATAGCGCTTCAGGAGACAAATGCGGACGCGCAGATCACTGGCTACAATACCTTTAATCTTCACCCAAGCTTGTGCATATTAGTAAGCAATGAATACGCGGCTCACGTCGTTGATCTGGTAGTGAAGAGGGTACAACATACTTGGATAGAAATATCTCTGCTTGATGTAGAAAACAAGAGTACTTGGATCGTAAATATCTGTAGCATGACGTAGGGTACAAGGCGCAGGTGCGAGAAAATTATTAGAAAAGGCAAAAATTGTGCCTAATGGAGGTACACTGAAAATTAAGCGACTTCAACGCCGGAAGCTACCTATGGGACTACTCGTATGAGATTGCGAAGGGAAAATTGCGGATGCTGTCACGAATGACGCGCTAACGACCCTAACGGACCCAAGCGAGGCGACTAGATTGGGCAATAATGTATGTAAGTCGGGATTTAACACTAGGTAAAAATCTGAGACATGCGGCCCGGGACAATTTGAAGAACAACTTGGGAGGCGATCACTTTATTCTGCACACTAGAGTGGAGTACAAGATCAGCAGGAAGAAGGGGCAGCGAGAATCACAAATTGGGTTAAAGTCACGGAATGCAGGAGCGAAAAGGAGGAGCATAGAATTGAAGATTATGAGACAATTGAGGCAATGCAGCGGCCAGTTCGGCCAACGTATGAAGCCCGGAAAGTGAGGGGGAGCTGTAAACCCCACCTGTAGCACATCTAACGTAGGCAATCCCATGCCTCTTGTTGCAAACCCCGCCTGCAAAACCAGTGATGCGAGGGCAAAGCTTTGACAGCTTCTCGGGTGCAGAGAACACCAAGGGCACGTGGTGACTGCCAGCCACTTTTTTCAGGTTGTGGGAGAGTTGGCCCGCTTAAGGGACCACCACCGGCTTTGAGGAAGGCGGCTGAGTTTTATTCCGGACGAATTTTCGTTTCTTTATGAGGGTTTCAGCGACAGCTGAAATGACTGGTCCAGGGAAGTCTGCTGTTAAACGTCGCGAAACCTGATCATTAAAACTCTGTTGCATTTTATGATGGCAAGATTTTTCAAGCGCAGGATCCAAGCAAACCGAGGCTGCAGATCTTTTTACCACCTTCGAATGTGCCGAGTCATAGCTGAGCAACTCTTTGTTGGTTCTGGTGAAGTACATCGAGCAAAGGTGGTCTCGGCACAACATAAGCTTAATGCCTAAGAAACGCAGCACGTGATCTTGAGGTAGTTCATGGGTAAAAGCTAAACCTTTCTCCAGTTGATTAAAAGTAGTTACAACCAATGAAACAACATAGTTAAGGAATGTTAAATTACCTAACCGTAAAAAAATTGAAAACCATGAACATACCTAAAAACCTAAAAAGCTCACCGCCCTTGAAAAGTCTGTGCAAGCAGGCAGTCATTTAATGATAAAAACATGACACATAAAATTGGCGCTACACATAAGCCAATACAAAGGCTTTTACGCTGCAGAAAAAACTGGTCGTGATAAGAGATAAAAGTGGCCTGCAAGAAGTTTTCTAGTAAATTTTAAAAAATTGTCTACCGAGATACCCGCTGAGTTCTGGAAGGCCACAGGCTCCGAGCATTCAATGCATTTTCTGATCGAAGCCAGCAACTCGGCATATGGAATAGAATAAAACAAATTTCGGATGTCAATGGAAAAAGGAAGATGCATCTAATTGTTATTCTGCACAAAATCGGCGACTTCTTCTGACATCTTTGTAACAAAAGAGTCCTCAACACAAGATTTGCAGGAACATTATTATTCTGAACCACTATTAGGTTACAGGGATTTACTCTAGCATTTGAGATTAACGAGGAAAGCATACGCCGACCCGCACAGAAATCTAAGCAGGGAGCACGGGGTCATTTTAGGGAAACTGTAGTCGAATACTTGCACAAATAGTGTCAAATTCAGCAATATGTTCTCAAATTCGCAAGATCCACAGTGCACCTTCTGCGGTGAAGGGGCTGACCTATACCGTATAGTACGGGCATGCCAGGAAAAGCAACCGATGCAAAGAATCAATAACCCAACAACTGAGGACTGGGAGGCGGCGCTGTCCAGCTCACATTCGGAAAACCAGCTTTCGCTTGCGAACCACGCAAGAGCGGCGGCAAGAGCCAATGGGCTGCTGGAATCGGAGCTCACTCAACAATTTTATGCATTAAACATTTCTCTCTCACTCTCTCCGCATCTCTCATTTTCTTCCAGCCCAAATGTAGTACAAAATTCACGTACATTTATGGTTCTCAATGCTCCTTTTCTCTGCCTTTTTTCTTTTTTCTTTGATGCCTTTCCTGTTCAATGCCTTTCATGATATTGTATGGTATGGTATGGTATGGTATGGTATGGTATGGTATGGTATGGTATGGTATGGTATGGTATGGTATGGTATGGTATGGTATGGTTTGATATGGTATGTTATGGTATATTTGGTATGCTTTATGGTTCATGATGTTTTATCGTCCCAAAGCTGCTAAGGCTATGAGGAACGCCGTAGTGAAGGGCTCCGGAATTTTCGACCTCCTCGGTTTTTTAACCTTCACAGACATCGCACCGTACACGGCCTCTAGAATTTCGCCTCCATCGAAATTCGACCACCGCGGTCGGGATCGAACCCGCGTCTTTCGGGTCTGTAGCCGAGCGCTATTACCACTGAGCCACCGCGGTGGTACGGTGTGGTATACTGTGATGTGCTATCCCGTGTTGTTGAATGTAGCTTGCTCGCGTTTCGTCTCCATCAAAGTGCGGCAGCAGCGGTGGAAATTCGATGCTGCTACTTCAGGCTCAGTATCCCAACATCGTAGCCACTTCGTCATAGTCGCGGTCTGGTGAGTAATAATTGCCTGGCTCTCAATGTAAATAATAAGAGACGAACAGGCAGCAGCGCGTAAATATTCCTCGCCAGAAGCTACCGTCGTTCCACCTTTTTTGAAAGCGGTATTGCGCCGCTGAGCTTTACAGAGCTGGAACCGCGAACCGCGTCTGAGAGCGTCTAGCCGCGCTGCTCCGAGCGTAGGAAGCATGCCGAGTAGTGTTTGTGCTTTTACCTGAACAGGACAGGGGAGGATCACATGCCGACCTTTTGTCGGCGTAGTTACCGGTAAAGAAGTCACGCAGCAAGGCCAGCACGTTTGGGGTTGTGTTTATTCGCTGGTATCATTATTTCGGTCACAGGGCTTCGTTCGTTTGACAAAAGAACACAAAGAATGCTGCAAACAAGCAAAGGCAGCTCATGAATTCTTCACTGAAAAAAAAAGTCCAGCATGATCTCTTTGAGAAGAGTCCCACTAAACGTGCAGTCACTCAAGGGGGATGTCGACAATTTTGTCTTCGAGTGGGTATTCTTCAAGGGTCTCGTCGAACTCGTCAGCCTCGCCAGCAACAAACTCCACAGTACTGAGCACAGGTTCAGCGAAATCAGGAAGAGAGTCTTCTTCAGGTCCGTCGTCGACAATTATCTCCTCGTCTTCCTTGTCAAATTGGCAGGGGGGATCCCTGCCTGCGATCCCGGGGCTCGTAGCTTGAAGGTGCTGTTCCTTTGAGGTATCAGCCAGCTCGAGTGGCTGCGGAGTCGGAAATCTGTTAGCTTGATCCCGTAGACCTTCGTCAATTGTTAGCTGCTGACCGCACCGCATCGAGCTGCCTTCGGAGGCTGTGTGCTGAGTGGTTGGCCTAGTAGGAAGGTTCGTGATCTCTTGAAGGGCCTTCCTTGTCGGGGATGCGTTTCCGCGGCGGTCCTCCATGCTATCAGGGCGAAAGCACCACAACAAAGCTGATTATGAAGGGGCGGCACCCAAGAATGTTCAACGCGCGAGGCGGTGGCTGAGTGCGAGGCTTTGCGAGCGAATGCCAGAGCGCGAAATGCAGGGAAGAAAAAGAAAAATGCTTTTTAGAGTGTACCGCGATCGCTTTTTATTTTGGCGTCCGCTGCACAGTACACCGCTGCTCACTCCACATATTTACGCAGGCTTCCTCTTTCTTTCTTTTTTGCAATATACAGTATTGCAAAATTGCAGTATACATATTGCTATATGCCATACATTGGTCGAGAGAGCATGAAGTACTTGACTGCTTAAAAGAGTATATAGCGAAGTATACGCTTCGTTAAAGGAAAATTATGTATTTGACTCGACGCCGTGTCAAATACATACAAGACAAGTAAAGGGAAATGAGGGGCTCGTTCTACATATTTAAGAGAAGCCAACAGCCACAGAAACCAAGGAACACAGGGGATTTTATTTATAATTATTTATTTTGTGTTGTTGGTCAATGTACAATATTACTGAATATGTTATCGCTTAAAGATAATTGATTAGAAAAGCATAAGAAAAACAACCACATGCCGCCGGTAGGAACCGAACCCATGACCTCCAAATTACGCATCCGGTGCTCTACCTCTGAGCTACGGCGACGGCGGTCGAATCTTCTCCTTTCGGGGGTATTTATGTTTACAAGTAACCTAACCTTGAGAGTATTCATCAGCGCTACTCAGGTTCGTAAGCGGCGGACTCAGTACGTCTTGAGTTACCGCTTGTGTGACGTGGAACGTCATCGAACGGCGAGGGTGGAAACTGTGTGAGAACCCTCTTATGCTTCCCATGGCATCAAGGGTTGGGTTCCTACCGGCGGCATGCGGTTGTTTTTTCTTCCGCTTTTCTAATCAATTGTCTGTAAGCGATAATATAATAAGTAATATTCTCCACTGATCAACACCACAAAATAAATAATTATAAATAAAATCTCCTGTGTACCTTGGTTTCTGTGGCTGTTGTCTTCTCTTAAAAATGTATAACGAGCCCCTCATTCCTGTTCACTTGTGTGCTTAATTGCTTAAGGAGGGCCTCGATTCTGGCAGCCTTGATATTGATATACTGTCCCTGCTCTCTGTAAGGGGCAGCGATTGTGAATCAGCTCGGATGTGACGTCATCACTGGCCAAATTATGCGTCATCGTGTCACATCATCACGCATGCCGGCGGCCTGGGTTCGATTCCCACCTAGACCCCAATTTTATTTTCTTAGTTCTATTCAATTTTGTTTTTATTCTAATGCCTCATGACGTCACTACGCCGTACATCGCCAGTCAGCCGCTGAACACACGCAAAAAAAATACACGATCTGTGCCGAGTTCAGAAGAAAAGTGATATCAGCAGCTAAAATTTCATCCAAAGTCAATGTTAATAATATCGCTAAGGGTGATGTAGCATCAAATATGTCCAAGAGCATTGAAATTTAAGAGAATGATTCCTCGGAGTTCTTTCGGAGTTTTGTTGTGAGCTACTGCCTGTTCTAGCAAGACCTGCGACGCTTAATATTAAACAGGCCAACCCGGCAAGCGTCGTCTGCAGCCAGCAGATGGCTGTTGTCATGCACTGGCACGGAGTACTTAAAGATGTGGCCAATTACAGTCAGCACATATTGAGGCTATAGAAGAAGCAGAAAGCGTTGGTCATAAGGAGTATGAAGAAGTCATAGGTATATCACTATATTAATCACGTGGTATGCGAACTGTCGTTTTTAAACAGCCAAGTGCTCCCGCACATGTGACTCGACACTTCCCTTGGGTATACCTCCGCTGATGTGCGCCGCGAAGAGCGTTGACGGGCCTATGCGTTGTCGACTGCGAAATTGTTGGTCATTGATCGTAAAACATTTTATTTGTCGGAGATTGCTTGGTGCCAAGAGGTCGCGTTAAGTGGTCGAGAGTACATAGCCCTTGACAATTTTGTCAGCCCATTCCCCCCGCCAGAACTTGTGTTCTGGGGTCAGAGCTAGCAGCATGGTCTCCCATCATTCGAGAGAAGGAGCGGTAACTAGATCCCCCGGAGGTGGCTCTATTTTTCAATCCCATAGGACATGATCGCAGTTCCACAGTGTTTACAGTTCGGCTTGTATAGATAAGGATAAATGTGCGCGAAGAGTGATGGGGTGCGTATCGATCTCGTCTGTGGACGACGCCACGTAACCTCTTGTTCTTTAGTCAGCATTTTGTGCGGGGGGGGGGGGGGGGGTTCTCCTCTCTAGTTAAAAAATTCAGGGAGCCAGACTCAGCCACTCCCCGGTCGACGAATCCTCGGGATTTACAGCTTCTACTGCGCATTTGAGCTTAGTGAGTGTGTCATTACTCTTTCCATTTGTTTGCAAATACAACCCCAGTATTCTCATGGTTTGTACCTCGTTGACGGATCGCTCATTGACAGCCTTTTTTTGTCGGGGGGGGGGGGGGGGGGTTGTGGTTCTCCTACCTCTTTGTTTATGTCTTATCACTAAGAGTTCTGATTTTTGCTCTGAACAAGTGAGGCTGGATTGCCATGCGCATGCCTCAATGGGGTCCACTGCTTCTTGGACTGTGTCTTCCATGTAGCGTTCGCATCCTTTGGTTACCCGAAGCGTGATGTCATCTGCATAGAACGTGTGACGTAGGTCTGCTAGTTGTGCCAGTTTTGGGGGAATTTTGTTGAGGGAGAGGTTAAAAAGCAAGGGGGCCAGTACGGAGCCCTGTGGTGTTCTTTGGGTACTAGTCTTATTGGGGCAGCCTGCAGTCGCCAATAATAATGACACCTCAATTTGGCATCAAAGCTGCCCTAGAGTCGGTTTCGTGGCGCTAAAAGAAGCAAAGAATTACGATTGTAAATGTAATCACCTCCCAGCAATAGATTTTTTTCATTTTAAACACCTAATCTTCATTTATTTTCATTGTCGTTTTGCTTATCGGAAAAACGTTTCACCATCTGTCAGTCACGGGCTGATTTTTGGGCAATCCTCCGCAGGAGGTACGGGCCACTAATTCCTTGAGGGCAACAACCATAATGACGGCATCTTGGCTGCATGCGTGCTTAAGAGCGAAAGTGGCAATTCAAACAATTTTCATGATTATTGCATCAAACATGACCCAATTTGGGCCAAATACATGATTTTTCATGTTGCTTTCAGAAGTACAGGTGCGGACAAAAGCATCACCTAATTGAAATTTCTAGCAGTGGTACGCGCATGCTGGTATCGGAGGTTGGTGGGCTTTCTTGTAGACAAACAACGCTTCTTTATTTCCAACGGAGAAGGCGTGATTGCACTTCGAACGGAATAGCATGCTCCGTTTACTTATGTCAACGCCTGTACAATTAGTTAATGCTAGCTGTTATAGTTTCTGAGTAATTACAATTAATATGCTAGTGCAGTCATTCACGGTTAACGAGCGCAAAAACGCGACGAAGAAAGAAGAAGGTGACAGCGCAACTTCTTCCTCTGCTTCACTTTTCTTTTCCTTTTGGATAAATAGAAGGCTGAAGTTTTTGGCCACGGTGGTACGAGCTCCACCTTCTCACCCCCACCTCCATGACCGCATCCGGCGGCTGTTGGGACGATGGGCACGATGAAGAAGCACTATGGAGGGGTTCGTACCTTGACTGCATGCAAGTGAACGTTACTCGAGACACCGATACGATGGAGCAAGAAACGAGCGAAGCAACGCATTAGACTTTCGGTCGAACCCAGCAGTCCTCGACGGCACGCAGGTGCCGTCGAGGTGAAGATGAAGGGAAAGGGAAAGCGTTGGTGTTCATCAGACACAGACGTGGCCTAGACCTCAGGAAGTACGCACGCAGTAAGAAGCCAATCATCATCGCAAAAAGTAAGGACGAGACTCGACATGGATCGGAACAGGATCATCGCTGATACGAGCAACAGGTACACCACCACGGCGATTTATTGGCTGCGGAAATTGCAACTGAAGGCAGAAAGGAGGAAATGTGTGCGTCTACGACTACACCAGGGGCAGACGTGAAGGGGTAATCAGAGGCATCGACCTATAGAAGTCGAATGTCAGCATCTACGAAAACGTCAGCACAAGAGGGAAAGCAGACGTAGTGAATTCCAGAAGGTTCGGTAAGACGAGCAGGATAGCCTTCACATTGGCCAGGAAGATCGGGCCGAGAAACGCCTGGTACCATGGGATGGAGTACTTTTGCAAGCTGTACCGAAAAGCACTCTGACCTGTTTTAACTGTCTCAAGCCAGGCCAGAGAGTGGACGTCTCCCCATAGCAGGAATCAAGAGTCTGCAAGAACATCGGAAAAAATAACACAGGAGGGCCACACCTGGGAAATAAAGTGGAAATCAAGACAACTCGGACTTAAGGAATTCAATTGTGATGGAACAGCGCAAACGCAAAACGACGGGACAGGACAAGGGAGAGGCCTTCACTTGCAACTGGTTTGGTTTGGTTTATGGGGTTTAACGTCCCAAAGCGACTAAGGCTATGAGAGACGCCGTAGTGGAGGGCTCCGGAAATTTCGACCACCTGGGGTTCTTTAACGTGCACTGACATCGCACAGTACACGGGCCTCGAATTTCTCCTCCAAAGAAATTCAGCCGCCGCGACCGGGATCGAACCCGCGTCTTTCGGGCCAGCAGCCGAGCACCATAGCCACTGAGCCACCGCGGCGGCTCACTTGCAACTGTTTATTTCGAAGAAGCACGGCTTCTTATACCATCTGCCCAACCACATTCGTCACACCCATATCGCTCAGGCACTCTAAAATGCAAACTGCGAAGAAGTTTTGCAGTTCTAGAGGTGAATCGAAGTTTAACATGTCAAGTTCTTTCTTTGTTAACTCGGCAGGCGGCGCACTGATACAATGCTCGCGCCGCGTAACTATCGAAGATGTCGCAGTGATTTCGCGGACTAACTGATCTTTTTGTTTTGCAAGCACTCTGTGTCTGCTGACTTCAGGCGCACAGGATTTTAAAGGCAATCTCTGCAATGAACCCCCTAGATTTCTGCTTGCTTCCTCAAAACTCGTTTTGTATTCTGAACAAAAGACTATTTGAACACAAAACCTCTTAAATGGGCTACATTCCACTATTTAAAAGCTGCCGTACAATGTCTGAATTCTGCTTTACGCCATGGTTATCACGAGCAACTCATAGCGGAGATATCTCGTCTACAGCGCCACGCACTTTGAAAGGGTCATGACACCATCTTCCAGTGGCGACCAGGACACAGTGGTATTGTTGGAAACGTATAAGCTGATACTGCAGCTCGATCGACCTACGGCAGTACCATCATTGTCCGGATACCACTGACAAGTGCCGACGCAGCAAGACATCTGCGAGTGCTTGACCCAAACGAGACGCGGTAAGAATCTCGGACATGTTACAGCAGGGTCCTATCCGCGCTACATAGGCTGACGGTGGAAGGTCGAAATGAATTCACACTACGGCTTTTTCATGTGATTATGGTTTCACAGAGCAGCCGCCCATGTGACATCAGTACCGCTTTTCATGACTGTGCCGCTTTTCATGACTGTGCGACACCAATATTTCCTGCGGACACAGGCGTCCTCCCAGAGCCTTGATAAGCGAAACGTAAGGAATGTCAGTGGAAAGTGAGGAAGAGAAAGCCGAATTCTGTGCCTATGTCACTGTCATCATCATCATCATCACCATCATCGTCAGCCTGACTACGCCCACTGCAGGGCAAAGGCCTCTCCCATGTCTCTGCAATTAACCCCGTCCTTTGGCCGTTGCGGCCATCGTATCTCCGCAGATTTCTTAATCTCATCCGCCCACCTGAATTTCTGCCGCCTCCAGCTACGCTTGCTTTCTCTAGGATGCACAACATTGCCTTTGAGGACCAGCGGTTATCTTCCTTCGCATTACATCCTCTGCCCAAGCCCATTTCTTCCTGCTGATTTCGACTAGGATGTCATTAATCAGCGTTTGTTCCCTCACCGACTCTGCCCACTTCCGATCTATTAAAGTTAAACGTATCATTTTTCTTTTCATAGCTCGCTGCGGTGTCCTTAAGCTAAGCTGAACACTCTTTGTTCTTAGTTAACTTTCGTGTTTCTGCCCCATAGGTGACTACTAGTAAGATACAGTTGTAAACTTTTCTCTTGAGGGATATTGGTAAACTGCCATTTACGATCGGAGAGAATCTCCCTGTGCGCTCCACCCCATTCTTATTCTTCTAGTTATTTCCCTCTCATGATCCGGATCAGTGGTCACTACCTGCCCAAGTAGACATATTATTTTACTACTTCCCGCACCTCGCTACCAATCACGAACTACTGTTCACTTCCTAGACTGTAGAACATTGCTTTGGTTTCCTGCATGTTAATTTTTAGCCCAAGCGTTCTGCTCTGCCTGTCTAACACATTGATCTTGCTTTGCAGTTATGTCCTGAGTGACATAGCAAGGCAATGTCATCAGCGAATCCCAGAATACTCAGGTATTCTCCATTAATTCTAATCCCCAACTGTTCCCAATTCAGGCCCCGGAATACCTTCTGTAAACAAGCGCTGAATAGCATTGGCGAGGTCGTGTCTACCTGTCTCACGACCTTCCTTATTGGAATTTTATAGCTGACTTTATTGGGTACTATGATAGCCCTGCAGTAGATATAATCTCCCCAGATATAATCTCCATCCCCACAAACCTTATCCAGTGAGGCTAGGTTAGCAGTGCTGTTGGAGGAATGAGCGTGTATTCAGCGGTATTTTATAGCTGACTTTATTGGGTATTATGGTAGCTGTGGATTGAATGTAGATATCTTCCAAAATTTGCACATTCTCTTCTGCACCCTGATTTCTCGATGCCTGTATGATAGCTGAGGTTACCACTCAGACAAATGCTTTCTCGTAGTCAATGAAGGCTGTGTATAGGGATTGGGTTTATTCTGCACATTTTTCAATCACCTGATTGATAGCGTGAATACTGTCTATTGCCAAGGATCTTTTACGAAAGCCTGCCTGATTATTTGGTTGATTGAAGTCTAAGGTTGTCTTGACTGTATTAGCGATTACCTTAGTAAGTACCTTGGAGGTAACCGACAGTAAGCAGATCGGTCTGTAATTCTTCAAGTCCTTGACGTCTCCTTTTTGATTAATGAAGATAATGTTAGCGTCCTTCCAAGCTTCTTGTACGCTCGAGGTCCCATGGCATCGCGAATAAAGGGTGGCTAGTTTTTATAACACAATCGTTCCTTCGTCCTTCAACAAATGTGCTGTTTCCTGATCCTCACCAGCTGCTTCCCTCTTCACTTTGCTCCTGAGGTTTTCTTAACTTCCTCCTTCGTTACTGGCAGGGCGTCCCATTGCTGTGCTCTACTGCCTCTCTCCTTAACATTGTGATTACATTCGATACTGTATAGATTTGTGTAGACTTCTTCGGCTATATTACTATATTATTCTTATTGCTAATGAAATTGTCCTCTTTATCTCTTAGCGCATACCTCTGGTTTTTCCCTATGCCTAGTTTTCTCTTCACTGCTTTTAGCCTGCCTCTGTTCTTTAGAGCACGCTCAATTTTCTCCGTGTTAAATTTATTGATATCAGCTACCTTGCGCTTATTTTTTAACTTCAATAGCTATGCTAGTTCTACTCTGTCTGTGGCGTTAAACGTCCTGATGCTTCGGTGTTTATTAATCAGATCTTTTGTCTCCTGAGACAGCTTGCCAGTACCCCGCCGAACCATGCTACCTCCTACTTCTACGGCGCATTAGGCAAAAGGGGGCAGCGATGGCAAAGTGGTAGAGAACCCCCCTTGCTTGCAAGAGGACCTTGGCTCGAATCACGGTCCAGCGCAAATCTAAACCGGGTTAAAAAAAGAAAGAAACTCCGTGTGTCGATGGAATATCATAACCAGGTCTGGGGTGCGGCCTGATCTCGGTGACCAGAACCGACATAGCACTTCCTCACCAGAACAGGATTTCTGCACCCTGGTGTAGTGCGTCCGCAACGTTCTGTGAACAAACCAATTAACCCTAGGCAATCAGTCCCCATAGGCTGCGGAGCAACTGACCAAGGCGGCGGTCAGACCTGTGAAGCAGCGGAGGCTGCTAAGAATCACTGGCTCCGGACAGGCTGCCATTGGAAATGGAACCTGGCAACGCTTAACGCTAGAACTAGAACCTTATCCAGTGAGGCTAGGTTAGCAGTGCTGTTGGAGGAATTAGCGGGTATTTAATGGGATGTCACTGTAATGACCTCATTTACGCACGGGCTCGAGCGTTGCGCATTATAATCGCTGTTTTATTTACAAAAGGAAAAAAAATCACTTAGTAGGGCAGTCAGTGGGCATCGTGCTGCAGCAAGCTACTTCTGCAAAGTTTCGTGCACATCGGCTTTAGCGGTTTCTGCTGCTGCAGTATGACCACACAGAAGCCTCGGCCAACTGCGAGACGGGATCCCTTTGACTACAATCTGAGATGCGGAAGCGCGCTTTTCAACGCCAATGTTGCACAGCCCGACGCAGTAACTAGTGTTGGTTTCCCTTTTATTTACTTCGAGCGCCACGCCCCATTTTGAACGAGACATGGGACGAGTGTGAAGCATATACTGCGCTGTTAAAGGGCAACTGCATAGGTTTTAGAAGTCGACGAAGTTAAAGGGGTCGAACGTGTGGAACTTGCAGGTACAGCATGCGAAGTCCTTTTCGTCTAGCGTATGAAATATTGGCGGAACCGACGAATAACATCGCGATGGACTTCACGCTTGTCCGCAGCGCACAGCGCCAAGTGGGGGGGGGGGGGCGCATGATGGTGTCATCGAAGGTACAGGTAGATTTCCAACGTCTAAACACTTACTTTGAAGCTAAAAAAAACAGCCCAACCGAACGTAAAATCCACCGAGAGGGTTTTGGCAGCCTGAAATAAGGCACGGCGGGGTGTGTTTGTCGCCAGCGGTAGTTTGAAATCTTACCGTTCCCGACGTCACACCATGTTTGACCGCACTCCTCTTTTGCATTGAGGAGATGTCTAGCACTCAATCGTCGAATGCGTCACTATTTTAAACGCCAGTGCAAAAAACACTTGGAGTGCTTTACCTATAGCCTAAATAGGTTTGAATCCTTGAATTTCACAGCGTTCATAAAAAGCGGTGCAGTTGCCCCTTAACGATCGGTTTTACAGACGACAGCCCTTTTTTATTACTGATATTACTGCAAACAAAGGCACATTTGATTTTTCAGCTTTTCTTTTGCGACATTGTAGCGGCCTGCCCTGCAGCCATGAAAATATCGCTTAACTGAAGACCCTACAGCAGTTGCTGCATGGGCTTTGATACGCTGGTCAAGTCGCGTTAGCAGGTGTGTAGTTAGCATGCTGGCTTCCAACGCGCCTGTCTCCTAAAGACTGAATGGTTTTCTCGCGGAGGAAATTGTTGCCCTTTGCAACTACGAGAATAAATTCGCTAATAAATTGACACTCCATAAATATACACACACAGAATTTTGCAATAATGAGCACATGGTTATCTTGCAGTGAAGTTTAATCTACCGTGGACAAGAAGTTGGAAATGATTTTTGTGGGTATTTGAAGACGCAACAAATACCTCACATCTCGGTTGCCACCTGAAAAGTGCCAAGAGGGAAGGGATGACAGAAGGAGTAAAACAAGGTACAGAGGAAGAGGGGTCACATCGAAGGGCTGGGAGTAGTTCTGACCAGCTGAGGTTTTATGTAATGTGCACTGATATTGCACAGAACACGGGTCAAATTAAGGAAAGCTCCTCTTTGCGACCGGACAACATGCTTGAGGAACGTAACCGTGTGCCGGCTCGAAAATTTTGCCCATCTGCCTGCATACTTTGTCGTTAATATACATGTCGATATGTTCACGCCTTAGCACCTATGCAATACCAGAGGTTTTTTAAATGCACGAAATTTTCTTCTTATTTTGATAACAAGCAAAAAAAAAAAAAAGCCTAGGCCCTATCGTAATATGAACACAAATCACCTGGCAGGGTATGTGAAAAGTCAGCGCAGAAAGTGAGAGCTGTCAACGGGTCGGCGCCCTTATGCACACCTCAAATTGCTGTTGAAGGTCATTAAAACGTTTGCGCGCTGTAAACAGAAAAAAAAACAGAGATAAACTGAAACGTACTTTGTGCCTACATGCATGGTAGTATCCTCGCAGAGTGCATATAGTAGCCCCACAGCGCGTCGGGACTTAACTTTTCACACGAAGCGCAGCTGTCTTTATGCAACGCCGAACACCAGTTCTTGTTTTCTCGATCCAGCCAACGTGGCAGGCGTAGTTCTCGGAGCGCCAGGAAATGCGAATTCGCATTTTGTGTGTCATCTGTTATTCCAGAGAGTGATGGGCGTCTGAGTGAAAAAAAAAATAAACGCTATAAATTGCGCTTGATTTAGTCTCATGTTTCGCTTCAAAAATAAGTCGGGGTATGGCCATTACATCATACTTGCCTTTCAATTGGTAAGTAAGGCCTAAACGGCAAATGATGCGCACGTCTGTTCTAAATTAAATTAGGCTATACACCGGGTAAGATTTTTAAAACTATACTTATTAATCAGCTGCCATTTATCTATGGCTGAAAAATTTTGCCTAAAGAAATTTGCTTCCCTGCCAATAACCCGAGAGCGGCGGCCATGTTCATATGGAAGCTAAACGCAAAAGACGCCCGTGTGCTGTGTTATGTCAGTGCACGGTGAAGATTCCTAGGCGGTGAAAATTATTCCGGAGCCCTTTACTACGGCGCCTCTTCTGCTCTTCCTCAAATCCTCCTTCCCCCCCCCCCCCCCCCCCCTTGAAGTGCCCGCCAAGAAGTGAGACAGTTAGTGCGTCATTTTCTATCCTCAGGAACCACTAATGGCCGGCAATAAAGAAAGCTTGCTGTAATAATTTATGGTCCTGGCAATCGTCTAATTTCTGAAAAAAAAAATTCATATCCCCCCAAACGTCGTGATCATAGACAAACGAAGTGTGATTACACCAGAGTGATATACTGCACTGCAATATGTAGAGACGCCACGTTAAGATTCTTTATACTTTTATAATTTTTGTCTACTCCTTGCCTCGACCCCCTGTCCTACTGGCGGCAGCTCGAATGTGAGCCTTCCAAGGCTTCAAACCACTTTCAGTTCTTAGCAGCAAAGCTGTCCCACAGCTTGTATTGTTTGCGGCAGCGCCCCATCAGGCATGCTGTAGCACTGGTGCACTGTGCTCAGCGTACGTATTTTAAATGTGTGCTGACTGGCTTGTCTGGAAACTTCACTCTTGGCACAGTCAGCTTTCGAAGTCATACTCCCAAATATCACAACATCACTGGATGAGCTTCTGGTGTACTATAACTGGACTCGACAATTCAAACACTGTGGTTTAGGCGCTCAGCAGATGACCCTCCGGTGACCACTTCTGGCAGCTTTCAGAACTGCTCCGCGTGGACCTTCTTTGCCCCACGATGGCTGCGAATGAAGACAAAAATCTCTACCGTCAATACCACACCATCAAGGGACAGTTGTTGGAAAGCCAAAGCACCGTTAAGTAGAATGCACACATGTGAGCAAAAACGCATGGAAAAGACTTCTCTATGTTTAAGTTCGAGTGTACCTGGATATATAATCTTCCTATTCTTGCTTTCAATGCCTTCTTAATGTTTGAAATATGACTAAAAAAACTTACCTGTCCTCGATTTTTTTTCCCCGGAATTCAAAATTTTAGGACATTTTACATCTCTACCTGAAGATCTTGTCCACGTCAATACACATGAACCTCAAACGTAACCACACTCGTTTGTTATGCTTCAGCTTATCGCGAGCTAATTGTTTATGTTAAGGGTGTCGCAGCTTTTGTGATCCGCGCGGCGCTCTGTAGTCAAGAATTTGTTATTATCAATAAGTTTTTGCGTGCCAAAGGCTTTGGGGTACACGGAAATGAATCCTGAATAGCTCTGGACACTCGAGATTCTTAACCTACACTGATGTGTCGGTACACGTGCATTTCTGCTTTCCGAGGCCATCGAAATGCAGGAGTCGCGGCCACATTCGAGCTCGCGACGTTGTGCTCATCAAGAGAACGCCGCACAAATGGGCCAACGCGGCGGTCAACGTATGCAATGATTGAGTGAGGTCTTGATATTGAGTGCTGCAGGATATTCACGTATCTTAGGTTTGCTTTTGGCCTCGGTCAACTTAATTTTTGGGCGGCGTTTGTTCCTACTAAAGAAAATAAAGGATAGATTGGCTCAGTGCTACTTTATCAGAACTGCGTAGCATACATATCGGGAACTAGGTACACTGATGCACTGGTTAGCTGTGGTGCCGTAGAACAGTTAGTTATAACCAAAGATATGATAACGGTAACCGCGATTCCAAGTACAGCATAGTTTTGTGGTACTGATTTTCAGTGCGTGGGACCGAAAGAGTAAAAGCAGAACAATGTGGCGTGTACTGATGCGTGTGATGCTTGCCACTTCGGTACATAATGCAAGTATACAGTACACACAACAGAGTTCGTGAGGTATCACTGCCTTCATGCTGACCGTTACTATTGCACCACTTTCTGAATCAGCCATTTGTTGATGCACTTGACCTTTCGGAAGATGGAGCAGGTAAGAGCCCATGTGATCAGTGCAAACTTATTTTGCAGACTTTTCACATTAGATTTGCGTATGTGATTGCTTAGACTAGCAAACTGCAGCTAGACAGCGGGGAACACAGGGATCGTATTGTGCCCATGGTGCGGGTGGACAGTTTCTTTTATTTTTTAGCGACACTTTCAGCGGCTCACTTGCGACCTCAAGAAAAAAAAAAGCACTTGATATCCAGTAAAAAAAAAAAAAAACACGCACTGGTTGTCTAAGTCTCCATGTTGATTCCAGTATTGCGCGCTGAGCCACTTTTTTCTTCATTCCAGTGGAATAGGCACAATTGGTTCATCAATGATGACATCCTCGACATCGTTCTCCTCACTCACCGGAGCAGCACTCGTGTAGCTGTGCATCCCAGGCGTCGGTGGGCTCGGTGGGGGGCTCTGCTCCAGGCTCAGGTCTTCGACTGAGCTCAGCAGCTCCTCCAGCAGCAGGTCGCAGCTTGTATCGCCTTTCAACATAGCCTCACAGCCCGAGTTTTCGTCTTCGTGATGGGCAGAAAAGGCGGCATCCGGATTTTCGGCGACGAGATTCGTCTTCGGTTCACCGCCGTGGCGTTCAGTGCAGCTCGGCGAAGCTGTAACGATGTTCGGTGTCGCCACAACACTGCAGCCACTTTTACAGGTGCTCTCCGGTGGAGCGACCGCACCAGTATCTTTTTCCTCCGCGTTAGTCAAGTCGCCCATCGGTCGCCTGCAAGTCGATGACGGGGTCTTTGGCGAACCGGTGTTCATTTCTGCTACGTAACGAAGCACTTCGTCTTCACGGCTGCTCGTGCAAGGGGCTCCGTGCTCTGAATAGCGCGCGAAAGTTGCGAAGGAAAGACAAATTTTGCCCCCAGGTGTCTCTCCCAGATGCCTGCGTATTGAATCACTACCTCCTGAGATTTATCGTTTCGTAGAGCTTGACAAACCACGTAGCCTAAATACAGGAACCTGTAGGCTGGTATAGTTTAACAAAAAATGCACGGGAACGACGCGTAAATCCCATCATTTGGCTATGACAAGACCGGCGTAGATGAAAATTGTAGCTTTTAAGCGAAATAGTACAATTCTTAGATTTCGCGACGGAAAACTTGAAGTTATCTTGTTGATTTTGGCACGCTTCGCAGACATTTAATTGTATTAAAATTTCTGTGTTCGAACTTTAAAACTCAACTGTCGAAACAAATTTGGAAGGCAAAAAATTTTGTACCGCATCTCCTCACTTCGGTTCCGTGGACAGATCATGCATTAAAAAACCTAGAAGTTGTGTGCACATACCAGACATCATTGCCGATTTCCATTAGAATCAGTACGCTTCGTTCTCCCCTCACGTCACAATAGGGTCGCCACCTGTACAGTAATACCTTTATCTGGACGTTTGGTTTCGGTTTGATGGGGTTTAACGTAAATAAGAGACTAAGGCTATGGCAGACGCTAGAGGGGAGGGCTCCGGATAATTTCGACCACCTGTGGATCTTTAACCTGCTGCGACATCGTACAGTACACGGGACTCTAGCGTTTCGCCTGCACGGAAATGCCACGCTGCAGCCGGGATCGAACCCAGTCTTTCAAGTCAGCAGCCAAGCACCAGAACCACTAAGACATAGCAGCCGCCTTTTTCTAAACGCGGCGCCCTTGTTGGGCTGCGGCAGTTGATGCCTGCCTGTGCGGCTGCTCGACGGGGTAAACCTGCTTACCGCTGAGCTCACTCTGGCTACCGCCTCAAAGCAGGTGCGTAATACACCTTGTCCTCTCTCCGTGGTGCCGAACGTGCCGTTAGATTCGACGGCACAAAGTTCAAGTCCTCAAGGAGCCGAAGCAGTGTTATAGAAGAAAGTCTTTAATATCCTCTGCTATATATGGTATCCTTTGGTATGGTATGGTTAGGTATGGCATGGTAGGGTATTTTATGGTATGGTAAGGAACGGTAGGGCTTGGTATGTCAAGTTAGAGTATGTGGAATAAGGCATGCTGTGATGTGCTATGGTGCGGTATGGGATGTAAAATGTGTAGTATAAGGTACCCAAGCTGCCCATGGTGAATGGCAGAAACCGCACTGCAGAGCTCTGGATTACATTTGACTAAATGGGGCTTTGTAACGTACGCCGACATGGCACAGCACGGGGGCGTGTTTGTATCTCATCTCCATCAAAGTGCGGCAGCAGCGGCATAGGTTCCATACCGCGATGTCGGGCTCAGCACACGAACGTCATAACCACTTAGCCACAGCCGCGTAGACTATTGGTTGGTAGGAAATGATTAGAAGGCTCTTATTGTAAATAATACAATAGACGTGAAGGTAGGTGCAGTACTTAGGATCGTTCTGACTTTTCCAAGCAGTATTGCGCTGCTCAGTTAGACAGGTGGAACCGCGAGAGGCGTCTAACGACGTCTAGGTGCCCTGCGCAGAGCGTGGGAGGCATGCCGCAGTGTGCTTGCACTTTTAGCCGAAGAGGAGAGGGGAGGATGAGGTGGCGACATTTCGTCAGCGTAGTTGTCGGTATGATCACGACGTTTCGGGTCGGGTTTATTCACTGGGAACCCGATTTGGATCACAGTATTCACTTCAATGTACAAAAGAAAAAGAATTCTGAAAATACTCCAAGACAGCTCAAGAATACTCCACTGAAGAAAAAAAAAAAGTCCAGCATGCTCATTTTGAGGCAAGTCCCAACAAACTTGCAGTCATTACAAGGGGATGTCGTTAATTTGGTCTCCGATTGGGCAGTCTTCAAGGCTAGCGTCAAACTCCTCAAAAACTAAAAAATTTGGCGCTTAGCGCAAGTGCACCGAACTCGAACGGAGAATCTTCCTCTTCGGTTTCGTAATCCCTGCCGTCCCCAACATCTTCGTTGCAAAGCTGGCTGGCCGTGTCCATGTCTGTGATCCCAGTGCTCGTGGTCGAGGGGTCCTCTTCTTCTAGCGCCTCAGGCAACGCGACAAGGTTCACAGTACTAGATGTGTTGCCGCGATCCTGTGGAGACTGTTTTGCTCGTAGATGTTGAGCTCACAACATCGATCTGCCTTCGGAGATCCGCTCTCGAGTGGCGTGTCGTGCAGAGATATTACTGCTATCTGCGAGGGCCTTCCTCGTAGTGCATCCCTTGCCGTGCATCTCGAATTTACACAAGGCAGAACAAATAGGCGATATTGAACAATGTGGTTCGGGGTTGGTTCCCAAACTCGCTCGGTGGGGGAGGGCTCTCAACTGCGTGCGCGAATGTCCTAGCCCGAAATCCGATGAAGAAAAAGAGAAAGTTGAGAGTTGAGATAAGCTACAGGTGGGCTTAGCCTTGCGGTTTTTGCCGACATTTGCTCCACTGTAGCGACACCTAAAATAACTAAAAGACATAATCCGGCCCCGAACTCACAAATACAAATAATAGTCACTCATGCTGTCCCCATCCCGAGACTAGGTCCGTGCGCACTAAGTACTTTAAAAGAAGATGTGAAGCCTCAATTCAGCAGAATTGCTTCCTGCGCGGGAAAACAATGTGCTGAACGGAGCCGTGAGGGAGTCCTGCCCTCTTCAGAGAACCGAATAACGCGCACGTTTCCGCGTTGTAAAGGCTACAGCACAGTAAGTAATATCCTATATTACCGCACACACTGTACGTTGAACATGATGTAAACGATGCCAGGCCCGTCTTTTACATCCAAGCAAAATGTTCTTGAGAGTCACGGTATCTCTTTTTATTTTGGCGCCCGCTTCATACGATCATAGCTACACTCTGCGCATTCACGCGGGGGAGGGAGGTCAGCAAGAATCGCAAACTGAGTTCTTTAAGGCAACCGGCTACCTCATCCAAGAACAATAGAAAAACGCCGTAACTGCTGGGCTGCTTTTGTAGCCATTTGTTCTGCATTTCGGCCTCTAAAGGCACACGCCGTACATCGCCAGTCAGGCATCGATCACAAGCAAAAAAACATAGGATTGTTGCAGGGTTGAGAACGAAAGGAATATCAGCACCGAAAATTTCATCTAATGCCATCGTTAGCGATATCATTAAGGGCGATACAACATCAAATATGCCCAAGCGGCTTGAAATTTGACCGAATGATTTTTCAGAGTTTTCGAAGCATTCTAGTGAGCTGCTGCCTGATCTAGCAACATTTGTGACGCAGAAGATAAAAAAATCCCCGTGAAGCATTGTCTGCTGCCCGCAGATGGCTATTTTCTTGTGCCGGCACGAAGTAAGTAGAGATGTGGCCAATTACGGTCATCTAATGTTGAGCCTATACCAGAAGCAGAAATCGTAGGTCATAAGCAGTATGAATGAGTCGTATATTAACTGTTATATTATTCAGCTGTTCTATGAACTGCCGTTTTTCAACAGCCAAGTGCTCCCGCATATGGGACTAGACACGTGCTTTGCTGATATCTCCGCTGATGTGCGCCGCGAAGAGCGTTGCGGTGGCTGTGCGTTGTTTATTGCCAAGTTGCTTGTCTGCCTGCCATCAGCTCGATAACTACAACCTCGAATTGGCATCAAAACATCCCTAGATTCAGTTTCGCGGCGCTAAAGAAGCAGCGGGTTATGACTGAAGAATGTGACGGCATCGTGGCTGCATGCATGCTTAGGAAATGATATGATAAGTAAAGTCATTTTCCTGATTTCTCCTTGACTTGCATTCTAATTTGGCCCAAATATGTAACTTTCGATGTTGATTTAAGAACTTGTTTGTTTGTTTGTTTATGGGGTTTAACGTCCCAAAGCGACTAAGGCTATGAGAGACGCCGTAGTGCAGGGCTCCGGAAATTTCGACCACCTGGGGTTCTTTAACGTGCACTGACATCGCAGAGTACACGGGCCTCGAATTTCTCCTCCAAAGAAATTCAGCCGCCGCGGCCGGGATCGAACCCGCGTCTTTCGGGCCAGCAGCCGAGCACCATAGCCACTGAGCCATCGCGGCGGCTTGATTGAAGAACTAGAATTAACTTGGGCTGTCTGCTAAACGTATTGAACGACCTGCCAACTCTATATATTGTACCGCAGTGGAATGCTTCGGATGAATTTAGACCCCTTCGTGTTGTTAACGTGCGCTGTGGTTTTAACTGTCTCCATCTAAATACTGCCGCCGCGGCCGAGAACGAACACGAGACCTGGGGATGAGCAGCTGAACGAAAAATCCATCGAGCCCTCGTCAAGGTGCTTCTTGTGATCAACAAAAAGGTGCTATCGAGGTCTGAAGTCCTGAGGACACGCGAACGGCGATTAGGCCCCGACGTGGCATGTATGCCAAAAAATCGCTGTTCCGTGATTTCACTATCCCATTCCGAGCCCGAGACCATGTCTTCATTAGAAACAAGGGTGTCCTAGAGGTATCGGCTGATCACAGCAGCGATTTGTTCGCTGCTCACGCGTCCTGGTGACAGTGATGGCCGGCTCAGGAAAGTGAACGACATTTTTGAAAAAAAAAAACCCTTTTTTTCCTCGTTCATTCGGAGGGATGGAAAACGGGAAAAAATAAAACCTGACTTGGTCTATAGGGCCCGCAAATGAGATACAGAACAATAGACGACACGCGAAATTGCTTGGAGCACAGCGCACGGAGTTTCCGGCGGCCATCTTGGCTCGGTCATGGCTATGGAGAAAAAAAAAACTAAGACTAAAGCGTCCGGTGATAACCTTGAAGCCTAGTCATTGCTGGTCCTAGTCATTGCAGCAATTGCAGCTCTTTTCTTCTCGTTTAGTCAGCACCAGCTTGCTCTCGCCATGTAGTGAGCATCGCTTGAACTTTGCCACGGCAAGAATCGGTACTACAAGGTGCATCGTAAAGGAGGACTCTGTGCCTGTGTCATTGTGATGAGCACAATTACGCGCCGCCCCAAGCATTGGACATTTTATGCTCTGTTTTATTTCCACGCTGTTTTATTTATTTCGTATCAGCAGCCTTCATTGAATACAAGGAAGCATTTGATTTTGTGGAAACCTCAGAAGTCGTGGAGGCATTCTGCAATCAAGGCGTGGAAGGGTGTTATGTGCAAATATTGGAAGCTATCTATAACGAGTGCACAGCTACCATAGTCCTCCATAAAGTCAGAAATAAAATTTGAATAAGGAAGTGTGTCAGGCAGGGAGACAGGATCTCGCCACTGCTATTCTTCGCCTGTTTACAGGCGGTATTCCAAGGCCTGAATTGGGAACAGCTGGGGATAAGAGTTAATGGAGAATACCCAAATATACGTTACACGCTACAGGAAAGAAGCAAAACAGAAGTAGGCAGAAAACAGTGCTTCTGGGCTGCTTCCTTGATATGTTCACCGTTCCAGCTAAAACCACACTGTGCCACATCATCCTGAGGCTCCTGGAACAACTAGCATTTAAAATAAATTATCCCCACAAGGCGAAAAATTCACAACGCATGGGGCTTGCGAGACGGTCGAATATCTGAGTTTGGTATCTTCGCTATGAAAAGTGCGGCGCTACGCTCTTCAGTCGAGCGCCAAAATTCACTGCCTCGTAGTAGAGTTCTTAATTATTTTAAGATTAAAGGAAACTTCTTAGACTGATGTCACAGGTGGCCAATCAAAGCGGGAAATTCAGCCGTAGCTTTACAACCACGCTCAATATCTACCGGATGTTTCAGCGGACACTTTCAAAAATTTTCAAGAATAGGCTTATTAGGTTAAAATTATGGCTTTTGTGGCATAGTATTTATAAGCCTGGCGGACACCAAAAACGGGTGAGTCATCTTTACTAGTAAGCTCGTCAATTAACTTCTAATAATTAACTTTCTAACTACTAGTGTTAGGCGCCCAGTTGCAATTAGAGATCTGTAGCCGGTCGTAAGTAATAGCCATATAAATGTTTACAATTTAAAAAACGCGATTACCTTTGGCGCTGTGTCTCGAAAAATTATGCTTTTTGGACTAGTTACGTGCACTGGAGGAGTTGTTTTTCCTGCATGCTTTCGAAAGCGCATGTATTTTCGCGCGATGCAGACACACTATGGCGAGCCATAGCGGCAAGGGTAATTGCGTTTTCAAAATTTTAAAAGCTGATATGACTATTACTAACGACCGACTACAAATCTGGAATTACAATTAGGCGCCTAATAGCACTATATATTTAAAAAGTAAATTATTCAAGATTAGTTAACCAGCTTTCTACCTAAGGCGATTGACCGGTTTTCTTGTGTCCGCCAGCACTGGTAATGCTATGCCGCAAAAGCCATATTTTTACCCCAAAAAGCCGTTTTCGGAAATATTTGATAGTGTTTTCTGAAACACCCGGTATATGGCTCACCGGTGACCCAAGCTGAATTGACATTCCCCCGGGGCCATGGGGATAGTTAAATATACTTTGAGCGTCATTTATACATACATTCAGGAGTTAGCAGCATGACACTTTTTTTTTCTTGAGAGTTTCATGCTCAAAACACCAAGACACTTTAGAAAATTTAAGAAAGGAAATCAAATCATGCTTGTGTGTGATGTCTATTTGTTGGCGGCGGTAGCTCTCTCGTTGGTTACTCATGTTACTGGACATTCAGTGTGTTTTTAAAACGAAACATTGCTAGTCTCATTACGAGAAAAGCCGGAGGCGTGTGTGTACCCCCATTGTATGAACGGCAAGAAAAATAGGGTGACGTCATCGAAGGGACATATGAAGCACGCAGCAAACGGAGCGCCGCCACTTCAGACATTCCTGTGCAAGTCGTTCGTCCAGTATACTTGCACTGGCCGACCGCATGTGGGATCAGTTTTCCCGACATTCGTACAAAAATTTCGGAAACCGTTGGCTGTACAGCGTTCCGGGTGGTTTCACACAATTTCTCATTGCATGTTTTTTTACTCGACATATTTGCCATTACGCATAACGTAAAGGGAAAGAAAGTTATAAGAAGGAGTGTAAACATGCCTCACTTAAAAAGTGGCAAAAGTTCACGATAAAGCGATTATCGTGAGTCCACTTGCGATAGTCTCCTGCAACGTCCCATCGCTGTCCTACCTTCTTTAGGAAGCGTCGTCTCACGGAAGCTGTAGCCGGGCAAGTCCACAGCAAGTGTTTTTCGTCACACTGGTTTGGCGCAGCACCCTAATGGGGACACTTGTCAGTCACATCGAAACGTTTGTCATGCCACCGATGACGCACAGGAGTCAGAGCCACTCCTGCCCGATTCCGGCGCACAGATACCTCCTCCTCTCGAGTGAGACTACGGGGGAGAGGGAACGAACACGGAGGAATTAGAGCCCGTGTTCGCTGACGCAAAGCCTCTTTCTCGGAAACATGGGACAGGAACGAATCTGGGGAAGAGGGGAAGGCGGCGGGATGTCTGATGTGTCAAGGTGTGTCATTTGATCCACATGAATAATATAGGGATCCTGGGCATGGCTCCGAATCCAGTGTACGCGCACAGGGCAGGGGTATTTTGTGCAAAGTTGGTGAATGGATTGTGTAACTTGGAATGTGCGCCGGACAGCCTTAAGCTGCTTAAGGGCGGCAAGGGAGTCGGTGTAATTGTGAGCAATATCGAAAGCAGGTACGAGTGGAAGGGAAGCAATGACATTGTGTTTCATTTGAAGCTCCAAGGCAAGGGGGAGTAAGTATCCGTGCTATAAGTAGCGCGGGAATTAAGATGAGGATGGGAGGGACTGTAAACTGCGGTGACTCCCTGCAGTGCTGTGTGCGATTCATCAGTGAATATATTGTCACGTTGTAGTGACGGCAGTCCAGCGGTCAAGAAGACACCAGAAATACTTTCAAACGAAGCTCTTTATTTGGGCTGACTTGCGCCCTCAAAAGAACTGAATCCCTCAGTGGCGGCGTAAGCAACAAGCGTGCTCGTCAATCGTCGAACTACGAATGCCCGCTGCTCGCGGCATCGTTCAATTTAAAGCCGGCAAGGAAACTTCGAGATAACAGGTCGAGATCATCTAGAGTAATCTAGAAACACGTAGATGCAGCTGTTCATGGCTGTGAACAATCGAGATAAGTCCGGTCGCTTCTCGCGTCACGAACAAAAATGATAACAGCCCTTTCCTGCAGCCTTGAGCGTGAACGAACAAACAATACAATGATACGTGGCAATATTATCAACCCTGCAGGAAGATGCGCGGCTGATATCGGCGTCGAAGCAGAGAGGAGCGATTGTCTGTGAGTTGACAGTATGACCATGGAGGAAGATTCTGTAAAGGATGAAGCTGAAGAGAGATCTTGTGTGCTCTGTTTGGCTCACGCTGGTCGATATTTCACTTAATGTATTAAGTTGAGCGTACTTTTGCAGAATGGATATGGGTGTGATACGAGGAAGATAAATTATGGCACGCATAGCCTCCCGATTGATTGATTCAAGCGAGTCCCACTGCCGACGGGTGAGGCGATGAAATTGGGCCTGGTACACTATCCGCGGCTGGAGGATGGAGCGCACGAGCTGACGGGCAGTATCAATACGCGCTCCCCCAGAGCGCATAGCTATGCGTCGAATCAGACCGAGTAGCGTGAGCCGATTTACGGGTCACGTTTAGCCACGGAGTCCCAGCCCCTGATGTATGAAGTAAAAGACCTAGAACACGCTCACTTTCTACTTGAGGAGTTTGAAAACTGTTTACCGTGAAGGCAATGGGGCTGCTTTCCGTAAGCCTCTTCTCTTTCCAACGCGAATGAAACATGATTTATCACACGAGTGGATCAGACCCAAAGGAGCTAGGCGTGATGTTAAGTCATCGAGCGCTTGCTGTAGCGCCGACTGTGGCACAGACGCATCTGGATGACAAGACCACAAGGTTATGTCGTCAGCATACGCGAGGACGCGTACAGAAGGGTTTTTCTCTAGGACTCGGACAAGAGGTATAAAAGTTACGTTAAATATTGTGGGGGTGAGGACGGAGCCCTGGGGTATACACCGCGTTGCATATACCTTACATGTGCTAGTCAAGTTGGAGGCTAGCTTGTGACAGGGATACGAGCCGATGGCATATGCAGCTTCAATTGTACGCATTTCCGGACTTTACCATCAAAACTGTATTGCAACCGTCAGCCGTTGAGCATTCCGCGCGGTGTCAACACGAGCGTGTGTGTGTGGGTGGCCTCATACACCATCGTTGCATTTCATTGCAGCCGGTGGTGTGTGTGCTCGTACAATTAGCAGTGAACCATCCAAGACATCGGCAACACCCGAAGTGAAACGAGACTGTTCGTGCAAAAAACGAAACGCCGAGAAGCACAGCAGTGGTAAAATACTTGCAGCCGTGATAAGAGGGCAGGGCTCGGTCCGAAAGTTTGTGATCTGGTGCGCAACCAATACGCAAGCACAAACTCGTAGAGAAGAACTTTCAAGCATGTAAAAACAGTACTAGTAAGCAATGTACCCAGGGACAGTAATGTTTTGGCATCCCCTCACCAAAGCAGTCGTAAGTGTCCCTGCCGTTTTTTTTTCCATAGCAACTTCAGGTGCATACAATTAATAGTTTTCCTTCCTGTTTTATTACTGCAGGTGTAAAAACATGCTACCGAACAAATCAACAACATATTCGCTTGCAAAGGCAATGCTCGAATGTTTTGGTTTTAGGTGCGCAGAAATTGTTTATGGAATGTGGGGCTCGCCATGCCACTTTTCACGCAAAATTTTGCACCAACATACCACAACAAAACCAGCACGAATTTTATCCTTTGATAGTTTACACGAGATTAAATATAGCCTACCTATATGTTCCTCCCAGTCAAGCGAGCTTTTTTTATATGAAAAGAACCACTTCAAGTGGTAGACAATACAAAAAAAAATTTATTTTCTTTTGAAGTACTCCTCCCTGAGAAATGAATGTATAAAATTTTCTTATAAAAACTTGAGCAGTAATGCACCTCTTTACAGGCGGTACTGGTGCTAAGTCTTACGAGCAAGACCGGTCAGGCTGCTAACTGCCAGTTGTTTCTGTATTCCAGTACTAAAGAGTCTACCGTAGCGACAGCACTGGAGGGCTCAGGCGGACCTTCGTGTGTTCACATTGTATCTGTCATGTTAATAACCGATTACTTTTCTTGCACCCTAGCAACTTTTATAGCTTGCTGCTGTCTACTGGCACCATTGATTTTGTTACTCGAGGTGAATAGCTTCGTAGATATCATGTGAAGCCGAAGCATTGCATGGGTGTTCCATCCAAGCAGAGGTGAAGAAGGGCATTGTTCAGGAAGCAGTTCTGCATCGATTGAAGTCGTCATGAGACGTCATGCATACATCTAGCGACAACTTGCATTTCAACAGAAAGAGGGAAAGAGAATGCCAGAAGGAGCGTAAAGGTCAGCCGGAGGAACAGGTGTCAAGAACACTCGATATGCACCGGAAAAAGTAGAGGAGCTAGTTAAGTTCAGACAGAAGTGGTGTCAATATTTCACTGGAGTTCATGATTACCCGCACAGTGCTTGCGACGTCGCCACTGGCCCCGACTGACGACGACCGAAAACTCGGGCATGGGAGCCGAATGGGCGTAACCGGCCGTCCGCCGACAGGTCGCTGCGGAGGTGCGCCCGGCTAGCTTCGAAAATTCTCACCTCAAGCTACATGACTACGCAGGCATACGATATTGAGAGGGTAGCAGCTAGGGCGCGAGACACGCGCTCGCGCGTTCCGTTCGCATTGTGGAACCCTGTACTAAACCCCTGCAGCTTTTCCTTTGTGCCTGTGTACCGAAGGTATTGCGAAGCTGGTCTCTTCAACATCTGTTGTCGGTATTAGGAAGTATCACATGCCGAAATGGGAATGAGTAGGTGATTGCATCAGCTCGTCGCATGATGTGAAAGGTATCCTGAACCAACTTGAGAGTTAGCACATTCGGAGGAGGCTAAATACGTCGCCGTATGTATCTCGGACAAGTTACAGCTGGGTCCTATCAGCGCCACATAGCCTGACGGTGGAAGGTCGAAATGAATTCACACTACGGCTTTTCCATCTGATTTATGGTTTCACAGAGCAGCCACCCTTGTGACATCAGTAACGCTTTTCATGACTGTGGCGACACCAATATTTGCTACGGACACAAGCGTCCTCCCAGAGCCTTAATAAGAGAAACGTAAGGGATGTCAACTGGAAAGTGGGGGAGAGAAAGCCGAATTCTGTTCCTATGTCACTGTCATCATCATCATCGTCACCATCATCGTCAGCCTGACTACGCCCACTGCAGCGCAAAGGTCTCTCCCATGTCTCTCCATTTAACCCCGTCCTCTGCCCGTTGCGGCCATCGTATCCCCGCAAATTTCTTAACCTCATTCGCCCACTTAACTTTCTGCCGCCTCCTGCTACGCTTGCGTTCTCTAGGATCCCAAACATTGCCCTTAAGGACCAGCGGTTATGTTGCCTTCGCATTACATGCACTGCCCAAGCCCATTTCTTGCGGTTGATTTCGAATAGGATGTCATTAACCAGCGTTAATGTCAGCGACTAGGATGTCAATAACCCTCAACGACTCTGCCCACTTCCGATCTATTAACGTTAAACCTCTCATTTTTCTTTCCATAGCCCGCTGCGTTGTCCTTAAGTTAAGCTGAACCCTTTTTCTTCTTTTGTTAACCTCCGCGTTTCTGCCTCATAGGTGACTACCGGTAAGATACAGCTGTGGTATACTTTTCTATTGAGGGATATTGGTAAACTGCCATTTACGATCTGAGAGAACCTGCCCTATGCGCTCAACCCTATTCTTATTTTTCTAGTTATTTCCCTGTCATGATCGGGATCATCGGTCACTACCAGCCCTAAGTAGACATAGTCTCTTACTACTTCCAGCACCTTGCTAAAAATAACGAACTGCTGTTCACTTCCTAGACTGTTGAACATTGCTTTGGTTTCCTGCATGTTAATATTTAGCCGCAGCGTTCGGCTCTGCCTGTCTGACACATCGATCATGCTTTGCATTTAATGTCCTGAGCGACTTAGCAAGGGAATGTCATCAGCGAATCGCAGAATACTTAAGTATTCTATATTAACTCTAATCACCAACTGCTCCAAATTCAGGCCCCGGAATACCTTCTGTAAACAAGCGCTGGATAGCATTGGCGAGGTCGTGTCTACCTGCCTGACACCCTTCCTTATTGGAATTTTATAGCTGACTTTATTGGCTACTATGGTAGCCCTGCAGTAGATATAATCTCCCCAGATATAATCTCCATCCCCACAAACCTTATCCAGTGAGGCTAGGTTAGCAGTGCTGTTGGAGGAATGAGCGGGTATTCAGTGGGATGTCACTGCAATGACCTCATTTACGCATGGGCTCGAGCGTTCCGCATTATAATCGCTGTTTAATTTCCAAAAGGAAAAAAAAATCACTTAGTAGGGCAGTCAGTGGGCATCGTGCTGCAGCAAGCTACTTCTGCAAAGTTTCGTGCACATCGGCGTTAGCAGTTGCTGGTGCTGCAGTATGACCACACAGGAACCTCGGCCAACTGCGAGATGCCTTCCCTTTGACTACAATACGAGATGGGCAACCGCGCTTTTCAACGCCAATGTTGCACAGCCCGACGCAGTAGCTAGTGTTGGGTTCCCTTTTATTTACTTCGAGCGCCACGCCACATTTTGAACGAGATATTAGAGGAGTGTGAAGCATATACTGCGCTGTTAAAGGGCAACTGCATAGGTTTTAAAAGTCGACGAGGTTAAAGGGGTCGAACGTGTGGAACTTGCAGGTACAGCATGCGAAGTCCTTTTCGGATAGCGTATGAAATTGTACGTAATCGACGAATAACATCCCGATGGCCTTCACGCTTCTCCGCAGCGCACGGCGCTAAGTGGTGGGCGCATGATGGTGTCATAGACGGTATATTTGTTTGTTTATGGGGTTTAACGTCCCTAAGCGACTAAGGCTATGAGAGACGCCGTAGTGGAGGGCTCCGGAAATTTAGACCACCTAGGGTTCTTTAACGTGCACTGACATCGCACAGCACACGGGCCTCTAGAATTTCTCCTCCAAAGAAATTCAACCGCCACGGCCGGGATCGAACCCGCGTCTTTCGGGTCAGCAGCCGAGCACCATAACCACTGAGCCACCGCGGCGGCTGGTCGAAGGTATAGGTAGATTTACAACGTGGAAACACTTACTTTAAAGGAAAAAAAAAAACAGCGCAACCGAAGGTAAAACCCAGGGAGAGTTGCTTGGCGGCCTCAAACAAGGCACGGCGGGGTGTGTTTGTCGCCAGCGGTATTTTCATATCTTGCCGTTCCCGACGTCACACGAAGCTTGCCCGCACTCCTTTTTTGCACTAAGAAGAAGCCTAACACTCACTCGTCGATTGCGTGACTTGGCATGCTTTACTTGGCATGCTTGGCATGCTTTACCTAACCTATATAGATTTGAATCCGTGAATTTCACAGCATTCATAAAATGTGGTGCAGTTCCCCCTTATCGGTCGGATTTACAAGCGACAGCCTGCTTTTATTACTGATAATATTGCAAGCAAAGGCGCATTTGTTTTGTCAACTTTTCTTTTGCGACATTGTAGTGGCCTGCCCTGCACCCTTGAAAAGATCGTTTGACTGAAGAAAGAGCCTACAGCAGTTGCTGCATGGGCTTGATACGCTGGTCAAACCGCGTGTGCAGGTGTCTAGTTAGCATACTGGCTTCCAACATGCCTATCTTTAAAGACTGAATGGTTTTTTGGCGGATTAAATTGTTGCCGTTAATAAAATCGCTAATAACGATAGTAAAATCGCTAATAAATTGAATCTCGACAAATTTACACACAGAGAATTTTGCAATAATGAGCGCTTGGTTAGCTTGCAGTGAAGTTTAATGCACCCTGGACAAAAAGTTGGAAGTGATTTTTGTGGGTATTTAAACACACAACAAATGCCTCACTTCTCGGTGGCCACCTCAAATGTGCCGAGAGGAAACTGATGACAGAAGAAGTGAAAGAAGGTATAGAGAAAGAGGGGTCGCACTGAAGGGCGTGGGAGTAGTTATGACCAGCTGAGGTTTAATGTAACGTGCACTGATATCGCACAGAACATGGGTGAACGAAGGAGTTTGGTAGCTGTAGAGCACCGATTGCATAGATAGCCCACGATTTGGCGGTAAAGTAAGAAAAGATCTTCATTGCGACCGGACAACATGCTTGAGGAACGGAACCGTGTGCCGGCTGGAAAATTTTGCCCATCTGATTGCATACTTTGTGGTTAATATACATGTCGATATGTTCACGCCTTAGCGCCTATGCAATTCCGAAGGGTTCATAAATGCACGAAATTTGCTTATCATTCCGATAACAGGCAAAAAAAAAAGCCTAGGCCTTATCGTAATATGAACACAAATCACCTAGCAAGGTATGTGAAAAGTCAGCCAGTAAGTGAGAGCTGTAAACAGGTCGGAGCCCTTATGAACACCTCACATTGCCGTTGAAGTTCATTAAAACGTTTGCGCTCAGTAAACAGAAAAAAATACAGAGATAAACTTAGACATACTTTGTGCCCGCACGCATGGTAGTATCCTCGGAGAGTGCATATCGTAGCGCAACAGCGCGTCGGGACTTAACTTTTCACATGAAGCGCAGCTGTCTTTATGCAACGCCGAACACCAGTTTTTGTTTTACCGACCGAGCCAACGTGGCAGGCCTAGTTGTCGGAGCGCCAAGAGAAGCTACTTCGCATTTTGTACGCCATCTGTTATTCCAGAGTGTGATGGGCGTCTGAGTGCAAAAAAAAAGAAACGCGATAAATAGCGCTTGATTTAGTATCATTTTTCACTTCCAAAATAATTCAGGGTATGGCCATCACATCATACTTGCCTTTCAGTTGGTAAGTAAGGCCTAAACGGGAAATTATGCGCAGGTGTGTTCTAAATAATTTAGCCTGTACACTGGGTAAGGTTTTTAGAAGTATATTTCTTAATCAGCTGCCACTCCTCCGCTGCCACTCCTCCGCTGCCACTTATCTATGGCTAAAAAATTTTGCTTAAAGAAATTTGCTTCCCTGCCAATAGACCGACCGCGGCGGCCGCGTTCATGTGGAAGCAAAACGCAAAAGACGCCCGTGTGCTGTCTTATGTCAGTGCACGGTAAAGATTCCTAGGTGGTCTAAATTATTCCGGAGCCCTTCACTACGGCGCCTCTTCTGCTCTTCTTCAAATCCTCCCCTCCCCCTCTACCTTGAGGTCCCCACGAAGAAGTGAGACAGTTAGTGCGTCATTTGCTATCCTCAGAAACCACTAATTGCCGGCAATAAAGAAAGCTTGCTTTAATAATATATGGTAATCGCAATCGTCTAATAACTGAAAATAAAACTTTATAGCCACTCAAACGTCGTGATCATAGACAAACGAAAGGTGATTACATCAGAATGCTCTACCACACTGCAATATGTGCAGACACCACGTTAAGATTCTTTATACTTTCATCATTTTTTTTTCTACCCTTTGCCTCGACACCTTGTCCTAATGACGGCACCTCGAATGTGAGCCTTCCAAGGCTTCAAACCAGTTTCGGTTCTTAGCAGCAAAACTATCGCACAGCCTATATTTTTTGTGGCAGTGTCCCATCAGGCATGCTCTAGCACTGGTGCACTGTGCTCAGTGTACGTGTTGTGAATGTGCGCTGGCCGGCTTGTCTGGGAACTTCACTCTTGGCGAAGTCAGCTTTCGACAGCATACTCCCAAATATCACAACATCACTGGATGAGCTTCTGGGGTGACTATAACCGGACTGGACCATTCAAACACTGTGGTTTAGAGGCTCAGCAGATGACCCTCCAGTGACCACGTCTGGCAGCTTTCACAACTGCTCCGCGTGTACCTTCTTGGCCTCACGACGGGTGCGAATGAAGACAAAAGTCTCCACCGTCAATACCACCCCATCAAGTGACAGTTCTTGGAAAGGCAAAGCATCGTTCAGTAGTATGCATACATGTGAATAAGAACGCATGAAAAAGACTTCTCTATGTCAAGCTCTAGTGTACCTGGATCTAAATAGTCTTCAAATTCTTTTCCTGAGCACCTGCCCAATGTTTCAAATATTACTAAAGAAACTTACCTGTCCTTGTTTTTTTTTCTTCTCCATAATTCAAAATTTTAGGGAATTTTACATCTCTACCTTAAGTTTTTGTCCCCAAGAGTACACACGACCCTCAAAAGTAAACAGCTGCGTTTGTCATGCTTCAGCTTTTCGCAAGCTTTATGTTAAGGGTGTCCCAGCTTTTGTGATGCGCACGGCGGTCTCTAGGAAAGGATTTGTTATTATAAATACGTTTTTTCGTGGCAAAGGCTTTGGGGAACACGGAAATAGACCCGGAAAAGCTGTGTACCTCCGAGATTCTTAACCTACACTGATGTGCCGGTACACGTGCGTTTCTGCTTTTCGCCGCCATCGAAATGCGGGAGTCGCAGCCACATTCGAACTCGCGATCGTGTGCTCATCAAGAGAACGCCGCACATATGGGCCAACGCGGCGGTCAACTTATGTAGTGATTGTGTGAGGTCTTGATATTGAGTGCTTCAGGATATTCACGTTCCTTACGTTTGCTTTTGGCTTTGGTCAGCTTAATATTTGGGCAGCTTTTGTTCCTATCGAAGATAACGGATAGATTAGCCCAGTGCTACTTTATTAGAACTGCGCGGCATACATATCGGGAACTAGGTACACTGATGCACTGGTTAGCTGTGGTGCAGTAGAACACTTAGTTATAACCAAAGGTATGATGACGGTAACTGTGATTCCAAGTAGAGCATAGTTTTATTTCTGTTAATTGTTTTCAGCACGTGGGACCTAAAGAATAAAAGCAGAACAATGTGTCGTGGACTGATGCGTGTGATGGCTGCCACTTCGGTACATAATGCAAGTATACGGTACATACAGCAGAGTTCGTGAGGTATCACTGCTTTCATGCTGACCGTTACTATTGCACCACTTTCAGAATCAGCCATTTGTTGATGGAATTGACCTTTCTGAAGATGGAGCACGTAAGAGCACATGTGATCAGTGCAAACTAATGTTGCAGACTTTTCACATTAGATTTGCGTGCGTGACTGCTTAGATTAGCAAACTGCAGCTAGAGAGCGTGGAACACAGGAATCGTATTGCGCCCATTGTGCGAGTGGAAAGTTTCTTTTATTATTAGCAACATGTCAAGCGATTCACTTGCGACCTCAAGAAAAAAAAAAAACACTTCACATCCAGCAAAAAAAAAAAACACGCACTGGTACTATATGTCTCCATGTTTCTTCCAGTACTGCTTGCTGAGCCACGTTTTTCTTTACTCAAGAGGAATCGGATGGATTTCTTCATCAATTGGCAAGTCCTCCAGTTCGTTCTCTTCACTCACCGGAGTTGCACAGCCGTAGCTGTGCATTCCAGGTGTGGGTGGGCTCGGTGGGGGGCTCTGCTCCAAGCTCAGGTCTTCGGCAGCGCTCAGGAGCTCCTCCAGCAGCAGGTCGCCGCTTGAATCGCCTTTCAACATGGCCTCACAGCCACTGCTGTCGTCTTTACCATGGCTCGAAAAGGTGGAATCTGGCCTTGCGGCTGGGAGACCTATCTTCTGTTTATCACCGGAGCGTCCGTCCGAGCTTGGCGCAGCTGCAAGGCTCCACGGGTTCTGTACATCGTTTGGACCACTTTCCCAGGTGCACTGGGCCGGAGCGGCGACGGCGCGTTCTTGGGGCACCGTGTTTGTGAGGTCGCCGATAGTTGGCCGTGATGCTGATGACGGAGACTTTGATAACTCGCCTTCCATGGCTGCTGCCTAGCTCAACACTTCGTCGTCACCGCTGCTCGCGTAAACGTGCGATGCTTCGTTGCACGAGCAAGGGGCTCCGTGCTCTGCCTAGCGCGCGGAAGTTGCGAAGGAAAGCCAAATTTTGCCCATAGGTGTCTCTCCCGGATGCCTGCGTATGGAGGCACTACCTCATATTTATGGCAGCATCGAGCTTGAGAAACCACGTAGTGTCATTACAGGAACTTGTATAAATGCCTCCATTTCACAATGACTGGACTGGCGTAGATTAAAATTGTAGTTTTTTAAATGAAATAGCACAATTCTTACACATCTAGACGAAAACCTTGAGCAAGGTATCTTGTTAATTTTGGCAAGCTTTGGAGACTTTTAAACCAATTCAATATTTTGCGTTCCAACATTAAAATTCAGCAGTCGAAACAACTTGGGAAGGCTGTAAATACGGTACCGCATCTCCTCACTGCGGTTCCGTGAACAGATCATGCATTAAAAAAGATCAGTGCGTGGCACATACCAGACATCATTAACGACTTTCAATAAAATCGCTTCGCTCTACCCTCACCTCGCAAGAGGGTCGCCACCTTTAAAGCTATTCCTTTATCTGGATGTTTGGTTACGGTTTTATGGGATCTAACGTCCGCAAGCTACTCAGACTATGAGGGACACCGGAAGGGAAGAGCTCGGGGCAATATGGACCACCTGTGGATCTTTAACCTGCTTCGACATTGTACAGTACACGGGCCTCTAATTTTGCCTGCATCAAAATGCAATCGCCGCGGCCGGTATCGAACCCGCGTCTTTAAAGTCAGCAGCCGAACACCGTAAGCACTGAGCCACAGCGGCGGCCTTTTTATAAAGGGGGCCTTTTGTTGGGCTGCGGCAGTTGATGCCAGCCTGTGCTGCAGCTCGGCGGGGTAGAATCTGCGTACCGTTGAGCTCACTCTGGCTACCGCTTCAGAACAGGCTCGCGATACCCCTTGTTGTTCTCTTTACGTGGTGCTGAACGTGGCTTTTAATTCGGCGGCACAAAGTTAAAATCCTCAAGAAGTCGGGACAATGATGTACAAAAACGTCTTTAATATTTTCTGCTATGGTATGGTATGGCATGGTATGGTATGGTATGATATAGTATGGTATGGCATTTTTTGGTATGATATATTTTGTGGCAGGGAACGGTAGGGTATGGCAGGATAAGTTAGTGTATATGGTATATGGCTTGCTGTGATTTGCTATGCTGCGGTATGGGATGTAGAATGTGGGGTATAAGGTACCTAAGCTGCCCATAGTCAATGACAGAAACCGTACTGCAGAGCTCTGGATTACATTCGACTAACTGGGGCTTTGTAACGTGCGCTGACTTGGTACAGCACAGGGGCGTGTTTGTATCTCTACTCCATGAAAGTGCGGCCGCAGCGGCATAGGTTCCATACCGGGACGTTGGTCTCAGCATATGAACGTCATAACCACTTAGCCACAGCCGCGTGCACTACTGGCTGTTAGGGAATAATTAGAAGGCTCTTACTGTACGCAAATAAGAAAATAGATGTGAAGGCTGGTGCAGCATATTTAGCCTATTTAGGGGTCATCGTTCTGCCTTTTCCAAGCAGTATTGCGCCGTTGAGTTAGACAGGTGGAACCGCGAGCCGAGTCTAACTCTTTCCTGTCCGCGGGGAAAATGGTGGTTTTCAGGTCATATCATTAATATTTTTTTTTCTTTAACAAAACTTGCTTGGTACAGGAGTGTATGGTACCGAATTGTAGAGGAGGAAATTCTCTTCACATTGTTATTAGTCACAGTAAACATGTTTATTGAGTAAGAGATGAAAAAAAAAATTTATCAGAAAGAAAATTGTAGCTACAAAGAAAAAAACACACAAAAACATCAGTTTCGTCACAAAAATAAAACATAAAAAAATTTCAAAATATACATTTTTTACAACAGGGATAGATGCAACATTGGAGGAAATTTTAGTTTGCTGCGAACAGTATTAGTTGGGCTAGAAAAGGAAACAGTAGTCCTAGTGACTATCGTGCCACCGCGCGAAACAGTTCCTTGTCGTGAAGCAGAGGTTGGCCGCACATGTTTCACAGAAAACATTTGTTTTTTGTTCCACCTTGTTTTCTTCGTAGCACAATTTGCAGTTCCGGCACTTTGCATTTTCTGCGGCTTGTGCTGCAGCCCCTGAGGTGATTCACGAGGCGGAAACAGAGGGCGAACATTGGGGTCCTCAGGATGTGGCTCATCAAATCCGAGGAGTTGCTCGATCAATTCAAGTCTGAACGCGAACTGATCAAATCTTGATGTCCTCGACAATTCTGGCGCTTCGGGATGCTCCTGGCGATGCGCGTCAAAAAGTATGAAGCTGTTGACGACCGCGCCGCCGAGCGCCGTGCGACACTTCGGCGCGCAACGCCGAGGTCGACCCCTGGCTGTCTTCGAGCCGAAAACACGACTCTCTGCGCTGCCGGCGGCAAGTAATCCCGCCCGAAAGACGTTGACACCCTGCAGATAAGAGTTATGACCTTCAGAACACTATGATCTTTTCCGATAAGCGCGCAGCAAAAGCGGAACATTTCGGGGGAGAAAGCGAAACTTACCGAGCCATGGCTGTTGACGTTCCGGGTCGGTCTGACGCAGTTTCGCTGTCGGTGCTGAAGTCTGAAGAGCTGAAGTCGTCTTCTGAATCCTCACTGCTGCTGTTCTCGTCCAAAAACGAACTCTCAGGAGCATCAATTTCTGTGAAAACGCGCGGTTTCGGCGCAGCAGCAGCGCGCGACGTCGACGCCATGGTGGAAACAAGGAGCGCCGGTCAGCTGACTCCGGAGGGGCTTCAAAAATCACCGCTTGGCGAAAAAAGTCAAACCAAAAGCGAAACTGCAAGAAGAGTCCTTTTATTTCACACTGGATGAAGCTAGTTGTCCAGGAACGCTTTAAAAAGCGGGAAAATACGAACTTGAAACCATCGATAGCGGGCTATCGATGGGAATAGGCGCGGACAGGAAAGAGCTAACGGCTTCCAGCGGCGCTTCGTCGAGCGTGGGAAGAATGCCGAGTAGTGCTTGTACTTTTCGCAGAAGAGGGGAGGGGAGGATGAGGTGGCGACATTTCGTCGGCGTAGTTGCCTTTATGATCAGCACGTTTAGGGTCGGGTTTAATCGCTGGGAACACGATTTGGATCACAACATTCGCTTTATTGTACAAAAGAAAAAGAATGCTGAAAATACACCAAGTCAGCTCAAGAATACTTCACTGCACAAAAAAAAAAGTCCAGTATGCTCATTTTGAGGCAAGTCCCATCAAACGTGCAGTCATTCCAAGGGGATGTCGGCAATTTGGTCTCCAACTGAGCAGCCTTCAAAGCTTGCGTCGAACTCTTCAAAAACTAACTATTTCGCGATTTGCACAAGTACAGCGAACTCAGGCGAGGAATTCTCCTCTTCGGTTCCGTCATCCCTGACGGCCCCAACATCTTCGTTGCAAAGCTGCCTGGCCGTGTCCATGTCTGTGATCGCAGTGCTCGTGGTCGAGGGGTCCTCTCGTTCCACCACCTCAGGCAGCGTGACTTGGTTCAGAGTAGCAGATGTGTCGCCGCATTCCTGTGGACACTGTTTTGCTCGTAGATCAGCATCGAGCTGCATTCGGAGATCCGCTCTCGAGCGGCGGGTCGTGCAGAGATATTACTGGTATCTCTGAGGGCCTTCCTCGTAGTGCATCCTTTGACGTGCATCTCGAGGTTACACAAGGCAGAACACATAGGCGATATTCAATGAGATGGTTCGGGGGTGGTTCCCCAACTCGCTCGGTGGGGGAGGGCTCTCAAATGCGTGCGCGAATGTCCTAGCCCGAAATCCGATGAAGAAAAAGAGAAAGTTGAGAGTTGAGATAAGCTACAGGTGGGCTTAGCCTTGCGGTTTCTGCCGGCATTTGCTCCACCGTAGCGACACCTACAATAACTAAAAGACATAATCCGGCCCCGAACTCACAAATACAAATAATAGTCACTCATGCTGTCCCCATCCCGAGACTAGGTCCGTGCCCACTAAGTACTTTAAAAGAAGACCTGAAGCCTCAATTCAGCAGAATTGGTTTTTGCGCGGGAAAACAATGTGCTGAACGGAGCTGTGAGGGAGTCCTGCCCTCTTCAGAGAACCGAATAACGCGCACCTTTCCTCGTTGTGGAGACTGCATCCCAATAAGCAATGTCCTATATAACTGCACACACCACACGTTGAACATGATGGAAACGACGCCAGGCCCGTCTTCTACGTCCACGCAAAATGCTCTTGAGAGTCACGGTATCGCTATTTATTTTGGCGCCCGCTTGATAGGGCCATAGCCTCAATCTTCGTATTCACGGGAGTGGGAGGTCAGCAAGAGGCAACCGGCTACCTCATCGAAGCACAACAGAAAAATTACGAGGAACTTGAGCAGCTAAAGTGGTGAAAGGCGAAAGCCTGAGTGCTGCATTCTGCTACGCGATTGCTCACTTCACATTCTGTTGGTGCATTAATTAACTGCCAATTAATGACGCTTAATCTTTGCCTTTAGGAGTGGAACGCGACAGCGTGTTGTAGCGCTGCCAGGGAGTCCACGGAATGCCACCACCTGTTCGGGGCGATGCGTTGCCCTTTGAACGTAACGCTTTTTGAGGAAAGGAAATGGCGCTGTAATTCTGTCACCTCGGTGGATACCTGAACCGCACCGTACAGAAAGAGAGGAGGTGGAGTGAAAAAAGAAAGAGAAAGAGTGGCCGTAATGAAGAAAATGCAAATTGTATTTGAGGAAAGGAAATTACGGAGTAACTGTCTCACATATCTCGATGGACACCAGTCGAAAATTGCATTTGAGGAAAGGAAATGACGCAGTAACTGTCTCACATATTTCGGTGGACACCCTTCAAAATTTGCGCGCAGTGACGTCACGACCATTTCGCCCAATCTGAAACGTGGACAAATTTGCTAACACGTCTTGGTCACGACAGTATGAGCCATTAAAGGCTTTCGCCTTAAAATGCCGTAGCTGCATGGGTTGCTTTTGTAGCCATTTGTTATGTAGTTTCGGGCGCCTAAAGGCACACGCTGTACATCGCCAATCAGGGACCGAACACAAGCAAAAAACATAGGATTGTCGCAGGGTTTAGAACGGAAGGAATATCAGCACCGTAAATTTTATCTAATGCCATCGTTAGGTACATCATTAAGGGCGATACAGCATCAACTATGCCCAAACGCCTTGAAATTTAACGGAATGACTCCTCGGAATTCTTACGGAGTATTATTTTGAGCTACTGCCTGATCTAGCAACATTTGTGCCGCTTAACATAAAGAAAGCCCCTGAAAGCATCGTCTGCTGCCCGCAGATGGCCGTTTTCATGTGCTGGCACGAAGTCTTTAGAGATGTGGCCATTTACAGTCAGCTCATGTTGAGCCTATACAAGAAGCAGAAATCGCTGGTCATAAGCAGTATGAATACGTCATATATTGACTAGTATATTCTTCACGTGTTATGTGAACTGCCGTTTTTGAACAACCAGGTGCTCCCGCATATGGCACTCGACACGTGCCTTGCTTTTATCTCCGGTGATGTGCGCAGCGAAGAGCGCTGAGGTGGCTGTGCGTTGTCGACTGCCAAGTTGCTGGTCAGCCTGCCATCAGATCCATAACTGAAACCTCGAATTGGCATGAAAGCTGCCCTAGATTCAGTTTTGCAGCGCTAAAGAAGCGCAGGAACTGAACAATGTGACGGCATCGCGGCGGCATGCATGCTTAGAAGGAGCGTGATAATTAAAGCCATTTTTTCAGATTTTTCATGAATTCTAACCGAATTTGGCCCAAATATGAAACTTTTGATGTTGATTTCAGAACTAGATTAAGTTTAGGCTGGCTTCTAAACGTGCTTAGAGGAACTACCAACTTGATATGCTGTACCACAGTGAAGTGCTCCAGAAGAACACACACCCCTGGAGTTGTTAACGGGCAAAAGGGTTGAGAATTGGGAGGGTTGGTACGAATTCATACGGCTGTGGCACCACAAGAACAGGGAAGTAGACGGGGAGAAGACGACACAAGTGCTAACTAACAACCGACAAAATTGATTAAAAGCCCAGAATACATTGAAAAGACCAACGGTTACATGCGCAGTCCAGAATAAGGATACAAAAGCGCCAGGCAATTACACGTGGTACGGCCCCACGAATCTAACTGATACCATAGTTCAATGCTATTTCAAGATAATCAACCTCAGCGTCAAGTACCAGCAATGACGGCGAACTCACGCATTCATCAGCTGACTTCCTTGTATGGAAGGCCTCCATAATCTCCCGGGAAGTCTTATCTTTATGTTCCAGAGAACGCTCGTTGGAATGAAGAATGGGACACATTTGTGGCTTTTGACATGCTTTGTCAGGTGCGTCCCCAAACCTCCGCCAAGTGACCTGGCATGCTCCTGGAGGCGTACATTCAGACAGCGTCCCGTCTGCCGCGTGTAATGTCGACCGCATGTCAGGGGAATGGTATAGACTACTCCGCAAGCACAGTCCACAAACGGATTGGAGTATTTCACACCACAAGCCTTTCTTCTCTCCCGCGGTGCATCACACCTCTCAATGGCGGCACATATCCGCCCTAGCTTATTCTTAGCCGAAAACACCATGTCCACCTTATAACGGCGAGCCACCTTCTCAAGGCTGTGAGACACTGCATGGATGTAAAGGATGGAGGCGAGCTTTTTCCTTCCCTGTGCGCCCTCTTTATTTGACCTAGTCCCCATTAGAGTTTGCTTCTTTACCATAAGAATCCGTTGCGACACCGAAGCCAGTACAGCGGCTGGGAACCCTGAGTTTTTTAGTCTGCCCACCTTACTGGCGGACGCATTGTCAATCGGATGGAAACAGGACTTTGTGAAAGCCGGGTGCAAGCATTGAACGCAATGCCATTCTTAATCAAGTTAGAATGACCGGAAGAAAAATTCAACAAAGGTTTGTTTGACCCTGGTGAAAACGACCACCACACATGGTTGTCCTCTATAATTAAAGGAAGATCCAGATGAATGCGTCCATTTTCGGGACCTTCACACGTAAAATTCAGGCCGCGTCCTCTTCGTTTGAAAACCTTCAAAACATCGACCATTGTTCCGATGGGATCACGACATTCCACAAAAACTATAAAGTTTTTAGAATAACAGAAAACTTTCGTCATCATTTTTCCCAAATCCCGCTCAAGGCGCCCATCGACCGCGCATGGAAGAATATTGCTCAGAACCGGAGCAACTCTTGACCCGATACAGATACCAGATTTATGAATGTACACACCATTGTTCCAGCGAATAAAGGTTCAGTTCAAATAAACGGCCAGAAGCTCAAGGAAACTATCGACTGAAATCCCGCAGCGGGAGATAACGGCAACTTCGTCATTTTGTTGCGTTATACAATCTTTACTCATTTAAAAAGTTGCACGTGCGGAAGCGAGCAGAAAGTCTTCAACGTCAATACTGAACGTTGAACTACCACGCCGATTATTACGCTTCCAAAACTCAACTACCATTCCCGAACTGCGAATCAGGAAAGGATCCGCAATGTCCAACGACTTGAGGCGCCTCTGCCGAAAGCCCGTCGCTTCATGCGGCCAAGTATCGCGTTCTGGAACAATGACCCGGAAGAGCACTTCGGGCTTATTTGTTTTAGCAGTAAAGAAACCTGAGCTTACTTTCTCGCGCCCCATTAACGGCCGAAGCTAAACGCCAACGATTGAATCACCGAGCAATTTGGAGCGCCTTCTTCCTCACAGCAGGGGGTTTAACAGAGAGTCGAGTGAAACATGTCTCAACTGCCTTGCTGGACTTCTCAGAAAACAGGCCTTTGGGTATAATCATAAAAAAAAGCCTTCTTTGTCCGAGATTATGGCCCTTGAGCCATTCGTCGAGAAGTAAGTCACGAATAAACGTAACCCATCGGGGGTTTCTGGCCTACCTTGAGGCTTGGTTACAACTCGAAAACAGTCCTTCAGGCACTGTGGCACACATTCTTCCAGAACAAGACGAGACACAGATCGAGACACAGCCAGTTTTCTACGGACTTCAAGGGGGGTTCAAAGCAGTGCTTTAGTCCGAACTACAAGACCTTGTGGTGGCAGTCCGGAACTGAAGACGGCCCCAAAAAAAGAACATTTCCTTCTTGGGCACAACCCTCCTACTTTTGGGAAGCGTCGGAAGCACAGAGTTCTGTGCTTTTCTGTGCTTTTAATAAATTTTGGCAGTTGTTAGCGAGCACTTGCGTCGTTGTCACTCCATCTACGTCATTGTTCTTGTGGTGTCACAGTAGTATGAATTGTTAAGATGCGCTGAAATTGCACAAAACATGGTCGATTCTTTTATTTAGTCTCCATCCAAAAACGCCCGCCGGGGCACAAATCAGCGCGGGAAGCTGAGTGTAGACAAAACTCCTCGTTGAAGACGCCTGTGACATGGGTCGCGCAGACGTGCGCGCTTAAACGTACTGATTCCAAAACATTGGGGGATGACTCGGGGAGGGAATGGGTTCATGAACACATGGGTTACGAAGGCTAACCGTGTGACGCACACTCTCTCCCGAGATTTTTCTTCCATGGTCATGGCTCGGTCCGGATCATGGGGGTAAAGAAATTAGGCGCGGCCGTTGCGTCAGATGCAGCTCTGGTATCGAGTGATTAACGCGGCGGCCGCGTTTCGATGCAGGCGAAGCGCTAAAGGCACCCGTGTGCTGTGTGATATCAGTGCAGGTTGAAGATCCCGTGGTGGTCGAAATTATTCCGGAGACCTCCACTAGAGCATCTCTTTTTTCCTTTGTTCTTTCACTCCCTCCTTTATCCCTTCCCTTATGGCACGGTTCAAGTGTCCACGAGATATGTGAGACAGTTACTGCGTCATTTGCTCTTCTGAGAACCAATTATTTTTTTTTATACCGAGGGCCTCTGCTAAGCTTTCCTTCCACCATGGCCCGGCTGGTGCATAGTTTTCTATGCCTGCTTTCTTGATACTGGTGAAGCTTCTATGGATCTCGCAAGTGCAATTTCAAAAGCCAAGTTCAGCCGCTGTGCTGCTTGTACTGCTAATCTTTTAGCAAGTGCAGGTTCTTTCTTTTTGTTTAGTCAGTGCCAGCATGCTTTTGCTATACAGTCAGCATCGCTTGAAGTTTGCCATTAAGATGGCAGCAACCGGTTCTACAAAATGCATAGGACAGCCGAACTCTGTGTCGTTGTAATGACCAAATTTAAGCACCACCCGAAGCGTTGGCCATTTCAATTGCTGTTTTATTTTCACGAGGAAGAAAAATCGCTTGATATGGCAGTGAATAAGCATTTTGTGTTGCTTGCCCACATGCGTTGGCCTTGAGCAAACTTACATATGCATCCGCGTCAGCAGCTGCCGGCACTGCAGGATAACCACACACGAACTTCGGCCGCCTGCTTGATGCTGTCTTTTTAACTACAAAGTGAGGTGCACATGTGCGCTTTTCGACGCCAAAGTTGCACAGCCGGGCGCAGTTGTTAGTGGTGATTTCCCCCTATCTTGACTTCAGACGCCTTATTTTAAACGACGCCGAAGACGCGTGGGAAGTAGACACAGCGGTTTTAACGGTGGTTTTTATAAGAGGAAAGCAGATGTTTGTTGTTTATATTACTGCAAGCAAAAACAAAGTTTGTTTTTCTAGCTTTCCTATTTGCGACATTGTATAGCGACCTGCACTGCCTTTGCTGTATGGGCTTGATAGGCTGGTGAAGCCGTGTGTGCAGGGGTGAAGTTCGCATACTGGATTCCCACACGCCAATCTCCCTAAGATAGAATGGTTTCCTTGCGGTTAAATTTTTTGCCGTTTGTCACCACGATTATAAAATTGCTAATATATTGAAACTCAACAAATGTGCACGCTCACAATGTTGCAATAGTGGGCGCATGGTTGTCCTGGAGCGAACTTTAGTACAACGCAGACAAAAAAGTGAGAATGATTTTTGTGGATAACGAATGACGCAGCAACTGCCCCGCTTCCCGGTGGACGCTTCAACCGCACCGAGAGTGAAGGGGTGACAGAAGAAGTGAAAGAAGGTAGATAGAAGGAGGCGCCGCATTGAAGAGTTTCGGAGTTGTTCCGCCCTAGGCAACGTGCACCGACATCGAATAGCACACGTGCGAGCGATGGAGGTTGGTATATGTAGCAGACTGAGCGCATAGATAGCCATGATTTGCCTGTAAATTGAGGAAAGCTTTTTTTTGCGGCTGGAGAACCAGCATGAGCTACATCGGAGACAGCCGATTGAAAAAAATTCCCTACTTGCCTATGTATTTCGTGTTTCTAGTATGTGTCGGTGTGTTTAAATCCAGGCGCCTATGCACTGCTAGAGAGTTCATAAGTGCACGAAATTAAGCAACAAAGAGCCCAGGCGGTATCGCAATTTGAACAAAGACTACAGAGAAAGGTTTTTGAAAGAACAGTGCAGAAAGAGCTATATACGAGTTGGCTCATTTACAGACACGTCGTACTACCCTTAAAGCTCATTAACACAGTCGCGCCCAGTAAAAAAATTAAAACGTAGGTACCTTGTTCCCGCACGCATGGTAGTATCCCTGGTGAGTGCACCGAGTAGCGATGATGATGATGATGTCCTCAGGCTTAATGGCACAAACCCACGGCGGAGGATTGGCCCAACAGTTCGCCGGAACTTCCTTTCACACGAAGAGCTGCTGTGTTTAAGCAACGCCCGACACGTACCAGTTTGGTTTTCTCCAACGAACTCCCCGAGCTTACATGGAAGTAGTAGTTCTCTGAGCGCCAAGAGGTGGCGCAACGCATTACGTACATCATCTGTTATTAATCCTAACAATGAAAGTGTGATGGGGGACTGTGTAAACAAAAATAAGACGCGCAAAAATGCGCCTCATTTAGTATCATGTTTCATTTCCAAAATAATACGGGGTGTAGCTTTTACGTCACGCTTGCCTTACAGCTGGTAAGTGTGGCATGAACGACAAGTGTTGCGCAAGTATGTTTTACAATAAAATGAGGCACTATATAGGGTGAATTTTTTAGAACATGATTTGTTTATCACATGCTATTGAAGCATTATTCCTAGAGAAGTTTACTTCCCCGGGAATATAAATTAGGCTGTAGTAATTTATGGCCTTGGCAAGATTCGAATTTCTTAGAAAACTTCATGGCTTCTCAAAGGTGGTGATCGTAGATAAATGTCGTGTGATAATATCTGAATGTTCTCGAGCATTGCAATGTGTGCAGACACCAAGTGAGGGTTGGTCATATTTTTATAACTTTTTTCTACACCTTTCGTCATCAGCATCTCAAACTGACGGGAGCTCGTATGCGAGCCTTCAAAGTTCGAAGGCTTCAAGCCAGTTTCGGTTGTTTTTAGCAGCAAAGCATTACCACATCTTATATCGTTTGTGGCAGCGCCTCATCAGGCATCCTCTTGCACTGGTGCACTGTGCTCAGCCTACATATCTTAAACTAACTGCAGAGAATGTTCACTGCAGTCGAATCAGTGCGACAGCACGGATTTTTGGCAGGTAGAAGGCGAGGAAAACATGACAGTGCCTCGGGGAGGAGCGTTCGCGCTGGGCGAACAGAAAACGCTACAAGGGTCGATTTTGCGCACGGTTGGTGCCCATCGAATTAGTGCCTACTTATAAATGTAGGCTGATCGCCTTGACTGTCAGCTTCTTTCTTGGCGAGGCCCGCATTCGACAGCATGCTCCCGATTTCACAATATCGCTGGATTAGCCTCTAGTCTGAATATATGCCTTACAAACATTATTTAGTCAGTCTATATACTCTCCATAGAAATATCCTAGACAACAGTCTATAGGCAATACGAATGCAACAGACAGTCAATAGATAATGTATAGATTAATGGCCAAACACTTTCGCAACACCTTTGTCTATAGACAGTCTATATACTACGAATAGATGCAAAAAAATATCTATAGGAAGGCAATAGAGTCTCTAAGAAGTCTATGAACTGTGTATAGACCATTTTTATACGAGTAACCAGACGGGTCCTTGAAGCAGTAACGTTTAAACACTGAAAAAATGACCCTCCGGTGGCCACGTCTCACACCTTTCAGAGTTGCTCCGCATGAGCCTTCCTTGCCCACCATGGCTGCAAATGGAGACAAAAGTCGTCGCCGCATGAAAAACACTTGTGGATGCCAAACTTCGGGCGTACTTGGATATAATAAGTTATATCCAAGTTTTTATTTACTGATAAACTTGATGCAGTACATAAGAAAATGTTTTTGTATTATTACAGTTCAAATAAGTTATTTTCCTTTTCTAAGACGGTGTGTATCTGTATCTTTCTGTATTCTGTATTGATGTGTTTTACTTTTGTCTGCTTATGATGTGTAATCATATGTACACTTGTGCTGCTTGCGCTGTCAGGGGGGCATAGCCTAGTCAGGCCCCATCAGGGCCTTTTGCTATTGCCTCCTGAGCCAATTTGTACCAAATTGTCTCAAATAAAAAAGAAAGAAAGAGAGAAAAGAAATCTGCATATTCTTCTTTTGAATACCTTCCAAATGTTTCCAATAATTCTGCGAACAAAAATTCTTCATTTTCCTCGTGTTCTTTTCTATAATTCTAAAATATCGAAATTGTTACTTCTTTTCCCGGAGAATTTGACCCTGACAGCACGCGAGAATCCTTAGTAGTAAATAGCTGCTTTTATTATGCTTCAGCTCATCGCAAGTTAATGGTTTATGTTAAGGGAGTACCAGCATTCGTGACGCGTGCTGCGCTTTCCCGTCGACGATTTGGGATTATGAGCACCTTTTTACATGGCAAAGTGTTGGAGGTACACGAAAGGAAATGGTCCCAGAATGATTCAGGCCTGCCGAGATACTTAACCTGCACTGAAGTCTCGGAACTAGTGCATTTCTGCCTTTCGCCGCTTTCGAAATGCAGCAGTCGAGGCAACAGTCGAACTCAAGACCTCGTGCTGACAAACAAAAGGTCGCACCACTGGACCAAGGCGGTGGTCATAGTGCGCTGTGATTGATGATTGAGTGGGGTATTGGCAATGAGTGCTTCGCGATATTCGCGCGCCTTATGTGCGCTGTTTAGATTGTTCAGTTTAATTTTGGGGTGGCTTCTGATCCTTCTGAATAACGGATGCACAAGCTCCGTGGTACATTATTACAACTGCAAGTAGAGAAATTGGTGCAGTGGTTAGGAGTGATGCAATAGAACAGTTAGCCTGCTACATAGTTATAACCAATGGTATCATAATAGTGACAGCAATTCCCAGTATAACATTCGTTTTCCTTCTGTTATTCATCGTTAACAAGAGCGTATAAGCAGGACAGTTTGGCCTGAACCCGTGTGGGCAATGGTTGCCACTTAGGCACATGGTGCAAGTGTAGTGCATGGAGCACAGTTCATCTGGCATCATGGCCTTCATGCTGACTCTTTCCAGAAACGGCATTGCTCCACTTTATGCATCAACGCGTGTTGGATACACTTGACCTTTCACTAGATGGAACACGTAAGATCGCAGGCGGTCACTGCATATTAATTTCCCAATAATTTCAACATTAGATTTGCAGATGTCATCGCTTAGACCAGCAAACTGCAGCTAGAAAGCGGGAGACACTGGGGCGTATCTTACCCATTGTGCGGGTGGAAGGTTTGTTCTGTTAAGTTGTGACGGAGCACAATTGTTGACTTACGCCGCTAAAAGAAAACACTTCATCTTCAAAAACACTTCAGTGAAAATACAAGAGCAGCGGACTGGTATTTGTGATCTCCAAATTTACATTTTCTTTTTTCACTTAGTCCAAAGGAATGGGCACAAGCGGGTCATCGATAGGCAAGTCCTCGAGGACGCTCTCGTCACTCACTGGAGGAGCTGGGCTGTACGTCGGCAGATCAAGCGTAGATGGACTGGATGGTGGGGTGGACGGCGGGCTCGGCGCTACGTAGAAACTGTCGTTTGGGGTGGCGGCCTCGAGAACCTCGTCGCTTTCTTCGTCTTGCTTAGCGCCTTCACAGCCAGTGCCGTCTTCTTGTTCATGGCCATAACGGCCGGTTTCTGGCTCCATAGAGCTGGGACTCTCCTCCTTTCTTCCGCCGCAGCACCCATCGGAATTTGGCGCCGCTGGCAGCGTACTTGGCGGCTGCGGACGTCTGGAGCAACCTTCGCCGTTGCGCTGGGCCGGAATGGTGTCGGTTGTTGGTTGTGGCTGCTGCAAGTTGGTGATATCGTTCAACGGCTGCCTTGAGGCTGCTGGCGGAGTCTGCGGAGTCTGCGCGTCCATGATGTTGTTGTTGTAGCCTTAGAGAGATGAAACGCGTGCTGAAGGTGGCTTTGACTTCGTCGAGACTGCAGCTCGTCTAAACGTGCGATGCTTCGTTGCACGAGGCAGGGGCTCGGTGCTCTGCGTGGCTCGCGGAAGTTGTGCGGGAAAAACAAATTTCGCCCATCAGGTGTCTCTCACAGATGCCTGCCCATGCAGTCACTTCCTGGTGAAATTAAAAGTGGCGCAGTGACTGAGAAACCAGGCAATGTCATAACAAATTTCTGAGCTTGCACACTATACCATAAAACACACGCGAACGACTCGAAAGTCCGGTCATTTCGCTTTCACTGCACCGGCGAAGCCGAAGATTGTATCATATAAACGGAACAGTTCTCTTCTTACATTTGGTGATGAAAAATTTGACGAAATATTCCTCTGAAATGTTGCAAGTTTTGCAGAAATTTAAAACACGTAAATTTAAAAACACGTAAAACACGTAAACACGGCGCAGTTGAGACAATGTTGGGAGGCTGAAAATTCGGTGCCTCCTCTCTAGGACGAAGACGAAGACGAAGTGCATCTACTCGGACGCTGTTCTGAGACCCTCTGACAATGTTTCGTTCAAATCATCACCTCTGCGGCTGCAAACGCAAACCTCTACAGCGGTTCGATAGACGAAGGTTTCAGGAGTACATGGATACCAGCCCTTAAGATGTGAGTCAAGAAACCATAATTGTCCGACATTTGTCACAGGTGCTTTGCCTGACAATATGGAGGGTTTCGTAGGATACGATCCCGACGAGACGAAAGTTCGGAGTCTTCAAGAAGCAGATGAGAAAGGAAAGGAAGCCCTGGACCAAACATTGCTGATGATGAACGATGACGTGCAATATTGACGATGAAGATGATGACGTCGAACATGGCAAGGTGAGCCCAGGCCAAGGTAAAGGCATAGTCCTTCAATGCTTTTATGGTCATGAAAGTTCTTCGTAACGCTATGGGAGAGCTTCATATGTTGACTGCGCCTTCCACGAGGCGGCGCTAAGAGTCCTGGGGGGGTAGAGTTCCTGTATATGCTCCCGCAGGGAGCAGAGTTGCGCGAAGGTCCGCCATCATGTTCCAAGCTGTGCGGGAAAGCCACTTCTCGTACGTAAAGGGGCTGCGTAGCTCGCTGTGTAGGGCGCTTGGGCTTTTTTTTCTGCTTTAAATAGATTGACCTGATGGCAAGTTTGTGAACGTAACGCTGAAAACTAATCTGTGATTTGCCGAGGGTGTGCATACAGCACGAAAAAAAAAATCGCGAAAGGTAAACAGCAAATCGTAATCATGACAAACTGACGAAAAAAGACTGGAAATGGCCTGCGAGTTTTTTTTTTCTTTCTGGAACAAGTAGTTTCAGAAGAAAAAACAGTTCCGTTCCAGATGAGGCAGCGTCTGTCCCGTCCTGTCTTCCTGCGTTCACGTTTTAAGAACAAAATATAGCGATGAATTACTTTTTTTTACAACTAGCACCGCCGCGTGTTTCGTGCGAGTTATGCGCGGAAAATACGAAAACGCATCTCTCTAGAACCGCATTAAAATAATTGTGCAACTTCTTGTAGGCAACCAGACTAAAGCAACGCCATTGCATTGAACGAGGAGAGTCTGACATAACGAAAAAATTAACACTCATTTGCTTGTCCAACACATTTCACCAAATGTACGTACCCCGTTGCTAAATGCAGTGATAGGGCGGATCTTTAAAGGACCTTGAAAGTACTCCTACACGTAGATATTATTTAACTTTCCTCATTTTTATCGAAAAGAACTATCGTTTCACCTTAGTTATTAAATTACAATAGTTGTTGATTACTGTGGTAGGTTTTCCTGCCTGCTTCATCCTTATTGCTCGGAAAAACTAATTTAATGTTCCGTTTTGCATTTTTGTACTCCGTCTTCGTAGTTTCGGCTTAGGTTGCAGTATCAAAACATTTCGCGACTCCTGGATTTTTTTAAAGGCGAGGTTATAGGCTGATTTGCTGTCTTCTAGCAGAAATTATTCGCGGCATCAAGATTTGCGACACTTGTTTACATGCGATTTTTGCCAACCCTATCCTCACATCTCTCACTTAATCCTTGTCAGATGGTTCTTAAGGGCATTTTTACTAAGAACAGTAGTTTATAGCATAGGCAGACAAATGGTTTAGGGGGTTTAACTGCCCAAAGCGACTCAGGCTATGACAGGGAACAGTACATGGCCTCTAGAATTTCGGCTCCATCGAAATTCGACCGCCGCGGCCGGGATCGAACCCGCGTCATTCGGGTCAGCAGCCGAGAGCTATAACCACTAAGCCACCGCAGCGGCTGCATAGGCAAATTAAATGTTTATGCAGGTGAGACTGGCATCGAAATGTAGCAAAACTTTGCATGGAATTTGCTTCTTGAACATTCATTGTCCCTTATATTTCACCTCGAACCATCACTACAGAAGGCTCGAAGGCTCGAAGCAGCAGTAGAGTAAGCAGAGCTTGCCCTCGTGAAGGGCCAAAAAGTTGCAAATGCAGATTGTAAAATCTGTACAATTTTAATGCAGTGATATGCTACAAATACTGCTTCGAGGGACAGGTATAGGCTCAAACTAGTATCCATAAAAGGACACTAAGTGAAAGATAGACACACAAGATTTTCGTTGCCTGTTCCGTATTTGATAATGTGTGTAAGTTAGAAAAAAACTAGTGATTTGTTCAAAGTAAACAAATGTCGACACATGAAAAATGTTTTTACCAATGCAATTCTGATTTCGCTGTCGAAACAAGCAAATGTTGGTTGTGATGGCACTGGTAGATCTTGGAACATGTTAGAAATTTTTATTGATTTATCAATACTTTAAGCCTTTCACAGCCGCAAGCAGGAGAGGTTCATTCTCAAGAGCCACTTGAGGCGCCGACGCAATTCGGCCGCCGACCTTCCACATAGCACTGCGTAAAACGCTTTGCCGTTTCCCGTGCTGTTGCTGCAGTTTGGCGCACTGCACCCAGTCATAGCTGACGACTGCGTCCGTCACTGCCACTTCAGAACACCAAACCTGACTCCACAGGTGTGCACGGAAAACAAATGAATGTAGCCGACAGCGCGGGCTCACATCGGCGGGCGTCGAGCTGACAAGGGTTCGCTCGGCGCTGCACCTGTGAAGTCAGCTTCTCCGCGGAGTGTAGAACACACGACGTCACGAAAATCATGTGACCGCCTCTCGGCGAATGGCGTTCGGAGCGGCGAGGGAAAACAGACGCGCAACTCTGCTACCTTTGGTAGCATATACAGTAACTCTATGTGGGGGCAACGACGCGAAGAAGCGAGCGTCTCTACGGCCGCGAGTCTACGGGCCGGCGCTGCGGCAGCAACTATTTTCTCCTTTAACTTTGTCTTCGTTTGCAAATTAAGTACAGTGCACGTGACGTGCAAGCCTGCGATGCCGAATACTTGCTGCGTGACGGGTTGCCGCTCAGGTTACGGAGGTACGCAGGAAAAGGCCTCGCTTTTCTGTCTACCGAGCGACGCCGAGCAGCGTAAAATATGGAAGCGGGCGATGCCCCGACAGGTAAGCGGTGGCTTTACCTTCGACTACAAGCATATCCGTCTCTGCGGGAGTCATTTTGCCCCGCGGATTTAACTCGATCGTACGAGTTCGTGATCAACCGAGAAGCAGTGTGTCGCCGCAACGCGAGAAACGAACTCAGGCCCGACGCCGTCCCACGCATATTCGAAGGCCTACCAGCGTACTTTAGCACAAAACTGTGACGATGCTGCATTTCAAACAGCTGTACTCTTCAATGTGCTTAGGGCTTTTGGTGCACAAAGCGCTACTTCAGGGGGTCAAACCTAACCAGGTATCATGTGGCGTCCTTGAATTTAAGGGTACAGAAATAAAATAAATATTGCTCTGACTGGAAATTTCGAACCCCCGGCGGCGCGAACGGATCAACTTCGCCGGCCACTGCACGAGAGCACTGTGCTATCGCAGCAGCCAATCACGCCTCGTGTTGTTGTTGTTGTTGCCTGAAAAACGATGGCACATACTCACGGTGGGAGATTGGCCAGGGTTTGGTGCAGACCCAAACAAGAAAAAAGCTAAATTGCTAACAATCTCGTGCTGCGCGCATTTTACAGCCGGCCAAATCTTTAGCTGACTTTCGTGACAGCCACGTTTTCCGTGCTGCTGCCGCTTATGGTTTGGTTTGGTTTGGTTTATGGGGATTAACGTCCCAAAGCGACTAAGGCTATGAGAGACGCCGTAGTGAAGGGCTCCGGAAATTTCGACCACCTGGGGTTCTTTAACGTGCACTGACATCGCACAGTACACGGGCCTCTAGAATTTCTCCTCCAAAGAAATTCTAGCCGCCGCGGCCGGGATCGAACCCGCGTCTTTCGGGTCAGCAGCCGAGCACCATAGCCGCTGAGCCACCGCGGCGGCCTGCTGCCGCTTATGACGGATAAAACTTGCGAAAATACCAAATCTAAGCACAGGCTCACTAAGCCCGTGCCAAATATTGAGCTTACCGCAAGTTTTCTTCGTCGTAAAGCACAGGAGCGCAGAAAAAGCGCCCATCGAACATGCCAGCTAAAGATCTGGCCGGCTGTACACCGTCGTCTTCATCAACGTCCATCGGTTTCGGACTGAAAGCTCCAACCGCCGCTATAAACTCCTAAACGTTCATGATGTAAAAAATAGCGCACAGGGAACACACGGGACGGAAAGTAAACGACGCAGACAAGCGCTTGTCTGCGTCGTTTACTTTCCGTCCCGTGTGTTCCCTGTGCGCTATTTTTTACATCATGAACGTTATCCAACTTGCCCAACTTTCCGCTTTGCGGAAACTGCTAAACTATTTCATTAAAATATTTTCACCACCACCACCTTCGGAAGAAACACATCAGACCAGCTTACCCTCGATCAGATCTTAACTTCAGTGTAATGTCGTCGCCAGACGTGGAAACGACGCAGCAAAGCAAAACCATGAGCCAAACAGGCTAAACACATGCGTTCGCACGTGTGCTCGGTTTAACCACGTTAAACACCTAGCGCTTTTTATTTTTTGTACATGTTTCTAAGTGATTTGTATCATATCATTTTCCGTTTATTGCGTGGCCGCTCACAGCTTTTATTTTGGTAGCGCGAAGACAGCGCTTGAGCAATGTACAACAAAAATCACAATTTCCTTGCACTCCTCAGCACCTCCGTAGTCACAGCGTGACAAAGTGTAAATAAATTGTTTATGTAGCAAGAGTCTTCAGCAGCTGGCTTTGCCACCTCCGAAAATGTCGGCAAAAATAAAAATAGATAGAGATAGCACCATCAAACTACCGGTGCATTCGTCACGTGATCGCTTTTGTAGCGCGCAATCCAGTTCTAAAAATGCCGAAATGACGCCCTGTTTTCAGCATTATTGAGATTGCAGTATTTCTCACAAGGTAAACGCCAGCCTTAAGCAGCCTTGTGCACTTGAATGAAAGCGAGGACTCGGCCGAGACAGGCGCAACCCAGACACATATAGATATGCTACTGACCGCTAGGCTAGATCTTCCAAAGTGACATTGCAGGCGGATTGCAGTGAAAATGAATGCGCAATCTGGATCCATGTATAAAAATCACTTTTTTGTAAAAAGCAACGAGAGAAAGTAAGCGCGTTAATTGTTTGCTAGAAAAGAGCCGCTAACTATGTTTACTAGCAGCCATCGTCGATCTCACAGGGTTTTTAGTGTCTTGACGTTGCAGCCAAGCTTTCATGTGATAACCAGTAAAGTAGCGTCCATCCTAAGCCAGAGTACCAATCCCCAGAAAGCACAACTACCAAGCGAATGAGAGCCTGTTGGCCGGCAAAGAGCCGCTGCGAACAGGGCTCGCGCAGCGACTGGTACCCCCTCGCCGACAGCCAAGCCACTAGCGGCGCGCGCTGTCCCTATATGAAACTTTGAAGGACTATGGTAAAGGCTTTCCGAGACTCCCGGTGCTGGAAACTGGAGAAGTCGTGGCCATTATCAGAGAAGGAACGGTTTGGACTTGGAAAAATAGAGAGGAAATGTATGAAAGGTTGCAGCAGCCATTGCATCAGCCACTGGGCTGCCCGACATAAACACAGAGTTCAAAGTCGGGCTGTGTTTAGAGCAAAATATCATCGTGGTAGGGACAAAGAATATAGAATCGGCTCGCCTATTCCTCGGAGTGCTAGCAATAATGATAAACCGTTGCAAATATTCGATGTGCGCTTGCGTCGAACCTCCAGGGGACACATGCAAATTAGTACTGAGGGGCATTAATCTGGAGGAAAGTGATGAAGAGATCCGAAGAAATATTAGAGCCAAAGAGGCGGAAATCCTGGCTGTAAGGAAATTTGGAAAAACGGCTACAGTGGCGGTAACCTTATCGGCTAGAAGAGTTCCTTTCAAGTCTAATACAACGGAGGGGAAATGCACTGCTACATTTGCAAGAAAATGACACCGGCCTGCTACGGGTGTGGGGAGGTGGGCCACAAGGCCGACGTTTGCCCCAACCAGGAGGCAACGAGATGTGAACTGTTCGGCACACGGTATCCTATGGCGGGACACGAATGTGTAGTGGGTTGTTCAGTGTGTAACGGCGAACGCAAAACCAAGTCGAACCTTTCGATGCAGAAATTCAAGACTCCGAACATTATTAAGAAGAGGTAGGCGGAGAAGATTCGTGATCTCGGAGTTGCAAAAGACCGGTAGTCAAGGCCCAGGACCATGTTCGAGGCGGGCGCAGCTAGCGGCCAAAGATCAAGCAGCCGGTGGCGCTCGGCCTGTTGGGCAGCAGTCGACAGCAGCAGAAGCGGAACAAGAAGCGATACGAGGGGAAGACCAAGGACGAAAGAGCGGAAAAGGTGAGCTGGGCAGTGCGAGTTACCTCGGGTCCTCAGTTGTTGGGAAACAATAATGTGTGTAGAGAACTCAAAAAAGAACTGGAACATTTAAAAAAAAAATCGTAATGCTAAGAAGGAAATAGAAAATTTAAAAATATTCATTAAAATCGATGGTGCAGGGCCTGTCCCCAAAGCTCCGAACCGAAACAAACGGGGCTTGCCGAAAATAGCTTCAGAGAAATCAAATATATGGTCATACAGATGAAAAGACAATTTAAAACAGGAAAATTCGCAGATGCATTGTAGCCTGGGGCAAGTGCAACTCGCTATTCAGCGGTTACAGCCCTACCAACATCAGCTTCAAAAGGCAGTAGGCATACAGCAAAATGAAATAGCACCGCTTAATATAAAGATGGACTGGAAAAATAAGGCAAGAACTGCGCTGGTCAAAAGGACCTCGGTCAAGAGTTGGACTGACAATACAGTTTCAGAGGATGACGACGATGACTCTCCCGATCAAGATGAACAGTGATAATCGAAAAACAAATTAATAATTTGACAGTGGAACTGCAGATGATTTAGGAAAAAAAAACAGGCCCCATTTCAGCAATTTGTAAACAGTGGTGATCTCAAACCCGCGGTAATAGCGCTTCAGGAGACAAATGCGGGCGCGCAGATCACTGGCTACAATACCTTTAATCTTCACCCAAGCTTGTGCCTATTAGTATGCAAAGAATACACGGCTCACGTCGCTGATCTGGTAGTGAAGCGGGTAAAATATACTTGGATAGAAATGTCACTGGTTGATGTAGAAAACAAGAGTACTTGGATCGTAAATATCTGTAGCATGACGTAGGGTACAAGGCGCAGGTGCTACAAAATTATTAGAAAAGGCAAAAATTGTGGCTAATGAAGATACACTGAAAATTAAGCGACTTCAAAGCCGGAAGCTATCTATGGGACTACTCGTATGAGATTGCGAAGGGAAAACAGCAGATGAAGTCACGAATGACGCGCTAACGATCCTAACAGACCCAAGCGAGGCGACTAGAGTGGGCAATAGTGTATTCAAGGGCACAAGTCGGGATTTATCACTAGGCAAAAATCTAAGACATTGGGCCTGAGACAACTGGGAGGCGATCATTTTATCCTGCACACTAGAGTGGAGTGCAAGGACAGCAGGAAGAAGGGGGCAGCGAGAATCACAAGTTGGGGTAAAGTCACTGAATGCAGGAGCGAAAAGGAGGAGCATAGAATTGAAGATTATGAGGCAATTATTTTGGGAGGGCGTGGAAACTCACACCAGAAAGATTAAGACAACGGAACATTTTCCGGCCATTGATCCGCACTTATTGCACCTATGGGAAGCGAGGAGAGGTCTCACAAAGGGGCGGAGGCGGCGGAAGCTAAAGAAGAAACTGAAGAAAAGAATAACAGCGCTTACAGAGCACGCGGACGTGTATGCCTCAAATATGGCCAAGGCTGACTGGCACAGCGTCTGCGATTCTTTCAAAGGCAGACTTAACCTCAAGATAACCTGCTCCATACTGAGATGCCTGATAGACCCAGGAAATAGCGAAACAGACCACAAAGGAAATCTGTTGTCGGCCATACACATATTTCAAGGGGAGCGAAAGGGAGCTCATAGTAGAGCTTAAAAGAACATGCATACAATCTAAGGGTGTCGATCCGGACAGGGAAGAATACACGGGCACACAGAATGAGGAAATGGACAAAGTGATCACAACATGTGAGGTGTGTGTCGTGCTCTTAGAGATGAGGAGAGATACCTGTCCTTGCGGAGATCGCGTTGCCGCCAAAAGACTAGCTAACCTGGACGACAATTCCTTAGAGGCCACCACAGAATTTTTAAAGAAATGCTGGTCGGAAGGAAAAATTCCTGAGCAATTAAGACGCCAGGAGTTCTGTTTATTCCTAAACACGGCAAAGACATCTGTATTGAGAATTTGTAGCCAATATCGCTAATGTCATCCACCAGCAAGTTGATGGAAAAAGTTGTGTATACAAGAGTTTACAGACACTGATAAAACAGTCCTCTTCCGAAACACGATGTTCGGTTTAGGACCAAGTTTTTCGAATCATGATGTGCATTTACAGCTAAAAGCAGAAATCTTCGACACTACTATAGGATATCGGACCAGGGCAATTGTAGTATTACACCTCAAAGGTGCATTTCATATTGTCAAACATGATATCATAATTAAAAATTTACGGGACTTCAATTGCGGTGTAAGGATGTTCAATTACAACAGAGAATTTCTCTCGAACCGGAGAGTTAGGCTCAATGTCGGAGAAGTGAAGTCAAATTTCACGCTACTGGGAATTAGGGGCTCACCGCAGGGGCCAGTACTGTCCCCTTTGCGCTTCAACATTAGACTCTTAGGACTACCATGTAGGATGGGCAGCACACATGGTGTCAAACAGGCGCTGTACGCTTACGTCATTAAGATTTGGATCTCCGGAGGCTTAGTTGGAAGTATGCAGGAAAGACTACGATGTGCAGCAGATATCGTGTAACAATACTCTAACAGCTGCGGACACCAATGCGCACCCAACAAATCATACTTGCTAATATTTAGGAAGAAAGAAGAATCTGACCATCTCATAGTATTTGTGGGCAGAGCGCAAATTCAATCGGTGCCACTTGATAAAATCTAAGGACTTTTAATATATGCCAATTGCAACAACGTGGAAATGATTAGGTGATTGTAGGAAAAAACTGAGCAGGTCGCAAGAATGATTAGTAGGGTCCAGGAGAGCAAGATGCCAGACTAGTTAGTGATGCCTGTATTGAAGAACTCAGTGCTAAAAACCGACGAGGGACAGGAGAGAGGACACAACACTTTCAAGACCGCTACTACCAACTGTTGATTCATGGTGTACGAGGCATAAAAAAGGGAATGGCGAGCATGCTCGTAGAGAGGGTAGAAAATCCACAGCAGTCGAGCAACGACGTATTAAAAAACATATCTAAAAAAACACATTCCGCAGAACATACCTGTACAGACGTGTCACTCACACAACGCAGGGACAAATTCCTGATATAATAAGCCTTTAGAAGGAGCCTAGTGTTATCATTTCTGCTCTTGCCAAGAATCGTGGTCTTCTGAAATCTTGCCGTGCACGTGCTGTCACAGGAACCAAGATGCCGCACGGGATTCGCATTAGTATCCTTATTTTATACGTTATTGGCATGCTCCTGTAGCCGGTCCTTAATGCAGCTGCTAGTTTGGCCAACGTATGAAGCCCGGAAAGCGAGGGGGAGCTGTGAACCACACCTGTAGCACATCTAACGTAGGCAATCTCCCATGCCTCTTGTTGCAAACGCCGCCTGCAAAAGCAGTGATGCGAGGGCAAAGCTTTGACAGCTTGTCGGGTGCAGAGAACACCAAGGGCATGTCGTGACTGCCAGCCACTTTTTTCAGGTTGTGGGAGAGTTGGTTTGCTTAAGGGACCACCACCGGCTTTGAGGAAGGCGGCTGAGTTTTATTTCGGGCGAATTTTTGTTTCTTTATGAGGGTTTCACCGATAGCTGAAATGAGTGGTCCAGGGAAGTCTGCTGTTAAAAGTCGCGAAACCTTTTTGTTAAAACTCTGTTGCATTTTATGATGGCAAGATTTTTCAAGCCCACGATCCAAGCAAAGCGAGGCTACAGATCTTTTTACCACCTTCGAATGTGCCGGGTCTTAGCTGAGCAACTCTTTGTTGGTTCTGGGGAAGTGCGTCGAGCAAAGATGGTCTCGGCAGCACATAAGCTTAAGGTCTAAGAAACGCAGCACCTGATCATGAGGCAGTTCATGGGTAAAAGCTAAACCTTTCGCCAGTTGCTTGAAGGTAGTTACAACCACTGAAACAACATGGTTAAGGGATGTTAAATTATCCGAGCATAAAAAAATTGAAAACCATCAACATACCTAAAACTTAAAAAGCTCGCGGCCCTTGAAAAGTCCGTGCAAGTAGGCAGTCATTTAATGATAAAAACATGTCATACAAAATTGGCGCTATACATGAGCCAATATAATTAACTTTACGCTGCAGAAAAAACTGCTTGTGATGAGAGATAAAAGTGACCTGCAAGAAGTTTTCTAGCAACTTTTAAAAAAATTGTCTACCGAGATACCAGCTGAGTTCTGGAAGGGCACAGGCTCCGAGCATTCAATGCATTTTCTGATCGAAGCTAGCAACTCGGCATATGGAATAGAATAAAACAAATTTCGAATGTGAATGGAAAAAGCAAGATCCATCCAATTGTTATTCTGCACAAAATCGACGACTTCATGTGGCATCTTTGTCACAAAGGATTCATCAACAGATATGTGATTTACGGATGAGTTGTGTTGCCATGAACCCTTTAGCTAACAATACTTCTGAATGGCATATCCGGTTTGTGCGTCTTAGCCAAGAAGAAAACATGCAGATAAATATTTGAGCTGGAATTGATGGCAGATGCCAAAGACGAAAACTGTAGGCTCCTACAAAAAGCAACGAATTTCGTTTTCACCCTGCCTTGGCTTCTTTTGACCGGCTTAAATTTTTGTGAACCGCTTGGAGAACTGTTTTATTGAAAAGGCCATTGGACATAACAACAAACACGCCTTCTTTCTCAGACTGCACTAAGCTTAAACCATGGTCCTCAGAGTATTTTATAACAGAAATGACATCAAAAAATTCAGCCTTAGAGGACTTCGGAAATTTTACACGCATTTTTAAACAGTCCACTCTATCCAGCAGGCACCGTTGCAGGTCTTCGTTTTTTGCCTTTAAGGCTGTAATCATGTTGATGGCGAAGAGTTGATGGGCAGGTACCTTAGGCAGAATACAGTATTTTGGTCCTTTCTCCAGGACGCGTGAAATCCTTTCAGGAAAAGAAGCGCCACCGGTGAAAGCCACATGCACCTTCAAGTTGTCCGTCCTTATCTTGTAAGAGGTAGTCCGAAGATTGCCTAGGCCAGCTCTCTATCGCTGTTCAGTTAGGTGCGACGGAAGCAACTTCGAATGCATGAGTTCCTTACTAGCGACCCCGACAGAGTAAATGCTTTGGCACACTACCCTCAGCCAGTCTTCGTAAAAGCGGAGCTGTACGTCGCCACAGTTCTGTGCGCATAACCTTAACAGGCCGCTTCACGTGGGTCCACGAAGGCTTTACGGGGAAAAAATGGGCACTCACACTGTTTGGAGACAGAAGGCTAACTGATGTGCTTTACATGATGACTTGGTGACGATGCACATTGTCATTGAAAGAGCGTGTGGTTTTCACCACTGGTGAAAACGACATAAAAACCATCTGCCATCAATCAAGAAGTATTGTTAGCTAAAGGGTTCATGGCAACACAACATCATCCGTTTCTTGCTCAGGAAGCAAAATCACGTATCTGCTGAGGACTCCTTTCTGAGAAAGAAGTCACAAGAACTCGCCGATTTTGTGCAGAATAACAACCGGATGTATCTTGCTTGTTCCATTGACATCGAAAATTTTTTTTATTCTGTTCTATATTTCGAGTGCCGAGGCTTCGGTGAGAGAATGCATTGAAGGCTCGGGGCCGGTGGCTTTCCAGAACTCAGCTGGTATCTCAGTGGACAATGTTTTCAAAATTACTAGAAAATTACCTGCAGGCCACTCTAATCTCTCATGACAAAGGCCTTTTTCTGGAGCGTAAATCATTTGTTTTGGCTCATGAGTAGGTCCTATTTTAGGTGACATGTTTTGATCATTATTGACCGCCTATTGCAGAGTCTTGTCAAGGGGGGGGGGGGGACGATTTCTTAAGTTTTTTGTTATGTTGATGATTTTTATTTATTTTAGGGTTACGAAAGTCTACATCCCTTAACCATGTTCTTTCACTGGTTTTAGCTGCTTTTAATCAAGTGGGTAAAGGTTTCGTTTTTGCCCATGAACTCCCTCACGATAAGGTGCTACGCTTCTTGCACCGTAAGCATTTGGTCTGCCGAGACCATCTTTGCTCGATTTACCGCCCAGAGTTATCAAAGAGTTGCTCAGCTGTGACTCGGCATTTCCCAAGGGGGTAAAAGGAGCTTTTTTTGGATTCTGCACTTCAAAAATCTTGCCATCATAAAATGCAGCAGAGTCTGAGTGATCATGTTTCGCGACTTTTAACAGCAGGCTTTCAGCTTCTCGCTGAAAAACTCATGGAGAAACGAAAATTCGCCCGATAAAAAACTGAGCCCCCTTCCTCCAAGGCGGTGGTGGTCCTTTAAGTATACTACCTCTCCGACAACCTGAAAAAGTGGATGGCAGGCACCCCGTGCATTTGGTGTCCTCTGCCCCCAACAATCTGTCAAAACTTTGCCCTCGCATCACGGGTTGTGCCGGCGGGGTTTACAACAAGAAGCATGGGATTGCTTGCGTTAGATGTGCCACAGGTCTGGTTTACTGCATCCCCCTCTCTCTTTTCGGGCTTCATACTTTGTCCAAACTGGAAACTGCATTAAAGACCGGCTACGGGAGCATGCCAATAACTTATAAAATAAGGATACTAATGCGAATCCCGTGCGGCACCTTGCTTCTGTGACAGCACGTGTAGGGCAAGATTTCAGAAGACAACGATTTTTGGCAAGAGCGGAAGTCATAACACCAGACTCTTTCTAGAAGCTTATTATTTCAGAAAGTTGTCCCAGCGTTGTGGGAATGACGCGTATGTACACGTATATTCTGCTGAATGTGCTATTTTAGATACGTTTATTTAAGAGCTTGCTGCTCGACGGCTATGCTTTTCCTGCCCCCTCTACGCTAATGCTCGCCTTTACCTATTTGTACGCCGTGTAGGACAGCATGAATTAACAGTGGGTGGTAGCGGTCGTGAATGTCTTATGGGTCGTCTGTTGTGTCTCTCGTCCGTTTTTCAACATTGGTAGGGTACCGAACCAGAAGCCCACATGGACTTAAAGAAAAATAAACCTTATGGTAACAGAGGCTTTTTTTGCGAGCATGATCGATTACTGAGCACCATCTCTGAAATGGATGAAAAGTGAGAACTAACTAGACATCATCATGCACAAATAATATAAAATAGCATTTTTTATCCCGTTCAACGCCGGAACAGGATGATTATTACATACAGGCATTTGCAATGCTGTGGGTGAAATTATTGCAGGCCATTCGATATCGCGGAGGTTACAGCTATCAGGAAGCAGGATAGGAAAGGACGCGCTCGGAAGACTAGGGCTCCCATGCTTTTGTTCTAAGGAGGACAGAGAGGACTCGGGAGATCAGCTTAAAAGAAAGATCGTGGTGCAGCCTGGTTTAGAGAAATATGCACCGCGAGTATCATAAGAAAAGAAGAAAGACTAGGGCGAACGGCATCAGAAGTGCATGTTGCGCGATGGAAGAGGCAATTTACGTGGACGTGGCAGAACCGGTAAACGGGATATCGGTGATAGCATGCACTTATACGCTAGGGAAATTAGTTGAAGGGGCATCAATTCGATTCCAGAGAATTTCCCAGGTTGAGGAAGCAACGATGGCTTTGGCGATGGTTTCCAGGAAGGTATCGTGTGTAATACAAAAACCCAGAGTGCATGTCGTCACTATACAAGATGAAGGATTGGTAAACGCGCGAACAGAATATTCACAACTATAGAAGGCAGACACTTTACATCCACAGTCATATGGACTCCAGGACACTCTCCGGATGTTGGAATCGAAGGCGCTCACGCCGCTTTTCACGCTATTACCCTCTGTCCCACAACATTCGCAGGAACATTATTATTCTGAACCCCTATTAATAAGCTACAGGGATTTACACCAACATGTGGGATTAACGAGGAAAGTGTACGCCAAACCACAGAAAAATCTAATCAGGGACTAAGGGGTCATTTAAAAAAAATTGCAGTTTAATACTTACATAAATCTTGCAAATTCAGCGATGTGTTCTGAAATTCGTACGATCCGCATTGCGCCTTCTGCAGTGAAGTGCTGACTTATATCATATGTTATTAGCATGCCAGGAAAACCCGCATATACAATTAATAACCCAACAACTGAGGACTGCGAGGCGATGCTGCCCAGCTCACATTCGGAAAACAGCCTTCGCTTGCGAAGCCGGCCAGAGCGGCAGCAAACGCCAAAGGGCTCCTTGAATCAGAGCTCACCCAACCAATTTATGCATTAAACGTTATTCTCTCTCTCTCTCCTCATGTCTCATTTTTTTCCAGCCAAAAATGTACTACGTATTCTACGTATATTCATGTTTGCCAATGCTTCTTTTCTCTTTGATGCCTTTGATCATGTTGTATGGCATGTGGTTCATGGGGGTTTAACGTTCGATAGCGACTCAGGCTGTGAGGGACGCCGTAGTGAAGGGCTCCGGAAATTTCGACCACCAGGGTTTTTTAACGTTCACTGACATCGCACAGTACATGGCCTCAAGTATTTCCATCGAAATTCGACCGCCGCAGTCGGGGTTGAACCCGAATCTTTCGGGTCAGTAGCCGAGCGCCATAGCCGGTGGGCCACCGCGGCGGTATGGTATGGTATGGTATGGTATGGTATGGTATGGTATGGTATGGTATGGTATGGTATGGTATGGTATGGTATGGTATGGTATGGTATGGTATGGTATGGTATGGTATGGTATGATGTGCTATGCAGTGTTGTGGAATGTGGCTTGTTCGCATTTCGTCTCCATCAAAGTGCGGCAGCAGAGGCGAAACTTTTATGCTGCGACCCCAGACTCAGCATCCCGACGTCGTAGCCACTTCGTCATAGTCGTAGTCCGGTAAGCAACAATTACCTGGCTATGAAAGTAAATAACAAAATAGATGATCAGGCAGCTGCAGCGTATATATTCCTCGCCAGAAGCTACCGTCGTTCCGCCTGTTTTGCAAGCCCTATTGCGCTGCTGAGTTTTTCAGAGGTAGAACCGTGGACCGCTTCTAAGCGCGTCTAGCCGCGCTGCTCCTAGCTTGGGAAGCATGCCGTGTAGTGCTTGCGCTTTTACCTGAAGAGGAGAGGGGAGGATTAAGTGGCGGCCTTTTTCGGCGTAGTTGCCTAAATAGAAGTCACACAGCATGACCAGCACGCTTAGGGTCGCGTTTAATCGCTGTTAACATGATTTCGGTCACAGGTCTTGGTTCATTGGATAAAAGAAAAACAATGCTGCAAACAAGCCAAGGAAACTCATGAATTCTTCACTTAGCCAAACAAAAAAAAATCCATCATGCTTCCTTTGAAAAGAGTCCCACTAAACATGCAGTCACTCAAGAAGGATGTCGACAATTTCGTCTTCGACTGGGTAGCCTTCAAGGCTCTTGTCGAACTCGTCAGCAACAAATTCCGCAGTGCTGAGCACAGGTTCAGCGAATTCTGGAAGGGAGTCTTCTTCAGGTCCGTCGTCGACAATTATCTCATCGTCTTCTTTGTTAAGCTGGCTGGTGGAGTCCTTGCCTGCGATCCCGGTGCTCGTGGCTGGGAGGTGCTGTTCCTCTGCCTTATCAGCCAGTTTGAGTGCCTGCGCGATTGGAGATCTATTATCTCGATCCTCTGGACCTTCCTGTGCTGGTAGCCGCTGAGTGCAGCACTTGAAGCTGCGCTCGGCGCTTACCCTGAGTGGTGGGTCGAATAGGAGTGCTCTTGATGTCTGATAGGGCCTTCCTTGTCGCGGATCCTTTTCGGATCCTTCCATGTTATTCTTTGGAGGAGAAATTCTAGAGGCCCGTGTACTGTGCGATGTCAGTGCACGTTAAAGAACCCCAGGTGGTCGAAATTTCCGGAGCCCTCCACTACGGCGTCTCTCATAGCCTTAGCCGCTTTGGGACGTTAAACCCCATAAACCATAAACCATAAACCTTCCATGTTATATCAGGGCGAAAACCCCAGAAGCAAGCTGATTCAGATGGTATGGCACCCAAGAACGTATAACGCGCGGGGCGATCTGAGTGCGAGGCTTTGAGTGGGAATGCCAGTGCGCGAAATGCTGGGAATAAAAAGAAAAGTGCTCTTAAGAGCACCGCGATCTCTTTTTATTTTGGCAAACGCTGCGCTATGGACCTCAGCCTCACTCTGCTTATTCACGCCGGGTTCCTTTTTCTTTTTATTTGTCATTTCCCGAGAGGATAAAAGTTCAGCAAGAATCGTAAACTGTGGCCCTTCAGGTGGTCGGTTTCCTCATCGAAGAAAATTAGAATAATGTTGTGACTGCACTAGCTGCAATTGTAGCCACCTCTGATTAGTTTCCGGCTCTTAAATGCGCACTGAGAAAAACTGAAATCGCCTTCTTTTAATAGATTTTGGTGCTCTTTTTGGATTTGCTGATGTCTGCCGGGAATCAAAAGTCAAAAACACTCCCGCCCCTCGATTGAAACTTGTAACATCAAGACCAGAAGGGATTCTGTGATCACCGTCTCGAAGGAAGGGCGCTGCAACCAAGCCTCAGGTATCCTCGGTTAAACTGTCCTAGCGAACCACACTTGCCTGCCGGAAACGGCGGATCATAGCTACTACTCTTTCCACTTTTTGTTCAGTTTTCGGGCTTATAAAATTGTCTTTTTAGTGAAAATATACTGTCTTTATTTTTATTAGAAAGCGATAAACCATCGATGCAGGTACTTCATACTTCATTTGGTCTAAATTGTCCGTTCAGATAGAATACCTTAAGTTGAAGTGTTCGATATGAAAGCATAATTTTGGCTAACGCTCTCACTGGTAATGTGCGACAAAAATTGCAGAAAAATCATGCGCTTTCACGTAGCGGGAACGGCAAACAAATGCAGGGAGCACGAGAAACTTGCAAACGTAAAACAAAGCAAATTGCGGGGGCAAAAATTCACTGCAGACCACGGCCAGATATCGCTCCTCGTTACGCCTGGTAAGCATTTGTGCACATTACTACTAATGATGATGATGATGATGTCCTCAAGCTTAATGGCACATACCCACGATCTTTCTGGAGCCTCTCTTCCTCTTTGTTTGTAGCGGCAGTGTAGTAAAATTCGTTGTGTAGTAAAAAATTTGTGTAGTGAAATTTTCAACACTTTAAATTTCATTCAGTGGCAACGTTAGATATCAGTAAGGGTGATATAGCGTCGACTATGTCCAAGAGCACAGACATTTCACGGATTTATTCTTCGGAGTTCATTGGGAGCTTTATTGTGAGCTGCTGCCTGATATAGCAACATCTCTGACGCTTAACACCAAAAAAGCCTACCCGGCAAGCATCGTCTGCTGCCCGGAGATGGCTGATTTCATGTGCTGGCTCGACGCCCTTAGAGATGTGGCCAATTACATTCAGCTCATATTGAGCCTATAGAAGAATCAGAAATGGGTGGTCAAAGGCAGCACGAATAAGTCATATATTTACCAGTATATTATTCTCGTGTTATACGAACTGTTCTTTGTCAACAGCCAGTGCTCCCGCATATGTGACTCGACACACGCCGATGATCTGCGTCGCGGAGAGCGTTGAGGGGGCTGTGCGTAGTACACTGCCAAATCGTTGGTCAAGCCGCCATCGCCTCTCTAAATAAAACAACAAATTGGTATCAAAGCTGCCTAGAGTCAGTTTCGTGGCACTCAAGAAGCAGAAGATTATGATCGAAGAATGTGAAGCCATCGCGGTTGCATGAATGCTTAGGAGGCGACCTGATAATTAAAGCGAGTTTCCTGATTTTTCATGAACTCTAACCCAATTTGGCCCAAATATGAAACTTTTGATGTTGATTTTAGAACTAGATTAATTTTAGGCTGGCTTCTAAACATGATAAGCGGAACTACCAGCTAGATATACTGTACCACAGTGAAGTGCTCCGGAAGAATACAGACCCCTGGTGTAGTTCACGTGCAAAAGGGTTGAGAATTGGGCGGGTTGGTACGAATTCATACTGCTGTGGCACCACAAGAACAAGGACGTAGACGGGGTGACGACGACACAAGTGCTCACAAAAACTAACAAAATTTATTAAAAGCCCAGAATATATGTAAAAAACTAACGTTTACATGCGCAGACCAGAATAAGGATACAAAAGCGCCAGGCAATTACACGTGTTACGGCACCACGAATCTTGCTGATACCATAATTCAATGCTGTTTCAAGATAATCAACCTCAGCGTCAAGTAGCAGCAATGATGGCGAACTCACGCATTCATCAGCTGACTTCCTATAATGGAAGGCCTCCATAATGTCCCGGGAAGTATTATCTTCATGTTTCCAGAGAACGCGCGTTTGATTGAACAATGGGACACACTTGTGGCTTTTGACATGCTTGGTCAAGTGCGTCTCCGAAGCTCCGTCAAGTGACCTGGCATGCTGCTGGAGGCGTACACTCAGACAGCGTCCCGTCTGCACCGTGTAATGTCGACCGCATGTCAGGGGAATGGTATAGATTACTCCGCAAGCACAGCCTACAAACGGATTGCAGTGCTTCACACCACAAGCATTTATTCACTCCCTCGGTGCATCACACCTCTCAATGGCGGCACATGTCCGCCCTACCTTATTCTTAGCCGAAAATACCATGTCCACATCATAACGGCGAGCCACCTTCTCAAGGCTGTGAGACAGTCCATGAATGTAAGGGATGGAAGAGAGCTTTTTCCTTCCTTTCGCGCTCTCTTTATGTGACCTATTCCCCATTAAAGTTTGCTTCTGTACCATGAGGATCCGTGGCGACCCCGATGCCAGCACAAAGGCTGGAAACCCCGCGTTTTTTAGTCTGCCCACCTGATAGGCGAATGCATTTTCCATCCGATGGAAACACGACTTTGTGTAGGCCGAATCCAAAGCATTCAACGCAATGACTTTTCTAATCAACTTCGAATGAGCGGAAGAAAAATTCAACAAGGGTTTCTTGACCTTGGCGAAAACGACCAGCACAAAGCTATGGTTGCCCTCTAGAAACAAGGAAAGATCCCAAAACTGAATGCGTCCATTTTTGGGAGCTTCACACGTAAAATTTAGGCCGCGTCCTCCTTCTCTGAAAACCTTCAAATCATGACCATTGTCTGGGTGAGGTCAGGACATCCCACAAAAACTAAAAAATCGGAAACATAGCGGTGAACTTTCTTCACCATTCCTTCGAAATTATGCTCAAGTCACCTATCAACCGCGCATATAAAAATACCGCTCAGAACCGGAGTAACTCTTCACCAGATACAAATACCACATTTCTGAATCTACACGCCATTGTTCCAGCCAATAAAGATGGAGTTCAAATAAACAGCCAGAAGCTCAAGGAAACTATCGACCCAGATCCCGCACCGGGACATAAAGGCAACTTCGTCATTTTGTTGCGTTATACAATCCTTTACACATTTCAAAAGTTGCACATGCGGAAGCGAGTAGAATAAGTCTTCAACGTCAGTACTGAATGTTGAACCACCACGCGGATTATTACGCTTCAGAAACTCAACTACCGTTCCTGAACTGCGAATCAGGAAAGGATCCGCAATGTCTAACTACTTCAGGTGCTTCTGCCGAAAGCCCGACGCTTCATGCGGCCAAGTATCGCGTTCTGGAACAATGACCCGGAAGAGCACTTCGGGCTTATTCGTTTAAGCAGTAAAGAAAACTGAGCTTACTATCTCTCGTCCCATTAACGGCCGAAGCTAAAAGCCCAAGATTGAGGTCACATAGACATTTTGAGCGCCTCCTTCTTCACAGCAGAGAGTTTAACGAGAGTCGAGTGAAACATTTCTCAACTGCCTTGCTGGAGTTCTCAAAAAACAGGGCTTTGGATATCACCATAAAATAAAACCTTCTTTGTCCGAGATCATGGCTCCTAAACCATTCGTTGAGAAGTAAGTCACCAATAAACGTAACTGATCAGTAGTTTTTTGGCATACCTTGTGGCTCGGTTACAACTCGAAAACACTCCTTCAGGCACTGTGGCAGAATTCTCTCCGTAACAAGACGAGACACATATCGAGACACAGCCCGTTTTCTACGGACTTCAGGGGGGGTTCAAAGCAGTGCTTTGGCCCCAACTGCAAGACCTTGTGGTCGGACTCCGGAACTGAGGGCGACCCCAGAAAAAGAACGTTTCCTTCTTGGGTACAAATCCTCATCCTTTTCGGAAGCATCGGAAGCGCAGAGTTCTGTGCTTTTCTGTGTCTTTAATAAATTTTGTCAGTTGTTAGTGAGAACTTGCGTCGTCGTCACTCCATCTACGTCCTTATTCTTGCGGTGCCACAGCAGTATGAATTGCTAATGTGCGCTGAAGTCGCACAAAACATGGTCAATTGTTTTATTTAGTCTCCATCAAAATACGGCCGCCTGGGCACGAATCAGCGCGGCAAGGTGAGTGTAGACAAAACACCTCGTTGAAGACGACTGTGACATTGGTCGCGCAGACGCGCGCACTATAACATACCGACACCAGAATAGTAGGGGTTGACTCGGGGAGGGAATGTGTTCATGAACACATTGGTTACGAAGGCTAACCGTCTGACGCACGCTCTCTCCCGAGATTTTTTCTTCTGTGGTGATGGTTGGGTCCAGCACATGGGGGGAAAGAAGTTAGGAGCGGCCGTTACGTCACATGCAGCTCTGATATCGAACCCACCGTGGTGGCTCACTGATTAAGGCGCTAGTCTACTGAGCCAGACTACCCAGGTTCGAACCGGACCGCAGCGGCCGCGTTTCGATGGAGGCGAAGCGTGAAAGTCACCCTTGTGCTGTGTGATATCAGTGCAAGTTGAAGATCCCCTGGTGGTCGAAATAATTACGGAGACCTCCACTAGGGCATCTCTTTTTTCCTTTGTTCTTTCACTCCCTCCTTCATCCCTTCCGTTATGACACGGTTCCGGTGTCCACCGAGATATGTGAGACATTTATTGCGTCATTTGCCGTTCTGACAACCAATTCTCGTTTTTTTTTTTTAACCGAAAGCCTGTCCTAAGCTTTCCGTCCACCATGGCCCGGCTGGTGCGTAGTCTTCTATGCCTGCTTTCTTGATACTGGTGAAGCTTCTATGGATCTCGCAAGTTCAATTTCAAAAGCCAAGTTCAGCCGCTGCGCTCCTTGTGCTGCTAATCCCTTAGCAAGTGCAGGTTCTCTCTTTTTGTTTAGTCAGTGCCAGCATGCTCTTGCCGTGCAGCAGCATCGCTTGAAGTTTGCCATTAGGATGGCAACAATCGGTTCTACAAAGTGCTCAGGAGAGTCGAACCCTGTCACTGTAATTACCACATTTATGCAGCGCCCGAAGCGTTGGTCACTTTAGTCGATGTTTTATTACCACGAGGAATAAAAATCACTTGTTATGGTAGTGACCATGCATTTTGTGCTGCTTGCCCATATGCATTGGCCTTGAGCAAACTTACGTGCGCATCAGCATCAGCAGCTGCCGGCACTGCAGAATAACCACGCACGAAATTCGGCCACCTGCGTGTTGCTGTCCTTTTAACAACAAAGTGAGATATGCGCTTTTCGACGCCAAAGTTGCACAGCCGGGCGCAGTTGATGGTGGTGATTTCCTCCTCTCTTGACTTCAGACGCCTTATTTTAAAGGACGCCGAAGACGCGTGTGTAGTAGACACAGCACTGTTAATGGTGGTTTAGGAGGGGAAAGCAGATATTTGTTCTTTATATTACCGCAAGCAAAAACAAAGTTTTTTCAGGTTTCAGTTTTGCGACATTGTATACTGACCTGCACTGCTGCCATGAAAACGTCGCTGGACCGAAGAAAGAGCCTACAGCCTTTGCTGTATGGGCTTGATAGGCTGGTAAAGCCGTGTTTGCAGGGGTGAAGTTACCATACTGGATTCCCGCACGCCTATCTCCTTAAAATACAATGGTTTTCTTGCGGAAAAAGTTGTTGCCGTTTGCCACCACGATTATAAAATTGCTAATATATTGGAACTCAACAAATGTACGCGCACAGAATCTTGCAATAATAGGCGCATGGTTGGCTTGGAGGGAACTTTAGTACACCGCGGACAATAAATTGGGAATAATTTCCGTAGATAACGAAAGACGCAGCAACTGCCCCGCTTCCCGGCGCACGCTTCAACCGCACCGAGAGTGAAGGGGTGACAGAAGAAGTGAAACAAGGCAGATAGAAGGAGGCACAGCATTGAAGAGCTTCGGAGTTGTTCCGCCCACCAGGGCGGAACTACTACTATGCATCGTGTACCGACACCGAACAGCCCACATGTGAGCGATGGAGGCTGGTAGATGAAGAAGACTGAACGCATAAATAGACAAGATTTGCCGATAAATTAAGGAAAGCTTGTTATTGCGACTGGAGAAAGGGCATGAGCTACATCGGAGACAGCCGACTGAAAAAAAAATTACGAGGAACTTTAGCGGCTAAAGTGGTGAAAGGCGAAAGCCTGAGTGTTGCGTTCTGCTACGCGATCGTTCACCCCACATTCTGTTGGTACATTAATTAACTGCCAATTAATGACGCTTAATCTTTGCCTTTAGGGGTGGAACACGATAGCGTGTTGTAGCGCTGCCAGGGAGCGAACGGAACGCCACCACCCATTCGGCGCGATACGTTGCCGTTTGAGCGCATCTCGGTCATCTCGGTGGACACCTGAACCGCACCGTACAGGAAGGGAGGAAGTGGAGTGAAAGAAGGAAGGGAAAGAGGGGCCGTAATGAAGAAAATGAAAATTGTATTTGAGGAAAGGAAATTGCGCAGTAACTGTCTGACATATTTCGGTGGACACCCGTCCGTCAAAATTCCCGCGCAGTGACGTCACGACCATTTCGACCAATCTGAAACGTGGGCAAATTTGGTAACGCGTCTTGGTCACGACAGTATGGGCCATTAAAGGCTTTCGCCATAAAAATGGTTACTTGCCTATGTATTTCGTCTTTCAAGTATGTGTCGGTCTGTTTACGTCCAGGCGCCTATGCACTACAAGAGAGTTCATCAGTGCACGAAATTAAGCAACAAAGAGCCCATTCAGTACCGAAATTTGAAGAAAGAGTACCTAGTAAGGTTTTTGAAAGGTCAGTGTAGAAATAACTATATACGACTCGGCGTGCTTACAGACACCTCGTACTAACCTTAAAGCACATTAAAACGGTCTCGCCATGTAAAAAAGAAAAAAAAGGAGACAAACTGAAACGTACGTTGTTCCCGCACGCATGGTAGTATCCTCGGTGAGTGCACAGAGTAGCGATGATGATTATGATGTCCTCAGGCTTAATGGCACAAACCCATGGTGGGGTATGGGCCCAACAGTGCGTCGGAACTTCTTCCTTTCACACGAAGCGAGCTGTGTTTAAGCAACACCCGGAACCCGTTTAGTTTTCTCTACCGAGCTGACATGGAAGAACTACTTCCCTGAGCGACAAGAATTGCCTCAGCGCATTACGTACATCATCTCTTATTAATCTGAACAATGAAAGTGTGATGGGTGACTGTGTAAAAAACCATAAGAAAAGCGGAAGACTGCGCCTCATGTAGTATCACGTTTCATTTCCAAAATAATACGGTATGTAGCTATTACGTCACGCTTGCCTTACAGTTGGTAAGTAAGGCATGAACGACAAATGTTGCGCAGGTCTGTTCTACAATAAAATGAGGCACTATAAAGTGAATTGTTTAGAACTTTATTTGTTTATCCCCTGTTATTCCACCGTTATTCCTAAAGAAGTTTACTTCCGCACGTATAAAAATTAGGCTGTAGTCATTTATATCCTTGGCAAGACTCTAATTTCTTAAAAAAACTTCATGGCTTCTCAAAGATCGTGATCATAGATTAATGTGGTGTGATAATATCTGACTGCTTTCCAGCATTGCATAGTGTGCAGACACAAAGTGAAGGTTTGCCATATTTTTATAATTTTTTTTCTACACCTTGCGTCATCACCATCTCAAACTGACGGCAGCTCGTATGCGAGCCTTCGAAGTTGGAAGGCTTCAAGCCAGTTTCGTTTTTCAGCAGTAGAGCTGTCTCACAGCTTATATCGTTTGTGGCCGCGCCTCACCAGGCATCCTCTCGCACAGGTGCGCTGTGCTCAGCCTACATATCTTAAACTAACTATAGAGAATGTTTACTACATTCGAATCAGTGCAAAAGCACGGATGTTTGCCAGGTAGAAGACGACAAAGACATGGCAGTGCCGCCGGGCGGAGCGCTCCCGCTGGGCGAAGAGAAAACGCGACGATAAGGGTCGATATTGCGCACGGTTGGTGCCCATCGAATTAGTGCCTACTTATAAATGTAGGCTGATCGCCTTGTCTGTCAGCCTCCTTCTTGGCGGAGTGCTTATTCAACAGCATGCTTCCGATTTCACAATATAGCTGAATTAGCCTCTAGGCCAAATATATGCTTTACAAACATTTTTTTAGGCAGTCTATAGACTTCATAGACTTCTGTCTATGAAGTCTATGGACTGTCCATAGAAAAATCCTAGATAAAAGTCTGTAATCAATAGGAACGCTACAGACAGTCTATAGACAATCTATACATTCATGGCCATACACATTTAGAAGACTTTTGTCTATAGACAGTCTGTATACTGGGAATAGACCGAACGAAATATCAATAGGAAAGCAATAGAGTCTCCAAGAAGTCTATAGACTGTCTATGAACCATTTTTATGAGAGTAACCTGTCTAGGCCCTTGATGCAGTGACGTTTAAACACTGAAAAGTTGGCCCTTCGGTGGCCACGTCTCGTACCTTTCAGAGTTGCTCCGCATGAACCTTGGCTGCGAACACTATGGCTGCGAATGGCGACAAAAATCGTCGGCGCATGAAAAGGACTTGTGGATGCCAAACTTCGGGCGTACATGGATATGATAAGTTATCTGCATATTCTTGTTTTGAATACCTTCCCAATGTTTCCAATAATTCTGTAAACAACAGTCTTCATTTTCATCGTTTTCTTTTCTGTGATTCTAAAATTTAGGAATTTTCACTTCTTCACCTGGAGAATTTGTCCCTGACAGCACACGATACCCTCAGTAGTAAATAGGTGCTTTTATCATGGTTCTGGTCTTCGCAAATTAATGGTTTATGTTAAGGTTGTCCCAGCTTTCGTGAAGCGTGCCGCGCGCTCCAGTCGAGGATTTGGGAATATCAACACCTTTTTACGTGCCAAAGTGTTCGAGGTACACTAAGAGAAATGCTCCCAGAATAATTCAGGCAACCCGAGATACTTAACCTGCACTGAAGACTCGATACAAGTGCATTTCTGCCTTTCGCCGCTTTCGAAATGCAGCAGTCGAGACAACAGGATAACTCACGGTCTCGTTCTGAAAAAGAAAAGGTCGCACCACTCGACCAACGCGGCGGTCAACGTGCGCTGTGTAGATTGGTCAGTTTAATTTTTGGGTGGCTCCTGATAGCACAGAAGAAAATAACACATACACAGGCTCAGTGCTACATTATTACAACTGCGTAGCGTAAGTAGAGAAACTGGTGCAGTGGTTAGGAGTGATGCAATAGAACAGTTAGCCTGCTACATAGTGGTAACCAATGGTGTCATAATAGGGCCAGCAATTCCAAGCACAGCATTCGTTTTCCTTATGTTATTCATCGTTAACAAGTGAGAACAGGAGCGTATAAGCAGAACACTTTGGCCTGCACCCATGTGTGAAATGGTTGCCACCTAGGCACATGCTGCAAGTGCAGTGCATGGAGCAGAGTTCATCTGGCATCACTGTGCTCATGCTCTTTCCAGAACTGGCATTGCTCCACTTTAAGCATCAACCCGTGTTGGATACACTTGACCTTTCACTAGATGGAACACGTAAGAGAGCAGGCGGTCAATTCATATTAATTTCCCAATATTTTCTACATTAGATTTGCAGATCTCAATGCTTGGACCAGCAAACTGAAGCCAGAGAGCGGGAGACAATGGGGCGTATTTTACCCATTGTGCGGGCTTAAGATTCGTACTGTTAAATCGGACGGACCACAATTGTTGACTTGCGCCGCTAAACATAAAGAAAACACTTCATATACTTCGAGTAAAAATACAACAGCAGCGGACTGGTATTTGTGATCTCCAAATTTACATTTTTTTTTTCACTTCGTCCAAAGGAATGGGCACAAGCGGGTCATCAATGGGCAAGTCCTCGAGGACGCTCTCGTCACTCACTGGAGGAGCTGGGCTGTACGTCGGCAGATCAAGCGTAGATGGACTGGATGGCGGGGTGGACGGCGGGCTCGGCGCTACGTAGAAACTGTCGTTTGGGGTGGCGGCCTCGAGCACCTCGTCGCTTTCTTCGTCTTGTTTAGCGGCTTCACAGCCAGTACGGTCGTCTTTGTCGTGGCCACAAAGGCCGGCTTCAGGCTCCATAGAGCAGGGATCCTCCTTCTTTCTTCCGCCGCAGCGCGCATCGCAACTTTGCGCCGCTGGCAGCCTCGTTGGGGACTGCGGACGTCTGGAGCATCCTTCGCTGTTAGGCTGAGGCGGAACGATGAAGGGCGCTGGTTGTGCCTGCTGGACGTTTGTAATATCGTTCAGTGGTTGCCTTTAGGTTGCTGGCGGGGTCTCCGATGTATCCGCATCCATGATATGATCGCTAAAAAATAGCTTTGATTTCGTCGTGGCTGCAGTCTGAAAACGTGCCGTTCGTTGCACGAGCCAGGGGGTCGGTGCTCTGCGTGGCTCGGGGAAGCTGCGCGGAAAAAACAAATTTTGCCCCTCAGGTGTCTCTCGCGGATGCCTGCGCATGCAGTCACTACCTGGTGAAATTCGAGGTGGCGCAGAGATTGAGAAACCAGGCAATGTCATGACAAATCTCTGGGCATGCACACTATACCATAAAACACACGCGAACGACTCGAAAGTGCCGTAATTTCGCTATCACTGGACCGGCGAAGGCGAAGACTGTAGCATGTAAACGGAATAGTTCTGTTCTTAAATTTGGTGATGAAAAATTTGACGAAATTTTCCTCTGAAATTTTGCAAGTTTTGCAGAAATTTAAAAGACGTAAATTTTCAGTTTTCCAACGTTAAGACGGCGCAGTTGAGACTATGTTGGGAGGCTGAAAATCGGTACCTTATCTCTTGGACGAAGACGAAGACGAAGTGCATCTGCTCGGACGCTGTTCCGAAACCCTCTGACAATGTTTCTATCTCGTCATCACCTCGGCGGCTGCAAACGCAAACCTCTACAGCGGTTGGATACACGAAGGTTTCTCGAGTAAATGGATACCAGCCCCTAAGATGTGAGTCAAGAAACTATAATTCTCCGACATTTGTCACAGGTGCTTTGCCTGACTATATGGAGGGGTTCGTAGGATACGATCCCGACGAGACGAACGTTGGGAGTCCTCAAGAAGCAGATGAGAAAGGAAAGGAAGCCCTGGACCAGACATTGCTGATGATGAACGATGACATGCAATGATGATGATGAAGATTATGACTTGGAACATGGCAAGGTGAGCCCAGGCCAAGGTAAAGGCGTAGTCCTTCAATGCTTTTATGGTCATGAAACTTCTCCGTAACGCTATGGGACAGTTTCATATGTTGACCGCGCCTTCCACGAGGCGGCGCTAAGAGTCCTGTAGGGGCAACGACGCGAGGAAGCGAGCGTCTCTACGGCCGCGAGTCTACGGGCGTAATGGGACGCCGGCGGTGCGGCAGCAACTATTTTCTCTTTTCACTTTGTCTTCGTTTGCAAAATAAGTACAGTGCACGTGACGTGCAAGCCTGCGATGCCGAATACTTGCTGCGTGACGGGTTGCCGCTCCGGATACGGAGGTACTCAGGAAATGGCCTCGCTGTTCTGTCTGCCGAGCGACGCCGACCAGGGTAAAATACGGAAGCGGGCGATGCCCCGACAGGAAAGCGGTGGCTTTAGCTTCGACTACAAGCATATCCGTGTCTGCGAGAGGCATTTTGCATGCGGATTTAATTCGGTCTTACAAGTTCGTGATGAACGGAGAAGCAGTGTCGCCGCAACGCGAGAAACTGGAACTCAGGCCCGACGCCGTCACACGCATATTCGAAGGCCTAACAGCCTACTTGAGCACGAACCTGTGATGATGCTGCATTTCAGACAGCTGTACTCTTCAATGTGCTTACGGATTTTGGTGCGAAAGCACTACTTCAGGGGATCAAACCTCACCAAGAATCATGTGGCGTCCTTGAATTTAAGGGTGCAGAAATAAAATAAATATTGCTGCTAATGGAAATTTCGAACCCCCGGCGGTGCGAATGGATCAACTTCGCCGGCCACAGCACGAGAGCACTGTGCTATCGCAGCAGCCAATCACGCCTCGTGTTGTTGTTCATGTTGCCTCAAAAACGATGGCACATACTCACGGTGGGAGATCGGCCAGGGTTTGGTGCAGACCCAACCAGGAAAAAAACTAGGTTTCTCACACTCTCGTGCTGCGCGCATTGTACCGCCGGCCAAATCTTTAGCTGGCTTGGGTGACAGCCACGTTTTCCATGCTGCTGCCGCCTATGACGGAGAAAACTTGCGATAGTACCAAATATAAGCAGAGGCTCACTGAGCCCGTGCTAAATATTGAGCTTACCGCAAGTTTTCTTCGTCGTAAAGCACAGGAGCGGAGAAAAAGCGCCCTTCGAACACGCCAGCTAGAGATCTGGCCGGCTGTACACCGTCGTCTTCATGAACGTCCATCGGTTTCGGACTGAGCGCTCCAACCGCCGCTATAATCTCCTAAACTATTTCATTAAAATATTTTCACCACCACCACCTTCGGAACAAACACATCAGACCAGCTTACCCTCGATCAGATCTTAACTTCAGTCTAATATCGTCGCCAGACGTGGAAACGACACAGCAAAGCAAAACCATGAGCCAGACAGACTAAACACATGCGTTCGCACGTGTGCTCGGTTTAACCACGTTAAACCCCTAGAGCTTTTTATTTTTTGTACACGCTTCTAAGTGATTTCTATCATTTCTCATTTTCCGTTTATTGCGTGGCCGCTCACAGCTTGTCTCTTATTTTGGTAGCGCGGACACAGCGCTTGAGCAATGTAACACAAAAATTCACAATTTCCTTGTACTCGTCAGCGCCTCCGTAGTCAAAGCGTGACAAAGTGTAAATAAATGGCTTATGTAGCAAGAGTCTTCAGCAGCTGGCTTTGCCACCTCCGAAAGTGTCGGCAAAAAAAAAAAAAACTGAGATAACACCATCAAACTACCGGTGGTTTCGTCACGTGATCGCTTTTGTAGTGCGCACTCCAGTTGTAAAAATGCCGCAATGACGTCCTGTTTTCAGCATTATTGAAATTGCAGTATTTCTCACAAGGTAAACGCCAGGCTTAAGCAGCCTTGTGCACTCGAATGAAAGCGAGGACTCGGCCGAGACAGGCGCAATCCAGACACATATAGATATGCTACTGACCGCTAGGCTAGATCTTCCAAAGTGACATTGCAGGCGGATTGCAGTGAAAATGAATGCGCAATCTGGATCCATGTATAAAAATCACTTTTTTGTAAAAAGCAACGAGAGAAGGTAAGCGCGTTAATTGTTTGCCAGAAAACAGCCGCTAACAATGTTTACTAGCAGCCATCGTCGATCTGACAGGGTTTTTAGTGTCTTGACGTTGCAGCCAAGCTTTCAGGCGATAACCAGTAAAGTAGCGTCCATCCTAAGCCCAAGTACCAATCCCCAGAAAGCACAACTACCAAGCGAATATGAGCCTGTTGGCCAGTAAACAGCCGCTGCGAACAGGGCTCGCGCAGCGACTCGTACCCCCTCGCCGACAGCCAAGCCGCTAGCGGCGCGCGCTGTCCCTATATGAAACTTTGGCCGGAGTTTTGTGACCAGAAAAAAAAAAATCATTGAAGGTCTATGGTAAGGGCTTTCCGAGACTCCCGGTGCTGGAAAGGGGAGAAGTCGTGGCCATTATCAGAGAAGGAGCGGTTTGGACTTGGAAAAATACAGCGCAAATGTATGAAAAGTTGCAGCAGCCATTGCATCAGCCACTGGCCTGCCCGACATAAACACTGAGGTCAAAGTCGGGCTGTGTTTCGAGCAAAATAGCATCGTGGTAGGGACAAAGAATATAGAAGCGGCTCGCCCATTCCTCGGAGTGCTAGCAATAATGATAAACCGGAGCAAATATCCGACGTGCGCTTCCGTCAAACCTCCAGTGGACACATGCAAATTAGTACTGAGGGGCATTCATCCAGAGGAAAGTGATAAAGACATCCGAAGAAATATTAGAGCCAAAGGGACGGAAATCCTGGCTGTAAGGAAATTTGGAAAAACGGCTACAGTGGCGGTAACCTTCTCGGCTAGAATAGTTCGTTTTAAGTCTAATACAACGGAGGGGAAATGGACTGCTACCTTTGCAAGAAAGTGACACCGGCCTGCTACGGGTGTGGGTAGGTGGGCCACAAGGCCGACGTTTGCCCCAACCAGGAGGCAACGAGATGTGAACTGTTCGGCACACGGGATCCTATGGAGGGACACGAATGTGTAGGGCGTTGTTCAGTGTGTAACGGTGAACGCAAAACCAACTCGAACCTATCAATGCAGAAATTCAAGACTCCGAACATTATTAAGAAGAAGGGGGCGGAGAAGATTCGCGGCCTCGGAGTTGCAAAAGACTGGGAGTCAAGGCCCAGGACAGGTTCGAGGCGGGCGCAGCTAGCGGCCAAAAATCAAGCAGCCGCTCGCGCTCGATCTGTTGGGCGTCAGTCGACAGAACCAGAAGCAGATCAAGGAGCGATGCAAGGGGAAGACCGAAGAGGAAAGAGCGGAAAAGGTGAGCTGGGCAGCGCGAGTTACCTCGGGTCCTCAGTTGTTGGGAAACAATAATGTGTGTAGAGAACTCAGAAAAGAACTGGAAGAGCTTAGGAAAAAAATCGTAATGTTAAGAAGGAACTGAAAAATTTAAAAAGATTCATTCAAATCGATAATGCAGGGCCTGTGCCCCAAAGATCCGAACCGAAACAAACTGGGTTTGTCGAAAATAGCTTCAGAGAAATCAAATATATGGTCATACTGATGAAAACAGAACTTAAAAGCGGAAAATTCGCAGACGCATTGTAGCCTGGGGCAAGTACAACTCGCCATTCAGCGGTTACAGCCCGACCAACATCAGCTTCAGCAGGCAGTAGGCATACAGCAAAATAAAATAGCGGCCCTTAATGTTAAGATGAACAGGAAAAATTAGGCAGGAACTGCGCTGGTCAAAAGGACCTCGGTCAAGAGTTGGACTGACAATAGAGTTTCAGAGGATGACGACGTTGACTCTCCCGAACAAGATGAACAGTGATAATCAAAAACAAATTAATAATTTGACAGTGGAACTGCAGATGATTGAGGAAAAAAAAACAGGCCCCATTGCAGCAATTTGTAAACAGTGGTAATCTCAAACCCGCGGTAATAGCGCTTCAGGAGACAAATGCGGGCGCGCAGATCACTGGCTACAATACCTTTAATCTTCACCCAAGCTTGTGCATATTAGTATGCAAAGAATACACGGCTCACGTCGCTGATCTGGTAGTGAAGCGGGTAGAATATACTTGGATAGAAATGTCACTGGTTGATGTAGAAAACAAGAGTACTTGGATCGTAAATATCTGTAGCATGACGTAGGGTACAAGGCGCAGGTGCGAGAAAATTATTAGAAGAGGCAAAAATTGCGGCTAATGGAGGAACACTGAAAATTAAGCGACTTCAAAGCCGGAAGCTACCTATAGGAATTCTCGTATGAGATTGAGAAGGGAAAACAGCAGATGAAGTCACGAATGACGCGCTAACGACCCTAACGGACCCAAGCGAGGCGACTAGAGTGGGCAATAGTGTATGTAAGTCGGGATTTAACACTAGGTAAAAATCTGAGACATGCGGCCCGGGACAATTTGAAGAACAACTTGGGAGGCGATCACTTTATTCTGCACACTCGAGTGGAGTACAAGATCAGCAGGAAGAAGGGGAGGCGAGAATCACAAATTGGGTTAAAGTCACGGAAAGCAGGAGCGAAAAGGAGGAGCATAGAATTGAAGATTATGAGACAATTGAGTCTATGCAGCGGCCAGTTCGGCCAACGTATGAAGCCCTGAAAGCGAGGGGGAGCTGTAAACCACACCTGTAGCACATCTAACGTAGGCAATCCCATGCCTCTTGTTGCAAACCCCGCCTGCAAAACCAGTGATGCGAGGGCAAAGCTTTGAGAGCTTTTCGGGTGCATAGAACACCAAGGGCACGTGGTGACTGCCAGCCACTTTTTTCAGGTTGTGGGAGAGTTGGTCCGCTTAAGGGACCACCACCGGCTTTGAGGAAGGCGGCTGAGTTTTATTCCGGACGAATTTTTGTTTCTCTATGAGGGTTTCAGCGACAGCTGAAATGAGTGGTCCAGGGAAGTCTGCTGTTAAACGTAGTGAAACCTGATCATTAAAACTCTGTTGCATTTTAGGACGGCACGATTTTTCAAGCGCAGGCTCCAAGCAAAGCGAGGCTACAGATCCTTTTACCACCTTCGAATGTGCCGGGTCTTAGCTGAGCAACTCTTTGTTGGTTCTGGTGAAGTACATCGAGCAAAGGTGGTCTCGGCGGAACATAAGCTTAATGCCTAAGAAACGCAGCATATGATCTTCAGGTAGTTCATGGGTAAAAGCTAAACCTTTCCCCAGTTCCTTAAAAGTAGTTACAACCAATGAAACAACATAGTTAAGGGATGTTAAATTACCTAACCATAAAAAAATTGAAAACCATGAACATACCTAAAAACCTAAAAAGCTCACCGCCCTTGAAAAGTCTGTGCAAGCAGGCAGTCATTTAATGATAAAAACATGTCACATAAAATTGGCGCTACACATAAGCCAACACAAAGGATTTTACGCTGCAGAAAAAAACTGGTCGTGATAAGAGATAAAAGTGGCCTGCAAGAAGTTTTCTAGTAAATTTTAAAAAATTGTCTACCGAGATACCCGCTGAGTTCTGGAAGACCACAGGCTCCGAGCTTTCAATGCATTTTCTGATCGAAGCCAGCAACTCGGCATATGGAATAGAATAAAACAAATTTCGGATGGCAATGGAAAAAGCAAGATGCATCCAATTGTTATTCTGCACAAAATCGGCGACTTCTGCTGGCATCTTTGTCACAAAAGAGACCTCAACACAACATTTGCAGGAACTTTATTATTCTGAACCAATATTAAGGTACAGGGATTTACTCTAGCATTTGAGATTAAAGAGGAAAGCATACGCTGACCCGCACAGAAATCTAAGCAGGGAGCAGGGGGTCATTTTAGGTAAACTGTAGTCGAATACTTGCATAAATAGTCTCAAATTCAGCAATATGTTCTCAAATTCGCACGATCCACAGTGCACCTTCTGCGGTGAAGGGGCTGACCTATACCGTATAGTACGGGCATGCCAGGAAAAGCCAAAGATACAAAGAATCAATAACCCAACAACTGAGGACTGGGAGGCGGCGCTGTCCAGCTCACATTCGAAAAACCAGCTTTCGCTTGCGAACCACGCAAGAGCGGCGGCAAGAGCCAATGGGCTGCTGGAATCAGAGCTCACCCAACAATTTTATGCATTAAACATTTTTCTCTCTCTCTCTCCGCATCTCTCATTTTCTTGCAGCCCAAATGTAGCACATAATCCACGTACATTCATGGTTCTCAATCCTCCTTTTCTCTGCCTTTTTTCTTTTCTCTTTGATGCCTTTCCTGTTCAATGCCTTTCATGATATTGTATGGTATGGTATGGTATTTTTTGATATGGTATGCTATTGTATATTTGGTATGCTTTATGGTTCATGATGTTTTATCGTCCCAAAGCGACTAAGGCTATGAGGGACGCCGTAGTGAAGGGCTCCGGAATTTTCGACCTCCTCGGTTTTTTAACTTTCACAGACATCACACAGTACACGGCCTCTAGAATTTCGCCTCCATCGAAATTCGACCGCCGCGGCCGAGATCGAACCCGCGTCTTTGGGGTCTGTTGCCGAGCGCTATTACCACTGAGCCACCGCGGTGGTACGGTATGGTATCCTGTGATATGCTATGCCGTGTTGTTGAATGTAGCTTGCTCGCGTTTCGTCTCCATCAAAGTGTGGCAGCAGCGGCGGAAATTTGATGCTGCTACTTCAGGCTCAGTATCCCAAGATCGTAGCCACTTCGTCATAGTCGCGGTCGGGTAAGTAATAATTGCCTGGCTCTCAATGTAAATAACAAAAGAGACGAACAGGCAGCAGCGCGTAAATATTCCTCGCCAGATGCTACCTTCGTTCCACCTTTTTTTAAAGCGGTATTGCGCCGCTGAGCTTTACAGAGCTGGAACCGCGAACAGCGTCTGAGAGCGTCTAGCCGCGCTGCTCCGAGCGTAGGAAGCATGCCGAGTAGTGCTTGTGCTTTTACCTGAACAGGACAGGGGAGGATCACATGCCGACCTTTTGTCGGCGTAGTTGCCGGTAAAGAAGTCACGCAGCAAGGCCAGCACGTTTGGGGTTGTGTTTAATTGCTGGGATCATTATTTCGGTCACAGGGCTTCGTTCGTTTGACAAAAGAACACAAAGAATGCTGCAAACAAGCCAAGGCAGCTCATGAACTCTTCACTGAAAAAAAAAAAAAGTCCAGCATCATCTCCTTGAGAAGAGTCCCTCTAAACGTGCAGTCACTCAAGGGGGATGTCGACAATTTTGTCTTCGAGTGGGTATTCTTCAAGGCTCTCGTCGAACTCGTCAGCTTCGTCAGCAACAAACTCCACAGTGCTAAACACAGGTTCAGCGAATTCAGGAATAGAGTCTTCTTCTGGTCCGTCGTCGACAATTATCTCATCGTGTTCCTTCTCAAACTGGCAGGGGGTATCCCTGCCTGCGATCCCGGGGTTCGTAGCTGAAAGGTGTTGTTCCTCTGAGGTATCAGCCAGCTGGGGTTGCTGCGCGATCGCAGATCTGTTACCTTGATCCCGTAGACCTTCTATTGGTAGCTGCTGTCCGCACCGCATCGAGGTGCCTTCGGAGTCTCTGTGCTGAGTGGTGGGCCTAGTAGGAAGGTTCGTGATCTCCTGAAGGGCCTTCCTTGTCGGGGATGCGTTTCCGCGGCGGTCGTCCATGCTATCAGGGTGAAAGCACCACAACAAAGCTGATTATGAAGGGGCGGCACCCAAGAATGTTGAACGCGCGAGGCGGTGGCTGAGTGCGAGGCTTTGCGAGCGAATGCCAGAGCGCGAAATGCAGGGAAGAAAAAGAAAAATGCTTTTTAAGAGTGTACCGCGATCGCTTTTTATTTTGGCGTCCGCTGCACAGTACACCGCTGCTCACTCCACATATTTACGCAGGCTTCCTCTTTCTTTCTTTTTTGCAATATACAGTATTGCAAAATTGCAGTATACAATATTGCTATATGCCATACATTGGTCGAGAGAGCATGAAGTACTTGACTGCTTAAAGGAGTATATAGCGAAGTATACGCTTCGTTAAAGGAAAATTATGTATTTGACTCGACGCCGTGTCAAATACATACAAGACAAGTTAAGGGGAATGAGGGGCTCGTTCTACATTTTTAAGAGAAGCCAACAGCCACAGAAACCAAGGAACACAGGGGATCTTATTTATAATTATTTATTTTGTGTTGTTGGTCAATGTAGAATATTACTGAATATGTTATCGCTTAAAGATAATTGATTAGAAAAGCAGAAGAAAAAACAACCACATGCCGCCGGTAGGAACTGAACCCATGATCTCCAAATTACGCGTCCGGTGCTCTACCTCTGAGCTACGGCGACGGCGGTCGAATCTTCTGCTTTCGGGGGTATTTATGTTTATAAGTAACCTAACCTTGAGAGTATTCCTCAGCGCTACTCACGTTCCTAAGCGGCGGACTTAGTAAGTCCTGAGTTACCGCTGGTGTGACGTGGAACGTCATCGAACGGCGAGGGTGGAAGCTGTGTGAGAACCCTCTTATCCTTCCCATGGCATCAAGGGTTCGGTTCCTACCGGCGGCATGCGGTTGTTTTTTCTTCCGCTTTTCTAATCAATTATCTTTAAGCGATAATATAATCAGTAATATTCTCCACTGATCAACACCACAAAATAAATAATTATAAAAAAATCTCCTGTGTCCCTTGGTTTCTGTGGCTGTTGTCTTCTCTTAAAATATGTATAACGAGCCCCTCATTCCTCTTCACTTGTGTGCTTAATTGCTTAAGGAGGGCCTCGATTCTGGCAGCCTTGATATTGATATACTGTCCCTGCTCTCTGTAAGGGGCAGCGATTGTGAATCAGCTCGGATGTGACGTCATCACTGGCTGAATATTGCGTCATCGTGTCACATCATCACGCATGCCGGCGCCCTGGGTTCGATTCCCACCTAGACCCCAATTTTATTTTCTTAGTTCTATTCAATTTTGTTTTTATTCTAATGCCTTATGACGTCACTACGCCGTACATCGCCAGTCAGCCGCTGAACACACGCAAAAAAAATACACGATCTGTGCCGAGTTCATAAGAAAAGTGATATCAGCAGCTAACATTTCATCCAAAGTCAATGTTAATAATATCGCTAAGGGTGAAGTAGCATCAAATATGTCCAAGAGCATTGAAATTTAAGAGAATGATTCCTCGGAGTTCTTTCGGAGTTTTGTTGTGAGCTACTGCCTGTTCTAGCAAGACCTGCGACGCTTAACATTAAACAGGCCTACCCGGCAAGCGTCGTCTGCAGCCAGCAGATGGCTGTTGTCATGCACTGGCACGGAGTCCTTAAAGATGTGGCCAATTACAGTCAGCACATATTGAGGCTATAGAAGAAGCAGAGAGCGTTGGTCATAAGGAGTATGAAGAAGTCATAGGTATATCATTATATTAATCACGTGGTATGCGAACTGTCGTTTTTAAACAGCCAAGTGCTCCCGCACATGTGACTCGACACTTCCCTTGGGTATACCTCCGCTGATGTGCGCCGCGAAGAGCGTTGACGGGCCTATGCGTTGTCGACTGCGAAATCGTTGGTCATTGATCGTAAAACATTTTATTTGTCGGAAAGAGCTTGGTGCCAAGAGGTCGCGTTAAGTGGTCGAGAGTACATAGCCCTTGACAATTTTGTCAGCCCATTCCCCCGCCAGAACTTGTGTTCTGGGGTCAGAGCTAGCAGCATGGTCTCCCACCATTCGAGAGAAGGAGCGGTAACTAGATCCCCCGGAGGTGGCTCTATTTTTCAATCCCATAGGATATGATCGCAGTTCCACAGTGTTTACAGTTCGGCTTGTATAGATAAGGATAAATGTGCGCGAAGAGTGATGGGGTGCGTATCGATCTCGTCTGTGGACGACGCCCCGTAACCTCTTGTTCTTTAGTCAGGATTTTGTGCAGAAGGGGGAAGTTCTCCTCTCTAGTTAAAAATGATTGGTTAGGTCATGATGTGTGATCATGGAGTCCTTCGTGAAATTCAGGGAGCCAGACTCGGCCACTCCCCGGTCGACGAAACCTCGGGATTTACTGCTTCTACTGTGCATTTTAGCTTAGTGAGTGTGTCATTATTCTTTCCATGTGTTTGCAAATACAACCCCAGTATTCTCATGGTTTGTACCTCTTTGACGGATCGTTCATTGACAACCTTTCTTTTTCGGTAGGGGTGGGGGGTGGGGGGGGGGGGGTTCTGGTTCTCCTACCTCTTTGTTTATGTCTTATCACTAAGTGTTCTGATTTTTGCTCTGAACAAGTGAAGCTGGATTGTCATGCGCATGCCTCAATGGCGTCCACTGCTTCTTGGACTGTGTCTTCCATGTAGCGTTCGCATCCTTTGGTTACCAGAAGCGTGATGTCATCTGCATAGAACGTGTGACGTAGGTCTGGTAGTTGTGCCAGTTTGGGGGGAATTTTGATGAGGGAGAGGTTAAAAAGCAAGGGGGCCAGTACGGAGCCCTGTTCTTTGGGTACTAGTGTGATTGGGGCAGCCCCAGTCGCCAATAATAATGAAACCTCAATTTGGCATCAAAGCTGCCCCAGAGTCGGTTTCGTGGCGCTAAAAGAAGCAAAGAATTACGATTGTAAATGTAATCACCTCCCAGGAATAGATTTTTTTCATTTTAAACACCTAATTTTCATTTATTTTCATTGTCTTTTTGCTGATCGGAAAAACGTTTCACCATCTGTCAGTCACGGGCTGTTTTTTGGCCAATCCTCCGCAGGAGGTACGCGCCATTAATTCCATGAGGGCAACAACCATAATGGCGGCATCTTGGCTGCATGCGTGCTTAAGAGCGAAAGTAGCAATTCAAACAATTTTCATGATTTTTGCATCAAACATGACCCAATTTGGGTCAAATACATGATTTTTCATGTTGCTTTCAGAAGTACAGGCGCGGACAAAAGCATCACCTAATTGAAATTTCTAGCACTGGTACGCGCATGCTGGTAGCGGAGGTTGGTGGGCTTTCTTGTAGACAAACAACGCTTCTTCATTTCCAACGGAGAAGGCGTGATTGGACTTCGAACGGAATAGCATGCTCCGTTTACTTATGTCAACGCCTGTACAATCAGTTAATGCTAGCTGTTATAGTTTCTCAGTAATTACAATTAATATGCTAGTGCAGTCATTCACGGTTAACTAGCCCAAAAACGCGGCGAAGAAGAAGGTGACAGCGCAACTTCTTCCTCTGCTTCACTTTTCTTCTTTTCCTTTTGGATAAATAGAAGGCTGAAGTTTTTGGCCACGGTGGTACGAGCTCCACCGTCTCACCCCCACCTCCATGACCGCATCCGGCGGCTGTTGGGACGATGGGCCCGATGAAGAAGCACTATGGAGGGGTTCGTACCTTGACTGCATGCAAGTGAACGTTACTCGAGACCCCGATACGATGGAGCAAGAAACGAGCGAAGCAACGCAATAGACTTTCGGTCGAACCCAGCAGTCCTCGACGGCACGCAGGTGCCGTCGAGGTGAAGGTGAAGGCAAAGGGAAAGCGTTGGTGTTCATCAGGCCCAGAGGTGGCTTAGACCGAAGGAAGTACGCACGCAATAAGAAGCCACTCATCATCGCAAAAAGTAAGGACGAGACTCGACATGGATCGGAACATGATCACCTCTCATACGAGCAACACGTACACCACCACGACGATTTATTGGCTGCGGAAATTGCAACTGAAGGCAGAAAGGAGGAAATGTGTGCGTCTATGACTACACCAGGGGCAGACGTGAAGTAGTAATCAGAGGCATCGACCTATAGAAGTCGAATGTCAGCATCTAAGAAAACGTCACCACAAGAGGGAAAGCAGACGTAGTGAATTCCAGAAGGTTCGGTAAGACGAGCAGGATAGCCTTCACATTGACCAGGAAGATCGGGCCGAGATACGCCTGGTACCATGGGATGGAGTAGTTTTGCAAGCTGTACCGAAAAGCACTCTGACCTGTTTTAACTGTCTCAAGCCAGGCCAGAGAGTGGACGTCTCCCCATAGCAGGAATCAAGAGTCTGCAAGAACATCGGCAAAAAGAACACAGGAGGGCCACACCTGGGAAATAAAGTGGAAATCAAGACAACTCGGACTTAAGGAATTCAGTTGTGATGGAACAGCGCAAACGCAAAACGACGGGACAGGACAAGGGAGAGGCCTTCACTTGCAACTGTTTATTTCGAAGAAGCACGGCTTCTTATACCATCTGCCCAACCACATTCGTCACACCCATATCGCTCAGGCACTCTAAAATGCAAACTGCGAAGAAGTTTTGCAGTTCTAGAGGTGAATCGAAGTTTAACATGTCAAGTTCTTTCTTTGTTAACTCGGCAGGCGGCGCACTGATACAATGCTCTCACCGCGTAGCTATCGAAGATGTCGCAGTGATTTCGCGGACCAACTGATCTTTTTGTTTTGCAAGCACTCTGTGTCTGCTGACTTCAGGCGCACAGGATTTTAAAGGCAATCTCTGCAATGAACCCCCTAGATTGCTGCTTGCTTCCTCAAAACTCGTTTTGTATTCTGAACAAAAGACTATTTGAACACAAAACCTCTTAAATGGGCTACATTCCACTATTTAAAAGCTGCCGTACGATGTCTGAATTCTGCTTTACGCCATGGTTATCACGAGCAACTAATAGCGGAGATATCTCGTCTACAGCGCCACGCACTTGGAAAGGGTCATGACACCATCTTCCAGTGGCGACCAGGACACAGTGGTATTGTTGGAAACGTGGAAGCTGATACTGCAGCTCGATCGGCCTACGGCAGTACCATCATTGCCCGGATACCACTGACAAGTGCCGACGCAGCAAGACATCTGCGACTGCTTGACCCAAACGAGACGCGGTAAAAATCTCGGACATGTTACAGCAGGGTCCATCCGCGCTACATAGGCTGACGGTGGCAGGTCGAAATGAATTCACACTACGGCATTTTCATGTGATTATGGTTTCACAGAGCAGCCGCCCTTGTGACATCAGTACCGCGTTTCATGACTCTGCCGCTTTTCATGACTGTGCCGCTTTTCATGACTGTGCGACACCAATATTTCCTGCGGACACAGGCGTCCTCCCAGAGCCTTGATAAGCGAAACGTAAGGAATGTCAGTGGAAAGTGAGGGAGAGAAAGCCGAATTCTGTGCCTATGTCACTGTCATCATCATCATCATCATCACCATCATCGTCAGCCTGACTACGCCCACTGCAGGGCAAAGGCCTCTCCCATGTCTCTGCAATTCACCCCGTCCTTTGGCCGTTGCGGCCATCGTATCTCCGCAGATTTCTTAATCTCATCCGCCCACCTAAATTTCTGCCGCCTCCAGCTACGCTTGCTTTCTCTAGGAAGCACAACACTGCCTTTGAGGACCAGCGGTTATCTTCCTTCGCATTACATCCTCTGCCCAAGGCCATTTGTACCTGCTGATTTCGACTAGGATGTCATTAAACAGCGTTTGTTCCCTCACCGACTCTGCCCACTTCCGATCTATTAAAGTTAAACGTATCATTTTTCTTTTCATAGCTCGCTGCGGTGTCCTTAAGCTAAGCTGAACACTCTTTGTTCTTAGTTAACTTTCGTGTTTTTGCCCTATAGGTGACTACCAGTAAGATACAGTTGTAAACTTTTCTATTGAGGGATATTGGTAAACTGCCATTTACGATCCGAGAGAATCTGCCCTATGCGCTCCCGCCCATTCTTATTCTTCTAGTTATTTCCCTCGCATGATCCGGATCAGCGGACACTACATGCCCAAGTACACATATTATTTTACTACTTCCCGCACCTCGCTACCAATCACGAACTACTGTTCACTTCCTAGATTGTTGAACATTGCTTTGGTTTCCTGCATGTTAATTTTTAGCCCAAGCGTTCTGCTCTGCCTGTCTAACACATTGATCCTGCTTTGCAGTTATGTCCAGAGTGACTTAGCAAGGCAATGTCATCAGCGAATCCCAGAATACTCAGGTATTCTCCATTAATTCTAATCCCCAACTCTTCCCAATTCAGGCCCCGGAATACCTTCTGTAAACAAGCGCTGAATAGCATTGGGGAGCTCGTGTCTACCTTCCTTACATCCTTCCCTATTGGAATTTTATAGCTGACTTTATTGGGCAGTATGGTAGCTGTGGAGTGAATGTAGATATCTTCCAAAATTTGCACATTCTCTTCTACACCCTGATTTCTCGATGCCTGTATGATAGCTGAGGTTACCACTCAGACAAATGCTTTCTCGTAGTCAATGAAGGCTGTGTATAGGGATTGGGTTTATTCTGCGCATTTTTCAATCACCTGATTGATAGCGTGAATACTGTCTATTGCCGAGGATCTTTTACGAAAGCCTGCCTGATTATTTGGTTGATTGAAGTCTAAGGCTGTCTTGACTGTATTAACGATTACCTTAGTAAGTACTTTGGAGGTAACCGACAGTAAGCAGATTGGTCTGTAATTCTTCAAGTCCTTGACGTCTCCTTTTTGATTAATGAAGATAATGTTAGCGTCCTTCCAAGCTTCTGGTACGCTCGAGGTCCTAAGGCATCGCGAATACAGGGTGGCTAGTTTTTCTAACACAATCGTTCCTTCGTCCTTCAACAAATGTGCTGTTTCCTGATCGTCACCAGCTGCTTCCCTCTTTACTTTGCTCCTGAGGTTTTCTGAACTTCCTCTTCGTTACTGGCAGGGCGTCCCATTTCTGTGCTCTACTGCCTCTCTCCTTAACATTGTGATTACATTCGATACTGTATAGATTTGTGTACAATCCTTCGGCTATATTAGTATCTTATTCTTATTGCTAATGACATTGTCCTCTCTATCAGCGCATACCTATGGTTCTTCCCTATGCCTAGTTTTTTCTTCACTGCTTTTAGGCTGCCTCTGTTCTTTAGAGCACGCTCAATTTTCTCCGTGTTAAATTTATTTATATCAGCTACCTTGCGCTTATTTTTTAACTTCGATAGCTATGCTAGTTCTACTCTGTCTGTGGCGTTAAACGTCCTGATGCTTCGGTGTTTATTAATCATATCTTTTGTCTCCTGAGACAGTTTGCCAGTACCCTGCCGAACCATGCTACCTCCTACTTCTGCGGCGCATTAGGCAAAAGGGGGCGGCGATGGCAAAGTGGTAGAGAACCCCCCTTGCTTGCAAGAGGACCTAGGTTCGAATCACGGTGCCGCGCAAATCTGCACCGGGTTTAAAATAAAGAAACTCCGTGTGTCGATGGAATATCATAACCAGGTCTGGGGTGCGGCCTGATCTCGCTGACCAGAACCGACATAGCACTTCCTCACCAGAACAGGATTTCTGCACCCTGGTGTAGTGCGTCCGCAACGTTCTGTGAACAAACCAATTAACCCTAGGCAATCAGTCCCCAGAGGCTGCGGAGCAACTGACCAAGGCGGCGGTCAGACCTGTGAAGCAGCGGAGGCTGCTAAGAATCACTGGCTTCGGACAGGCTGCCATTGGAAATAGAACCTGGCAACGCTTAACGCTAGAACTAGAACCTTATCCAGTGAGGCTAGGTTAGCAGTGCTGTTGGAGGAATTAGCGGGTATTTAATGGGATGTCACTGTAATGACCTCATTTACGCACGGGCTTGAGCGTTGCGCATTATAATCGCTGTTTTATTTACAAAAGGAAAAAAAAATCACTTAGTAGGGCAGTCAGTGGGGATCGTGCCGCAGCAAGCTATTTCTGCAAAGTTTCGTGCACATCGTCGTTAGCAGTTGCTGGTGCTGCAGTATGACCACACAGAAGCCTCGGCCAACTGCGAGATGGCATCCCTTTACTACAATGTGAGATGCGCAAGCGCGCTTTTCAACGCCAATGTTGCACAGCTCGACGCAGTAGATAGTGTTGGTTTCCCTTTTATTTACTTCGAGCGCCACGCCCCATTTTGAACGAGACATGGGACGAGTGTGAAGCATATACTGCGCTGTTAAAGGGCAACTGCATAGATTTTAGAAGTCGACGAAGTTAAAGGGGTCGAACGTGTGCAACTTGCAGGTACAGCATGCGAAGTCCTTTTCGGCTAGTGTATGAAATTGTGGCGGAACCGACAAATAACATCGCGATGGACTTCACGCTTCTCCGCAGCGCACAGCGCCAAGTGGGAAGGGGGGGGGGGGGGGGGGGGGGGGGCGCATGATGGTGTCATCGAAGGTACAGGTAGATTTCCAACGTCTAAACACTTACTTTGAAGCTAAACAAAAACAGCCCAACCGAACGTAAAATCACCGAGAGGGTTTTGGCAGCCTGAAATAAGGCACGGTGGGGTGTGTTTGTCGCCAGCGGTAGTTTGAAATCTTACCGTTCCCGACGTCACACCATGTTTCACCGCACTCCTCTTTTGCATTGAGGAGATGTCTAGCACTCAATCGTCGAATGCGTCACTATTTTAAACGCCAGTGCAAAAAACACTTGGAGTGCTTTACCTATAGCCTAAATAGGTTTGAATCCTTGAATTTCACAGCATTCATAAAACGCGGTGCAGTTGCCCCTTAACGGTCGGTTTTACAGACGACAGCCCTTTTTTATTACTGATATTACTGCAAACAAAGGCACATTTGTTTTTTCAGGTTTTCTTTTGCGACATTGTAGCGGCGTGCCCTGCAGCCATGAAAATATCGCTTAACTGAAGACCCTACAGCAGTTGCTGCATGGGCTTGATACGCTGGTCAAGCCGCGTTAGCAGGTGTGTAGTTAGCATGCTGGCTTCCAACACGCCTGTATCCTAAAGACTGAATGGTTTTCTTGCGGAGGAAATTGTTGCCCTTTGCAACTACGAGAATAAATTCGCTAATAAACTGACACTCCATAAATGTACACACACAGAATTTTGCAACAATGAGCACATGGTTATCTTGCAGTGAAGTTTAATCTACCGTGGACAAAAAGATGGAAATGATTTTTGTGGGTATTTGAGGACGCAACAAATACCTCACATCTCGGTTGCCAGCTCAAAAGTGCCAAGAGGGAAGGGATGACAGAAGGAGTGAAAGAAGGTACAGAGAAGGAGGGGTCACATTGAAGGGCTGGGAGTAGTTCTGACCAGCTGAGGTTTTATGTAATGTACACTGATATCGCACAGAACACGGGTCAAATTAAGGAAAGCTCCTCTTTGCGACCGGACAACATGCTTGAGGAACGTAACCGTGTGCCGGCTCGAAAATTTTGCCCATCTGCCGGCATTCTTTGTCGTTAATATACATGTCGATATGTTCACGCCTTAGCACCTATGCAATACCAGAGGGATTTTAAATGCACGAAATTTGCTTCTTATTTTAAAAACAAGCAAAAAAAAAGCCTAGGCCCTATCGTAATATGAACACAAATCACCTGGCAGGGTATGTGAAAAGTCAGCGCAGAAAGTGAGAGCTGTCAACGGGTCGGCGCCCTTATGCACACCTCAAATTGCTGTTGAAGGTCATTAAAACGTTTGCGCGCTGTAAACAAAAAAAAAAACAGAGATAAACTGAAACGTACTTTGTGCCTACACGCATGGTAGTATCCTCGCAGAGTGCATATCGTAGCGCAACAGCGCGTCGGGACTTAACTTTTCACACGAAGCGCAGCTGTCTTTATGCAACGCCAATCACCAGTTTTTGTTTTTTAGACCGAGCCAACGTGGCAGGCCTAGTTGTCGGAGCGCCAGGAGATGCGAATTCGCATTTTGTGTGTCATCTGTTATTCCAGAGAGTGATGGGCGTCTGAGTGAAAAAAAAAATAAACGCTATAAATTGCGCTTGATTTAGTCTCATGTTTCGCTTCAAAAATAATTCGGGGTATGGCCATTACATCATACTTGCCTTTCAATTGGTAAGTAATGCCTAAACGGCAAATGATGCGCACGTCTGTTATAAATTAAATTAGGCTATACATCGGGTAGGATTTTTAAAACTATACTTATTAATCAGCTGCCACTTATCTATGGCTGAAAAATTTTGCCTAAAGAAATTTGCTTCCCTGTCAATAACCCGACAGCGGCGGCCATGTTCTTATGGAAGCTAAACGCAAAAGACGCCCGTGTGCTGTGTTATGTCAGTGCACGGTGAAGATTCCTAGGCGGTGAAAATTATTCCGGAGCCCTTTACTACGGCGCCTCTTCTGCTCTTCCTCAAATCCTCCCCCCCCTCCCCCCCCCCCCCCCCCCCCCTTGAAGTGCCCGCCAAGAAGTGAGACAGTTAGTGCGTCATTTCCTATCCTCAGAAACCACTAATGGCCGGCAATAAAGAAAGCTTGCTGTAATAATTTATGGTCCTGGCAATCGTCTAATTTCTGAAAAAAAAAACTTCATATCCCACCAAACGTCGTGATCATAGACAAACGAAGTGTGATTACATCAGAATGATATACTGCACTGCAATATGTCGAGACGCCACGTTAAGATTCTTTATACTTTTATAATTTTTGTCTACTCCTTGCCTCGACCCCCTGTCCTACGGACGGCAGCTCGAATGTGAGCTTTCCAAGGCTTCAAACCACTTTCAGTTCTTAGCAGCAAAGCTGTCCCACAGCTTGTATTGTTTGCGGCAGCGCCCCATCAGGCATGCTGTAGCACTGGTGCACTGTGCTCAGCGTACGTATTTTAAATGTGTGCTGTCTGGCTTGTCCGGAAACTTCACTCTTGGCACAGTCAGCTTTCGAAAGCATACTCCCAAATATCACAACATCACTGGATGAGCTTCTGGTGTGGCTATAACCGGACTCGACCATAAAACACTGTGGTTTAGGCGCTCAGCAGATGACCCTCCGGTGACCACTTCTGGCAGCTTTCAGAACTGCTCCGCGTTGACCTTCTTTGCCCCACGATGGCTGCGAATGAAGACAAAAGTCTCTACCGTCAATACCACACCATCAAGGGACAGTTGTTGGAAAGCCAAAGCACCGTTAAGTAGAATGCATACATGTGAGCAAAAACGCATGGAAAAGACTTCTCTATGTTTAAGTTCGAGTGTACCTGGATATAAATAATATTCCTATTCTTGCTTTCAATGCCTTCTTAATGTTTGAAATATGACTAAAAAAACTTACCTGTCCTCGATTTTTTTTCCCCGGAATTCAAAATTTTAGGACATTTTACATCTCTACCTCAAGATTTTGTCCACGTCAATACACATGAACCTCAAACGTAACCACACTCGTTTGTTATGCTTCAGCTTATCGCGAGCTAATTGTTGATGTTAAGGGTGTCGCAGCTTTTGTGATCCGCGCGGCGCTCTGTAGTCAAGAATTTGTTATTATCAATACGTTTTTGCGTGCCAAAGGCTTTGGGGTACACGGAAATGAACCCGGAATAGCTCTGGACACTCGAGATTCTTAACCTACACTGATGTGTCGCTACACGTGCATTTCTGCTTTCCGAGGCCATCGAAATGCAGGAGTCGCGGCCACATTCGAGCTCGCGACGTTGTGCTCATCAAGAGAACGCCGAACAAATGGGCCAACGCGGCGGTCAACGTATGCAATGATTGAGTGAGGTCTTGATATTGAGTGCTTCAGGATATTCACGTATATTAGGTTTGCTTTTGGCCTTGGTCAACTTAATTTTTGGGCGCCTTTTGTTCCTACTAAAGAAAATAAAGGATAGATTGGCTCAGTGCTACTTTATCAGAACTGCGTAGAATACATATCGGGAACTATGTACACTGATGCACTGGTTAGCTGTGGTGCCGTAGAACAGTTAGTTATAACCAAAGATATGACAACGGTAACCGCGATTCCAAGTACAGCATAGTTTTGTGTTACTGATTTTCAGTGCGTGGGACCGAAAGAGTAAAAGCAGAACAATGTGGCGTGTACTGATGCGTGTGATGCTTGCCACTTCGGTACATAATGCAAGTATACAGTACACACAACAGAGTTCGTGAGGTATCACTGCCTTCATGCTGACCGTTACTATTGCACCACTTTCTGAATCAGCCATTTGTTGATGCACTTGACCTTTCGGAAGATGGAGCAGGTAAGAGCCCATGTGATCAGTGCAAACTTATTTTGCAGACTTTTCACATTAGATTTGCGTATGTGATTGCTTAGATTAGCAAACTGCAGCTAGACAGCGGGGAGCACAGGGATCGTATTGTGCCCATGGTGCGGGTGGACAGTTTCTTTTATTTTTTAGCGACACTTTCAGCGGCTCACTTGCGACCTCAAGAAAAAAAAAGCACTTGATATCCAGTAAAAAAAAACACGCACTGGTTGTCTAAGTCTCCATGTTGATTCCAGTATTGCGCGCTGAGCCACTTTTTTCTTCATTCCAGTGGAATAGGCACAATTGGTTCATCAATGATGACATCCTCGACATCGTTCTCCTCACTCACCGGAGTAGCACACTTGTAGCTGTGCATCCCAGGCGTCGGTGGGCTCGGTGGGGGGCTCTGCTCCAGGCTCAGGTCTTCGACTGAGCTCAGCAGCTCCTCCAGCAGCAGGTCGCCGCTTGTATCGCCTTTCAACATAGCCTCACAGCCCGAGTTTTCGTCTTCGTGATGGGCAGAAAAGGCGGCATCCGGATTTTCGGCGACGAGATTCGTCTTCGGTTCACCGCCGTGGCGTTCAGTGCAGCTCGGCGAAGCTGTAACGATGTTCGGTGTCGCCACAACACTGCATCCACTTTTACAGGTGCTCTCCGGTGGAGCGACCGCACCAGTATCTTTTTCCTCCGCGTTAGTCAAGTCGCCCATCGGTCGCCTGCAAGTCGATGACGGGGTCTTTGGCGAACCGGTGTTCATTTCTGCTACGTAACGAAGCACTTCGTCTTCACGGCTGCTCGTGCAAGGGGCTCCGTGCTCTGAATAGCGCGCGAAAGTTGCGAAGGAAAGACAAATTTTGCCCCCAGGTGTCTCTCCCAGATGCCTGCGTATTGAATCACTACCTCCTGAGATTTATCGTTTCGTAGAGCTTGACAAACCACGTAGCCTAAATACAGGAACCTGTAGGCTGGTATAGTTTAACAAAAAATGCACGGGAACGACGCGTAAATCCCATCATTTGGCTATGACAAGACCGGCGTAGATGAAAATTGTAGCTTTTAAGCGAAATAGTACAATTCTTAGATTTCGCGACGGAAAACTTGAAGTTATCTTGTTGATTTTGGCACGCTTCGCAGACATTTAATTGTATTAAAATTTCTGTGTTCGAACTTCAAAACTCAACTGTCGAAACAAATTTGGAAGGCAAAAAATTTTGTACCGCATCTCCTCACTTCGGTTCCGTGAACAGATCATGCATTAAAAAAGCTAGAAGTTGTGTGCACATACCAGACATCATTGCCGATTTCCATTAGAATCAGTACGCTTCGTTCTCCCCTCACCTCACAATAGGGTCGCCACCTGTACAGTAATACCTTTATCTGGACGTTTGGTTTCGGTTTGATGGGGTTTAACGTAAATAAGAGACTAAGGCTATGGGAGACGCTAGAGGGGAGGGCTCCGGATAATTTCGACCACCTGTGGATCTTTAACCTGCTGCGACATCGTACAGTACACGGGACTCTAGCGTTTCGCCTGCACCGAAATGCCACGCTGCAGCCGGGATCGAACCCAGTCTTTCAAGTCAGCAGCCAAGCACCAGAACCACTAAGACATAGCAGCCGCCTTTTTCTAAACGCGGCGCCCTTGTTGGGCTGCGGCAGTTGATGCCTGCCTGTGCGGCTGCTCGACGGGGTAAACCTGCTTACCGCTGAGCTCACTCTGGCTACCGCCTCAAAGCAGGTGCGTAATACACCTTGTCCTCTCTCCGTGGTGCCGAACGTGCCGTTAGATTCGACGGCACAAAGTTCAAGTCCTCAAGGAGCCGAAGCAGTGTTATAGAAGAAAGTCTTTAATATCCTCTGCTATATATGGTATCCTTTGGTATGGTATGGTTAGGTATGGCATGGTAGGGTATTTTATGGTATGGTAAGGAACGGTAGGGCTTGGTATGTCAAGTTAGAGTATGTGGAATAAGGCATGCTGTGATGTGCTATGGTGCGGTATGGGATGTAAAATGTGTAGTATAAGGTACCCAAGCTGCCCATGGTGAATGGCAGAAACCGCACTGCAGAGCTCTGGATTACATTTGACTAAATGGGGCTTTGTAACGTACGCCGACATGGCACAGCACGGGGGCGTGTTTGTATCTCATCTCCATCAAAGTGCGGCAGCAGCGGCATAGGTTCCATACCGCGATGTCGGGCTCAGCACACGAACGTCATAACCACTTAGCCACAGCCGCGTAGACTATTGGTTGGTAGGAAATGATTAGAAGGCTCTTATTGTAAATAATACAATAGACGTGAAGGTAGGTGCAGTACTTAGGATCGTTCTGACTTTTCCAAGCAGTATTGCGCTGCTCAGTTAGACAGGTGGAACCGCGAGAGGCGTCTAACGACGTCTAGGTGCCCTGCGCAGAGCGTGGGAGGCATGCCGCAGTGTGCTTGCACTTTTAGCCGAAGAGGAGAGGGGAGGATGAGGTGGCGACATTTCGTCAGCGTAGTTGTCGGTATGATCACGACGTTTCGGGTCGGGTTTATTCACTGGGAACCCGATTTGGATCACAGTATTCACTTCAATGTACAAAAGAAAAAGAATTCTGAAAATACTCCAAGACAGCTCAAGAATACTCCACTGAAGAAAAAAAAAAGTCCAGCATGCTCATTTTGAGGCAAGTCCCAACAAACTTGCAGTCATTACAAGGGGATGTCGTTAATTTGGTCTCCGATTGGGCAGTCTTCAAGGCTAGCGTCAAACTCCTCAAAAACTAAAAATTTGGCGCTTAGCGCAAGTGCACCGAACTCGAACGGAGAATCTTCCTCTTCGGTTTCGTAATCCCTGCCGTCCCCAACATCTTCGTTGCAAAGCTGGCTGGCCGTGTCCATGTCTGTGATCCCAGTGCTCGTGGTCGAGGGGTCCTCTTCTTCTAGCGCCTCAGGCAACGCGACAAGGTTCACAGTACTAGATGTGTTGCCGCGATCCTGTGGAGACTGTTTTGCTCGTAGATGTTGAGCTCACAACATCGATCTCTCAAGATCCGCTCTCGAGTGGCGTGTCGTGCAGAGATATTACTGCTATCTGCGAGGGCCTTCCTCGTAGTGCATCCCTTGCCGTGCATCTCGAATTTACACAAGGCAGAACAAATAGGCGATATTGAACAATGTGGTTCGGGGTTGGTTCCCAAACTCGCTCGGTGGGGGAGGGCTCTCAACTGCGTGCGCGAATGTCCTAGCCCGAAATCCGATGAAGAAAAAGAGAAAGTTGAGAGTTGAGATAAGCTACAGGTGGGCTTAGCCTTGCGGTTTTTGCCGGCATTTGCTCCACCGTAGCGACACCTAAAATAACTAAAAGACATAATCCGGCCCCGAAGTCACAAATACAAATAATAGTCACTCATGCTGTCCCCATCCCGAGACTAGGTCCGTGCGCACTAAGTACTTTAAAAGAAGATGTGAAGCCTCAATTCAGCAGAATTGCTTCCTGCGCGGGAAAACAATGTGCTGAACGGAGCCGTGAGGGAGTCCTGCCCTCTTCAGAGAACCGAATAACGCGCACGTTTCCGCGTTGTAAAGGCTACAGCACAGTAAGTAATATCCTATATTACCGCACACACTGTACGTTGAACATGATGTAAACGATGCCAGGCCCGTCTTTTACATCCAAGCAAAATGTTCTTGAGAGTCACGGTATCTCTTTTTATTTTGGCGCCCGCTTCATACGATCATAGCTACACTCTGCGCATTCACGCGGGGGAGGGAGGTCAGCAAGAATCGCAAACTGAGTTCTTTAAGGCAACCGGCTACCTCATCCAAGAACAATAGAAAAACGCCGTAACTGCTGGGCTGCTTTTGTAGCCATTTGTTGTGCATTTCGGCCTCTAAAGGCACACGCCGTACATCGCCAGTCAGGCATCGATCACAAGCAAAAAAACATAGGATTGTTGCAGGGTTGAGAACGAAAGGAATATCAGCACCGAAAATTTCATCTAATGCCATCGTTAGCGATATCATTAAGGGCGATACAACATCAAATATGCCCAAGCGGCTTGAAATTTGACCGAATGATTTTTCAGAGTTTTCGAAGCATTCTAGTGAGCTGCTGCCTGATCTAGCAACATTTGTGACGCAGAAGATAAAAAAATCCCCGTGAAGCATTGTCTTCTGCCCGCAGATGGCTATTTTCTTGTGCCGGCACGAAGTAATTAGAGATGTGGCCAATTACGGTCATCTAATGTTGAGCCTATACCAGAAGCAGAAATCGTAGGTCATAAGCAGTATGAATGAGTCGTATATTAACTGTTATATTATTCAGCTGTTCTATGAACTGCCGTTTTTCAACAGCCAAGTGCTCCCGCATATGGGACTAGACACGTGCTTTGCTGAAATCTCCGCTGATGTGCGCCGCGAAGAGCGTTGCGGTGGCTGTGCGTTGTTTATTGCCAAGTTGCTTGTCTGCCTGCCATCAGCTCGATAACTACAACCTCGAATTGGCATCAAAACATCCCTAGATTCAGTTTCGCGGCGCTAAAGAAGCAGCGGGTTATGACTGAAGAATGTGACGGCATCGTGGCTGCATGCATGCTTAGGAAATGATATGATAAGTAAAGTCATTTTCCTGATTTCTCCTTGACTTGCATTCTAATTTGGCCCAAATATGTAACTTTCGATGTTGATTTAAGAACTTGTTTGTTTGTTTGTTTATGGGGTTTGACGTCCCAAAGCGACTAAGGCTATGAGAGACGCCGTAGTGCAGGGCTCCGGAAATTTCGACCACCTGGGGTTCTTTAACGTGCACTGACATCGCAGAGTACACGGGCCTCGAATTTCTCCTCCAAAGAAATTCAGCCGCCGCGGCCGGGATCGAACCCGCGTCTTTCGGGCCAGCAGCCGAGCACCATAGCCACTGAGCCACCGCGGCGGCATGATTGAAGAACTAGAATTAACTTAGGCTGTCTGCTAAACGTATTGAACGGAACTGCCAACTCTATATATTGTACCGCAGTGGAGTGCTTCGGATGAATTTAGACCCCGTCGAGTTGTTAACGTGCGCTGTGGTCTTAACTGTCTCCATCTAAATACTGCCGCCGCGGCCGAGAACGAACACGAGACCTGGGGATGAGCAGCTGAACGACAAATCCATCGAGCCCTCGTCAAGGTGCTTCTTGTGATCAACAAAAAGGTGCTATCGAGGTCTGAAGTCCTGAGGACACGCGAACGGCGATTAGGCCCCGACGTGGCATGTATGCCAAAAAATCGCTGTTCCGTGATTTCACTATCCCATTCCGAGCCCGAGACCATGTCTTCATTAGAAACAAGGGTGTCCTAGAGGTATCGGCTGATCACAGCAGCGATTTGTTCGCTGCTCACGCGTCCTGGTGACAGTGATGGCCGGCTCAGGAAAGTGAACGACATTTTTGAAAAAAAAAACCTTTTTTTTTCTCGTTTATCCGGAGGGATGGAAAACGGGAAAAAATAAAACCTGACTCGGTCTAGAGGGCCCGCAAATGAGATGTAGAACAATAGACGACACGCGAAATTGCTTGGAGCACTGGGCACACAGTTTTCGGCCGCCATCTTGGCTCGGTCATTGCCATGGAGAAAAAAAAAACTAAGACTAAAGCGTCCGGTGATAACCTTGAAGCCTAGTCATTGCTGGTCCTAGTCATTGCACCAATTGCAGCTCCTTTCTTCTCGTTTAGTCAGCACCAGCTTGCTCTTTCTTGCCATGTAGTGAGCATCGCTTGAACTTTGCCACGGCAAGAATCGGTACTACAAGGTGCATCGTAAAGGAGGACTCTGTGCCTGTGTCATTGTGATGAGCACAATTACGCGCCGCCCCAAGCGTTGGACATTTTATGCTCTGTTTTATTTCCACGCTGTTTTATTTATTTCGTATCAGCAGCCTTCATTGAATACAAGGAAGCATTTGACTTTGTGGAAACCTCAGAAGTCGTGGAGGCATTCCGCAGTCAGGGTGTGGAAGGGTGTTATGTGCAAATATTGGAAGCTATCTATAACGACTGCACAGCTACCATAGTCCTCCATAAAGTCAGAAATAAAATTTGAATAAGGAAGGGTGTCAGGCAGGGAGACAGGATCTCGCCAGTGCTATTCTTCGCCTGTTTACAGGCGGTATTCCAAGGCCTGAATTGGGAACAGCTGGGGATAAGAGTTAATGGAGAATACCCAAATATACGTTACACGCTACAGGAAAGAAGCAAAACAGAAGTAGGCAGAAAACAGTGCTTCTGGGCTGCTTCCTTGATATGTTCATCGTTCCAGCTAAAACCACACTGTGCCACATCATCCTGAGGCTCACTGGAACAACTAGCATTTAAAATAAATTATCCCCACAAGGCGAAAAATTCACAACGCATGGGGCTTGCGAGACGGTCGAATATCTGAGTTTTGTATCTTCCCTATGAAAAGTGCGGCGCTACGCTCTTCAGTCGAGCGCCAAAATTCACTGCCTCGTAGTAGAGTTCTTAATTATTTTAAGACTTAAAGGAAACTTCTTAGACTGATGTCACAGGTGGCCAATCAAAGCGGGAAATTCAGCCGTAGCTTTACAACCACGCTCAATATCTACCGGGTGTTTCAGCGGACACTTTCAAAAATTTTCAAGAATAGGCTTATTAGGTTAAAATTATGGCTTTTGTGGCATAGTATTTATAAGCCTGGCGGACACCAAAAAACGGGTGAGTCATCTTTACTAGTAAGCTCGTCAATTAACTTCTAATAATTAACTTTCTAACTACTAGTGTTAGGCGCCCAGTTACAATTAGAGATCTGTAGCCGGTCGTTAGTAATAGCCATATAAATGTTTACAATTTAAAAAACGCGACTACCCTTGGCGCTGTGTCTCGAAAAATTATGCTTTTTGGACTAGTTACGTGCACTGGAGGAGTTGTTTTTCCTGCATGCTTTCGTAAGCGCATGTATTTTCGCGCGATGCAGACACACTATGGCGAGCCACAGCGGCAAGGGTAATTGCGTTTTCAAAATTTTAAAAGCTGATATCACTATTACTAACGACCGACTACAAATCTCTAATTACAATTAGGCGCCTAATAGCACTATATATTTAAAAAGTCAATTATTAAAGATTAGTTACCCCGCTTTCTACCTAAGGCGATTGACCGGTTTTCTTGTGTCCGCCAGCACTGGTAATGCTATGCCGCAAAAGCCATATTTTTACCCCAAAAAGCCGTTTTCGGAAATATTTGATAGTGTTTTCTGAAACACCCGGTACATGGCTCACCGGTGACCCAAGCTGAATTGACATTCCCCCGGGGGCCATGGGGATAGTTAAATATACTTTGAGCGTTGTTTATACATACATTCAGGAGTTAGCAGCATGGCACTTTTTTTTTTCTTGAGAGTTTCATGCTCAAAACACCAAGACACTTTAGAAAAATTAAGAAAGGAAATCAAATCATGCTTTTGTGTGATGTCTATTTGTTGGCGGCGGTAGCTCTCTCGTTGGTTACTCATGTTACTGGACATTCAGTGTGTTTTTAAAACGAAACATTGCTAGTCTCATTACGAGAAAAGCCGGAGGCGTGTGTGTACCCCCATTGTATGAACGGCAAGAAAAATAGGGTGACGTCATCGAAGGGACATATGAAGCACGTAGCAAACGGAGCGCCGCCACTTCAGACATTCCTGTGCAAGTCGTTCGTCCAGTATACTTGCACTGGCCGACCGCATGTGGCATCAGTTTTCCCGACATTCGTACAAAAATTTCGGAAACCGTTGGCTGTACAGCGTTCCGGGTGGTTTCACACAATTTCTCATTGCATGTTTTTTTACTCGACATATTTGCCATTACGCATAACGTAAAGGGAAAGAAAGTTATAAGAAGTAGTGTAAACATGCCTCACTTAAAGAGTGGCAAAAGTTCACGATAAAGCGATTATCGTGAGTCCACTTGCGATAGTCTCCTGCAACGTCCCATCGCTGGCCTACCTTCTTTAGGAAGCGTCGTCTCACGGAAGCTGTAGCCGGGCAAGTCCACAGCAAGTGTTTTTCGTCACACTGGTCTGGCGCACCACCCTAATGGGGACACTTGTCAGTCACATCGAAACGTTTGTCATGCCACCGATGACGCACAGGAGTCAGAGCCACTCCTGCCCGATTCCGGCGCACAGATACCTCCTCCTCTCGAGTGAGACTACGGGGGAGAGGGAACGAACACGGAGGAATTAGAGCCCGTGTTCGCTGACGCAAAGCCTCTTTCTGGGAAACATGGGACAGGAACGAATCTGGGGAAGAGGGGAAGGTGGCGGGATGTCTGATGTGTCAAGGTGTGTCATTTCATCCACATGAATAATATGGGGATCCTGGGCATGGCTCCGAATCCAGTGTACGCGCACAGGGCAGGGGTATTTTGTGCAAAGTTGGTGAATGGATTGTGTAACTTGGAATGTGCGCCGGACAGCCTTAAGCTGCTTAAGGGCGGCAAGGGAGTCGGTGTAATTGTGAGCAATATCGAAAGCGGGTACGAGTGGAAGGGTAGCAATGACATTGTGTTTCATTTGAAGCTCCAAGGCAAGGGGGAGTAAGTATCCGTGCTATAAGTAGCGCGGGAATTAAGATGAGGATGGGAGGGACTGTAAACTGCGGTGACTCCCTGCAGTGCTGTGTGCGATTCATCAGTGAATATATTATGCACCCTGCAGGAAGATGCGCGGCTGATATCGGCGTCGAAGCAGAGAGGAGCGATTGTCTGTGAGTTGACAGTATGACCATGGAGGAAGATTCTGTAAAGGATGAAGCTGAAGAGAGATCTTGTGTGCTCTGTTTGGCTCACGCTGGTCGATATTTCACTTAATGTATTAAGTTGAGCGTACTTTTGCAGAATGGATATGGGTGTGATACGAGGAAGATAAATTATGGCACGCATAGCCTCCCGATTGATTGATTCAAGCGAGTCCCACTGTCGACGGGTGAGGCGATGAAATTGGGCCTGGTACACTATCCGCGGCTGGAGGATGGAGCGCACAAGCTGACGGGCAGTATCAATACGCGCTCCCCCAGAGCGCATAGCTATGCGTCGAATCAGACCGAGTAGCGTGAGCCGATTTACGGGTCACGTTTAGCCACGGAGTCCCAGCCCCTGATGTATGAAGTAAAAGACCTAGAACACGCTCACTTTCTACTTGAGGAGTTTGAAAACTGTTTACCGTGAAGGCAATGGGGCTGCTTTCCGTAAGCCTCTTCTCTTTCCAACGCGAATGAAACATGATTTATCACACGAGTGGATCAGACCCAAAGGAGCTAGGCGTGATATAAAGTCATCGAGTGCTTGCTGTAGCGCCGACTGTGGCACAGACGCATCTGGATGACAAGACCACAAGGTTATGTCGTCAGCATACGCCAGGACGCGTACAGAAGGGTTTTTCTCTAGGACTCGGACAAGAGGTATAAAAGTTACGTTAAATATTGTGGGGGTGAGGACGGAGCCCTGGGGTATACACCGCGTTGCATATACCTTACATGTGCTAGTCAAGTTGGAGGCTAGCTTGTGACAGGGATACGAGCCGATGGCATATGCAGCTTCAATTGTACGCATTTCCGGACTTTACCATCAAAACTGTATTGCAACCGTCAGCCGTTGAGCATTCCGCGCGGTGTCAAACACGAGCGTGTGTGTGTGTGGGTGGCCTCATACACCATCGTTGCATTTGATTGCAGCCGGTGGTGTGTGTGCTCGTACAATTAGCAGTGAACCATCCAAGACATCGGCAACACCCGAAGTGAAACGAGACTGTTCGTGCAAAAAACGAAACGCCGAGAAGCACAACAGTGGTAAAATACTGGCAGCCGTGATAAGAGGGCAGGGCTCGGTCCGAAAGTTTGTAATCTGGTGCGCAACCAATACGCAAGCACGAAGTCGTAGAGAAGAACTTTCAAGCATGTAAAAACAATACTAGTAAGCAATGTACCCAGGGACAGTAATGTTTTGGCATCCCCTCACCAAAGCAGTCGTAAGTGTCCCTGCCGTTTTTTTTTTTTCCATAGGAACTTCAGGTGCATACAATTAATAGTTTTCCTTCCTGTTTTATTACTGCAGGTGTAAAAACATGCTACCGAAGAAATCAACAACATATTCGCCTGCAAAGGCAATGCTCGAATGTTTTGGTTTTAGGTGCGCAGAAATTGTTTATGGAATGTGGGGCTCGCCATGCCACTTTTTGCGCAAAATTTCGCACCAACATACCACAACAAAACCAGCACGAATTTTATCCTTTGATAGTTTACACGAGATTAAATATAGCCTACCTATATGTTCCTCCCAGTCAAGCGAGCTTTTTTTATAAGAAAAGAACCACTTCAAGTGGTAGACAATGCAAAAAAAAATTATTTTCTTTTGAAGTACTCCTCCCTGAGAAATGAATGTATAAAATTTTCTTATAAAAACTTGAGCAGTAATGCACCTCTTTACAGGCGGTACTGGTGCTAAGTCTTACGAGCAAGACCGGTCAGGCTGCTAACTGCCAGTTGTTTCTGTATTCCAGTACTAAAGAGTCTACCGTAGCGACAGCACTGGAGGGCTCAGGCGGACCTTCGTGTGTTCACATTGTATCTGTCATGTTAATAACCGATTACTTTTCTTGCACCCTAGCATCTTTTATAGCTTGCTACTGTCTACTGGCACCATTGATTTTGTTACTCGAGGTTAATAGCTTCGTAGATATCATGTGAAGCCGAAGCATTGCATGGGTGTTTCATCCAAGCAGAGGTGAAGAAGGGCATTGTTTAGGAAGCAGTTCTGCATCGATTGAAGTCGTCATGAGACGTCATGCATATATCTAGCGACAACTTGCATTTCAACAGAAAGAGGGAAAGAGAATGCCAGAAGGAGCGTAAAGGTCAGCCGGAGGAACAGGTGTCATGAACACTCGATATGCACCGGAAAAAGTAGAGGAGCTAGTTAAGTTCAGACAGAAGTGGTGTCAATATTTCACTGGAGTTCATGATTACCCGCACACTGCTTGCGTCGTCGCCACTGGCCCCGAATGACGACGACCGAAAACTCGGGCATGGGAGCCGAATGGGCGTAACCGGCCGTCCGCCGACAGGTCGCTGTGGAGGTGCACCCGGCTAGCTTCGAAAATTCTCACCTCAAGCTACATGACTACGCAGGCATACGATATTGAGAGGGTAGCAGCTAGGGCGCGAGACACGCGCTCGCGCGTTACGTTCGCATTGTGGAACCCTGTACTAAACCCCTGCAGCTTTTCCTTTGTGCCTGTGTACCGAAGGTATTGCGAAGCTGGTCTCTTCAACATCTGTTGTCGGTATTAGGAAGTATCACATGCCGAAATGGGAATGAGTAGGTGATTGCATCAGCTCGTCGCATGATGTGAAAGGTATCCTGAACCAACTTGAGAGTTAGCACATTCGGAGGAGGCTAAATACGTCGCCGTATGTATCTCGGACAAGTTACAGCTGGGTCCTATCAGCGCCACATAGCCTGACGGTGGAAGGTCGAAATGAATTCACACTACGGCTTTTCCATCTGATTTATGGTTTCACAGAGGAGCCACCCTTGTGACATCAGTAACGCTTTTCATGACTGTGGCGACACCAATATTTGCTACGGACACAAGCGTCCTCCCAGAGCCTTAATAAGCGAAACGTAAGGGATGTCAACTGGAAAGTGGGGGAGATAAAGCCGAATTCTGTTCCTATGTCACTGTCATCATCATCATCGTCACCATCATCGTCAGCCTGACTACGCCCACTGCAGCGCAAAGGTCTCTCCCATGTCTCTCCATTTAACCCCGTCCTCTGCCCGTTGCGGCCATCGTATCCCCGCAAATTTCTTAACCTCATTCGCCCACTTAACTTTCTGCCGCCTCCTGCTACGCTTGCGTTCTCTAGGATCCCAAACATTGCCCTTAAGGACCAGCGGTTATGTTGCCCTCGCATTACATGCACTGCCCAAGCCCATTTCTTGCGGTTGATTTCGAATAGGATGTCATTAACCAGCGTTAATGTCAGCGACTAGGATGTCAATAACCCTCACCGACTCTGCCCACTTCCGATCTATTAACGTTAAACCTCTCATTTTTCTTTCCATAGCCCGCTGCGTTGCCCTTAAGTTAAGCTGAACCCTTTTTCTTCTTTTGTTAACCTCCGCGTTTCTGCCTCATAGGTGACTACCGGTAAGATACAGCTGTTGTATACTTTTCTATTGAGGGATATTGGTAAACTGCCATTTACGATCTGAGAGAACCTGCCCTATGCGTTCAACCCCATTCTTATTTTTCTAGTTATTTCCCTGTCATGATCGGGATCATCGGTCACTACCAGCCCTAAGTAGACATAGTCTCTTACTACTTCCAGCACCTTGCTAAAAATAACGAACTGCTGTTCACTTCCTAGACTGTTGAACATTGCTTTGGTTTCCTGCATGTTAATATTTAGCCGAAGCGTTCGGCTCTGCCTGTCTGACACATCGATCATGCTTTGCATTTAATGTCCTGAGCGACTTAGCAAGGGAATGTCATCAGCGAATCGCAGACTACTTAAGTATTCTATATTAACTCTAATCACCAACTGCACCAAATTCAGGCCCCGGAATACCTTCTGTAAACAAGCGCTTGATAGCATTGGCGAGGTCGTGTCTACCTGCCTGACACCCTTCCTTATTGGAATTTTATAGCTGACTTTATTGGCTACTATGGTAGCCCTGCAGTAGATATAATCTCCCCAGATATAATCTCCATCCCCACAAACCTTATCCAGTGAGGCTAGGTTAGCAGTGCTGTTGGAGGAATGAGCGGGTATTCAGTGGGATGTCACTGCAATGACCTCATTTACGCATGGGCTCGAGCGTTCCGCATTATAATCGCTGTTTAATTTCCAAAAGGAAAAAAAAATCACTTAGTAGGGCAGTCAGTGGGCATCGTGCTGCAGCAAGCTACTTCTGCAAAGTTTCGTGCGCATCGGCGTTAGCAGTTGCTGGTGCTGCAGTATGACCACACAGGAACCTCGGCCAACTGCGAGATGCCTTCCCTTTGACTACAATACGAGATGGGCAACCGCGCTTTTCAACGCCAATGTTGCACAGCCCGACGCAGTAGCTAGTGTTGGGTTCCCTTTTATTTACTTCGAGCGCCACGCCACATTTTGAACGAGATATTAGAGGAGTGTGAAGCATATACTGCGCTGTTAAAGGGCAACTGCATAGGTTTTAGAAGTCGACGAGGTTAAAGGGGTCGAACGTGTGGAACTTGCAGGTACAGCATGCGAAGTCCTTTTCGGATAGCGTATGAAATTGTACGTAATCGACGAATAACATCGCGATGGCCTTCACGCTTCTCCGCAGCGCACGGCGCTAAGTGGTGGGCGCATGATGATGTCATAGACGGTATATTTGTTTGTTTATGGGGTTTAACGTCCCTAAGCGACTAAGGCTATGAGAGACGCCGTAGTGGAGGGCTCCGGAAATTTCGACCACCTGGGGTTCTTTAACGTGCACTGACATCGCACAGTACACGGGCCTCTAGAATTTCTCCTCCAAAGAAATTCAACCGCCACGGCCGGGATCGAACCCGCGTCTTTCGGGTCAGCAGCCGAGCACCATAACCACTGAGCCACCGCGGCGGCTGGTCGAAGGTATAGGTAGATTTACAACGTGGAAACACTTACTTTAAAGGAAAAAAAAAACCAGCGCAACCGAAGGTAAAACCCAGGGAGAGTTGCTTGGCGGCCTCAAACAAGGCACGGCGGGGTGTGTTTGTCGCCAGCGGTATTTTCAAATCTTGCCGTTCCCGACGTCACACGAAGCTTGCCCGCACTCCTTTTTTGCACTAAGAAGAAGCCTAACACTCACTCGTCGATTGCGTGACTTGGCATGCTTTACTTGGCATGCTTGGCATGCTTTACCTAACCTATATAGATTTGAATCCGTGAATTTCACAGCATTCATAAAATGTGGTGCAGTTGCCCCTTATCGGTCGGATTTACAAGCGACAGCCTGCTTTTATTACTGATAATATTGCAAGCAAAGGCGCATTTGTTTTGTCAACTTTTCTTTTGCGACATTGTAGTGGCCTGTCCTGCACCCTTGAAAAGATCGTTTGACTGAAGAAAGAGCCTACAGCAGTTGCTGCATGGGCTTGATACGCTGGTCAAACCGCGTGTGCAGGTGTCTAGTTAGCATACTGGCTTCCAACATGCCTATCTTTAAAGACTGAATGGTTTTTTGGCGGATTAAATTGTTGCCGTTAATAAAATCGCTAATAACGATAGTAAAATCGCTAATAAATTGAATCTCGACAAATTTACACACAGAGAATTTTGCAATAATGAGCGCTTGGTTAGCTTGCAGTGAAGTTTAATGCACCCTGGACAAAAAGTTGGAAGTGATTTTTGTGGGTATTTAAACACACAACAAATGCCTCACTTCTCGGTGGCCACCTCAAATGTGCCGAGAGGAAACTGATGACAGAAGAAGTGAAAGAAGGTATAGAGAAAGAGGGGTCGCACTGAAGGGCGTGGGAGTAGTTATGACCAGCTGAGGTTTAATGTAACGTGCACTGATATCGCACAGAACATGGGTGAACGAAGGAGTTTGGTAGCTGTAGAGCACCGATTGCATAGATAGCCCACGATTTGGCGGTAAAGTAAGAAAAGATCTTCATTGCGACCGGAAAATATGCTTGAGGAACGGAACCGTGTGCCGGCTGGAAAATTTTGCCCATCTGATTGCATACTTTGTGGTTAATATACATGTCGATATGTTCACGCCTTAGCGCCTATGCAATTTCGAAGGTTCATAAATGCACGAAATTTGCTTATCATTCCGATAAAAGGCAAAAAAAAAAGCCTAGGCCTTATCGTAATATGAACACAAATCACCTAGCAAGGTATGTGAAAAGTCAGCCAGTAAGTGAGAGCTGTAAACAGGTCGGAGCCCTTATGAACACCTCACATTGCCGTTGAAGTTCATTAAAACGTTTGCGCTCAGTAAACAGAAAAAAAAAACAGAGATAAACTGAGACATACTTTGTGCCCGCACGCATGGTAGTATCCTCGGAGAGTGCATATCGTAGCGCAACAGCGCGTCGGGACTTAACTTTTCACATGAAGCGCAGCTGTCTTTATGCAACGCCGAACACCAGTTTTTGTTTTACCGACCGAGCCAACGTGGCAGGCCTAGTTGTCGTAGCGCCAAGAGAAGCTGCTTCGCATTTTGTACGCCATCTGTTATTCCAGAGTGTGATGGGCGTCTGAGTGCAAAAAAAAAGAAACGCGATAAATAGCGCTTGATTTAGTATCATGTTTCACTTCCAAAATAATTCAGGGTATGGCCATCACATCATACTTGCCTTTCAGTTGGTAAGTAAGGCCTAAACGGGAAATTATGCGCAGGTGTGTTCTAAATAAATTAGCCTGTACACTGGGTAAGGTTTTTAGAAGTATATTTCTTAATCAGCTGCCACTCCTCCGCTGCCACTCCTCCGCTGCCACTTATCTATGGCTAAAAAATTTTGCTTAAAGAAATTTGCTTCCCTGCCAATAGACCGACCGCGGCGGCCGCGTTCATGTGGAAGCTAAACGCAAAAGACGCCCGTGTGCTGTCTTATGTCAGTGCACGGTAAATATTCCTAGGTGGTCTAAATTATTCCGGAGCCCTTCACTACGGCGCCTCTTCTGCTCTTCTTCAAATCCTCCCCTCCCCCTCTACCTTGAGGTCCCCACGAAGAAGTGAGACAGTTAGTGCGTCATTTGCTATCCTCAGAAACCACTAATTGCCGACAATAAAGAAAGCTTGCTTTAATAATATATGGTAATCGATATCGTCTAATAACTGAAAATAAAACTTTATAGCCCCTCAAACGTCGTGATCATAGACAAACGAAAGGTGATTACATCAGAATGCTCTACCACACTGCAATATGTGCAGACACCGCGTTAAGATTCTTTATACTTTCATCATTTTTTTTCTACCCTTTGCCTCGACACCTTGTCCTAATGACGGCACCTCGAATGTGAGCCTTCCAAGGCTTCAAACCAGTTTCGGTTCTTAGCAGCAAAACTATCGCACAGCCTATATTTTTTGTGGCAGTGTCCCATCAGGCATGCTCTAGCACTGGTGCACTGTGCTCAGTGTACGTGTTGTGAATGTGCGCTGGCCGGCTTGTCTGGGAACTTCACTCTTGGCGAAGTCAGCTTTCGACAGCATACTCCCAAATATCACAACATCACTGGATGAGCTTCTGGGGTGACTATAACCGGACTGGACCATTCAAACACTGTGGTTTAGAGGCTCAGCAGATGACCCTCCAGTGACCACGTCTGGCAACTTTCACAACTGCTCCGCGTGTACCTTCTTGGCCTCACGACGGGTGCGAATGAAGACAAAAGTCTCCACCGTCAATACCACCCCATCAAGTGACAGTTCTTGGAAAGGCAAAGCATCGTTCAGTAGTATGCATACATGTGAATAAGAACGAATGAAAAAGACTTCTCTATGTCAAGCTCTAGTGTACCTGGATCTAAATAGTCTTCAAATTCTTTTCCTGAGCACCTTCCCAATGTTTCAAATATTACTAAAGAAACTTACCTGTCCTTGTTTTTTTTTACTTCTGCAGAATTCAAAATTTTAGGGAATTTTACATCTCTACCTTAAGTTTTTGTCCCCAAGAGTACACACGACCCTCAAAAGTAAACAGCTGCGTTTGTCATGCTTCAGCTTTTCGCAAGCTTTATGTTAAGGGTGTCCCAGCTTTTGTGATGCGCACGGCGGTCTCTAGGAAAGGATTTGTTATTATAAATACGTTTTTTCGTGGCAAAGGCTTTGGGGAACACGGAAATAGACCCGGAAAAGCTGTGTACCTCCGAGATTCTTAACCTACACTGATGTGCCGGTACACGTGCGTTTCTGCTTTTCGCTGCCATCGAAATGCGGGAGTCGCAGCCACATTCGAACTCGCGATCTTGTGCTCATCAAGAGAACGCCGCACATATGGGCCAACGCGGCGGTCAACGTATGCAGTGATTGTGTGAGGTCTTGATATTGAGTGCTTCAGGATATTCACGTTCCTTACGTTTGCTTTTGGCTTTGGTCAGCTTAATATTTGGGCAGCTTTTGTTCCTATCGAAGATAACGGATAGATTAGCCCAGTGCTACTTTATTAGAACTGCGCGGCATACATATCGGGAACTAGGTACACTGATGCACTGGTTAGCTGTGCTGCAGTAGAACACTTAGTTATAACCAAAGGTATGATGACGGTAACTGTGATTCCAAGTAGAGCATAGTTTTATTTCTGTTAATTGTTTTCAGCACGTGGGACCTAAAGAATAAAAGCAGAACAATGTGTCGTGTACTGATGCGTGTGATGGCTGCCACTTCGGTACATAATGCAAGTATACGGTACATACAGCAGAGTTCGTGAGGTATCACTGCTTTCATGCTGACCGTTACTATTGCACCACTTTCAGAATCAGCCATTTGTTGATGGAATTGACCTTTCTGAAGATGGAGCACGTAAGAGCACATGTGATCAGTGCAAACTAATTTTGCAGACTTTTCACATTAGATTTGCGTGCGTGACTGCTTAGATTAGCAAACTGCAGCTAGAGAGCGTGGAACACAGGAATCGTATTGCGCCCATTGTGCGAGTGGAAAGTTTTTTTTATTATTAGCAACATGTCAAGCGATTCACTTGCGACCTCAAGAAAAAAAAAACACTTCACATCCAGCAAAAAAAAAAAAAACACGCACTGCATGGTACTATATGTCTCCATGTTTCTTCCAGTACTGCTTGCTGAGCCACGTTTTTCTTTACTCAAGAGGAATCGGATGGATTTCTTCATCAATTGGCAAGTCCTCCAGTTCGTTCTCTTCACTCACCGGAGTTGCACAGCCGTAGCTGTGCATTCCAGGTGTGGGTGGGCTCGGTGGGGGGCTGTGCTCCAGGCTGAGCTCTTCGACTTCGCTCAGCAGCTCCTCCAGCTGCAGGTCGCCGCTTGAATCGCCTTTCAACATGGCCTCACAGCCACTGCTGTCGTCTTTACCATGGCTCGAAAAGGTGGAATCTGGCCTTGCGGCTGGGAGACCTATCTTCTGTTTATCACCGGAGCGTCCGTCCGAGCTTGGCGCAGCTGCAAGGCTCCTCGGGTTCTGTACATCGTTTGGACCACTTTCCCAGGTGCACTGGGCCGGAGCGGCGACGGCGCGTTCTTGGGGCACCGTGTCTGTGAGGTCGCCGATAGTTGGCCGTGATGCTGATGACGGAGACTTTGATAACTCGCCTTCCATGGCTGCTGCCTAGCTCAACACTTCGTTGTCACCGCTGCTCGTGTAAACGCGCGATGCTTCGTTGCACGAGCAAGGGGCTCCGTGCTCTGCCTAGCGCGCGGAAGTTGCGAAGGAAAGCCAAATTTTGCCCATAGGTGTCTCTCCCGGATGCCTGCGTATGGAGGCACTACCTCATATTTATGGCAGCATCGAGCTTGAGAAACCACGTAGTGTCATTACAGGAACTTGTATAAATGCCTCCATTTCACAATGACTGGACTGGTGTAGATTAAAATTGTAGTTTTTTAAATGAAATAGCACAATTCTTACACATCTAGACGAAAACCTTGAGCAAGGTATCTTGTTAATTTTGGCAAGCTTTGGAGACTTTTAAACCAATTGAATTTTTTGCGTTCCAACATTAAAATTCAGCAGTCGAAACAACTTGGGAAGGCTGTAAATTCGGTACCGCATCTCCTCACTGCGGTTCCGTGAACAGATCATGCATTAAAAAAGATCAGTGCGGGGCACATACCAGACATCATTAACGACTTTCAATAAAATCGCTTCGCTCTACCCTCACCTCGCAAGAGGGTCGCCACCTTTAAAGCTATTCCTTTATCTGGATGTTTGGTTACGGTTTTATGGGATCTAACGTCCGCAAGCTACTCAGACTATGAGGGACACCGGAAGGGAAGAGCTCGGGGCAATATGGACCACCTGTGGATCTTTAACCTGCTTCGACATTGTACAGTACACGGGCCTCTAATTTTGCCTGCATCAAAATGCAATCGCCGCGGCCGGTATCGAACCCGCGTCTTTAAAGTCAGCAGCCGAACACCGTAAGCACTGAGCCACAGCGGCGGCCTTTTTATAAAGGGGGCCTTTTGTTGGGCTGCGGCAGTTGATGCCAGCCTGTGCAGCAGCTCGGCGGGGTAGAATCTGCGTACCGTTGAGCTCACTCTGGCTACCGCTTCAGAACAGGCTCGCGATACCCCTTGTTGTTCTCTTTACGTGGTGCTGAACGTGGCTTTTAATTCGGCGGCACAAAGTTAAAATCCTCAAGAAGTCGGGACAATCATGTACAAAAACGTCTTTAATATTTTCTGCTATGGTATGGTATGGCATGGTATGGTATGGTATGATATAGTATGGTATGGCATTTTTTGGTATGATATATTTTGTGGCAGGGAACGGTAGGGTATGGCAGGATAAGTTAGTGTATATGGTATATGGCTTGCTGTGATTTGCTATGCTGCGGTATGGGATGTAGAATGTGGGGTATAAGGTACCTAAGCTGCCCATAGTCAATGACAGAAACCGTACTGCAGAGCTCTGGATTGGGGCTTTGTAACGTGCGCTGACTTGGTACAGCACAGGGGCGTGTTTGTATCTCTACTTCATCAAAGTGCGGCCGCAGCGGCATAGGTTCCATACCGGGACGTTGGTCTCAGTATATGAACGTCATAACCACTTAGCCACAGCCGCGTGCACTACTGGCTGTTAGGGAATAATTAGAAGGCTCTTACTGTACGCAAATAAGAAAATAGATGCGAAGGCTGGTGCAGCATATTTATCCTATTTGGGGGCCATCGTTCTGCCTTTTCCAAGCAGTATTGCGCCGTTGAGTTAGACAGGTGGAACCGCGAGCCGAGTCTAACGGCTTCCAGCGGCGCTGCGTCGAGCGTGGGAAGAATGCCGAGTAGTGCTTGTACTTTTCGCAGAAGAGGGGAGGGGAGGATGAGGTGGCGACATTTCGTCGGCGTAGTTGCCTTTATGATCAGCACGTTTAGGGTCGGGTTTAATCGCTGGGAACACGATTTGGATCACAGCATTCGCTTTATTGTACAAAAGAAAAAGAATGCTGAAAATACACCAAGTCAGCTCAAGAATACTTCACTGCACAAAAAAAAAAAGTCCAGTATGCTCATTTTGAGGCAAGTCCCATCAAACGTGCAGTCATTCCAAGGGGATGTCGGCAATTTGGTCTCCAACTGAGCAGCCTTCAAAGCTTGCGTCGAACTCTTCAAAAACTAACTATTTCGCGATTTGCACAAGTACAGCGAACTCAGGCGAGGAATTCTCTTCTTCGGTTCCGTCATCCCTGACGGCCCCAACATCTTCGTTGCAAAGCTGGCTGGCCGTGTCCATGTCTGTTATCGCAGTGCTCGTGGTCGAGGGGTCCTCTCGTTCTACCACCTCAGGCAGCATGACTTGGTTCAGAGTAGCAGATGTGTCGCCGCATTCCTGTGGACACTGTTTTGCTCGTAGATCAGCATCGAGCTGCATTCGGAGATCCGCTCTCGAGCGGCGGGTCGTGCAGAGATATTACTGGTATCTCTGAGGGCTTTCCTCGTAGTGCATTCTTTGACGTGCATCTCGAGGTTATACAAGGCAGAACACATAGGCGATATTCAATGAGATGGTTCGGGGGTGGTTCCCCAACTCGCTCGGTGGGGGAGGGCTCTCAAATGCGTACGCGAATGTCCTAGCCCGAAATCCGATGAAGAAAAAGAGAAAGTTGAGAGTTGAGATAAGCTACAGGTGGGCTTAGCCTTGCGGTTTCTGCCGGCATTTGCTCCACCGTAGCGACACCTACAATAACTAAAAGACATAATCCGGCCCCGAACTCACAAATACAAATAATAGTCACTCATGCTGTCCCCATCCCGAGACTAGGTCCGTGCCCACTAAGTACTTTAAAAGAAGACCTGAAGCCTCAATTCAGCAGAATTGGTTTTTGCGCGGGAAAACAATGTGCTGAACGGAGCTGTGAGGGAGTCCTGCCCTCTTCAGAGAACCGAATAACGCGCACCTTTCCGCGTTGTGGAGACTGCATCCCAATAAGCAATGTCCTATATAACTGCACACACCACACGTTGAACATGATGGAAACGACGCCAGGCCCGTCTTTTACGTCCACGCAAAATGCTCTTGAGAGTCACGGTATCGCTATTTATTTTGGCGCCCGCTTGATAGGGCCATAGCCACAATCTTCGTATTCACGGGAGTGGGAGGTCAGCAAGAGGCAACCGGCTACCTCATCGAAGCACAACAGAAAAATTACGAGGAACTTGAGCAGCTAAAGTGCTGAAAGGCGAAAGCCTGAGTGCTGCATTCTGCTACGCGATTGCTCACTTCACATTCTGTTGGTGCATTAATTAACTGCCAATTAATGACGCTTAATCTTTGCCTTTAGGAGTGGAACGCGACAGCGTGTTGTAGCGCTGCCAGGGAGTCCACGGAATGCCATCACCTGTTCGGCGCGATGCGTTGCCCTTTGAACGTAACGCTTTTTGAGGAAAGGAAATGGCGCTGTAATTCTGTCACCTCGGTGGATACCTGAACCGCACCGTACAGAAAGAGAGGAGGTGGAGTGAAAAAAAAAAGAGAAAGAGTGGCCGTAATGAAGAAAATGCAAATTGTATTTGAGGAAAGGAAATTACGGAGTAACTGTCTCACATATCTCGATGGACACCAGTCGAAAATTGCATTGAGGAATGGAAATGACGCAGTAACTGTCTCACATATTTCGGTGGACACCCTTCAAAATTTGCACGCAGTGACGTCACGACCATTTCGCCCAATCTGAAACGTGGACAAATTTGCTAACACGTCTTGGTCACGACAGTATGAGCCATTAAAGGCTTTCGCCTTAAAATGCCGTAGCTGCATGGGTTGCTTTTGTAGCCATTTGATATGTAGTTTCGGGCGCCTAAAGGCACACGCTGTACATCGCCAGTCAGGGATCGAACACAAGCAAAAAACATAGGATTGTCGCAGGGTTTAGAACGGAAGGAATATCAGCACCGTAAATTTTATCTAATGCCATCGTTAGGTATATCATTAAGGGCGATACAGCATCAACTATGCCCAAACGCCTTGAAATTTAACGGAATTACTCCTCGGAATTCTTACGGAGTATTATTTTGAGCTACTGCCTGATCTAGCAACATTTGTGCCGCTTAACATAAAGAAAGCCCAAGAAAGCATCGTCTGCTGCCCGCAGATGGCCGTTTTCATGTGCTGGCACGAAGTCTTTAGAGATGTGGCCATTTACAGTCAGCTCATGTTGAGCCTATACAAGAAGCAGAAATCGCTGGTCATAAGCAGTATGAATACGTCATATATTGACTAGTATATTCTTCACGTGTTATGTGAACTGCCGTTTTTGAACAACCGGGTGCTCCCGCATATGGCACTCGACACGTGCCTTGCTTTTATCTCCGGTGATGTGCGCAGCGAAGAGCGCTGAGGTGGTTGTGCGTTGTCGACTGCCAAGTTGCTGGTCAGCCTGCCATCAGATCGATAACTGAAACCTCGAATTGGCATGAAAGGTGCCCTAGATTCACTTTTGCAGCGCTAAAGAAGCGCAGGAACTAAAGAATGTGACGGCGTCGCGGCTGCATGCATGCTTAGAAGGGGACGTGATAATTAAAGCCATTTTTTCAGATTTTTCATGAATTCTAACCGAATTTGGCCAAATATGAAACTTTTGATGTTGATTTCAGAACTCGATTAAGTTTAGGCTGGCTTCTAAACGTGCTTAGAGGAACTGCCAACTTGATATGCTGTACCACAGTGAAGTGCTCCAGAAGAACACACACCCCTGGAGTTGTTAACGGGCAAAAGGGTTGAGAATTGGGAGGGTTGGTACGAATTCATACGGCTGTGGCGCCACAAGAACAGGGAAGTAGAGTGGGTGACGACGACACAAGTGCTAACTAACAACCGAAAAAATTTATTAAAAGCCCAGAATATATTGAAAAGACCAACGGTTACATGCGCAGTCCAGAATAAGGATACAAAAGCGCCAGGCAATTACACGTGGTACGGCCCCACGAACCTAACTGATACCATAGTTCAATGCTCTTTCAAGATAATCAACCTCAGCGTCAAGTACCAGCAATGACGGCGACCTCACGCATTCATCAGCTGACTTCCTTGTATGGAAGGCCTCCATAATCTCCCGGGAAGTCTTATCTTTACGTTCCAGAGAACGCTCGTTGGAATGAAGAATGGGACACACTTGTGGCTTTTGACATGCTTGGTCAGCTGCGTCGCCAAATCTCCGCCAAGTGACCTGGCATGCTCCTGGAGGCGTACATTCAGACAGCGTCCCGTCTGCCGCGTGTAATGTGGATCGCATGTCAGGGGAATGGTATAGACTACTCCGCAAGCACAGTCCACAAACGCATTGGAGTATTTCACACCACAAGCCTTTCTTCTCTCCCGCGGTGCATCACACCTCTCAATGGCGGCACATATCCGCCCTAGCTTATTCTTAGCCGAAAACACCATGTCCACCTTATAACGGCGAGCCACCTTCTCAAGGCTGTGAGACACTGCATGGATGTAAAGGATGGAGGCGAGCTTTTTCCTTCCCTGTGCGCCCTCTTTATTTGACCTAGTCCCCATTAGAGTTTGCTTCTTTACCATAAGAATCCGTTGCGACACCGAAGCCAGTACAGCGGCTGGGAACCCTGAGTTTTTTAGTCTGCCCACCTTACCGGCGGACGCATTGTCAATCGGATGGAAACAGGACTTTGTGAAAGCCGGGTGCAAAGCATTGAACGCAATGCCATTCTTAATCAAGTTAGAATGACCGGAAGAAAAATTCAACAAAGGTTTGTTTGACCCTGGTGAAAACGACCACCACACATGGTTGTCCTCTATAAATAAAGCAAGATCCAGATGAATGCGTCCATTTTCGGGACCTTCGCACGTAAAATTCAGGCCGCGTCCTCTTCGTTTGAAAACCTGCAAAACATCGACCATTGTTCCGATGGGGTCACGACATTCCACAAAAACTATAAAGTTTTTAGAATGACAGAAAACTTTCGTCATCATTTTTTCCAAATCCCGCTCAAGGCGCCCATCGACCGCGCATGGAAGAATATTGCTCAGAACCGGAGCAACTCTTGACCCGCTACAGATACCAGATTTATGAATGTACACACCATTGTTCCAGCGAATAAAGGTTGAGGTCAAATAAACGGCCCGAAGCTCAAGGAAACTATCAACTGAAATCCCGCAGCGGGAGATAACGGCAACTTCGTCATTTTGTTGCGTTATACAATCTTTTACTCATTTAGAAAGTTGCACGTGCGGAAGCGAGCAGAAAAAGTCTTCAACGTCAATACTGAACGTTGAACTACCACGCCGATTATTACGCTTCCAAAACTCAAATACCATTCCCGAACTGCGAATCAGGAAGAATCCGCAATGTCCAACGACTTCAGGCGCCTCTGCCGAAAGCCCGCCGCTTCATGCGGCCAAGTATCGCGTTCTGGAACAATGACCCCGAAGAGCACTTCGGGCTTATTTGTTTTAGCAGTAAAGAAACCTGAGCTTACTTTCTCGCGCCCCATTAACGGCCGAAGCTAAACGCCAAAGATTGAGGTCACCGAGCAATTTTAAGCGCCTTCTTCCTCACAACAGGGGGTTTAACAGAGAGTCGAGTGAAACATTTCTCAACTGCCTTGCTGGACTTCTCAGAAAACAGGCCTTTGGGTATAATCATAAAAAAACCTTCTTTGTCCGAGATCATGGCCCTTGGACCATTCGTCGAGAAGTAAGTCACGAATAAACGTAACCCATCAGGGGTTTCTGGCCTACCTTGAGGCTTGGTTACAACTCGAAAACACTCCTTCAGGCACTGTGGCACACCTTCTTCCGGAACAAGACGAGACACAGATCGAGACACAGTCAGTTTTCTACGGACTTCAAGGGTGGTTCAAAGCAGTGCTTTAGTCCGAACTACAAGACCTTGTGGTGGCACTCCGGAACTGAAGACGGCCCCCAAAAAAGAACATTTCCTTCTTGGGCGCAACCCTCCTCCTTTTGGGAAGCGTCGGAAGCACAGAGTTCTGTGCTTTTCTGTGCTTTTAATAAAATTTAGCAGTTGTTACCGAGCACTTCCGTCGTTGTCACTCCATCTACGTCAATGTTCTTGTGGTGTCAAAGTAGTATGAATTGTTAAGATGCGCTGAAATTGCACAAAACATGGTCGATTCTTCGATTCTTTTATTTAGTCTCCATCCAAAAACGCCCGCCGGGGCACAAATCAGCGCGGGAAGCTGAGTGTAGACAAAACTCCTCGTTGAAGACGCCTGTGACATGGGTCGCGCAGACGTGCGCGCTAAAACGTACTGATTCCAAAACATTAGGGGATGACCCGGGGAGGGAATGGGTTCATGAACACATGGGTTACGAAGGCTAACCGTGTGACGCACGCTCTCTCCCGAGATTCTTTCTTCCATGGTCATGGCTCGGTCCGGATCATGGGGGTAAAGGAATTAGGCGCGGCCGTTGCGTCAGATGCAGCTCTGGTACCGAGTGATTAACGCGGCGGCCGCGTTTCGATGCAGGCGAAGCGCGAAAGGCACCCGTGTGCTGTGTGATATCAGTGCAGGTTGAAGATCCCGTGGTGGTCGAAATTATACCGGAGACCTCCACTAGGGCATCTCATTTTTCCTTTGTTCTTTCACTCCCTCCATTATCCCTTCCCTTATAGCACGGTTCAAGTGTCCACGAGATATGTGAGACAGTTACTGCGTCATTTGCTCTTCTGAGAACCAATTATTTTTTTTTATACCGAGGGCCTCTGCTAAGCTTTCCTTCCACCATGGCCCGGCTGGTGCGTAGTCTTCTATGCCTGCTTTCTTGATACTGGTGAAGCTTCTATGGATCTCGCAAGTGCAATTTCAAAAGCCAAGTTCAGCCGCTGTGCTGCTTGTACTGCTAATCTTTTAGCAAGTGCAGGTTCTTTCTTTTTGTTTAGTCAGTGCCAGCATGTTTTTGCTATACAGTCAGCATCGCTTGAAGTTTGCCATTAAGATGGCAGCAACCGGTTCTACAAAATGCATAGGACAGCCGAACTCTGTGTCGTTGTAATGACAAAATTTAAGCACCACCCGAAGCGTTGGCCATTTCAATTGCTGTTTTATTTTCACGAGGAAGAAAAATCACTTGATATGGCAGTGAGTAAGCATTTTGTGTTGCTTGCCCACATGCGTTGGCCTTGAGCAAACTTACATATGCATCCGCGTCAGCAGCTGCCGGCACTGCAGGATAACCACACACCAACTTCGGCCGCCAGCTTCATGCTGTATTTTTAACTACAAAGTGAGGTGCACATGTGCGCTTTTCGACGCCAAAGTTGCACAGCCGGGCGCAGTTGTTAGTGGTGATTTCCCCCTATCTTGACTTCATACGCCTTATTTTAAACGACGCCGAAGACGCGTGTGAAGTAGACACAGCGGTTTTAACGGTGGTTTTTATAAGAGGAAACCAGATGTTTGTTATTTATATTACTGCAAGCAAAAACAAAGTTTGTTTTTCTAGCTTTCCTATTTGCGACATTGTATAGCGACCTGCACTGCCTTTGCTGTATGGGCTTGCTAGGCTGGTGAAGCCGTGTGTGCAGGGGTGAAGTTAGCATACTGGATTCCCTCACGCCAATCTCCCTAAGATAGAATGGTTTTCTGGCGGTTAAAATTTTTGCCGTTTGTCACCACGATTATAAAATTGCTAATATATTGAAACTCAACAAATGTGCACGCTCAGAATCTTGCAATAGTGGGCGCATGGTTGTCCTGGCGCGAACTTTAGTACAACGCAGACAAACAAGTGAGAATGATTTTTGTGGATAAACGAATGACGCAGCAACTGCCCCGCTTCCCGTTGGACGCTTCAACCGCACCGAGAGTGAAGGGGTGACAGAAGAAGTGAAAGAAGGTAGATAGAAGGAGGCGCCGCATTGAAGAGCTTCGGAGTTGTTCCGCCCTATGCAACGTGCACCGACATCGAATAGCACAAGTGCGAGCGATGGAGGTTGGTATATGTAGCAGACTGAGCGCATAGATAGCCATGATTTGCCTGTAAATTGAGGAAAGCTTTTTTTTGCGGCTGGAGAACAAGCATGAGCTACATCGGAGACAGCCGATTGAAAAAAATTCCCTACTTGCCTATGTATTTCGACTTTCAAGTATGTGTCGGTGTGTTTAAATCCAGGCGCCTATGCACTGCTAGAGAGTTCATAAGTGCACGAAATTAAGCAACAAAGAGCCCAGGCGGTATCGCAATTTAAACAAAGACTACAGAGAAAGGTTTTTGAAAGAACAGTGCAGAAAGAGCTATATACGAGTTGGAGCATTTACGGACACGTCTTGCTACCCTTAAAGCTGATTAACACAGTCGCGCCCAGTAAAGAAATTAAAACGTAGGTACCTTGTTCCCGCACGCATGGTAGTATCCCTGGTGAGTGCACCGAGTAGCGATGATGATGATGATGTCCTCAGGCTTAATGGCACAAACCCACGGCGCAGGATTGGCCCAACAGTTCGCCGGAACTTCCTTTCACACGAAGCGCGGCTCTGTTTAAGCAACGCCCGACACGTACCAGTTTCGTTTTCTCTAACGAGCTCACCGAGCTGACGTGGAAGTAGTAGTTCTCTGAGTGCCAAGAGGTGGCGCAACGCATTACGTACATCATCTGTTATTAATCCTAACAATGAAAGTGTAATCGGTGACTGTGTAAAAAAAAAATAAGACGCGCAAAAATGCGCCTCATTTAGTATCATGTTTCATTTCCAAAATAATACGGGGTGTAGCTATTACATCACGCTTGCCTTACAGTTGGTAAGTGTGGCATGAACGACAAGTGTTGCGCAAGTATGTTTTACAATAAAATGAGGCACTATATGGGGTGAATCTTTTAGAACATGATTTGTTTATCACATGCTATTGAAGCATTATTCCTAGAGAAGTTTACTTCCCCGGGAATATAAATTAGGCTGTAGTAATTTATGGCCTTGGCAAGATTCTAATTTCTTAGAGAACTTCATGGCTTCTCAAAGGTGGCGATCGTAGATAAATGTCGTGTGATAATATCTGAATGTTCTCGAGCATTGCAATGTGTGCAGACACCAAGTGAGGGTTGGTCATATTTTTGTAACTTTTTTCTACACCTTTCGTCATCAGCATCTCAAACTGACGGGAGCTCGTATGCGAGCCTTCAAAGTTCGAAGGCTTCAAGCCAGTTTCGGTTGTTTTTAGCAGCAAAGCATTACCACCTCTTATATCGTTTGTGGCAGCGCCTCATCAGGCATCCTCTTGCACTGGTGCACTGCGCTCAGCCTACATATCTTAAACTAACTACAGAGAATGTTCACTACAGTCGAATCAGTGCGACAGCACGGATTTTTGGCAGGTAGAAGACGACGAAAACATGACAGTGCCTCGGGGAGGAGCGTTCGCGCTGGGCGAACAGAAAACGCTACAAGGGTCGATTTTGCGCACGGTTGCTACTCACCAAATGAGTGCCTACTTATAAAAGTAGGCTGATCGCCTTGACCGTCAGCTTCTTTCTTGGCGGGGCCCGCATTCGACAGCATGCTCCCGATTTCACAATATCGCTGGATTAGCCTCTAGTCCGAATATATGCCTTACAAACAATTTTTTAGTCAGTCTATATACTCTCCATAGAAATATCCTAGACAACAGTCTATAGGCGATACGAATGCAACAGACAGTCAATAGATAATCTATAGATTAATGGCCAAACACTTTCGCAACACCTTTGTCTATAGACAGTCTGTATACTACGAATAGATGCATGCAAAACAATATCTATAGGAAGGCTATAGAGTCTCTAAGAAGTCTATGAACTGTCTATAGACCATTTTTATACGAGTAACCAGACGGGTCCTTGAAGCAGTGTCGTTTAAACACTGAAAAAATGACCCTCCGGTGGCCACGTCTCACACCTTTCAGAGTTGCTCCGCATGAGCCTTCCTTGCCCACCATGGCTGCGAATGCAGACAAAAGTCGTCGCCGCATGAAACACACTTGTGGATGCCAAACTTCGCGCGTACTTGGATATAATAAGTTATCTGGATATTCTTGTTTTGAATACCTTCCCAATGTTTCCAATAATTCTGCGAACAAAAATTCTTCATTTTCCTCGTTTTCTTGTCTATAATTCTAAAATATCGAAAATGTTGCTTCCTTTCCCGGAGAATTTGACCCTGACAGCACGCGAGAACCCTTAGTAGTAAATAGCTGCTTTTATTATGCTTCAGCTCTTCGCAAGTTAATGGTTTATGTTACGGGAGTACCAGCATTCGTTACGCGTGCTGCGCTTTCCCGTCGACGATTTGGGATTATGAGCACCTTTTTACGTGCCAAAGTGCTTGAGGTACACGAAAGTAAATGGTCCCAGAATGATTCAGGCCTGCCGAGATACTTAACCTGCACTGAAGTCTCGGAACTAGTGCATTTCTGCCTTTCGCCGCTTTCGAAATGCAGCAGTTGAGGCAACAGTCGAACTCACGACCTCGTGCTGACAAACAAGAGGCCGCACCACTGGACCAAGGCGGTGGTCAACGTCCGCTGTGATTGATGATTGAGTGGGGTCTCGGCAATGAGTGCTTCGCGATATTCGCGCGCCTCACGTGCGCTGTTTAGATTGGTCAGTTTAATTTTGGGGTGGCTTCTGATCCTTCTGAATAACGGATACACAAGCTCCGTGGTACATTATTACAACTGCAAGTAGAGAAATTGGTGCAGTGGTTAGGAGTGATGCAATAGAACAGTTAGCCTGCTACATAGTTATAACCAATGGTATAATAATAGTGACAGCGATTCCCAGTATAACATTCGTTTTCCTTCTGTTATTCATCGTTAACAAGAGCGTATAAGCAGAACAGTTTGGCCTGCACCCGTGTGGGCAATGGTTGCCACTTAGGCGCATGGTGCAAGTGTAGTGCATGGAGCACAGTTCATCTGGCATCATGGCCTTCATGCTGACTCTTTCCAGAAACGGCATTGCTCCACTTTATGCATCAACGCTTGTTGGGTACACTTGACCTTTCACTAGATGGAACACGTAAGAGCGCAGGCGGTCAGTGCATATTAATTTCCCAATAATTTCAACATTAGATTTGCAGATGTCATCGCTTAGACCAGCAAACTGCAGCTAGAAAGCGGGAGACACTGGGGCGTATCTTACCCATTGTGCGGGTGGAAGATTTGTTGTGTTAAGTTGTGACGGAGCACAATTGTTGGCTTGAGCCGCTAAAAGAAAACACTTCATATACTTCGAGTGAAAATACAACAGCAGCGGACTGGTATTTGTGATCTCCAAATTTACATTTTTTTTTCACTTAGTCCAAAGGAATGGGCACAAGCGGGTCATCAATGGGCAAGTCCTCCAGGACGCTCTCGTCACTCACTGGGGGAGCTGGGCTGTACGTCGGCAGATCAAGCGTGGATGGACTGGATGGCGGGGTGGACGGCGGGCTCGGCGCTACGTAGAAACTGTCATTTGGGGTGGCGGCCTCGAGAACCTCGTCGCTTTCTTTGTCTTGTTTAGCGCCTTCACAGCCAGTGCCAGCTTCTTGTTCATGGCCATAACGGCCGGTTTCTTGCTCCATAGAGCTGGGACTCTCCTCCTTTCTTCCGCCGCAGCACCCATCGGAATTTGGCGCCGCTGGCAGCGTACTTGGCGGATGCGGACGTCTGGAGCAACCTTCGCCGTTGCGCTGGGCCAGAATGGTGTCGGTTGTTGGTTGTGACTGCTGGACGTTCGTAATATCGTTGAGTGGCTTCCTTGAGGTTGCTGGCGGGGTCTCCGGTGTATTCGCGTCCATGATGTGATCGCTAAAAAATAGCTTTGACTTCGTCGTGACTGCAATGCGTGAAAACGTGCTGTTCGTTGCACGAGGCAGGGGCTCGGTGCTCTGCGTGGCTCGCGGAAGTTGCGCAGGAAAAACAAATTTCGCCCATCAGGTGTCTCTCGCGGATGCCTGCGCATGCAGTCACTACCTGGTGAAATTCAAGGTGGCGCAGAGACTGAGAACCAGGCAATGTCATGACAAATTTCTGAGCTTGCACACTATACCATAAAACACACGCGAACGACTCGAAAGTCCGGTCATTTCGCTTTCACTGCACCGGCGAAGCCGAAGATTGCAGCATATAAACGGAACAGTTCTGTTCTTACATTTGGTGATGAAAAATTTGACGAAATTTCTGCTCTGAAATTTTGCAAGTTTTGCAGAAATTTAAAACACCTAAATTTTCAGTTTTCCAACGTTAAGACGGCGCAGTTGAGACAATGTTCGGAGGCTGAAAATCGGTACCTTATCTCTAGGACGAAGACGAAGTTCATCTGCTCGGACGCTGTTCTGATGCCCTCTGACAATGTTTCGCTCTCGTCATCTCCTCTGCGGCTGCAAACACAAACCTCTACAGCGGTCGGATGCACGAAGGTTTCAGGAGTACATGGATACCAGCCCTTAAGATGTGAGTCAAGAAACCATAATTGTCCGACATTTGTCACAGGTGCTTTGCCTGACAATGTGGAGGGTTTCGTAGGATACGATCCCGAAGAGACGATAGTTGGGAGTCTTCAAGAAGCAGATGAGACAGGAAAGGAAGCCCTGGACCAGACATTGCTGATGATGAACGATGACGTGCAATGATGACGATGAAGATGATGACGTCGAACATGACAAGGTGAGCCCAGGCCAAGGTAAAGGCATAGTCCTTCAATGCTTTTATGGTTATGAAAGTTCTCCGTAACGCTATGGGAGAGCTTCATATGTTGACCGCGCCTTCCACAAGGCGGCGCTAAGAGTCCTGTGGGGGCAACGACGCGAGGAAGCGAGCGTCTCTACGGCCGCGAGTCTACGGGCGGAATGGGACGCCGGCGCTGCGGCAGCAACTATTTTCTCCTTTAACTTTGTCTTTGTTTGCAAAATAAGTACAGTGCACGTGACGTGCAAGCCTGCGATGCCGAATACTTGCTGCGTAACGGGTTGCCGCTCGGGCTACGGAGGTACGCAGGAAAAGGCCTCGCTGTTCTGTCTGCCGAGCGACGCCGACCAGGGTAAAATACGGAAGCGGGCGATGCCCCGACAGGAAAGCGGTGGCTTTAGCTTCGACTACAATGAGTCTGCGAGAGGCATTTTGCCCCGCGGATTTAATTCGGTCATAGGAGTTCGTGATCAACGGAGAAGCAGTGTTGCCGCAACGCGAGAAACTGGAACTCAGGCCCGACGCCGTCTCACGCATGTTAGAAGACCTACCAACGTACTTGAACAAGCACCTGTGACGATGCTGCATTTCATACAGCTGTACTCTTCAATGTGCTTACGGCTTTTGGTGCGAAAGCACTACTTCAGGGGGTCAAACCTAACCAAGAATCATGTGGCGTCCTGGAATTTAAGGGTGCAGAAATAAAATAAATATTGCTACGACTGGAAATTTCGAACCCTCGGCGGCGCGAACGGATCAACTTCGCCGGGCACTGCACGAGAGCACTGTGCTATCGCAGCAGCCAATCACGCCTCGTGTTGTTGTTGTTGTTGCCTCAAAAACGATGCGACATACTGACGGTGGGAGATTTGGCAGGGTTTGGTGCAGACCCAACCAGGAAAAAAACTATATTGCTAACTCTCGTGCTGCGCGCATTTTACAGCCGGCCAAATCTTTAGCTGGCTTTCGTGACAGCCACGTTTTTCGTGCTGCTGCCGCTTATGACGGATAAAACTTGCGAAAATACCAAATCTAAGCACAGGCTGACTAAGCCCGTGCTAAATATTGAGCTTACCGCAAGTTTTCTTCGTCGTAAAGCACAGGAGCGGAGAAAAAGAGACCATCGAACACGCCAGCTAAAGATGTGGCCGGCTGTACATTGTCTTCATCAACGTCCATCGGTTTCGGACTGAAAGTTCCAACCGCCGCTATAACCTCCTAAACTATTTCATTAAAATATTTTTACCACCACCACCTTCGGAAGAAACACATCAGACCAGCTTACCCTCGATCAGATCTTAACTTCAGTGTAATATCGTCGCCAGACGTGGAAACGACACAGCAAAGCAAAACCATGAGCCAAACAGGCTAAACACATGCGTTCGCACGTGTGCTCGGTTTAACCACGTTAAACACCTAGCGCTTTTTATTTTTTGTGCATGTTTCTAAGTGATTTGTATCATTACTCATTTTCCGTTTATTGCGTGGCCGCTCACAGCCTCTTATTTTGGTAGCGCGAAGACAGCGCTTGAGCAATGTAGAACAAAAAAATCACAATTTCCTTGCACTCGTCAGCGCCTCCGTAGTCACAGCGTGACAGAGTGTAAACAAATGGCTTATGTACCAAGAGTCTTCAGCTGCTGGCTTTGCCACCTCCGAAAGTGTCGGGAAAAAAAAAAAATAGAGATAGCACCATCAAACTACCGGTGCATTCGTCACGTGATCGCTTTTGTAGCCCGCACTCCAGTTCTTAAAATGCCGCAATAACGTTCTGTTCTCAGCATTACTGAGATTGCAGTATTTCTCAGAAGGTAAACGCCAGCCTTAAGCAGCCTTGTGCACTTGAATGAAAGCGAGGACTCGGCCGAGACAGGCGCAACCCAGACACATATAGATATGCTACTGACCGCTAGGCTAGATCTTCCAAAGTGACAATGCAGGCGGATTGCAGTGAAAATGAATGCGCAAGCTGGATCCATGTCTAAAGATCGCTTTTTTGTAAAAAGCAACGAGAGAAAGTAAGGGCGTTAATTGTTTGCCAGAAAAAAGCCGATAACTAGGTTTACTAGCAGCCGTCGTCGATCTCACAGGGTTTTTAGTCTCTCGACGTTGCAGCCAAGCTTTCAGGTGATAACCAGTAAAGTAGCGTCCATCCTAAGCCCAAGTACCGATCTCCAGAAAGCACAACTACAAAGCGAATATGAGGCTGTTGGCCGGTAACAGCCGCTTCGAACAGGGCTCGCGCAGCGACTCGTACCCCCTCGCCGACAGCCAAGCCACTAGCGGCGCGCGCTGTCCCTATATGAAACTTTGAAGGACTATGGTAAAGGCTTTCCGAGACTCCCGGTGCTGGAAAGGGCAGAAGTCGTGGCCATTATCAGAGAAGGAGCGGTTTGGACTTGGAAAAATACAGAGCAAATGTATGAAAAGATGCAGCAGCCATTTCATCAGCCACTGGCCTGCCCGACATAAACACAGAGTTCAAAGTCGGGCTGTGTTTTGAGCAAAATATCATCGTGGTAGGGACAAAGAATATAGAAACGGCTCGCCTATTCCTCGGAGTGCAAGCAATAATGATAAACCGTTGCAAATATCCGACGTCCGCTTACGTCAAACCTCCAGGGGACTCATGCAAATTAGTACTGAGGGGCATTAATCTGGAGGAAAGTGATGAAGAGATCCGAAGAAATATTAGAGCCAAAGAGACAGAAATCCTGGCTGTAAAAAAATAAGGAAAAACGGCTACACTGGCGGTAACCTTCTCCGCTAGAAGAGTTCCTTTTAAGTCTAATACAACGGAAGGGAAATGCACTGCTACCTTTGGAAGAAAATGACACCGGCCTGCTGCGGGTGTGGTGAGGTGGGCCACAAGGCCGACGTTTGCCCCAACCAGGAGGCAACGAGATGTGAACTGTTCGGCACACGGTATCCTATGGCGGGACACGAATGTGTAGTGCGTTGCTCAGTGTGTAACGACGAACGCAAAACCAACTCGAACCTTTCGATGCAGAAATTCAAGACTCCGAACATTATTAAGAAGAGGTAGGCGGAGAAGATTCGTGATCTCGGAGTTGCAAAAGACTGGGAGTCAAGGCCCAGGACCAGGTTGGAGGCGGGCGCAGCTAGCGGCCAAAGATCAAGCAGCCGCTGGCGCTCGGCCTGTTGGGCGGCAGTCGACAGAAGGAGAAGCGGAACAAGAAGCGATACGAGGGGAAGACCAAGCAGGAAAGAGCGGAAAAGGTGAGCTGGGCAGCGCGAGTTACCTCGGGTCCTCAGTTGTTGGGAAACAATAATATGTGTAGAGAACTCAAAAAAGAACTGGATGATTAAAAAAAAATCGTAATGCTAAGAAGGAAACTGAAAATTTAAAAATATTCATTAAAAGCGACGGTGCGGGGCCTGTCCCCAAAGCTCCGAACCGAAACAAACGGGGCTTGCCGAAGATAGCTTCAGAGAAATCAAATATATAAGTCATACAGATGAAAAGACAATTTAAAAGAGGAAAATTCGCAGATGCATTGTAGCCTGGGGCAAGTGCAACTCGCCTTTCAGCGGTTACAGCCCTACCAACATCAGCTTCAAAAGGCAGTATGCATACAGCAAAATGAAATAGCACCCCTTAATATAAAGATGGACAGGAAAAACAAGGCAAGAAATGCGCTGGTCAAACGGACCTCGGTCAAGAGTTGGACTGACAATACAGTTTCAGAGGATGACGTCGATGACTCTCCCGAACAAGATGAACAGTGATAATCAAAAACAAATTAATAATTTGACAGTGGAACTGCAGATGATTTAGGAAAAAAATCAGGCCCCGTTGCAGCAATTTGTAAACAGTGGTAATCTCAAAACCGCGGTAATAGCGCTTCAGGAGACAAATGCGGGCGCTCAGATCACTGGCTACAATACCTTTAATCTTCACCCAAGCTTGTGCATATTAGTATGCAAAGAATACACGGCTCACTTCGCTGATCTGGTAGTGAAGCGGGTAAAATATACTTGGATAGAAATGTCACTGGTTGATGTAGAAAACAAGAGTACTTGGATCGTAAATATCTGTGCATGACGTAGGGTACAAGGCGCAGGTGCTACAAAATTATTAGAAAAGGCAAAAATTGTGCCTAATGGAGGTACACCGAAAATTAAGCGACTTCAAAGCCGGAAGCTACCTATGGGACTACTCGTATGAGATTGCGAAGGGAAAACAGCAGATGAAGTCACGAATGACGCGCTAACGACCCTAACGGACTCAAGCGAGGCGACTAGAGTGGGCAATAGTGTATGTAAGGGCACAAGTCGGGATTTAACACTAGGCAAAAATCTAAGACATGGGGCCTGGGACAATTGGGAGGCGATCATTTGATCCTGTACACTAGAGTGGAGTGCAAGGTCAGCATGAAGAAGGGGGCAGCGAGGATCACAAGTTGGGGTAAAGTCACGGAATGCAGGAGCGAAAAGGAGGAGGATAGAATTGAAGATTATGAGGCGATTATTTTGGGAGGGCGTGGAAACTCACACCAAAAAGATTAAGACAACGGAACATTTTCCGGCCATTGATCCGCACTTATTGCACCTATGGGAAGCGAGGAGAGGTGTCACAAAGGGGCGGAGGCGGCAGAAGCTAAAGAAACTGAAGAAAATAATAGGAGCGCTTACAGAGCACGCGGACGTGTATGCCTCAAATATGGCCAAGGCTGACTGGCACAGCGTCTGCGACTCTTTCAAAGGCAGACTTAACCTTAAGATAACCTGCTCCATACTGAAATGCCTGATAGACCCAGGAAGTAGCGAAACAGACCACGAAGGAAATCTGTTGTCGGCCATACACATATTTCAAGGGGAGCGAAAGGGAGCTCATAGTAGAGCTTAAAGGAACATACATACAATCTAAGGGTGTCGATCCCGACAGGGAAGAATACACGGGCACAGAATGAGGAAATAGAGAAAGTGATCACAACATGGGAGGTGTGTGTCGTGCTCTTAGAGATGAGGAGAGATACCTGTCCTTGCGGAGATCGCGTTGATGGAAAAAGTTGTGTATACAAAAGTTTACGGACACTGATAAAACAGTCCTCTTCCGAAACAGGATGTTCGGTTTAGGACCAAGTTTTTCGAATCATGATGTGCATTTACAGCTAAAAGCAGAAATCTTCGACAATACTATAGGATATCAGACCAGGGCAATTGTAGTATTACACCTCAAAGGTGCATTTCATATTGTCAAACATGATATCATAATTAAAAATTTACGGGACTTCAATTGCGGTGTAGGGATGTACAATTACAACAGAGAATTTCTCTCGAACCGGAGAGTTAGGCTCAATGTCGGAGAAGTGAAGTCAAATTTCACGCTACTGGGAATTAGGGGCTCACCGCAGGGGCCAGTACTGTCCCCTTAGCGCTTCAACATTAGCCTCTTAGGACTACCATGTAGGATGGGCAGCACACATGGTGTCAAAGAGGCGCTGTACGCTTACGTCATTAAGATTTGGATCTCCGGAGGCTTAGTTGGAAGTATGCAGGAAAGACTACGATGTGCAGCAGATATCGTGTAACAATACTCTAATAGCTGCGGACACCAATGCGCACCCAACAAATCGTAGTTGCTAATATTTAGGAAGAAAGGAGAATCTGACCATCTCATAGTATTTGTGGGCAGAACGCAAATTCAATCGGTGCCACTTGATAAAATCTAAGGACTTTTAATATATGCCAATTGCAACAACGTGGAAATGATTAGGTGATTGTAGGCAAAAACTGAGCAGGTGGCAGGAATGATTAGTAGGGTCCAGGAGAGCAAGATGCCAGACTAGTTAGTGATGCCTGTATTGAAGAACTCAGTGCTAAAAACCGACGAGGGACAGGAGAGAGGACACAACACATTCAAGACCGCTACTACCAACTGTTGATTCATGGTGTACGAGGCATAAAAAAGGGAATGGCGAGCATGCTCGTAGAGAGGGTAGAAAATCCACACCAGTCGAGCAACGACGTATTAAACAACATATCTAAAAAAACACATTCCGCAGAACATACCTGTACAGACGTGTCACTCACACAACGCAGGGACAAATTCCTGATATAATAAGCCTTTAGAAGGAGCCTAGTGTTATCATTTCCGCTCTTGCCAAGAATCGTGGTCTTCTGAAATCTTGCCGTGCACGTGCTGTCACAGGAACCAAGATGCCGCTCGGGATTCGTATTAGTATCCTTATTTTATACGTTATTGGCATGCTCCCGTAGCCGGTCCTTAATGCAGCTGCTAGTTTGGCCAACGTATGAAGCCCGGAAAGAGAGGGGGAGCTGTGAACCACACCTGTAGCACATGTAACGTAGGCAATATCCCATGCCTCTTGTTGCAAACGCCGCCTGCAAAAGCAGTGATGCGAGGGCAAAGCTTTGACAGCTTGTCGGGTGCAGAGAACACCAAGGGCATGTGGTGACTGCCAGCCACTTTTTTCAGGTTGTGGGAGAGTTGGTTTGCTTAAGGGACCACCACCGGCTTTGAGGAAGGCGGCTGAGTTTTAATCTGGGCGAATTTTTGTTTCTTTATGAGGGTTTCAGTGATAGCTGAAATGAGTGGTCCAGGGAAGTCTGCTGTTAAAAGTCGCGAAACCTGATTGTTAAAACTCTGTTGCATTTTATGATGGCAAGATTTTTCAAGCCCACGATCCAAGCAAAGCGAGGCTACAGATCTTTTTACCACCTTCGAATGTGCCGGGTCTTAGCTGAGCAACTCTTTGTTGGTTCTGGGGAAGTACGTCGAGCAAAGATGGTCTCGGCAGAACATAAGCTTAAGGTCTAGGAAACGCAGCACCTGATCATGAGGCAGTTCATGGGTAAAAGCTAAACCTTTCCCCAGTTGCTTGAAAGTAGTTGCAACCACTGAAACAACATGGTTAAGGGATGTTAAATTATCCGACCATAAAAAAATTGAAAACCATCAACATACCTAAAACTTAAAAAGCTCGCGGCCCTTGAAAAGTCCGTGCAAGTAGGCAGTCATTTAATGATAAAAACATGTCATACAAAATTGGCGCTATACATGAGCCAATATAATTAACTTTACGCTGCAGAAAAAACTGCTTGTGATGAGAGATAAAAGTGACCTGCAAGAAGTTTTCTAGCAACTTTAAAAAAAATTGTCTACCGAGATACCAGCTGAGTTCTGGAAGGGCACAGGCTCCGAGCATTGAATGCATTTTCTGATCGAAGCTAGCAACTCGGCATATGGAATAGAATAAAACAAATTTCGAATGTGAATGGAAAAAGCAAGATCCATCCAATTGTTATTCTGCACAAAATCGGCGACTTCTTGTGACATCTTTGTCACAAAGGATTCATCAGCAGATATGTGATTTACGGATGAGTTGTGTTGCCATGAACCCTTTAGCTAACAATACTTCTGAATGGCATATCCGGTTTGTGCGTCTTAGCCAAGAAGAAAACATGCAGATAAATAATTGAGCTGGAATTGATGGCAGATGCCAAAGGCGAAAACTGTAGGCTCCTAAAAAAAGCAACGAATTTCGTTTTCACCCTGGCTTGGCTTCTTTTGACAGGCATAAATTTTTGTGAACCGCTTGGAGAACTGTTTTATTGAAAAGGCCATTGGGCATGACAACAAACACGCCTTCTTTCTCAGACTGCACTAAGCTTAAACCATGGTCCTTAGAGTTTTTTATAACAGAAATGACATAAAAAATTCAGCCTTACAGGACTTCGGAAATTTTACACATATTTTTAAGCAGTCCACACTATCCAGCAGGCACCGTTGCAGGTCTTCGTTTTTTGCCTTTGAGGCTGTAATCATGTTGATGGCGAAGAGTTCATGGGCAGGTACCTTAGGCAGAATACAGTATTTTGGTCCTTTCTCCAGGACGCGTGAAATCCTTTCAGGAAAAGAAGCGCCACCGGTGAAAGCCACATGCTCCTTCAAGTTGTCCGTCCTTATCTTGTAAGAGGTAGTCCGAAGATTGCCTAGGCCAGCTCTCTATCGCTGTTCAGTTAGGTGCGACGGAAGCAACTTCGAATGCATGAGTTCCTTACTAGCGACCCCGACAGAGTAAATGCTTTGGCACACTACCCTCAGCGAGTCTTCGTAAAAGCGGAGCTGTTGCCACAGTTCTGAGCGCATAACCTGAACAGGCCGCTTCACGTGGGTCCACGAAGGTTTTACGGGGAAAAATTGGGCACTCACACTGTCTGGAGACAGAAGGCTAACTGATGTGCTTTACATGATGACTTGGTGACGATGCACATTGTCATGGAAAGAGCGTGTGGTTTTCACCGCTGGTGAAAACGACATGAAAACCATCTGCCATCAATTCTAGCTCAAGGAATTATTTGCATGTTTTCTTTTTGGCTAAACGCAGAAAACCGATATGCCATTCAGAAGTATTGTTAGCTAAAGGGTCCATGGCAACACAACGTCATCCGTTTCTTGCTAAGGAAGCAAAATCACGTATCTGCTGAGGACTCCTTTCTGAGAAAGAAGACACAAGAACTCGCCGATTTTGTGCAGAATAACAATCGGATGGATCTTGCTTGTTCCATTGACATCGAAAATTTGTTTTATTCTATTCTATATTTCGAGTTCCGAGGCTTCGGTGAGAGAATGCATTGAAGGCTCGGGGCCGGTGGCTTTCCAGAATTCAGCTGGTATCTCAGTGGACAATGTTTTCAAAATTACTAGAAAATTACCTGCAGGCCACTCTAATCTCTCATGACAAACGCCTTTTTCTGGAGCGTAAATCATTTGTTTTGACTCATGAGTAGGTCCTATTTTAGGTGACATGTTTTGATCTTTATTGACCGCCTATTGCAGAGTCTTGTCAAGGGGGGGGGGGGGGGGGCAATTTCTTAATTTTTTTTGCTATGTTGATGATTTTTATTTATTTTAGGGTTACGAAAGTTTACATCCCTTAACCATGTTCTTTCACTGGTTTTAGCTGCTTTTAATCAAGTGGGTAAAGGTTTCGTTTTTGCCCATGAACTCCCTCACGATAAGGTGCTACGCTTCTTGCACCTGCCTGATGGTCTGCCGAGACCATCTTTGCTAGATTTACCCCACAGAGCTATCAAAGAGTTGCTCAGCTGTGACTCGGCATTTCCCAAGGGGGTAAAAGGAGCTATAGCCTAACTTTTTTTGGATTCTGCACTTCAAAAATCTTGCCATCATAAAATGCAGCAGAGTCTGAGTGATCATGTTTCGCGACTTTTAACAGCAGGCTTTCAGCTTCTCGCTGAAAAACTCATGGAGAAACGAAAATTCGCCCGATAAAAAACTGAGCCCCCTTCCTCCAAGGCGGTGGTGGTCCTTTAAGTATACTACCTCTCCCACAACCTGAAAAAGTGGATGGCAGGCACCCCGTGCATTTGGTGTCCTCTGCCCCCAACAATCTGTCAAAACTTTGCCCTCGCATCACGGGTTGTGCCGGCGGGGTTTACAACAAGAAGCATGGGATTGCCTGCGTTAGATGTGCCACTGGTCTGGTTTACTGCATCCCCCTCTCTCTTTTCGGGCTTCATACTTTGTCCAAACTGGCCGCTGCATTAATGACCGGCTACGGGAGCATGCGAATAACTTATAAAATAAGGGTACTAATGCGAATACCGTGCGGCACCTTGCTTCTGTGACAGCACGTGTAGGGCAAGATTTCAGAAGTCAACGATTTTTGGCAAGAGCGGAAGTCATAACACCAGACTCTTTCTAGAGGCTTATTATTTCAGAAAGTTGTCCCAGCGTTGTGGGAATGACGCGTATGAACACGTATATTCTGCTGAATGTGCTATTTTAGATACGTTTTTTTAAGAGCTTGCTGCTCGACGGCTATGCTTTTCCTGCACCCTCTACGCGCATGCTCGCCTTTACCTATTTGTATGCCGTGTAGGACAGCATGAATTAACAGTGGGTGGTAGCGGTCGTGAATGTCTTATGGGTCGTCTGTTGTGTCTCTCGTCCGTTTTTCAACATTGGTAGGGTACCGAACCAGAAGCCCACATGGACTTAAAGAAAAATAAACCTTATGGTAACAGAGGCTTTTTTTGCGAGCATGATCGATTACTGAGCACCATCTCTGAAATGGATGAAAAGTGAGAACTAACTAGACGTCATAATGCACAAATAATATAAAATAGCATTCTTTATTCCGTTCAACGCCGGAACAGGATGATTATTACATATAGGCATTTGCAATGCTGTGGGTGAAATTATTGCAGGCCATTCGATATCGCGGAGGTTACAGCTATCAGGAAGCAGGATAGGAAAGGACGCGCTCGGAAGACTAGGGCTCCCATGCTTTTGTTCTAAGGAGGACAGAGAGGACTCGGGAGATCAGCTTAAAAGCAAGTTCGTGGTGCAGCCTAGTTTAAGGAAATATGCACCGCGAGTATCGTAAGAAAAGAAGAAAGACTAGGGAGATCGGCATCAGAAGTGCATGTTGCGCGATGGAAGAGACAATTTACGTGGACGTGGCAGAACCGGTAAACGGGATATCAGTGATAGCATGCACTTATACGCTAGGGAAATTAGTTGAAGGGGCATCAATTCGATTCCAGAGAATTTCCCAGGTTGAGGAAGCAACGATGGCTTTGGCGATGGTTTCCAGGAAGGTATCGTGTGTAATACGAAAACCCAGACTGCATGTCGTCACTATGCAAGATGAAGGATTGGTAAACGCGCGAACAGAATATTCACAACTATAGAAGGCAGAGACTTTACATCCACAGTCATATGGACTCCAGGACACTCTGCGGATGTTGGAATCGAAGGCGCTCACGTCGCTTTTCACGCTATTACCCTCTGTCCCACAACATTCGCAGGAACATTATTATTCTGAACCCCTATTAATAAGCTACAGGGATTTACACCAACATGTCGGATTAACAAGGAAAGTGTACGCCGAACCACAGAAAAATCTAATCAGGGAGTAAGGGGTCATTTAAAAAAAGTTGCAGTTGAATACTTACATAAATCTTGCAAATTCAGCGATGTGTTCTGAAATTCGTACGATCCGCATTGCGCCTTCTGCAGTGAAGAACTGACTTATATCATATGTTATTAGCATGCCAGGAAAACCCACATATACAATTAATAACCCAACAACTGAGGACTGCGAGGCGGTGCTGCCCAGCTCACATTCGGAAAACAGCCTTCGCTTGCGAAGCCGGCCAGAGCGGCAGCAAACGCCAAAGGGCTCCTTGAATCAGAGCTCACCCAACCAATTTATGCATTAAACGTTATTCTCTCTCTCTCTCCTCATGTCTCATTTTTTTCCAGCCAAAAATGTACTACGTATTCTACGTATATTCATGTTTGTCAATGCTTCTTTTCTCTTTGATGCCTTTGATCATGTTGTATGGCATGATATGGTTCATGGGGGTTTAACGTTCGATAGCGACTCAGGCTGTGAGGGACGCCGTAGTGAAGGGCTCCGGAAATTTCGACCACCAGGGTTTTTTAACGTTCACTGACATCGCACTGCACATGGCCTCAAGTATTTCCATCGAAATTCGACCGCCGCAGTCGGGGTTGAACCCGAATCTTTCGGGTCAGTAGCCGAGCGCCATAGCCGGTGGGCCACCGCGGCGGTATGGTATGGTATGGTATGGTATGGTATGGTATGGTATGGTATGGTATGGTGTGGTGTGGTGTGGTGTGGTATGGTATGGTATGGTATGGTATGGTATGGTATGGTATGGTATGGTATGGTATGGTATGGTATGGTATGGTATGGTATGGTATGGTATGGTATGATGTGCTATGCAGTGTTGTGGAATGTGGCTTGTTCGCATTTCGTCTCCATCAAAGTGCGGCAGCAGAGGCGAAACTTTTATGCTGCGACCCCAGACTCAGCATCCCGACGTCGTAGCCACTTCGTCATAGTCGTAGTCATGGTAAGCAACAATTACCTGGCTATGAAAGTAAATAACAAAATAGATCATCAGGCAGCTGCAGCGTATATATTCCTCGCCAGAAGCTACCGTCGTTCCGCCTGTTTTGCAAGCGCTATTGCGCTGCTGAGTTTTTCAGAGGTAGAACCGTGGACCGCTTCTAAGCGCGTCTAGCCGCGCTGCTCCTAGCTTGGGAAGCATGCCGAGTAGTGCTTGCGCTTTTACCTGAAGAGGAGAGGGGAGGATTAGGTGGCGGCCTTTTTCGGCGTAGTTGCCTAAATAGAAGTCACACAGCATGACCAGCACGCTTAGGGTCGCGTTTAATCGCTGTTAACATGATTTCGGTCACAGGTCTTGGTTCATTGGATAAAAGAAAAACAATTAATGCTGCAAACAAGCCAATGAAACTCATGAACTCTTCACTTAGCCAAACAAAAAAAATTCCATCATGCTCCCTTTGAAAAGAGCCCCACTAAACATGCAGTCACTCAAGAAGGATGTCGACAATTTCGTCTTCGACTGGGTTAGCCTTCAAGGCTCTCGTCGAACTCGTCAGCAACAAATTCCGCAGTGCTGAGCACAGGTTCAGCGAATTCTGGAAGGGAGTCTTCTTCAGGTCCGTCGTCGACAATTATCTCATCGTCTTCTTTGTTAAGCTGGCTGGCGGAGTCCTTGCCTGCGATCCCGGTGCTCGTGGCTGGGAGGTGCTGTTCCTCTGCCTTATCAGCCAGTTTGAGTGCCTGCGCGATTGGAGATCTATTATCTCGATCCTCTGGACCTTCCTGTGCTGGTAGCCACTGAGCGCACCGCATCAAGCTGCGTTCGGCGCTTACCCTGAGTGGTGGGTCGAATAGGAGTGCTCTTGATGTCTGATAGGGCCTTCCTTGTCGCGGATCCTTTTCGGATCCTTCCATGTTATTCTTTGGAGGAGAAATTCTAGAGGCCCGTGTACTGTGCGATGTCAGTGCACGTTAAAGAACCCCAGGTGGTCTAAATTTCCGGAGCCCTCCACTACGGCGTCTCTCATAGCCTTACTCGCTTTGGGACGTTAAACCCCCTAAACCATAAACCATAAACCTTCCATGTTATATCAGGGCGAAAACCCCAGAAGCAATCTGATTCAGATGGTATGGCACCCAAGAACGTATAACGCGCGGGGCGATCTGAGTGCGAGGCTTTGAGTGGGAATGCCAGTGCGCGAAATGCTGGGAATAAAAAGAAAAGTGCTCTTATAAGAGCACCGCGATCTCTTTTTATTTTGGCAAACGCTGCGCTATGGACCACAGCCTCACTCTGCTTATTCACGCCGGGTTCCTTTTCTTTTTATTTGTCATTTCCCGAGATGATAAAAGTTCAGCAAGAATCGTAAACTGTGGCCCTTCAGGTGGTCGGTTTCCTCATCGAAGAAAATTAGAATAATGTTGTGACTGCACTAGCTGCAATTGTAGCCACCTCTGATTAGTTTGCGGCTCTTAAATGCGCATTGAGAAAAACTGAAATCGCCTTCCTTTAATAGATTTTGGTGCTCTTTTTTGATTTGCTGATGTCTGCCGGGAATCAAAAGTCGAATTTATTGCTAAGAAAATTGGATGCATAAACACTCCCGCCCCTCGATTGAAACTTGTAACATCAAGACCAGAAGGGATTCTGTGATCACCGTCTCGAAGGAAGGGCGCTGCAACCAAGCCTCAGGTATCCTCGGTTAAACTGTCCTAGCGAACCACACTTGCCTGCCGGAAACGGCCGATCATAGCTACTACTCTTTCCACTTTTTAAGGCGGAAGCCTTTAATGTCTCATCGTTGTAAGCAGCAGTTGTCGACAGAAAATGTCACGCTTTTCAATTGGTGGAAACGGTCGTGACGTCACAGTGCGCGAATTTCAAACGGGGCCAATTGCACTTTGGCTAGTAACCATACAACCAATTGAAGGGATCGTATAGTGATGCTCCAAGTAAGTGGGACAGAGCTTAGTTAATTGCTTAATTACCCAATTAGCCTAATTAGCATTACTAGTCACGCCATATAAATAAATAAAAGCGATTAAGAAATTGGTCGAGCTCAGGAATCGAACCCCGTTCTTCGGCGTGAGAGACGAGCACGCTATCCACTCCGCCATGCCAGCTCGATGGTTTGGAATGAACAAAGGCTCGTCTAGTGAATACGGTGTCTTCACTCACTCTCATCCTCCTCCATTCCCTTCCGGCGAGGTTTAGGTGTCCACCGACAAATGAGAGACAGATACATTTCCTTTCCTCAAAAACCAATTTACCGACGAGCGAGGCGTAGAACCGAATGGGCGATGGCGTTCTATGGACTCCTTGGCAGCGTTGCAAGACGCTGTCGCGTTCCAACTCTTAGGGGTGAAGCTTAACATCTTAACCACACATCAGTGACCACACTTTAGGTAAAAAAGTGCCCTCCTGAATTTTGACGGGTGTCGACCGAGATATGTGAGACAGTTACTGCGTAATTTCCTTTCCTCAAATACAATTTTCATTTTCTTCATTATGGCTCCTCTTTATCTATCTTCTTTCACTCCCACCTCCCTTCCTCTACGGTGCGGTTCAGGTGTCCAGCGAGATGACAGAGAATTACTGCGCCATTTCCTTTCCTCAAAAAGCGTTGCGTTCAAAGGGCAATGCATCGCGCCGAACGGGTGGTGGCGTTCCGTGGACTCCCTGGCAGCGCTACAACGCGCTGTCGCGTTCCACTCCTAAAGGCGAAGCTTAAGCGTCATTAATTAGCAGTTAATTAGTATTCAGGCATTAATCAGTAATTAACAATTAATTTGTGATTTGCCATCACTTAGTAATTAGTACTCAAATATGTGTGACGCCACCAGTGCCACAGAAACAGCGAAGGTGGTGCGGAAAACGCTTCCGCCTCTACCCACTTTAGACAGTCAAAGTGCCCCCTGAATTTTGGTTCAGTTTTCCGGCTTATAAAATTGTCTTTTTAGTGAAAGTATACTGTCTTTATTTTTATTAGAAAGCGATAAACCATCGATGCAGGTACTTCATACTTCATTTGGTCTAAATTATCCGTTCAGATAGAATACCTTAAGTTGAAGTGTTCGATATGAAAGCATAATTTTGGCTAACGCTCTCACTGGTAATGTGCGACAAAAATTGCAGAAAAATCATGCGCTTTCACTTAGCGGGAACGGCAAACAAATGCAGGGAGCACGAGAAACTTGCGAACGTAAAACAAAGCAAATTGCGGGGGCAAAAATTCACTGCAGACCACGGCCAGATATCGCTCCTCGTTACGCCTGGTAAGCATTTGTGCACATCACGACTAATGATGATGATGATGATGTCCTCAAGCTTAATGGCACATACCCACGATCTTTCTGGAGCCTCTCTTCCTCTTTGTAGCGGCAGTGTAGTAAAATTCGTTGTGTAGTAAAAAATCCGTGTAGTGAAATTTTCAACACTTTAAATTTCATCCAGTGGGAACGTTAGATATCAGTAAGGATGATATAGCGTCGACTATGTCCAAGAGCACAGAAATTTAACGGATTTATTCTTCGGAGTTCATTGGGAGCTTTATTGTGAGCTGCTGCCTGATATAGCAACATCTCTGACGCTTAACATCAAAAAAGCCTACCCGGCAAGCATCGTCTGCTGCCCGGAAATGGCTGTTTTCATGTGCTGGCACGACGCCCTTAGTGATGTGGCCAATTACATTCAGCTCATATTGAGCCTATGGAAGAATCAGAAATGGGTGGTCAAAGGCAGCACGAATAAGTCATATCTTTACCAGTATATTATTCACGTGTTATACGAACTGTCCTTTGTCAACAGCCAGTGCTCCCGCGATGATCTGCGTCGCGGAGAGCGTTGAGAGGGCTGTGCGTAGTACACTACCAAATCATTGGTCAAGCCGCCATCGCCTCTCTAAATAAAACAACAAATTGGCCTCAAAGGTGCCCTAGAGTCAGTTTCGTGGCATTCAAGAAACAGAGGATTATGATCAAAGAATGTGAAGCCATCGCGGTTGCATGAATGCATAGGAGGCGACGTGATAATTAAAGCGAGTTTCCTGATTTTTCATGAACTCTTACCCAATTTGGCCCAAATATGAAACTTTTGATGTTGATTTTAGAACTAGATTAATTTTAGGCTGGCTTCTAAACATGATAAGCGGAACTGCCAGCTCGATATACTGTACCACAGTGAAGTGCTCCGGAAGAATACAGACCCCTGGAGTAGTTCACGTGCAAAAGAGTTGAGAATTGGGCGAGTTGGTACGAATTCATACTGCTGTGGCACCACAAGAACAAGGACGTAGACGGGGTGACGACGACACAAGTGCTCACAAAAACTAACAAAATTTATTAAAAGCCCAGAATATATGTAAAAAAATAACGTTTACATGCGCAGACCAGAATAAGGATACAAAAGCGCCAGGCAATTACACGTGTTACGGCACCACGAATCTAGCTGATACCATAATTCAATGCTGTTTCAAGATAATCAACCTCAGCGTCAAGTAGCAGCAATGGTGGCGAACTCACGCATTCATCAGCTGACTTCCTATAAAGGAAGGCCTCCATAATGTCCCGGGAAGTCTTATCTTCATGTTTCCAGAGAACGCGCGTTTGATTGAACAATGGGACACACTTGTGGCTTTTGACATGCTTGGTCAAGTGCGTCTCCGAAGCTCCGTCAAGTGACCTGGCATGCTGCTGGAGGCGTACACTCAGACAGCGTCCCGTCTGCACCGTGTAATGTCGACCGCATGTCAGGGGAATGGTATAGATTACTCCGCAAGCGCAGCCTACAAACGGATTGCAGTGCTTCACACCACAAGCATTTCTTCACTCCCGCGGTGCATCACACCTCTCAATGGCGGCACATGTCCGCCCTACCTTAATCTTAGCCGAAAACACCATGTCCACCTCATAACGGCGAGCCACCTTCTCAAGGCTGTGAGAGAGTCCATGGATGTAAGAGATGGAAGAGAGCTTTTTCCTTCCTTTCGCGCTCTCTTTATGTGACCTATTCCCCATTAAAGTTTGCTTCTGTACCATGAGGATCCGTGGCGACCCCGATGCCACCACAAAGGCTGGAAACCCCGCGTTTTTTAGTCTGCCCACCTGATAGGCGAATGCATTTTCCATCCGATGGAAACACGACTTTGTGTAGGCCGAATCCAAAGCATTTAACGCAATGTCTTTTCTAATCAACTTCGAATGAGCGGAAGAAAAATTCAACAAGGGTTTCTTGACCTTGGCGAAAACGACCAGCACAAAGCTATGGTTGCCCTCTAGAAACAAGGAAAGATCCCAAAACTGAATGCGTCCATTTCTGGGAGCTTCACACGTAAAATTTAGGCCGCGTCCTCCTTCTCTGAAAACCTTCAAATCATGACCATTGTCTGGGTGAGGTCAGGACATCCCACAAAAACTAAAAAATCGGAAACATAGCGGTGAACTTTCTTCACCATTCCTTCGAAATTATGCTCAAGTCACCTATCAACCGCGCATATAAATATACCGCTCAGAACCGGAGTAACTCTTCACCAGATACAAATACCACATTTCTGAATCTACACGCCATTGTTCCAGCCAATAAAGGTTTAGTTCAAATAAACAGCCAGAAGCTCAAGGAAACTATCGACCCAGATCCCGCACCGGGACATAAAGGCAACTTCGTTATTTTGTTGCGTTATACAATCCTTTACACATTTCAAAAGTTGCACATGCGGAAGCGAGTAGAATAATCTTCAACGTCAGTACTGAATGTTGAACCACCACGCGGATTATTACGCTTCAGAAACTCAACTACCGTTCCTGAACTGCGAATCAGGAAAGGATCCGCAATGTCTAACTACTTCAGGTGCTTCTGCCGAAAGCCCGACGCTTCATGCGGCCGAGTATCGCGTTCTGGAACAATGACCCGGAAGAGCACTTCGGGCTTATTCGTGTAAGCAGTAAAGAAAACTGAGCTTACAATCTCTCCTCCCATTAACGGCCGAAGCTAAAAGCCCAAGATTGAGGTCACATAGACATTTTGAGCGCCTCCTTCTTCACAGCAGAGAGTTTAACGGAGAGTCGAGTGAAACATTTCTCAACTGCCTTGCTGGAGTTCTCAAAAAACAGGGCTTTGGATATCACCATAAAATAAAACCTTCTTTGTCCGAGATCATGGCTCCTAAACCATTCGTTGAGAAGTAAGTCACCAATAAACGTAACTGATCAGGAGTTTTTTGGCAAACCTTGTGGCTCGGTTACAACTCGAAAACACTCCTTCAGGCACTGTGGCAGAATTCTCTCCGTAACAAGACGAGACACATATCGAGACACAGCCCGTTTTCTACGGACTTCAGGGGGGGTTCAAAGCAGTGCTTTGGCCCCAACTGCAAGACCTTGTGGTCGGACTCCGGAACTGAGGGCGACCCCAGAAAAAGAACGTTTCCTTCTTGGGTACAAATCCTCATCCTTTTCGGAAGCGTCGGAAGCGCAGAGTTCTGTGCTTTTCTGTGTTTTTAATAAATTTTGTCAGTTGTTAGTGAGAACTTGCGTCGTCGTCACTCCATCTACGTCCTTATTCTTGCGGTGCCACAGCAGTATGAATTGCTAATGTGCGCTGAAGTCGCACAAAACATGGTCAATTGTTTTATTTAGTCTCCATCAAAATACGGCCGCCTGGGCACGAATCAGTGCGGCAAGGTGAGTGTAGACAAAACTCCTCGTTGAAGACGACTGTGACATTGGTCGCGCAGACGCGCGCACTATAACATACCGACACCAAAATAGTAGGGGTTGACTCGGGGAGGGAATGTGTTCATGAACACATTGGTTACGAAGGCTAACCGTCTGACGCACGCTCTCTCCCGAGATTTTTTCTTCTGTGGTCATGGTTGGGTCCAGCACATGGGGGGAAAGAAGTTAGGAGCGGCCGTTACGTCACATGCAGCTCTGATATCGAACCCACCGTGGTGGCTCACTGATTAAGGCGCTAGTCTACTGAGCCAGACTACCCAGGTTCGAACCGGACCGCAGCGGCCGCGTTTCGATGGAGGCGAAGCGTGAAAGTCACCTTTGTGCTGTGTGATATCAGTGCAAGTTGAAGATCCCCTGGTGGTCGAAATAATTACGGAGACCTCCACTAGGGCATCTCGTTTTTCCTTTGTTCTTTCACTCCCTCCTTCATCCCTTCCGTTATGACACGGTTCCGGTGTCCACCGAGATATGTGAGACATTTATTGCGTCATTTGCCCTTCTGACAACCAATTCTCGTTTTTTTTTTTATACCGAAAGCCTGTCCTAAGCTTTCCGTCCACGATGGCCCGGCTGGTGCGTAGTCTTCTATGCCTGCTTTCTTGATACTGGTGAAGCTTCTATGGATCTCGCAAGTTCAATTTCAAAAGCCAAGTTCAGCCGCTGCGCTCCTTGTACTGCTAATCCCTTAGCAAGTGCAGGTTCTCTCTTTTTGTTTAGTCAGTGCCAGCATGCTCTTGCCGTGCAGCAGCATCGCTTGAAGTTTGCCATTAGGATGGCAACAATCGGTTCTACAAAGTGCTCAGGAGAGTCGAACCCTGTCACTGTAATTACCACATTTATGCAGCGCCCGAAGCGTTGGTCACTTTAGTCGATGTTTTATTACCACGAGGAATAAAAATCACTTGTTATGGTAGTGACCATGCATTTTGTGCTGCTTGCCCATATGCATTGGCCTTGAGCAAACTTACGTGCGCACCAGCATCAGCAGCTGCCGGCACTGCAGAATAACCACGCACGAAATTCGGCCACCGGCGTGTTGCTGTCCTTTTAACAACAAAGTGAGATATGCGCTTTTCGACGCCAAAGTTGCACAGCCGGGCGCAGTTGATGGTGGTGATTTCCTCCTCTCTTGACTTCAGACGCCTTATTTTAAAGGACGCCGAAGACGCGTGTGAAGTAGACACAGCACTGTTAATGGTGGTATAGGAGGGGAAAGCAGATGTTTGTTGTTTATATTACCGCAAGCAAAAACAAAGTTGTTTCAGGTTTCAGTTTTGCGACATTGTATACTGACCTGCACTGCTGCCATGAAAACGTCGCTGGACCGAAGAAAGAGCCTACAGCCTTTGCTGTATGGGCTTGATAGGCTGGTAAAGCCGTGTTTGCAGGGGTGAAGTTACCATACTGGATTCCCGCACGCCTATCTCCTTAAAATACGATGGTTTTCTTGCGGAAAAAGTTGTTGCCGTTTGCCACCACGATTATAAAATTGTTAATATATTGGAACTCAACAAATGTACGCGCACAGAATCTTGCAATAATAGGCGCATGGTTGGCTTGGAGGGAACTTTAGTACACCGCGGACAATAAATTGGGAATAATTTCCGTAGATAACGAAAGACGCAGCAACTGCCCCGCACCCGGCGCACGCTTCAACCGCACCGAGAGTGAAGGGGTGACAGAAGAAGTGAAACAAGGCAGATAGAAGGAGGCACAGCATTGAAGAGCTTCGGAGTTGTTCCGCCCACCAGGGCGGAACTACTACTATGCATCGTGTACCGACACCGAACAGCCCACATGTGAGCGATGGAGGTTGGTAGATGAAGAAGACTGAACGCATAAATAGACACGATTTGCCGATAAATTAAGGAAAGCTTGTTATTGCGACTGGAGAAAGGCCATGAGCTACATCGGAGAGCCGACTGAAAAAAAAATTACGAGGAACTTTAGCGGCTAAAGTGGTGAAAGGCGAAAGCCTGAGTGTTGCATTCTGCTACGCGATCGTTCACCCCACATTCTGTTGGTACATTAATTAACTGCCAATTAATGACGCTTAATCTTTGCCTTTAGGGGTGGAACACGATAGCGTGTTGTAGCGCTGCCAGGGAGCGAACAGAACGCCACCACCCATTCGGCGCGATACGTTGCCGTTTGAGCGCATATCGCTCATCTCGGTGGACACCTGAACCGCACCGTACAGGAAGGGAGGAAGTGGAGTGAAAGAAGAAAGGGAAAGAGGGGCCGTAATGAAGAAAATGAAAATTGTATTTGAGGAAAGGAAATTGCGCAGTAACTGTCTGACATATTTCGGTGGACACCCGTCCGTCAAAATTCCCGCGCAGTGACGCCACGACCATTTCGACCAATCTGAAACGCGGGCAAATTTGCTAACGCGTCTTGGTCACGACAGTATGAGCCATTAAAGGCTTTCGCCTTAAAAATGGTTACTTGCCTATGTATTTCGTCTTTCAAGTATGTGTCGGTCTGTTTACGTCCAGGCGCCTATGCACTACAAGAGAGTTCATCAGTGCACGAAATTAAGCAACAAAGAGCCCATGCAGTACCGAAATTTGAAGAAAGAGTACCTAGTAGGGTTTTTGAAAGGTCAGTGTAGAAATAACTATATACGACTCGGCGTGCTTACAGACACCTCGTACTAACCTTGAAGCACATTAAAACGGTCTCGCCATGTAAAAAAGAAAAAAAAGGAGACAAACTGAAACGTACGTTGTTCCCGCACGCATGGTAGTATCCTCGGTGAGTGCACAGAGTAGCGATGATGATTATGATGTCCTCAGGCTTAATGGCACAAACCCATGGTGGGGTATGGGCCCAACAGTGCGTCGGAACTTCTTCCTTTCACACGAAGCGAGCTGTGTTTAAGCAACACCCGGAACCCGTTTAGTTTTCTCTACCGAGCTGACATGGAAGAACTACTGCCCTGAGCGACAGAATTGCCTCAGCGCATTACGTACATCATCTCTTATTAATCTGAACAATGAAAGTGTGATGGGTGACTGTGTAAAAAACCATAAGAAAAGCGGAAGACTGCGCCTCATATAGTATCACGTTTCATTTCCAAGATAATACGGTATGTAGCTATTACGTCACGCTTGCCTTACAGTTGGTAAGTAAGGCATGAACGACAAATGTTGCGCAGGTCTGTTCTACAATAAAATGAGGCACAATAAAGTGAATTGTTTAGAACTTTATTTGTTTATCACCTGTAATTCCACCGTTATTCCTAAAGAAGTTTACTTCCGCACGTATAAAAATTAGGCTGTAGTCATTTATATCCTTGGCAAGACTCTAATTTCTTAAAAAAACTTCATGGCTTCTCAAAGATGGTGATCATAGATTAATGTGTTGTGATAATATCTGACTGCTTTCCAGCATTGCATAGTGTGCAGACACCAAGTGAAGGTTTGCCATATTTTTATATTTTTTTTCTACACCTTGCGTCATCACCATCTCAAACTGACGGCAGCTCGTATGCGAGCCTTCGAAGTTGGAAGGCTTCAAGCTAGTTTCGTTTTTCAGCAGTAAAGCTGTCTGACAGCTTATATCGTTTGTGGCCGCGCCTCACCAGGCATCCTCTCGCACAGGTGCGCTGTGCTCAGCCTACATATCTTAAACTAACTACAGAGAATGTTTACTACATTCGACTCAGTGCAAAAGCACGGATGTTTGCCAGGTAGAAGACGACAAAGACATGGCAGTGCCGCCGGGCGGGGCGCTCCCGCTGGGCGAAGAGAAAACGCGACGACAAGGGTCGATATTGCGCACGGTTGGTGCCCATCGAATTAGTGCCTACTTATAAATGCAGGCTAATCGCCTTGTCTGTCAGCCTCCTTCTTGGCGGAGTCCTTATTCAACAGCATGCTTCCGATTTCACAATATAGCTGAATTAGCCTCTAGGCCAAATATATGCTTTACAAACATTTTTTTAGGCAGTCTATAGACTTCATAGACTTCTGTCTATGAAGTCTATGGACTGTCCATAGAAAAATCCTAGATAAGAGTCTGTAATCAATAGGAACGCTACAGACAGTCTATAGACAATCTATACATTCATGGCCATACACATTTAGAAGACTTTTGTCTATAGACAGTCTGTATACTGGCAATAGACCGAACGAAATATCAATAGGAAAGCAATAGAGTCTCCAAGAAGTCTATGACTGTCTATGAACCATTTTTATGAGAGTAACCTGTCTAGGCCCTTGATGCAGTGACGTTTAAACACTGAAAAGTTGGCCCTTCGGTGGCCACGTCTCGTACCTTTCAGAGTTGCTCCGCATGAACCTTGGCTGCGAACACCATGGCTGCGAATGGCGACAAAAATCGTCGGCGCATGAAAAGGACTTGTGGATGCCAAACTTCGGGCGTACATGGATATGATAAGTTATCTGCATATTCTTGTTTTGAATACCTTCCCAATGTTTCCAATAATTCTGTAAACAACAGTCTTCATTTTCATCGTTTTCTTTTCTGTGATTCTAAAATTTAGGAATTTTCACTTCTTCACCTGGAGAATTTGTCCCTGACAGCACACGATACCCTCAGTAGTAAATAGGTGCTTTTATCATGCTTCGGGTCTTCGCAAATTAATGGTTTATGTTAAGGTTGTCCCAGCTTTCGTGAAGCGTGCAGCGCGCTCCAGTCGAGGATTTGGGAATATCAACACCTTTTTACGTGCCAAAGTGTTCGAGGTACGCTAAGGGAAATGCTCCCAGAATAATTCAGGCAACCCGAGATACTTAACCTGCACTGAAGACTCGATACAAGTGCATTTCTGCCTTTCGCCGCTTTCGAAATGCAGCAGTCGAGACAACAGGATAACTCACGGTCTCGTTCTGAAAAAGAAAAGGTCGCACCACTCGACCAACGCGGCGGTCAACGTGCGCTGTGTAGATTGGTCAGTTTAATTTTTGGGTGGCTCCTGATAGCGCAGAAGAAAATAACACACAGGCTCAGTGCTACATTATTACAACTGCGTAGCGTAAGTATAGACACTGGTGCAGTGGTTAGGAGTGATGCAATAGAACAGTTAGCCTGCTACATAGTGGTAACCAATGGTATCATAATAGGGCCAGCAATTCCAAGCACAGCATTCGTTTTCCTTATGTTATTCATCGTTAACAAGTGAGAACAGGAGCGTTTAAGCAGAACACTTTGGCCTGCACCCATGTGTGAAATGGTTGCCACCTAGGCACATGCTGCAATTGCAGTGCATGGTGCAGAGTTCATCTGGCATCACTGTGCTCATGCTCTTTCCAGAACTGGCATTGCTCCACTTTAAGCATCAACCCGTGTTGGATACACTTGACCTTTCACTAGATGGAACACGTAAGAGAGCAGGCGGTCAATCCATATTAATTTCCCAATATTTTCTACATTAGATTTGCAGATCTCAATGCTTGGACCAGCAAACTGAAGCCAGAGAGCGGGAGACACTGGGGCGTATTTTACCCATTGTGCGGGCTTAAGGTTCGTACTGTTAAATCGGACGGAGCACAATTGTTGACTTGCGCGGCTAAACAAAGAAAACACTTCATATACTTCGAGTAAAAATACAACAGCAGCGGACTGGTATTTGTGATCTCCAAATTTACATTTTTTTTTTCACTTAGTCCAAAGGAATGGGCACAAGCGGGTCATCAATGGGCAAGTCCTCGAGGACGCTCTCGTCACTCACTGGAGGAGCTGGGCTGTACGTCGGCAGATCAAGCGTGGATGGACTGGATGGCGGGGTGGACGGCGGGCTCGGCGCTACGTAGAAACTGTCGTTTGGGGTGGCGGCCTCGAGCACCTCGTCGCTTTCTTCGTCTTGTTTAGCGGCTTCACAGCCAGTACGGTCGTCTTTGTCGTGGCCACAACGGCCGGCTTCAGGCTCCATAGAGCAGGGATCCTCCTTCTTTCTTCCGCCGCAGCGCGCATCGCAACTTGGCGCCGCTGGCAGCCTCGTTGGGGACTGCGGACGTCTGGAGCAACCTTCGCTGTTAGGCTGAGGCGGAACGATGAAAGGCGCTGGTTGTGCCTGCTGGACGTTTGTAATATCGTTTAGTGGTTGCCTTGAGGTTGCTGGCGGGGTCTCCGGTGTATCGGCGTCCATGATATGATCACTAAAAAATAGCTTTGATTTCGTCGTGGCTGCAGTCTGAAAACGTGCCGTTCGTTGCACGAGCAGGGGGTCGGTGCTCTGCGTGGCTCGCGGAAGCTGCGCGGAAAAAACAAATTTTGCCCCTCAGGTGTCTCTCGCGGATGCCTGCGCATGCAGTCACTACGTGGTGAAATTCAAGGTGGCGCAGAGATTGAGAAACGAGGCAATGTCATGACAAATCTCTGGGCATGCACACTATACCATAAAACACACGCGAACGACTCGAAAGTGTCGTCATTTCGCTATCACTGGACCGGCGAAGGCGAAGATTGTAGCATGTAAACGGAACAGTTCTGTTCTTAAATTTGGTGATGAAAAATTTGACGAAATTTCTGCTCTGAAATTTTGCAAGTTTTGCAGAAATTTAAAAGACGTAAATTTTCAGTTTTCCAACGTTAAGACGGCGCAGTTGAGACAATGTTGGGAGGCTGAAAATCGGTACCTTATCTCTAGGACGAAGACGAAGACGAAGTGCATCTGCTCGGACGCTGTTCCGAAACCCTCTGACAATGTTTCGATCTCGTCATCACCTCGGCGGCTGCAAACGCAAACCTCTACAGCGGTTGGATACACGAAGGTTTCTCGAGTACATGGATACCAGCCCCTAAGATGTGAGTCAAGAAACTATAATTCTCCGACATTTGTCACAGGTGCTTTGCCTGACTATATGGAGGGGTTCGTAGGATACGATCCCGACGAGACGAACGTTGGGAGTCCTCAAGAAGCAGATGAGAAAGGAAAGGAAGCCCTGGACCAGACATTGCTGATGATGAACGATGACATGCAATGATGATGATGAAGATGATGACTTGGAACATGGCAAGGTGAGCCCAGGCCAAGGTAAAGGTGTAGTCCTTCAATGCTTTTATGGTCATGAAACTTCTCCGTAACGCTATGGGACAGCTTCATATGTTGACCGCGCCTTCCACGAGGCGGCGCTAAGAGTCCTGTAGGGGCAACGACGCCAGGAAGCGAGCGTCTCTACGGCCGCGAGTCTACGGGCGTAATGGGACGCCGGCGGTGCGGCAGCAACTATTTTCTCTTTTCACTTTGTCTTCGTTTGCAAAATAAGTACAGTGCACGTGACGTGCAAGCCTGCGATGCCGAATACTTGCTGCGTGACGGGTTGCCGCTCCGGATACGGAGGTACTCAGGAAAAGGCCTCGCTGTTCTGTCTGCCGAGCGACGCCGATCAGGGTAAAATACGGAAGCGGGCGATGCCCCGACAGGAAAGCGGTGGCTTTAGCTTCGACTACAAGCATATCCGTGTCTGCGAGAGGCATTTTGCATGCGGATTTAATTCGGTCTTACAAGTTCGTGATGAACGGAGAAGCAGTGTCGCCGCAACGCGAGAAACTGGAACTCAGGCCCGACGCCGTCACACGCATATTCGAAGGCCTAACAGCATACTTGAGCACGAACCTGTGATGATGCTGCATATCAGACAGCTGTACTCTTCAATGTGCTTACGGCTTTTGGTGCGAAAACACTACTTCAGGGGATCAAACCTCACCAAGAATCATGTGGCGTCCTTGAATTTAAGGGTGCAGAAATAAAATAAATATTGCTGCTACTGGAAATTTCGAACCCCCGGCGGTGCGAATGGATCAACTTCGCCGGCCACTGCACGAGAGCACTGTGCTATCGCAGCAGCCAATCACGCCTCGTGTTGTTGTTCATGTTGCCTCAAAAACGATGGCACATACTCACGGTGGGAGATCGGCCAGGGTTTGGTACAGACCCAACCAGGAAAAAAACTAGATTTCTCACATTCTCGTGCTGCGCGCATTGTACCGCCGGCCAAATCTTTAGCTGGCTTGGGTGACAGCCACGTTTTCCATGCTGCTGCCGCCTATGACGGAGAAAACTTGCGAAAATACCAAATATAAGCAGAGGCTCACTAAGCCCGTGCTAAATATTGAGCTTACCGCAAGTTTTCTTCGTCGTAAAGGACAGGAGCGGAGAAAAAGCGGCCTTCGAACACGCCAGCTAAAGATGTGGCCGGCTGTACACCGTCGTCTTCATCAACGTCCATCGGTTTCGGACTGAGCGCTCCAACCGCCGCTATAATCTCCTAAACTATTTCATTAAAATATTTTCACCACCACCACCTTCGGAAGAAACACATCAGACCAGCTTACCCTCGATCAGATCTTAACTTCAGTCTAATATCGTCGCCAGATGTGGAAACGACACAGCAAAGCAAAACCATGAGCCAGACAGACTAAACACATGCGTTCGCACGTGTGCTCGGTTTAACCACGTTAAATCCCTAGAGCTTTTTATTTTTTGTACACGCTTCTAAGTGATTTCTATCATTACTCATTTTCCGTTTATTGCGTGGCCGCTCACAGCTTGTCTCTTATTTTGGTAGCGCGGACACAGCGCTTGAGCAATGTACAACAAAAATTCACAATTTCCTTGTACTCGTCAGCGCCTCCGTAGTCACAGCGTGACAAAGTGTAAATAAATGGCTTATGTAGCAAGAGTCTTCAGCAGCTGGCTTTGCCACCTCCGAAAGTGTCAGCAAAAAAAAAAAAAAAACTGAGATAACACCATCAAACTACCGGTGGTTTCGTCACGTGATCGCTTTTGTAGTGCGCACTCCAGTTATAAAAATGCCGCAATGACGTCCTGTTTTCAGCATTATTGAGATTGCAGTATTTCTCACAAGGTAAACTCCAGCCTTAAGCAGCCTTGTGCACTTGAATGAAAGCGAGGACTCGGCCGAGACAGGCGCAACCCAGACACATATAGATATGCTACTGACCGCTAGGCAAGATCTTCCAAAGTGACATTGCAGTCGGATTGCAGTGAAAATGAATGCGCAAGCTGGATCCATGTCTAAAAATAGCTTTTTTGTAAAAAGCAACAAGAGAAAGTAAGCGCGTTAATTGTTTGCCAGAAAACAGCCGCTAACAATGTTTACTAGCAGCCATCGTCGATCTCACAGGGTTTTTAGTGTCTTGACGTTGCAGCCAAGCTTTCAGGCGATAACCAGTAAAGTGGCGTCCATCCTAAGCCCAAGTACCAATCCCCAGAAAGCACAACTACCAAGCGAATATGAGCCTGTTGGCCAGTAAACAGCCGCTGCGAACAGGGCTCGCGCAGCGACTCGTACCCCCTCGCCGACAGCCAAGCCGCTAGCGGCGCGCGCTGTACCTATATGAAACTTTGGCCGGAGTTTTGTGACCAGAAAAAAAAAAAAAATTGAAGGACTATGGTAAGGGCTTTCCGAGACTCCCGGTGCTGGAAAGCGGAGAAGTCGTGGCCATTATCAGAGAAGGAGCGGTTTGGACTTGGAAAAATACAGCGCAAATGTATGAAAAGTTGCAGCAGCCATTGCATCAGCCACTGGGCTTCCCGACATAAACACTGAGGTCAAAGTCGGGCTGTGTTTCGAGCAAAATAGCATCGTGGTAGGGACAAAGAATATAGAAGCGGCTCGCCCATTCCTGGGAGTGCTAGTAATAATGATAAACCGGAGCAAATATCCGACGTGCGCTTACGTCAAACCTCCAGGGGACACATGCAGATTAGTACTGAGGGGCATTCATCCAGAGGAAAGTGATAAAGACATCCGAAGAAATATTAGAGCCAAAGAGACGGAAATCCTGGCTCTAAGGAAATTTGGAAAAACGGCTACAGTGGCGGTAACCTTCTCGGCTAGAATAGTTCGTTTTAAGTCTAATACAACGGAGGGGAAATGCACTGCTACCTTTGCAAGAAAGTGACACCGGCCTGCTACGGGTGTGGGTAGGTGGGCCACAAGGCCGACGTTTGCCCCAACCAGGAGGCAACGAGATGTGAACTGTTCGGCACACGGGATCCTATGGAGGGACACGAATGTGTAGTGCGTTGTTCAGTGTGTAACGGTGAACGCAAAACCAACTCGAACCTCTCAATGCAGAAATTCAAGACTCCGAACATTATTAAGAAGAGGTAGGCGGAGAAGATTCGCGACCTCGGAGTTGCAAAAGACTGGGAGTCAAGGCCCAGGACAGGTTCGAGGCGGGCGCAGCTAGCGTCCAAAAATCAAGCAGCCGCTCGCGCTCGATCTGTTGGGCGTCAGTCGACAGAAGCAGAAGCAGATCAAGGAGCGATGCAAGGGGAAGACCGAAGAGGAAAGAGCGGAAAAGGTGAGCTGGGCAGCGCGAGTTACCTCGGGTCCTCAGTTGTTGGGAAACAATAATGTGTGTAGAGAACTCAAAAAAGAACTGGAAGAGCTTAGGAAAAAATATCGTAATGTTAAGAAGGAACTGAAAAATTTAAAAAGATTCATTAAAATCGATAATGCAGGGCCTGTGCCCCAAAGATCCGAACCGAAACAAACTGGGTTTGTCGAAAATAGCTTCAGAGAAATCAAATATATGGTCATACTGATGAAAACAGAACTTAAAAGCGGAAAATTCGCAGACGCATTGTAGCCTGGGGCAAGTACAACTCGCCATTCAGCGGTTACAGCCCGACCAACATCAGCTTCAGCAGGCAGTAGGCATACAGCAAAATAAAATAGCGGCCCTTAATGTTAAGATGAACAGGAAAAATAAGGCAGGAACTGCGCTGGTCAAAAGGACCTCGGTCAAGAGTTGGACTGACAATAGAGTTTCAGAGGATGACGACGTTGACTCTCCCGAACAAGATGAACAGTGATAATCAAAAACAAATTAATAATTTGACAGTGGAACTGCAGATGATTTAGGAAAAAAAAACAGGCCCCATTGCAGCAATTTGTAAATAGTGTTGATCTCAAACCCGCGGTAATAGCGCTTCAGGAGACAAATGTGGACGCGCAGATCACTGGCTACAATACCTTTAATCTTCACCCAAGCTAGTGCATATTAGTAAGCAATGAATACGCGGCTCACGTCGTTGATCTGGTAGTGAAGAGGGTACAACATACTTGGATAGAAATATCTCTGCTTGATGTAGAAAACAAGAGTACTTGGATCGTAAATATCTGTAGCATGACGTAGGGTACAAGGCGCAGGTGCGAGAAAATTATTAGAAAAGGCAAAATTGCGGCTGATGGAGGAACACTGAAAATTAAGCGACTTCAACGCCGGAAGCTACCTATGGGAATTCTCGTATGAGATTGCAAAGGGGAATCTGCAGATGCTGTCACGAATGACGCGCTAACGATCCTAAGGGACCCAAGCGAGGCGACTAGAGTGGGCAATAGTGTATGTAATTCGGGATTTAACACTAGGTAAAAATCTGAGACATGCGGCGCGGGACAATTTGAAGAACAACTTGGGAGGCGATCACTTTATTCTGCACACTAGAGTGGAGTACAAGATCAGCAGGAAGAAGGGGCAGCGAGAATCACAAATTGGGTTAAAGTCACGGAAAGCAGGAGCGAAAAGGAGGAGCATAGAATTGAAGATTATGAGACAATTGAGTCTATGCAGCGGCCAGTTCGGCCAACGTATGAAGCCCTAGAAGCGAGGGGGAGCTGTAAACCACACCTGTAGCACATCTAACGTAGGCAATCCTATGCCTCTTGTTGCAAACCCCGCCTGCAAAACCAGTGATGCGAGGGCAAAGCTTTGAGAGCTTTTCGGGTGCATAGAACACCAAGGGCATGTGGTGACTGCCAGCCACTTTTTTCAGGTTGTGGGAGAGTTGGTTTGCTTAAGGCAGCACCACCGGCTTTGAGGAAGGCGGCTTAGTTTTATTCCGGACGAATTTTTGTTTCTTTATTAGGGTTTCAGCGACAGCTGAAATGAGTGTTCCAGGGAAGTCTGCTGTTAAACGTCGTGAAACCTGATCATTAAAACTCTGTTGCATTTTAGGACGGCACGATTTTTCAAGCGCAGGATCCAAGCAAAGCGAGGCTACAGATCTTTTTACCACCTTCGAATGTGCCGGGTCTTAGCTGAGCAACTCTTTGTTGGTTCTGGTGAAGTTCATCGAGCAAAGGTGGTCTCGGCGGAACATAAGCTTAATGCCTAAGAAGCGCAGCATGTGATCTTGAGGTAGTTCATGGGTAAAAGCTAAACCTTTCCCCAGTTGCTTAAAAGTAGTTACAACCAATGAAACAACATAGTTAAGGGATGTTAAATTACCTAACCATAAAAAAATTGAAAACCATGAACATACCTAAAAACCTAAAAAGCTCACCGCCCTTGAAAAGTCTGGGCAAGCAGGCAGTCATTTAATGATAAAAACATGTCACATAAAATTGGCGCTTCACATAAGCCAATACAAAGGATTTTACGCTGCAGAAAAAACTGGTCGTGATAAGAGATAAAAGTGGCCTGCAAGAAGTTTTCTAGTAAATTTTAAAAAATTGTCTACCGAGATACCCGCTGAGTTCTGGAAGACCACAGGCTCCGAGCATTCAATGCATTTTCTGATCGAAGCCAGCAACTCGGCATATGGAATAGAATAAAACAAATTTCGGATGGCAATGGAAAAAGCAAGATGCATCCAATTGTTATTCTGCACAAAATCGGCGACTTCTTCTGACATCTTTGTCACAAAAGAGACCTCAACACAACATTTGCAGGAACATTATTATTCTGAACCACTATTAAGCTACAGGGATTTACTCTAGCATTTGAGATTAACGAGGAAAGCATACGCTGACCCGCACAGAAATCTAAGCAGGGAGCAGGGGGTCATTTTAGGTAAACTGTAGTCGAATACTTGCATAAATAGTCTCAAATTCAGCAATATGTTCTGAAATTCGCAAGATCCACAGTGCACCTTCTGCGGTGAAGGGGCTGACCTATACCGTATAGTACGGGCATGCCAGGAAAAGCCAAAGATACAAAGAATCAATAACCCAACAACTGAGGACTGGGAGGCGGCGCTGTCCAGGTCACATTCGGAAAACAAGGCTTTCGCTTGCGAACCACGCAAGAGCGGCGGCAAGAGCCAATGGGCTGCTGGAATCAGAGCTCACCCAACAATTTTATGCATTAAACATTTTTCTCTCTCTCTCTCCGCATCTCTCATTTTCTTCCAGCCCAAATGTAGTACATAATCCACGTACATTCATGGTTCTCAATGCTCCTTTTCTCTGCCTTTTTTCTTTTCTCTTTGATGCCTTTCCTGTTCAATGCCTTTCATGATATTGTATGGTATGGTATGGTATGGTATGGTTTGATATGGTATGCTATTGTATATTTGGTATGCTTTATGGTTCATGATGTTTTATCGTCCCAAAGCGACTAAGGCTATGAGGGACGCCGTAGTGAAGGGCTCCGGAATTTTCGACCTCCTCGGTTTTTTAACTTTCACAGACATCACACAGTACACGGCCTCTAGAATTTCGCCTCCATCGAAATTCGACCGCCGCGGTCGAGATGGAACCCGCGTCTTTGGGGTCTGTTGCCGAGCGCTATTACCACTGAGCCACCGCGGTGGTACGGTATGGTATGCTGTGATGTGCTATGCCGTGTTGTTGAATGTAGCTTGCTCGCGTTTCGTCTCCATCAAAGTGCGGCAGCAGCGGCGGAAATTTGATGCTGCTACTTCAGGCTCAGTATCCCAACATCGTAGCCACTTCGTCATAGTCGCGGTCGGGTAAGTAATAATTGCCTGGCTCTCAATGTAAATAACAAAAGAGACGAACAGGCAGCAGCGCGTAAATATTCCTCGCCAGATGCTACCTTCGTTCCACCTTTTTTTAAAGCGGTATTGCGCCGCTGAGCTTTACAGAGCTGGAACCGCGAACAGCGTCTGAGAGCGTCTAGCCGCGCTGCTCCGAGCGTAGGAAGCATGCCGAGTAGTGCTTGTGCTTTTACCTGAACAGGACAAGGGAGGATCACATGCCGACCTTTTGTCGGCGTAGTTGCCGGTAAAGAAGTCACGCAGCAAGGCCAGCACGTTTGGGGTTGTGTTTAATCGCTGGCATCATTATTTCGGTCACAGGGCTTCGTTCGTTTGACAAAAGAACACAAAGAATGCTGCAAACAAGCAAAGGCAGCTCATGAATTCTTCACTGAAAAAAAAAAAAAGTCCAGCATGATCTTCTTGAGAACAGTCCCACTAAACGTGCAGTCACTCAAGGGGGATGTCGACAATTTTGTCTTCTAGTGGGTATTCTTCAAGGCTCTCGTCGAACTCGTCAGCTTCGTCAGCAACAAACTCCACAGTGCTAAACACAGGTTCAGCGAATTCAGGAATAGAGTCTTCTTCAGGTCCGTCGTCGACAATTATCTCATCGTCTTCCTTCTCAACCTGGCAGGGGGTATCCCTGCCTGCGATCCCGGGGTTCGTAGCTGAAAGGTGTTGTTCCTCTGAGGTATCAGCCAGCTGGGGTTGCTGCGCGATCGCAGATCTGTTACCTTGATCCCGTAGACCTTCTATTGGTAGCTGCTGTCCGCACCGCATCGAGGTGCCTTCGGAGTCTCTGTGCTGAGTGGTGGGCCTAGTAGGAAGGTTCGTGATCTCCTGAAGGGCCTTCCTTGTCGGGGATGCGTTTCCGCGGCGGTCGTCCATGCTATCAGGGTGAAAGCACCACAACAAAGCTGATTATGAAGGGGCGGCACCCAAGAATGTTGAACGCGCGAGGCGGTGGCTGAGTGCGAGGCTTTGCGAGCGAATGCCAGAGCGCGAAATGCAGGGAAGAAAAAGAAAAATGCATTTTAAGAGTGTACCGCGATCGCTTTTTATTTTGGCGTCCGCTGCACAGTACACCGCTGCTCACTCCACATATTTACGCAGGCTTCCTCTTTCTTTCTTTTTTGCAATATACAGTATTGCAAAATTGCAGTATACAATATTGCTATATGCCATACATTGGTCGAGAGAGCATGAAGTACTTGACTGCTTAAAGGAGTATATAGCGAAGTATACGCTTCGTTAAAGGAAAATTATGTATTTGACTCGACGCCGTCTCAAATACATACAAGACAAGTAAAGGGGAATGAGGGGCTCGTTCTACATTTTTAAGAGAAGCCAACAGCCACAGAAACCAAGGAACACAGGGGATTTCATTTATAATTATTTATTTTGTGTTGTTGGTCAATGTAGAATATTACTGAATATGTTATCGCTTAAAGATAATTGATTAGAAAAGCAGAAGAAAAAACAACCACATGCCGCCGGTAGGAACCGAACCCATGATCTCCAAATTACGCGTCCGGTGCTCTACCTCTGAGCTACGGCGACGGCGGTCGAATCTTCTGCTTTCGGGGGTATTTATGTTTATAAGTAACCTAACCTTGAGAGTATTCCTCAGCGCTACTCACGTTCGTAAGCGGCGGACTTAGTAAGTCCTGAGTTACCGCTGGTGTGACGTGGAACGTCATCGAACGGCGAGGGTGGAAGCTGTGTGAGAACCCTCTTATGCTTCCCATGGCATCAAGGGTTCGGTTCCTACCGGCGGCATGCGGTTGTTTTTTCTTCCGCTTTTCTAATCAATTATCTTTAAGCGATAATATAATCAGTAATATTCTCCACTGATCAACACCACAAAATAAATAATTATAAATAAAATCTCCTGTGTCCCTTGGTTTCTGTGGCTGTTGTCTTCTCTTAAAAATGTATAACGAGCCCCTCATTCCTCTTCACTTGTGTGCTTAATTGCTTAAGGAGGGCCTCGATTCTGGCAGCCTTGATATTGATATACTGTCCCTGCTCTCTGTAAGGGGCAGCGATTGCGAATCAGCTCGGATGTGACGTCATTACTGGCTAAATTTTGCGTCATCGTGTCACATCATCACCCTCGATTCTGGCAGCCTTGATATTGATATACTGTCCCTGCTCTCTGTAAGGGGCAGCGATTGCGAATCAGCTCGGATGTGACGTCATTACTGGCTAAATTTTGCGTCATCGTGTCACATCATCACGCATGCCGGCGGCCTGGGTTCGATTCCCACCTAGACCCCAATTTTATTTTCTTAGTTCTATTCAATTTTGTTTGTATTCTAATGCCTCATGACGTCACTACGCCGTACATCGCCAGTCAGCCGCTGAACACACGCAAAAAAAATACACGATCTGTGCCGAGTTCAGAAGAAAAGTGATATCAGCAGCTAACATTTCATCCAAAGTCAATGTTAATAATATCGCTAAGGGTGATGTAGCATCAAATATGTCCAAGAGCATTGAAATTTAAGAGAATGATTCCTCGGAGTTCTTTCGGAGTTTTGTTGTGAGCTACTGCCTGTTCTAGCAAGACCTGCGACGCTTAACATTAAACAGGCCTACCCGGCAAGCGTCGTCTGCAGCCAGCAGATGGCTGTTGTCATGCACTGGCACGGAGTCCTTAAAGATGTGGCCAATTACAGTCAGCACATAGTGAGGCTATAGAAGAAGCAGAGAGCGTTGGTCCTAAGGAGTATGAAGAAGTCATAGGTATATGACTATATTAATCACGTGGTATGCGAACTGTCGTTTTTATACAGCCTAGTGCTCCCGCACATGTGACTCGACACTTCCCTTGGGTATACCTCCGCTGATGTGCGCCGCGAAGAGCGTTGACGGGCCTATGCGTTGTCGACTGCGAAATCGTTTGTCATTGATTGTAAAACATTTTATTTGCCGGAAAGAGCTTGGTGCCAAGAGGTCGCGTTAAGTGGTCGAGAGTACATAGCCCTTGACAATTTTGTCAGCCCATTCCCCCCGCCAGAACTTGTGTTCTGGGGTCAGAGCTAGCAGCATGGTCTCCCACCATTCGAGAGAAGGAGCGGTAACTAGATCCCCCGGAGGTGGCTCTATTTTTCAATCCCATAGGATATGATCGCAGTTCCACAGTGTTTACAGTTCGGCTTGTATAGATAAGGATAAATGTGCGCGAAGAGTGATGGGGTGCGTATCGATCTCGTCTGTGGACGACGCCACGTAACCTCTTGTTCTTTAGTCAGGATTTTGTGCGGAAGGGGGAAGTTCTCCTCTCTAGTTAAAAATGATTGGTTAGGTCATGATGTGTGATCATGGAGTCCTTCGTGAAATTCCGGGAGCCAGACTCGGCCACTCCCCGGTCGACGAAACCTCTGGATTTACTGCTTCTACTGCGCATTTTAGCTTAGTGAGTGTGTCATTATTCTTTCCATTTGTTTGCAAATACAACCCCAGTATTCTCATGGTTTGTACCTCTTTGACGGATCGTTCATTGACAACCTTTTTTTTTTCGGGGGGGGGGGGGGGGGGGGGGGTTGTGGCTCTCCTACCTCTTTGTTTATGTCTTATCACTAAGTGTTCTGATTTTTGCTCTGAACAAGTGAAGCTGGATTGCCATGCGCATGCCTCAATTGCGTCCACTGCTTCTTGGACTGTGTCTTCCATGTAGCGTTCGCATCCTTTTGTTACCCGAAGCGTGATGTCATCTGCATAGAACGTGTGACGTAGGTCTGGTAGTTGCGCCAGTTTGGGGGGAATTTTGATGAGGGAGAGGTTAAAAAGCAAGGGGGCCAGTACGGAGCCCTGTTCTTTGGGTACTAGTGTGATTGGGGCAGCCCCAGTCGCCAATAATAATGAAACCACAATTTGGCATCAAAGCTGCCCCAGAGTCGGCTTCGTGGCGCTAAAAGAAGCAAAGAATTACGATTGTAAATGTAATCACCTCCCAGGAATATATTTTTTTCATTTTAAACACCTAATTTTCATTTATTTTCATTGTCTTTTTGCTTATCGGAAAAACGTTTCACCATCTGTCAGTCACGGGCTGTTTTTTGGCCAATCCTCCGCAGGAGGTACACGCCATTAATTCCTTGAGGGCAACAACAATAATGACGGCATCTTGGCTGCATGCGTGCTTAAGAGCGAAAGTAGCAATTCAAACAATTTTCATGATTTTTGCATCAAACATGACCCAATTTGGGCCAAATACATGATTTTTCATGTTGCTTTCAGAAGTACAGGCGCGGACAAAAGCATCACCTAATTGAAATTTCTAGCAGTGGTACGCGCATGCTGGTAGCGGAGGTTGGTGGGCTTTCTTGTAGACAAACAACGCTTCTTCATTTCCAACGGAGAAGGCGTGATTGCACTTCGAACGGAATAGCATGCTCCGTTTACTTATGTCAACGCCTGTACAATTAGTTAATGCTAGCTGTTATAGTTTCTGAGTAATTACAATTAATATGCTAGTGCAGTCATTCACAGTTAACGAGCGCAAAAACGTGACGAAGAAAGAAGAAGGTGACAGCGCAACTTCTTCCTCTGCTTCACTTTTCTTCTTTTCCTTTTCGATAAATAGAAGGCTGAAGTTTTTGGCCACGGTGGTACGAGCTCCACCGTCTCACCCCCACCTCCATGACCGCATCCGGCGGCTGTTGGGACGATGGGCCCGATGAAGAAGCACTATGGAGGGGTTCGTACCTTGACTGCATGCAAGTGAACGTACATACATACATACATACATACATCTTTATTAACTCTCACAAGGTTACATCAGTAACAGAGGAGAGAGGACGCAAGGCAAAAAGCTGCGTTGGTGCAGCTTGAGGGCCACCCTGCGCCCTCTGCCGGCGGTATCGCCTGGCAGCTAATCACAACAGCAGTGGAAGAGCGCACTCACAAGCACAAAAGAAAATACAGTCACAAAATATATACATTAACATTTGCATGGCGTTATGCCTCTGTTATCACTCGACATTATTGGACAAAAGAAACTGCTCAAAATTTTTATGTACAGAAAACGCATTTATAATCAACCGAGATACATATCAAGTAGGAGGAAGATACACAAAGCTATATATATATATATATGTTCTAATCATGATGTCAAAATGATGCACATTCAAACAAAGGAACACATTCAAACACATTCAAACAAAGGAATAAGTGTTATTAATTTATGCCGTGAAGTCTTTCCAAGTATGATGTTGTTCTTGTGCAGAATATTGAGGTAGTGTGGTAGACTATATGTCACTGACTGCTTACCGTATGTAGTGCGGCAGAAAGGTACGGACCATGACATTTTGTTCCGTGTGTTATAAGATGGAATCGAACGAATGAGGTTGAAACTTGATAAGAGGAGATCATTCTTAGTTGAAACAGCAGTTTTATACATAGAGATTAACTTGAATGGGAATAACTCTGAGAGTTTCATGATACTGAACCTTGCAAAGTAGGAAGCCGTATGAGTACACCAGGGCACATTAGCTATTAATCTAATTGCTCGTTACTTGAACGTTACTCGAGACCCCGATACGATGGAGCAAGAAACGAGCGAAGCAATGCAATAGACTTTCGGTCGAACCCAGCAGTCCTCGACGGCACGCAGGTGCCGTCGAGGTGAAGGTGAAGGCAAAGGGAAAGCGTTGGTGTTCATCAGGCCCAGAGGTGGCTTAGACCGAAGGAAGTACGCACGCAATAAGAAGCCACTCATCATCGCAAGAAGTAAGGACGAGACTCGACATGGATCGGAACATCATCACCGCTGATACAAGCAACACGTACACCACCAGGTCGATTTAATGGCTGCGGAAATTGCAACTGAAGGCAGAAAGGAGGAAATGTGTGTATCTACAACTACACCAGGGGTACACGTGAAGGGGTAATCAGAGGCATCGGCCTATAAAAGTCGGAAGCCAGCATCTATGAAAACACCAGCACAGGAGGGAAAGCAGACGTAGTGAGTTCCAGAAGGTTCGGTAAGACGAACAGGATAGCCGTCAGACTGACCAGGAAGATCGTGCTGAGGTACGTTTGGTACCATATGATGAAGTACTTTTGCAAACTGTACCGAAAAGCACTCTGATCTGTTTTAAATGTCTCAAGCCAGGTCAGAGAGTGGACGTCTGTCCAAAGCCGGAATCAAGAGTCTGCAAGAACTTCCGCAAAAAGAACACAGGCGGGCCACACCTGGAAAATCAAGTGGAAATCAAGAACAACTCGGACTTAAGGAATTCAGTTGTGATGGAACAGCGCAAAACGACGGGACAGGACAAGAGACAGGCCTTCACTTACAACTGTTTATTTCGAAGAAGCACGGCTTCTTACGCCATCTGCCCAGTCACACCCATCACACCCATATCGCTCATGCACTCTAAAATGCAAACTGCGAAGAAGTTTTGCAGTTCTAGAGGTGAATCAAAGTTTAACATGTCAAGTTCTTTCTTTGTTAACTCGACAGACAGCGCACTGATTGAATGCTCGCGCAGCGTAGCTATCGAAGCTGCCTCAGTGATTTCGCGGACGAACTGATCTTTTTGTTTCGAAAGCACTCTGTGTCTGCTGACTTCAGGCGCACAGGTTTTTAAAGGCAATCTCTGCAATGAACCCCCTAGATTTCTGCGTACTTCCTTAAAACTCGTTTTGTGCTCTGAACGAAAGACGATTTGAACACAAAACCTTCTGAATGTGCTGTGTTCTACTGTTTAAAAGCTGCCCTACAATCTCTGAATTCTGCTTTACACCATGGCGATCACGAGCAACTCGTTGCGGAGATAACACATCTATAACGCCATGCACTTGGAGACGGTCATGACACCATCTTCCAGTGGCTACCAGGAGACAGTGGTATTGTGGGAAACGTAGAAGCTGATACTGCAGCTCGATTGGCCTACGGCAGTGCCATCATTGCCCGGATACCACTGACAAGAGCCGACGCAGCAAGACATCTGTGAGGGCTTGGCCCAAACGAGACACTAGCGCCATGGTCTACCCCTGGAAACTTGGCATGCCGTTTACACCGCGTCAACCCTGTACTCCAACTCAATCGACCGTCCGGGCTCTTCCGCTGCGGTGCTGCGCTCTTGTATCGCCTGTGACTGGGAGTGCCATTTACAGATGCCTACTCCCACTTATTCGCAATGGTACTATCCTGCATGTGAGAACTGCGGACGCGATGAGAGAGTTGAGCACCTATTTTGTGATTGATTTCGGTTTCAGCCTGAGCGTGTCCTCCTGGCTGCAAATCTCCGCCGTTTAGGTTCTCGTTCCCTCAAAAAAGCCAAAATTCTGGGTCCTTGGACCAAACCTTCATCGCAGAGGACAGCTGTGAAGAGCATTTAAAATTCTTGAAAGACTAGGGAGTGAACTCAAATTTCTACACCTTCATGGTGCGCCCAATGTACCCTGTTAGTTACGGACTACGCACACGCAAAAAAAGTCATCTACTTTCCTGTCTCCCCTATTTCTTCTTTCATCCCCCTTCCCACGTGAAGGGCAGAATACTGGGCGTCGCCTAGTTCACCTCCATGCCTTACCGTTCATCATTCTCGCTCTCTCTTCACAGCTTAAAAAAATACTATGATGATCACCTGGATGCTGCCTTCGCTGGGTGTGTGTTGCGCTCGGAGTACCCAAGATAACGAGATTGCAGTCATGGTTAAGCAGGTAATTAGCCGAAATTTGCTAATTGTTATTGCCTATATGCTGCATATTGCAAAGCAATCTTCAAGAACCTAGCGATTCGATACTATTCCAATTTTCAGAACTTGCGTAAGTGCAATATGTCAAGATATTAATTAACGTCCTGCTTTTTGTATCTCATACCCAGAAATAATGAATTTTTTTTTCAACGAAAACTTGTTCACGAACGCATTTTTTGCCTACCGAAAGACTCCATCAGAACAATCAATGTATCCGCAGATCTCACCTCGGAACGTTTGTAGTTTTCCGCGACTTGTGCTCAAAAACGCACATCGTTGGTTTTCTACGCAAGTAATATTAACTACTGTGTGCGAGCGCGGGACACACTCTAAAATCACATTTTTGCTACGTATCGTAAAATTAGAAAATTCCCATGAATAACATCATAACATTGTATTACAATATTCCACTGCTGCTTCAAAATTAAAAGTGGTGTCCAAGAAAGCTGGACTTCGATCCAAAACTGATCGCTCAGCGTGCGCAGGAAATGGGCGCGCGCTGAGAAAAATTGGAAAATTATGCTGATGAATATCACAAGACCTACTTCACTTTAACAAGTGGTTATTCGCGAAACACTAGCAACAATACAGTCTTCGAAACTGCAATGAAGTTCATAATTAAAAAGTAATTCTCAAATGACCAGTCTATGTTATCTTTTGCCTTCCTAGGCCAGCACACTCGGTGAAGGCAGCATCCACATTACCATCAACGTCATGTTTTCATAACGCTGAAAAAGAAGAAAAGCGATCACCTTGCAAATGTTTTACCCGAAAGAACGTCCAGAAGAGGAAGAGTTCGCTTCACTCCCTCCTGACGATTTTCTGCATTGTTTTTCGAGACATGATCGCATCCCTACACCCTTCCCGTGTAAAATTAGTACTTCTGCATAGAAAAACTGTCGTGTCGAGGATACATGATCGCGCATACTTTCACGTGCAGAGGGTTCGCTCAAGCGCGCGTGTCTTCACTGTTTCCCAGAATCATAGTGTTAATAACAGCCCTCGTTTTGAGCGAGAGCGCGGTTTCCTGACTGCTTTTCTGTACCGCTTGGACTCGCGTCCCCTAACAGAGTCCGACGTTCTGGGGCCTTGGACACAACCTTCCTCACAAAGGAAAGCGGTGAAAGCGCTCCTGAGATTCTTAAGGGACTCGGGGTTGTATTCCCGTCTATAATCTTTAAGATTTCAGTGCGCGCCCTCTGTCCCTGTGACACAGTGGTCGCTAGACGCTTAAAAAACTCATCTCATTGCTGCTATTTTTTCCTTTTTTCCCCTTTGTTCCCCTCCCCAAGTGTAGGGCAGCCCACTGGGCATCGCCTGGTTAACCTCCCTGCCTTTCCGTCAATTTCTCTCTCTCTCTCTCTCAGAGAAACAGTCTGTGGTATGAGCTGGTGAACCTAATGCCTTTTTTTAATGCAATATGCGCTTATGCATCCTTACTGACTCGTTATTAAACCAGCCAGCTTCTCCCTCTTCTAATTACCCGCTGACCTTGATACGCCGGATCTGTACCACTGCTAATACCACGCGCTGTGAGATGCGCCCCAAATGAGGGCTTCTTCTTTTCTTAGACGAATTAGCAGAAACTGGCGAATTGTCCTACAACTCTAAAGGTAACCGGAACACCGTACTACGCACCATTTGCTAATATTATCCGTCACCTCTTGAAGAAATGAGACCACTTACCTCTGCTCCAACTTGGACTCTTTATCATATTCACGTTAGGAAGGGCTTCGAATACAATTAAGAAAACACTGAAGAGCAACTTCGCTCTTTGCAGCCTGAAGCATGACAAGCAGCACTTGCTTGTGCCGAGCGATCGCGTGATTTTGCCATCACTAATTTAACTGAGAGGTAGAAAGCTGTTCTTATAACCTCTAGGTTCCGTGCAGCTGCTTTAAAAAGTTCTTTAAAAGGCAGATCGTGGGCAGCACCAGAAAGAACTTTAAAGAGAGCTTTATGGTACGTGGTCAAAAAACAGAATTTGAACGTGTCAGCTAGAAGGACAAAAACCTGAAATATTTACTTTTTGATAGCGTCCTGTTGGAGATGGCTTAGAAAACTTTAAACAGTTGTCGAGAGACTTAAACCGCCGAGAGTGAGCGCGTGTAAGAACTTAAATGTAAGAACTTTAAAGATGCATTACGACTTCGCGAGGAAACTTGCCGGAGCCCCTAGAGACACAGATTAGAGGAGGTGAAAAATGTCTGTCATCACCGGGAAATAAAACACACAGCTTCTTCCTTGTGCTCCTCCCAATGTGTTTATGTCAACCAGCTCATTGGGATCCAAAGGGCGCAGACCGCAGCACACAAAGTGCGACACAAGTAACCGAGACCGTGAAGAACTTTCTTAAAAATTAGATCCATGTGTTCTGACAGTGATTTATCATGTGCGATTGCAGGGGCAAGGAATATATATTTCAGTACTTTTTCGATGTAATTGCCATTGAATCAGCGCGCGAACAGTGAATTAGGTGAGCGCCAAGTGCAGTACGTGAAAACATTTTAAGAGAAATTATTACTCTTTGACGTGGAGCGCACCACCTACGGAAATTTGAGACAGACTTGCTAAGGAGGCGACGATCGAGAAATAATTTAATGGTGTGATAGAGCACACCATTGATTCAGGGAAACGAAGCACAAATTGAAGTTGCACGTATCACTACTTTACCGCGTTTTAACCACAAAGATACTACCTTAACTGAAAACCGACTTTTTATCAGTTGGAAAAGGTAAAAAAACAGATACCGGTGTTGCCGACAGCGGCAGATTTCGGAAGGAAACTCTTGTGCGAGAACATTTTAGCACGATGACCTCAGAGGCTAGGCCAGAAATCTGTATTTTTCAAAACGCTGATCCAGAAGTTCTTTTTGTTGTAAACATCACGAGTTTGAACTGAGTGGCAGGAAATCTATTTTTTTTTTTGTCAGCGATAAATGCGTCTCTTGCTGTCAAACTAACTTCACATGCCCGAAAAGATCCACAAAATCGCTTTTACTAAGAACAGAAATAGTGGTCCTCATTGTCCATTTAAGATAATGTATGGTATACGAATAATCAGAAAATTAATGCTGAGCTTTGAAAAGTGTTTCCAATTGTATATAATTAGAAAGCGCAGAATGTTACCAGCAATCACATGTGCGTGTTTTGGATTCCCTGCCGCTTTGTTTTTCTCTCGCGAAGAGAGCAGAAAGGAATTTAAAAAGGGAGAACATAACCAGGCAAGTTCGAACACTGCCCGATACACCGGCCGTAAGCCCTGATCGGTGACCCGTCACCTACGTCTAGGCGTGATACGCTAAGCTCGCTTCCGCGGGGGGGGGGGGGGGGGGGGGGGGGGGGGGGGGGGGTTTAAGGACCGACTGAGCGGGAGTCAGTCCTGCTTTTTTTCCTTGCTGTCTCGAACATTCCTCTGGATTTGAGGCCTACTCAGATTCGGGGCAGTGAAGTGCGCAGTTACAAGAAGGTTGTTCCGATAAATGGCTGGAGAGCTAAGAAATTGTCACAAAATTACGACTCCGGCTGATGCGGGTGCTCGCAGACACTGTTGGCATACGTGCCCATCGGTTTCAAGTAAGTATGGCTAACCTCTAGCCAACCGCCTGGATGGGAAAATGAATTCACAGTTCCGTACTTTGGTGAATTGGCGATCGAGCGGAAGAAGGCTAAAACAGGCGAGCACCAACCAGCTCACCGCCTTCAGGTAGAGAAACTTTTCGAAAAGCTGGTTTCATACGATGGAATCCGCATATTTTTTGCTTGCTTGCCTAGATTGGTGCGGTGCACAGTAGTTATTATCATTAGGTTCAGAGATCGCGGAACACGTGATGGGCCAGGGGTTTCAGGAAAGCCAGCCACTAATTTTTAGAAGCAGGCTTTTTGATTTGTGAAAACGGCTTCTGCAATAGAATAATACCAGTGTCGGCCCGCATTAGAAAACAGATGCCTCAAATCAATTAGTTAGCTGGTTAACTGATTTCTCATAATTAACTTCTTAACTAGAGATCCGATAATTGTAGCCGGTCGTTAGTAATAGCGACATCAGTTTTTAGAATTTAGAAATCACGATTACCCTCTGCGCTGTGGCCCGACAAATTTTGGCTACATAGGGCCAAAATATATGCGCTTTCGAAAAGCATGCAGGCAAAGCAAACGCTCCAGTGCACTTAACCAGTCGAAAAAGCCAAATTTTATCAATCCACAGCAGCGAGCTAGGTAATCGCGTTTTCTAAATTCTAAGAATGGATATTGCTATTACTAAAGACTGGCTAGAAATCTCTAATTTTAACTGTATGCCTATGTAATAGTTAAAAAGTTACTTATCAGAAATTGGTTAACCGGCTAACTACAGAAATTTATCCACCTGCTTCCTGATGTTGGCCGACACTGATATTATTCTTCAGCAGAAGATGTCTTCGTAACAAAACAACCCTATTTTTAAAAATTATTGGCCGGCTGCGCCTGGTATATGATGCACCTGATGCTTGTTTCCCTTCGCTCTACTGACTGACGCTCAGTCCCACCAAAGCATACGGCCGCGGGTTTTGGAATAACGCTGCTTTCAAAGCTTCCAGATAATCCATAACTTAAGTAGATAGGCGTGTCATTCATTTGCTTACGGCCACCTTTTCCTTTCGTAGTACTGACCCCGATTAAACAGCCACATGTTCTAGAGACAAAGAAATAATTACATTTACTGCATCACTCGCTCAAATGTCGATCGACCGACCAACCGGCTAGTTTGCTCGCTGGCCCACTAGCAAGCTAACTAATGAAAAGGGAGAAACAGCAAGGTAAAAATAAGACGCGTAGTTATAGAAGAAGCACATATCTCAAAATGCCTTGGAGCCACTCTTCTGTAACATTAATGCCGGTGTCTTTTTTGCGCCTTTCAGTGTTTACAGTAAATGGCACCAAAGAGCGGAACAACAGGTACCACCGAACTGTTGTTTCACCTGGTTACCTACATTTATGTTCGGTACTTCAGCTGGCCAAGCTGCTTCTTCAACCTTGCATAACCGATATTAATGACGGGACATATTGGCCGACAGGGGCGCGTGTTATTTTTGTTTCATATCCGCCGGGAAGGGGAAGGTGGTTTGTCTTGAAAATGAGAGTAATCTATTCAATACTTGAACACGTGTCGCCGTGGTCCCCAGGGGCGTATTTCCAAACGCGTGACTACTTCGGCCGTCGCTAATCGACTGCATATTGTGGTCCTTCTGAGCTGGCTCCGCTGTCGTTTACATCAAATTTTACCAGCATCTATTGCTACTCCACTGACCTAGTTATTGCTAAGCTTCAGAGAAGCGTGGGAAATGTTTGAAGTAGCATATAATATAATGGTACGCGTTTGGATGATTTTTTTTCGCTTTCTTATCAGTCATGTTTGCTCGATAAAATACACTATAATTTCGCATTGATCAACACCACAATTAAAAAGCAGTATGAAACATTCTCCTCTGCTCCTTGCGTTCGATGACTGTTGACTTCTTTTATATATATGTCATAAAGCGTCCCTCCTTTCCGTTCTCTTGTCTGCTGAATAACTTAACGAGGGCCTCGGTTCTGGCAGTCTTGATGCCATAGGTAGCATAAGAGGGTTCTCGCACAGCTTCCGCCCTCACCGTTCGAACGCGTCTCTACGTGGCATTTGCGGCAACACAGGTGTACTACGTCCGCCGCTGTGGACGACAGTCGCGCTGGTGAACACTTTCAAGGTTCGGTTACACTACGTATAAACACTCCCAAAAGCAGAAGATTGGACAGTAGTCGCCGTAGCTCAGTTGGTAGAGCACCGGAAGCGAAATTCGGAGGTTGTGGGTTCGGATCCCACCGGCGGCTAGTGGTTGTGTTTTCATGCGCTTTTCTTTGCATTTACATTAAAGAGTTAAAATAATTACACTATTCATCTCCCATTGATCAACATCACAATAAAAAAAGAAACCTTTCCCTATGCTCCTTGGCTTCGGTGGCTGTTGGCTTTTTTCATGTGCACACTTAACTACAGTGTTTTAGCATATGCTAAACCGTCCACCGTCCACTCTTATCGCGTCGGCCCGCCCTCGTGCACCTTGCCCTGATGCGCCAGTTGCGCCCGTAGCAGTTGGCACTCGTTGCGTCTGCGCATGCGCACTGGCACCTGGCAGCCTCGGCAAGCGGCGGAGATAGACGGCATACGCTATGCTAAAGCTCCCCATTATGTGCGCACCCGCCGCGGTAGCTCAGCGGGCATCGGGTTGGCTGCCGAGCATAAGTTTACAAATTCTATACTTCGCCAGCGGTTCCATTTCCCAGAAGCCACAACGCAACCAATGTCGTGTAGGGAGGGAGATTTCGGCGCACATTGATGAGCTGCAGGGGGTAGAAATTATTCTGGCGCTTACCACTGCGCCATTCCTCGCATTCAGAAGGGTTTCTTTGTGTGGCGCGCTTTTGCAGTTTTCAGGGCAGCTTTGCGGAAGCATTGAGACTGTTCTAATCACCAGCCCCTAACATTCCATACCCGCATCACTCGGCCAGCCTGTCTTTCAACGGCGTAATATTCCAATGATCCCAGAGCGCTTCGGCATTTTGGAACACAAAAGAAAGAGAAGATAGAAAAAAAGAGAAGGTAGAGATAGAAGATAGAGAAGATCTTCCGTAGCGGATTTACAGAACGATGTTCTTCTGGAATTTTGTGGCGTGTTTTTAACGGGAAAATGAATGGTACCACTAAAGAGAATCTAATCCGAGCTTCCCGGCTCATAATTACGCATACCCACTTTGGATCAACTCGCAGATGAAATCAATACATCGGCAAAATCTACTTCGTCGACTGAGAACCATCGGCGTTTGGCTATATGTATCTACGCACAGATACCGATATCGCTTTCCACAAGGCACCAATCCTCATAATGGCAGCTTTGTATTTTTTTCAGGTTTACACAGTGCACGTTGTTTTTATTGCGAAATCAATTCATTCATTCATTCATTCATTCATTCATTCATTCATTCATTCATTCATTCATTCATTCATTCATTCATTCATTCATTCATTCATTCATTCATTCATTCATTCATTCATTCATTCATTCAGAATTTATTTCAGACAAAGGAGAGGTTGTCCAGGGTTACGTGGCAAAAGGCAAAAGGTATTGATTGAAACTGCGCAGCACATGTTCTTAGAATGACCAAGTTGGCCGTTTAAGATGCATGCACCTATCGAAATATGCAACTGACATCGAATGACATGTTATGTTCCTTCCTCTGTCCCTCGAAGCAGCGCCATGCACTGAACTGTTAGTTCTTAAATGTTGTGAAATGTAAATGTTTTCACGAGCGCAGTAATTGCTGCACTCACGGTAAGCACCTGAACCACCGCGGAAAAGGATGAAGGCGGGATGAAAGGACACCGAAACAAATAGACGCCGTAGAGGAGGTGTCCGAATTAATTTCGATCGCTTTGAATTCTATAACGTGCCCTGACATCGCACAACCCTCCGGCGTTTCTGCGTTTCTTGTATTTCGCCTCCATTGAATTAAGGCCACCGCTGCTGGGATTACACCCCGCGGTCTTGTGCCAGCAGTCGAACGCAAGGCCACTTTTTTTGTTGTTGCTGGCATTACCAACAGCACAGGTCCTCCTAAATAAAATATTTTTGTATCAGGGCCTGAAATATCTGCGCACCAGTTCCCTAGCTACGATTTATTGAAATTCATTTGAGTTCTTTTAAAATTTGTAACACTTTCGCCTGTGGCATTTAATTTTTTTTTTACCCTGAGCCACGTCACCTACACAGAGTAGGATGTAGGAGGGTTACATTCGCTGGCTAAAATCTCAGATTCTTCACCAAAGAGCAGTCTCTTAGTCTTTCTTTTTTTATATGCGAAAACTGGTTATTCGACCAATATTGCACGCGCATTTAACGTGGTGAATCGCCATTCATTTTCTGGTCAAATTTGGGATTGGCACGATTGCGCTCGTGCAAGTTCAATAAGAATGCTGCTCGTGTGAACATACTGAACTCCTTTGATCTCGGGCTTCCATAGCTTCAGCCTTGCTCAGGAACTGCCAACAATTATTTCCTGGTTTTTGCTATTATATTTGATGCAGTCGGTCTGGGCAAATTGACCTTCTTCACTGCGAGGCTCGTTCTGAAATTTGGAGCACTGCATTCTATTGCGCTCTCGCAGTACCCAAGTTATACATGCGAGATAATTAAGGGAGGCAATGCTGCGTGGCCTCTAGGGTTTCGTGATGAGTTCTTATAGGCGGCTGCACTAAAGTGGGCCGGATCTGAGCACAGACCCAATTACTTCCAGCCCGAAGGGACAGAGGTTTTTATGATAGCCCCTCCCTGCAAGACTCCTATGACGTCAAACGCATGGCTCTGCTGTCTCCATGTGGTTTTTTTTTTCCTTTTTGTTTCACTTCTGTATTCCGCTTACGATTTCCGGCTACGAATACAGCCTTGGGGGTTTCCGGACGGCTCTGCCACAGATAACTGGTTTTCGTTTTTTTCTCCCTTGCCTCTTATTTTTCTTGGTAGCACGCGCGCACGTATATGCTGGCGATATGTGATTCCTACTCTGACGGACGAAAACGTAGCAAGCACGCCACAAAACCGAAAAAAAAGTCGCTAACACTAACCTCGAGGAACGCGCAGCTACACCTCTGCGGTTTCATGCCATTGAAGAAGTAAAGCTTAATGCAAGGCGAATCATTTGTGAAAACGCGAGGATTTTTTCTATCGGCTTAGAGACGTGTCAGTATGAGGAATCTCACGAAGAAATATGAGCTTCAAGCCGCACAATCGTTGTGAAACTGTGGCGCAGCACATTTTTTGTTTGCATTCTCTCTTTAGATGAAACGGCAGGCGAGTGGCATTTTTACAAATTAAAAAGAAAGCAACCATGTAAGCTCACCTGAACACGTGCAAAACAAAATGCTACTTTTTTTACAATACTGCACACTTCGCATGTTATCCTCATACATTCTTCACGCAGTAAATTTTGTTAGCTCATATGCCGGACTATGCACTTCATCATTTCATGTGCAACATCATTACTAGGCGGTGCACCTTAGTAAGCATTTCATGGCTGCATTTTATATTCTCTCCCTTTGGTTTTATTTTACCTTTTCCGCGCCACTCTCCTTCCGCCTTTATCTCCAAAATTCCCTTCCCCACGCAGGGTAGCATGCCAGTGATTTTTAAACGCCGGCTAAATCCTCTGTTTTTACATTAAAGGGCTTCTCTCTGTCTCTCACCGGATTGTGAGCAAACTGCCCACCATGGCAGGTGGCAGTTAAATTACTTGATCGGCCACGAGAGGTTGCTTGGGAAGAGCAACCTCGGTCTCACAAGCTCAACGAGTGGCTGCATCTGAAACAGACACCTGCCGGGGCAGAGGCGCATCGCTTAACTTAGGAACACTGTACCAGGACTGCTATGAGGACTCTGCACTATCCATGCATGTTAGGCAGAGAATGACCAATTCCGCATATATAAACATGTATGCAGAACATAGGCGACAGAAAAGGAGTACTTGCGTGGGAGGGATCTCTAATACTGTCGCATTTTGCGGGTAGGTGTCGCATTTTTAAGGGTAGGTTCCGCGTTTTCATACGGTGAAAGAAAGAGCAGAGTCCGCCTCTGCGCACTGATACGCAAAGAGGACCCAAGGCCGCTGAAGGAACCCATTTACGCTATGGCGTCATATCGTTAAGGTGGAGCTTAATTAAGTGTCCTCCGAAGTTTTTATTTAGTCTTTTAAAAGATTTGTACCAAGCACACACATTGGAACGTCGAACGGAGCTCTTGCGTTATCATTTCTTTGTCAACTATTTTATTTCTGGTGTTTTGCTGATTTATGCTTTCTCTCCACTCCTTCCTGCGAACCGCCCGGAGGAACCTGACGTGCCCGCCCCAATATCGACCAAAAACACCTAACCGACCATTCTAACGATTGCGTGATTTTCGAAATGTCTCTCCGACCACTCTGTATTTCGGTCCTTTAAATGCGACACTGCGGACAAATTGAAGTTAGCCTAACAACCAGGGGGCCACTCTCACCAATAACGGATCAATCATAAGCTAGCAAAGGCATAAAACAAAGTAAATGCATGTGTCACCATCACTGGTCGATTTCGCTAGTATTCTGGGTGGGTCGACACCAAAGTTTTTTTCGCGGATTCCAGAGGCTACGCTACACCACCGTTCACTCATAAATGGCAAAAGCCAGCCCTTCTGGGTGTAGACGTCGCGAGTTTAAAACGAGCGGAGGGAAATTTTTTAAATGCACTTTTATGGGCAATAAATGAACGCGTCTTTTGCTGGCGGACAAACATCAACATACCAAGTAAGAGCCGTTGAACCGAATTTTACTTAATATAAAATTTTGTTACTGTTGTTCTCAGCGTTCCTTTAAAGGCACCCGTTCTTCGGTTCTCTGCACCTCCTCCTTGTCGACAAAGAAGAGAACGAAAAGGATTTCTTGATAAACCGCGACATGTAATTGTTGGCTAATATACGGTATAGACCTTTTCACATTTGCCTTTGCTTTGCCAGCAGTGTTCTGATTAGCGAATTTCATACATTCAACTACTGTGCATGCGCAGCACAGTTCAACACGCATGCGCAGTCAGTCAATCAGTAAACAGACGAAAGGTCTATATTTTAATATGTGTTTTTCAAAAACACTGCGGTTCTTTGAGCCACAGGTTTTCTCGCTGCAGAATCTGAGAAGCGGTGGCCAGTATCCACGCATCTCAAACGTTTTGCCGTGCAGTTGCGCTGGCTTCCAACGCCAAATCCAGACAAAGCGACATGCAACTGTTGGTTTTGTTGTCCGTTCAGCAAAAAAGTGCCTCATATATTTTTCGTCTGTTCCGCGGTGCTGTCGTTGGCGAGAACGAGGTATCCGGGTCGAATACCGGCTACGGCGGCAGTATTTCAAAGGCTGCAAAATGCAGAAACACTGGTGTGCAGTAGAATGCCACTGCACGTAATAAATAGTCTCTGGTAGTCAAAATTGATCGGAAGGTTTCCACTACGTAGCCCTCATAGCCCACGTCTGTCACGTCTCGCATAGCCCACGTGCAACCTCGGGATGGTAAACACACCATACCATACCATACCATACCATACCATACCATACCATACCATACCATACCATACCATACCATACCATACCATACCATACCATACCATACCATACCATACCTACTGCAGCTGTGGTGGTTTCAGCGTCCATCTGGCTTGCGGGAGGTGCGGGGTTCGATCCCCAGGGCCGCCGGGTACCCACCAGTGATAGGGTACAAGCTTTCTCCTGGTGCCATGGTGCTCGACTTCTGCGGGGTGAAATGCTTGGAAACGGGTCATTGACCCCAGATTGCACTTGCGCAATTAAAATTCATCAACATAATCATCATTCATACTATACCATAATACTTCAGATAATCGATGTGCGCAAAACATTAGACAATCCACATACGCGAGAAAAACATAAGAACAGACGCAACATGCCATAACTTTACTAGACATTTCTATTTATTGTCCCCCCTTCTATAGTTGCATTACAGTACTGGATTCACGTTTCAGGTCCGGAAAGCTGAGGGAAGAGGCGGAGATGTGCCCCGGTTGGGAAAGGTGCAGTTGTGGCCCTCTCCTTTCTGGCGGCGGTACGGGGCATTACTTTGCCTGGAGGCGGCAAAAATCAATTCGTATCGTTGTCGCCGTCAGCCCGGTTAGAGTGACCCCAAAATAGCAGTGACTCCCAGTTCCTGGGATGTGTCGAAAGTAGGCAACAATCAAGAGACGCATGGCGCCCCTATATTTTTTCCGTCGTCGTTCCTTGGTGTGCTTTTTTTTTCCTTACCTTTGCGGTTCGTAAGCCGTAAGTTCAGTGCGCCTTGTTTGTCTTCTTGCGCATGTTTGCTGACGAATTAATCAGCTCTGTAAGCAAACAACGCTTGGAAAGTGAAATGAGTCTCGCCTGAATTCCTGCAGCTCTTCCACAGCACAGCTTCCAAACACTAAGCGAAAGAATACGGTGCACAAGTTTCCTTCACTGCCCAAAGCTGTTCACAGTATTTCGGGTATGAAAATCAGTTATTAAATTGTCGCCGCCGCAATATGGGTCATAGGCTTGAAATCCCTGCGAACATATTTTAATCCTGCTAATGAGGTTCTTGTTTTCCCATCCATATTCATCCTCATGTGCAGTACACTCGACAAGTTATGAACGCTCGCTTGTCACGCCGAGAAAGCGCCGAGTAGGTGGCCACAGGACACCTTGAATGTTGCCTGGTAGTCCCCGTAGTCCAATTACATATCGTTAGGACCTCAACCTGGACAGGGGTCATGCGGCAGGATGCATGAGTTATCGACGTCCACTGAGCATCGAATGGATGTGGGGGAGTTTTCTGTCTACTTCAGACAAACTCTCCGAGTTCTCTGGAGATTTTTGTGGCTTTTTCTCTATATATATTTTGCTTGCTCATACAGTGTACTATCGTCCTTACGTTCTTACACCCCTTTTGATCTTGTGTTCGGCCTTCAAAGCGGCGCCCAGGCATTACTCCATCTGCACCGAACAAAAGATGTTACGACAGACCTTTTCTCGTCGACGAGGTTGCTTGAGAATGTACGGACTTCGAAGGGAGATAGCTGCTCAGTTGTTCTGAAGGCAACTTGCACAATACTTTTTCGCCCTGATGAATGTTGGCGAAGTAATGCACTACGTGACGCTCTGCTGACGTTAACCTGCGCTGTGGATGCCCGATATATTTGCCCTGTGTCCGGTTTCGCTGCCCCTACGAGTAAGCACGCACTGAAGGTGATGAGCCTAATAATGAATGCTCTACAGTATATACCCTGTTTATGACCCTACGCTAAATTTTAAAACTGAATTTAATTGAAAAACGATTTTTTTTTTATTTACTTCAGGTTCACTTTGCACTTGGCATATGTGCAGACCTGTGGCTCCACCGGCACATGGCGACCAAGGCGGATACTCATGCATTGCTCGCGCTAAAAGCACTGATTACATTGCTTAGAACTACACTCAGTGGAAGCGGTGCAGCGTTTTGTCTTCACAAGTGAGGTTGTACAGTATACAGTTGGCACCTACAAATGTTTCAGATTTTACTACGAAGTTAAGATTTGTAATATATATTGATTTCGTAAACGTCCCGTGCTTCAAAGTTTCCGCAGATAGACGTACACCAATCTTGTCAGGACAAGAACGTACGTACAGCCTTTATCAAAATATACGGCCCAAGAGGTTTACTTCTATGCCCTGCAGTGGGGCTCTCTAGCATCTCTGGACGTTCCGAGCTCCAGACGAATAAGAACGAGAATTCCTCTCAGATCCGAGATATTTCCGCCGCTGAAGACTCAAAATAAGCTGTACTGCAATGTTCAGAAGAAAATGCCTTCGGCCCCATGTTTTTGACAAATACTGTAGGTGAAAATTACAGCCCCTTTGCATAGTTAATGAAACACGAAGTAGGAACGCTAGCATTGCTTACCCCTGCTATACTTTTCTATGATATGTGAGGAGAACGCAGGGCATGAGCAAAGCAGATGCTCTAGAGTTCGGCATCACCAAACCTAGAGCAGTTAAAGAGGGTCCCCAGGACGAAGAATGGTAATCGAAGAGCAAAGAAGTGCGCTTGAAGGCAAACGCCCGTTAAGGCGCGGAGGTGAGCGCCAGCTGCTTCACGATCCGGCCAGCGGCGCGGAGACTAGGTCTGGGGCGCACCGCGCGTACACATCTGCTGTCCGTGACGACTGAGGGGCTACACACGCGACGGGAGAGAGGAGAGGCCGAAGTGGAGGGCGCGCGAGCGGCACGCGAGTGCTCAGTCCGGAGTAACACGCGCTTGTACACCAGCGCCCGGTGACGGCTACGACGCCCGCAACTGCGATACGCTCCACTCTCTCATTGGCTGCAGCTGTGCTGCCGCTCCACCTCCCCAGTGCGCGGCGTGACGCCCCCGTCGCCACCTTCTCTTTCACGCTTCAGCTTCATGCTGGCAGAGAGACATAGCGTCCTCGGACAGACATCGGCTGAATACGTGATTTCGGCTAGAAGTGCTACGAATTAAACGCTGCTCCGAAGTGCATGCTGGACAAGCAGGGAGGCAACGTGTAGAACACGAAGTACAGCTGAGAGATGCGGATTTCTTGCAGGACAGCCGCACGCGTTTTTTTTTTTTTTGTCATGCTTTGCAATACATGTTACCGCAGTACGCTGAGTGCATTAACTTTGCTTGCGCCGAAAGCATTCGGCGAATTTTTAGGCGTAGTTTCGTATGAGCCGTCACAATTGGAGTCGGCTTTACATCGCAATCTTATTTTAAGTATTTTAGAGCAATAAAAATTGTTAGGCCTTCCAGGAATACCTTACGGGAATATTCGCGGCGCTCTAGTAGAGATCGGCACTTGGCTGGTCTTTTTACTTTCCGCATTATCGCGAATCACACGTTTTTCTGCAATGTTACTAGCGGTGCTCAAAAATCTCTAACAGGAAAGACTTCCAGGACTCCTTTCGTTCCTCCGCTGGCTAAGTGAGATACGCGCAGTAGCGGAAAGGTATGCACTTTGTTGTACCGCCATGTTAACGCATACCGCAGTGTACCAAAACCTATACTTCAAGTAAACTAGATCAGTCATAATGTATATGTGTAAAGAAGGGGTTAGTGCAATGCTTATTTCATCGAAGATAGTGTATGGCTGGCACAGCTTCCGCTGATGGCGCTCTACATGCTATTCAGCTGATGACAATGATATGTTCGGAGTGTTCTGTTACGAAAAGTGGAACTGTCATTGAGGAGGGAGCAGTAGCGTCATGTTTGCGACGCTTCTTTATGAAGATGAAATTTTATAATTAGAACGTTCTCACTTAGAACGAATGCTCCGACCAGGCCCGGTTTGTTTTTAGATATAGCGCGGAAATTACCTTAAAATTTTAAATATTCCCGTAAGTCCCGAAGCCCCGGAAAATGTTAACTTCTAAATTTAGTCGTCATGTTTTAAGCGGGGACGAGTCTTTCAAACTGCGAAAGATAGCCAAAAATTTTGGTTTCTAGAAACAAAAGCATCAAAGCAGTGGAGCACTTATCACACTTCTTGAGCTCTAGGTCTGCGAGAGGTAAGAAGAACCATTTTCTCCCCTTTCGAGACCTTCTGTTATTTAGGAGTGCCTTTTAAGAACCCGCCAATACAGCTGGCAAGCAAACCCCGTCTGAGTACTTCCTGCAAAGACGAGGCATATGGTACAAGGTGCACTGCGTTTACAGCAGAAACACTACACGTACTACTTGCACAGTTTATGCATGCATTTCAGGCGTGGTTAGAATCGCAATGTCGCTGTAAGACGACTAAGGGCAAGCTATGGAAAAGCAAACACTGTTTTCTTAGCTATGCATATTGGCCAAGTGTTGCAGCAAGAACAAGGTTTGAGCTGTCCACGTTAGCGGGCGATATCTATTTCGTGTGATAAGGCGTGCAGCAGGGATTGCTGCCTTTATAGAAAAATGCTCATGAAAGCAATGACCACAGAAATGTTTTCTTTTTTTTCCCACCTGAACCACGTGACGAATGCGAAACCTGGGCATATGCCTGAACTCGAACGGAAACCAACACACCTGAGGCGGTGGACGCTGGCCGACGTTTCTCCTGTCGGAGCCCACCCACTGGGTCATGCGTCGGTCTAGCCACTTTGTCCGGCCGTCGCTTGGAATCTTCGCGGTTCTGTATGTGACACATAGTGGCGCCTTTGCGTATTTGGCGATTGGTTCCCTCTCGCGGGTCTGCGTTCCGCTGACGAGGAGAATTCCGCGACCGAAGACGTACCTCAGCACACGGCTGATGTCATTTTGGCTTCATTGTTGTTGACCGCCTCCCCTAGCTCCTAGCTTCGGCCTAGAGGCCAACCATTCTCGGCCTTTCTTTAGTCTGCCATCGATTTAGTTGTGCGCAGGAAATAGCCGGCCTTGCACTCCGGTCGCTTGCTGTTCGTCGGGCTTGAACGGATTCCTTTATCCGAAGAACGGCGCCAGTCATTCGTTCTGTATATTTCCTTGCCCTTCAGGCTGGCAGCTTGGGTCGGTCGAGGTACAGCTTAGGTGTGACGTTAGTACAAAGTGTCTGTGGGTTGATTTGTATCTATTCTGTGACACCAGTTTATGGACGTTGCAGTCCGTCCGTTTCGAACATTGGTTCCATCTGCGGCCTTTAGTTGTTTGCGTTATCAATGCAGAGCTGAAAGAAAAGCACAACTTCTCGTAAACTGCCAGGGTCGCTATATTTGGGGATGTCACACGGCTCTCTAAATTCATTTCTTGAAGAATATTTACTTTTCGTCGGTAGTGTCCAAAATTCCAGGGCACATCAATTAAATGTGTCATTGAGTCTAACGCTACGGCGTTGTAACCGCTGCTCTTGCCACTGTGTGCTTTCTGAAATTGTTTAAAATACCAAAAGGACATCTCACTTATCGCCGTAAAATTATTCCAATATGGGAGCGGTTTTTATTCAAAATTCAGGTTGGAGCTGTTCACTGAAGAATATGGTGGTGCTTTATTGCTGTTAATGCCATGCCACGAAATCATGACTTTGGCACATGGTCACGCGGATTGCACAAATAAGAGGTGCAATGCTACCTGAGCCATTCTACTGAGGTCACGGCTTTCCATGCCAGCTCTTGTAGATAAAAGCCGTAAATTTCCGACGAAAATGTTTCAGTTGACCGCAAAAAACGCAGATGAGAGGCCACCTTTCACATTTCGAGGTTTTGCCCTAATCCCGTAGGCGCTTAAGTCATGACGCGATTTGGATATGTTTTCGTTTTTTCAGTAAAAAAGTGTTTTTGTCACTCGTTCTGTTTGCAAGTGCTTTCAATCACGAAAACGTGATATTCCGCTGCTGTGTTAACCTCCAAGTTTTGTAAGGAAAAAGCTGGAAACGTGGCCCTGAAGTGGTAGTGTTACAACAGGCTTCACCGTTGCATTTTCTTGACTCAGTTTTGAAAGAGTTAAAAGCCTTGCTTCAATGCTGAGACGACTCCCAAGCAGCAAAGGTAATCGGCCTAATATTGCAAATGAATGGTTTCACACTGGTCCTTTGTAGGGCCGGTCTTTGCCAACACATTTCCGATATTGGGCCGTTAGCTGTGCTTCTGGGGTACTACAGTACAAGAAAAAAACATTACCCACGCCTCGGACATGCCCTGAAATTAAAGCTGAGGTCGATGTAGAAAAAGAAAAAAAGAAAGCCTGTGGCAGACTACGCGTGACCGCTCGATCACTACGTTTAGGCCCAACCTTAAAAACAGCTGAAAACAACTTTTGACGAAAGTGGTACACAAATGTTGCACGCAAATCACCGTTACTTAGCCTTACCTAAGAAGGGTCATTGTTCCTTCCGCAGAGATTTGATTTGATTTTTTTCGGTTTCTCGGCATACGAGGGGAGGCTGGGACCGAAAGCTCTCAGAAGGCCTGACAAAGGTCCCAGCCACTCTGTATGCACTGCAGCAGGATATGCAAAAAATGTCCGAAAAGTGCGTAGAACTGCGGGTTAAGATGTGCGAACTGTTTCCGAGGTAGGATTTCTGACATCTGAAGAAATTCAGAGGGCACTTTGACGGTCTAAAGTGCGTAGAGGCGAAAGCGCTTTCCGCACCACTTAGACTGCCTCTGTGGCACTGGTGCCGCCACCATTGGATGATGTCCCACATAATTAATGACTAATTACTAAGTAATGACAAATTACTAATCAATGAATAATTACTGAATAATTTCTAAATACTGAATAACTCCTAATTAATGACGCTTAAGCTCCGCCTTTAGGAGTGGAACGTGACAGAGTGTTGTAGCGCTGCCAGGGAGTCCACGGAATGCCACCACCCGTTCGGCGCGATGCCTTGCCCTTTGAACGCAATGCTTTTTGAGGAAAGGAAATGGGGCAGTAATTCTCTGTCATCTCGGTCGACACCTAAACCGCACCGTACAGGAAGGGAGGAAGTGGGAGTGAAAGAAAAAAGAGAAAGAGGGGCCGTAATGAAGAAAATGAAAATTGTGTTTGAGGAAAGGAAATTACGCAGTAACTGTCTCACATATCTCGGTGGACACCCGTAAAAAGCGTGACACCTCTGCTGACAAGCTTCTGCTGACAACCTTCTGTCGACAACGATGAGGTAGTAAAGGTTTTCGCCTTAAAACTTACTGTCTTGCCAGGAGTTTCGTTTTCTTTAGGGGTGTGCGAATATCAAATTTTTCGAATACGAATCGAATACGAATACTTAGTTCCGAATATCGAATCTAATATCGAATAATTAAGGACAGACGCATTTAATCACTACAAAACATTTATTTGGGCACCCGAAAACATCACAGTTCAACTATCGATGATTAAATAAACACAAAAGGCGTGTGTGGCTGCACATGGTCAGACAGAAGTAGTTCCCTTCTAACTGAAACGACTCCTCCAGCCACAGAAAATGCCCTCTCACTGACCTGGCACGTATTGCGAGGTACTTCGTGCACAGCTCTGACTATACCAGCTTCGCAGGTATAGCCACAAAAAAGCTCACCAGTGCAGTCAGCTACGGCATGGCCCTTGGAGGAAGAAAGAATTTTCCTTCCGTGTAGGCGCCGCCATGTTGTTATGTATCTGTCGATAGGGCTTGCGGACCGAAATGAACGCCGGTGCACACGATGAATACTCGGTTAGATACGAATATTCGCGTCGGGTCGAATATTCGAAACAACACGAATACTTGGATTTCGAATCGAATTCGAATACTAAAAATATAATATTCGAAATATATTCGAAAATCTCGAATATTCGAACACCCCTAGTTTTCTTGCGTCAGGTTAGAAAGGGAGTGAAATATTATGCTCCCGCGAGTTGCAACGTTCGCCCGGCACGCTGGGCAACATACAACAGCTTACAACGTTACCAGAGTACAGAACGCAATCGCAGAATCGTGCAGAGTCACTGTTAAAATAATACGTTCGGGGAGATTGCCCGGTGCGCGAAATAGTTAAGCAGTAATAGTAATAGTAATAGTAATAGTTTAGTAGTAAAGTAATAGTAATAGCCGTAATAGTAGTAAGAAATAGTAATCAAGTCTCGAGGTACGTCATTCAACTGCATGAGTTGTGTTCGACTCATGGGATTGAAGAGGCTTGTTTGACTTCGGTGAAACGAGGTCATACCTTCGCTTTCTCCCGTTCGCCTTCATATATATGAGCCTTTGCAGTTCAAAGGAACTGCACGCTTATATATATATATGAAACAAGGGATCAGACCAGCGTGACCCGCGCTCTCGGAGGTCATATGGGTCCACTGCGTGGCGCCAGTCGTCGTTTGAGGAAGGAAAAGAACCGGGAACCTGTACCAAAAAGTGAGCCAGATCAGTGGGCTTAGTGTCATCAGAAATGGGCTCCTGTTCTCAGAATACACGCTTGTATGCCTATCTTACAGAGACTTCGTTATACATAAGCGACCGGACGGAGGCCAAAAATGAAAGAAGAAAAAGGAGGATTGAGAGAAAGCATAAACATGCACGTTTTTCTCTGCGAGCTCTCTCGGAGCTCACAGCGCACTGAGAAATATAGAAATGATGCTTGTGTAGCGCACACTCTCAGGAGAATTAGGGAGCGCACTCGATAAATTTGTGATTCAAAGAATATATTTAAACCCTTCTGGATTCTTTGAGGTCAAAAATGTTTTGCCCTATAAAAAAAAAAAAACAGGGTCCCCCCTGTACCCGCATTCCAGTCTGACAAATGTTTGTAAGGTGTGCAGCCGCAATATAGGTGTTTGATGTCAACAAGCAAGAATGATGTTTTGCGGGGCTAACACGCAGGTCTCGTTTGCTTGAAAGCTTTGGTGCATGACTCTTGTTGCGAAGATACTCTCTTACGGGCCCTCTGAAGAGAGTCTAGCGAGAAGAAAGGAAATATTGGCACTTATTCATAAGCCCCACTTCCTGCTGAAAGCTTGGCACGTCTTTCGTGATAGCGGCTTCAACATCGAAAGGGTGAGTTCTGCAACTGAAGTCATTAAAAGAACTCCCAATGACTCCAATTATCTAGAAATTGAAGTATACGCAATACTCAACTTTCCCGCTGGCAGGATTTCTGATAAGGTGCATCCCCTTAGGCCATCGTTTGAATTCATTGAAATGCGACTTTCTTTCTAGAAGCATGAAAAATGTCCCTAAGCAAGCGAGCCTGGGCTTTATTTTTATCTCACTGTTCTAATCAGGGTATGAGCCGAGATATGTGAGATATGTGAGATATATGTGAGATATGTGAGACAGTTACTGCGTAATTTCCTTTCCTCAAATACAATTTTCATTTTCTTCATTACGGGCCCTCTTTGTCTCCTTTCACTCCCACTTCCTCCCTTCCTCTACGGTGCGGTTCAGGTGTCCACCGAGATGACAGAGAATTACTGCGCCATTTCCTTTCCTCAAAAAGCGTTGCGTTCAAAGGGCAAGGCATCGCGCCGAACGGCTGGTGGCGTTCCGTAGACTCCCTGGCAGCGCTACAACGCGCTGTCGCGTTCCACTCCTAAAGGCGGAGCTTAAGCGTCATTAATTAGCAGTTAATTAGTATTCAGACATTAATCAGTAATTAACAATTAATTAGTGATTTACCATCACTTAGTAATTAGCACTCAATTATATGTGACGCCACCAGTGCCACAGAAACAGCGAAGGTGGCGCGGAAAACGCTTCCGCCTCTACCCACTTTAGACAGTCAAAGTGCCCCCTGAATTTTTTTTTTTAGAAAGGCCTTATTGAGCCTAACAAGAACCACCCGGGAGTTGTGAAGTTGTGCCACTTTAAGGACAAAAAATATATTCTTGTTTCTGGTTATCGACTGAATTCTACAAGTATGCAGTGCGAGAACGTTTTTCTTTGGCAATACTTTGGGCCTGCGAAAATCTTGTTTTGAATTTTTCGAAACCAAAAAAGCTCTTGTTTCATGACACGATACGGTAAAGTGTTGCTTGACGAATGTTATGACGTTTATGATGCAGTATCTGACACTTCTGTTCAGTCAAAAAGATGATTACATCAAAGCACAAATGGAACAGCTAGAGGCAATTGCTCGAGTGGCTGCCAATCTAATTCGCCGAAAACATCATCGTCATGCAGCAATGAACGCCGTGCTAATAAACTGCCGCAGAAAAAAAAAATGAAAGCGACGCGCTTGCGAGCGTTGTTTTAGCGGCGGAAGTTCTGGCTGTTATTGCTACGAATCTTGGCTGGATGAAAGTGCTAATAATCAGAAATCTTACCACCTGGGTTCGTGGCATACTGGAAAGACAACGAAAAGTGCGGGAAGGGCATGGCGGGGTTGTTTTCCTTTTGGCTGACCAAACATTCGCAAGACTGAGATTAAAATAAGCCACGATGATTATGAAAGTGTTTGGTTCAAACTTCTGTGTCACATTGGCGAACATATTCCGAGATTGGGTGATATGCGGACGGTTGTCGGCTCTGTAGAGATACTAACAATCACAAACACATCACAATATCGCAAGGAGACCTAAATTTTACAGGCGATGAAAGTGGCGCATGGCATTAAATGCTGCCAGCTGCTACCACACACGCTTCGGAGAAAACGCGCGTAAACACAAAACGACAACTCTTTTACATGGCCAGCAGATATCAGTGGCTGAGGAAATGGATTATCTGAGTTTTATTTTCTTCGAATCTAGCCTAGAATAGCGATGTAAATTACAGTACGTAACAAAAATTACAACGCGCTTAATTATACTACATGACACATAAAGGCAATGTGCCCACAGGGGCGACCACTTCGCTTGCGAGGTTTTTAATCAGAGCGCATCGGCCCTGCGTCGAGCTCCATGCCAACGGGAAGCTTTACACGTCCGCACACGTCCGAGCGTAGCTTCAGACTGCAACGTCGCCCGCCGCGAGCATCCGCTGATAACGTGGTGCTTGACGTCACGTCCCTCTCAGCCAATGGGAATTAAGTGACGGAAGACGATCATATTATTTTGCCTATGAGGCTTCTATTGCTGTCGCAATAGTAGAATCTGGCCACGTACTGTTGAGATCGGCGAATTCGGACCTGGGAAGAATTCCTAGCAGGACAACAAGAAGGCGCATGACTCATCAAGAAGAAACGATGCGGAAAGGACTGGCGGTCGCGGCGACAGCGGCGACATCGGCGGCGTCAAGTGGCCGAATCTTCTTTCGGTTCGCCGGACGGAGTGAAGCAGTTGAAAAGTCAAGCTGAGGATGTTAATTGAAAGACGGCTGTGACCTCGACAGAGGTCTCGTGTTTCGGTCATCAGGAGGGTAGTCTGCGTGCAATTCTTTTCCCACGGTGGGGCACCGAACAGACGACTTGCCGCAGCGATGTAATCGACACGACAGTGTTCGATGACTCAGGCTTTACTTTTTCCCTCGACCGAGCTGCGAGAGAGCATCAGCACCGCCCCCTGCCGTAGGTGGTGCCACCAGTGTTCACAACTGCCCACCTGATTGGACATCATTACCCGAACTTCTTTCCGCAGCCAGGGATCTGAGGAATACAAAGTGCATTTAACGGGCTCTTGGTCTGTTACCGAGACACTCCTATCTCGACTGTGAATATGTAAAATAAACCTATTGTACAGTTCCCTGCATAACGTAGTTCTACACCGTCCTTCGAAGCTGGGACTTGCGGGGCTGAACGAGTCAGACAACTCAAGGGCCTCTCCGTCTCCCGTGCGGCATCGTGCTTTCTCTACGGCTGAGAGTTTCGGCTTTTGCTATGGAATTCGCCAGGCTTCAGATTTCGAGAGAATAATCTTGAACCACTGGGAATCATGTGTTTGTCAATTGAGAGGGGTTAATCTCATGACATCTTTAAGACAGCATAGCCAAAGCGGAGAAAGCGTGGTCATGGACCTAATGAAATGATCGAAGTCGAAGTTACTCTTGTCACGCGAGGAGCTGTCAGTAGAAGATCAGAGAAAATAACAAAACTTGAGCAATGCAAGACCATTCATAAGCACGTCGAGAATAATGATCAGCTTGCAGATGCGTGGAACTTGGTACGGGATGCGGTACGGGAAGCTAAAGAGAAAGTCGACCAGGAGAAGAAAGCACGTAAGGAGGAAGCTGAACAGGAGTGGGAAGAGGGGCAAAAGTGGGAAGCTGAAAAAGAGAAAAGCGAACTAAAGGGATTGCCGCTTGAGAACTTAAGACAAAAAGATAGCGGTATTGCGAGAGCCGAAATTCCTGAAAGGTCCGGTGACCGTAGCCAAGTTGGTAAATCGCGACACAACGAGGGAAATGGCAGAGAACGTGTACAGCCGGTGCGGTGGTACACGGAAAGCCGCAGAATCTGAGACCATGTCCGGAGTAGTCAGACGTAATGCTAAGAGAGAGCATTCAGAGATAGCGTCTAAACGACCCAAGTGCGAGTATTCTCCGGCGAGTGAGGTAGGAGGGGCAACAGATACATTTGTCGGGGCTGTCAAGAGCGGGACCTATCGAGTAGAGTCTTTGCAGACGTGGGACCGACAGGGCCGCAAAAAGGGAGATTTTTCTGTTGGAACTTGGAAGAGGTTTCCAAGTTGAAATAGAGGAAAGCCGTTTAGCGAGCAGCAAACGCGGTAAGTGCGAGTTGAGGTGTTACTGTGGCATCAGTGACAAAAAAAGAAATGGCTGAGGCTTAACTTGGTTAAGCCTGGAGAATGCGAAGCATCATCGTGTCGCGTAATTTGGAGGCGCACAACCACAGCGACGGCGCGAGGTGGGCCCCCGTTTTTCCACTGTCATGACGTCATCGTGTCACGTGGTGTGACGTCATGTATCACGTGATTTGGAGGCGCACAACCACAGCGACGGTGCGAGGTGGGCCCCCGTTTCTCCACTGCCGTGACGTCATCGTGTCACGTGGTGTGACGTCATGTATCACGTGCTTTGGAGGCGCACAACCACAGCGACGGCGCGAGGTGGGCCCCCGTTTCTCTACTGTCGTGACGTCATCGTGTCACGTGGTGTGACGTCATGTATCACGTGATTTGGAGGCGCATAACCACGGTGAAGGGCTGAAGTGGTAGCTAAAGTAGTATGCTTCGCATAAAAAGGCTACGTTGGTAATGCCAGAGCTCAAAGGCTGCGAGGCTGTCGAGCATAAAGATAGCAATAAAAGCCAGCCTCACAGAGAAGAGAAGGACTCAGTTGTAGCTGAGGAGCTCAATTTAGAAAATTGTACTCAGAGCGACAGGCAAGCGGTAGAGGACAACCCCCAAAGGAATCAGCCGGGGAACTCGGGGGCAGTTTCATGTCCGTCTGTCAGCTGCGTGGAGCTGACAGTCTGCTGCGTAAGCAAAGAGGCCAGTTTTGAATTCGATGAAGGTCTCGGAGGTGCGATTGAAAAACTAAAGGAAGCTAGTTGTAATCGGGAGGCACACGGGACAGTCTAGGCGCAGAAAAAGGATAAGGGCCAGGACCAAGAGCAAACGGATTAAATGTGAAGCCCTAAATTCATTAACGCGGTCAGCTGCTAGTGTTCGCAGAGATGAACATGCGGTGGAAGCAAAGGCAAAACCTTCCCGCGATGTGCCTCGCAAGCTTGCGGTTACAGTTACTGATCTGGTGACACGCGCAGTTGGTTCGAAGGTTGACTGCAATAACGCAAAGGGTAGAGAACGTTTTACGGCGAGAACAGGCGCGAAGTGCTTCAAGGGGCATCGGCCTGTAAGAAGACCCAGACCGCGCCGTCCTAACAAAAAGACGGAGAGAAAACAGGCAAAGCGACCCGAGAGATCAGGAGGTGCTAGGTTGCGCAACACTTAGCGCATGAGAGCGCAGGGATCGAGCAACAGGGAAAACGCATGCTGGCGTTTTCAGCGCGCGCTCTTGAGAAGAAGGATGCGTCCTTCACTTTCGACACTGTGTACATCATCATCACCGCGCGCAGGGAGAAAAAGGAGCGGAGCTTCGTGCTTGGTGCGTGAACAAACAGTAGCTTCTCACGCTGGTTGCTGCTCGTCCTCCAGAGTCGGTTATCGACATTTGATGCGCTAAAAAAGCTTTCTGAGAGCGTCGAGGGTGCGCGAAGACGACAGTGGGAGTCAGGGACGGTTATTTCCAGTTGCCTTTAGTAACGACTTGACAGCAGTACAATTAGTCAGAGCGCGACCCCAGCGGGCGCGTCTGAAAGACTAATCCTTTCAACGCGGCGGAGGTGAGGCAGCTTTCATCGCCGTGTAGCCATTTGAAGTAGCTGTGTTTTTTAGTCCTCTTTTTTTTGTGTGTGAAATAGTGGAGGGAAAGGCTACGTTGTTTTAAGCCAAAGATTTGTAGTTGATCGGGTGTTACTGTTTTTTCTTATCTTCGACAAAGGTTATTGTGTCACTGAGTTAGAAATGACAGGTGTCACTTTTTCATGCTACCAAGTGACAAGGCACTCACAGAACTGCAGCCAAGTTTCTCTTAGACGAGGCGTTGATTCCTTGAGTGGAACCGTTCGCGGGAGACATATTTTTTATTTCTGAATTTTGGCACAGAAGTTTTCGCGTTACTTTTATGGGGCAAAGTTCCTCTTTGAGACTGACAATTGACCCTGACGTGGCTATAACAAATGTCCCCCCAAATATGGTCGCTTGCTTATACGGAGTCTAGCTCTCGAACAGTGCAATTTCTCGTTGCGCTACTAGAGGGGAAAACTGCACGCAAATGCTGATCGCTTGAGCAGATTGTTGTAAGTGAGAGAACTTATTGGGATCACCTCCTGTGTTTCTTTTCTTTTTAAAACTTTGTTTTAGCAGTCCTGTCTATGGGGATTTCAACGGGGATGTTCCGCGCTTTATCAATACAAAACTAAACCAAAATCAAATCGCATTTTAGAAAAAACTGTTTTGCTTTCATTGTGGGAAGCGTGCTGAATCTTTGGCGAATTCCGAGCGCTTGCTTGTGGGGCAGTGCCCTGTCGCGGGGAACGGTCCACTGATGACTTCCTTTGTTGAATGTTCGAGCTTGGATGATATTTATGAAAACCAGCCCTTCAACCCCGTTCCAGCCTCATTTCTTCCTACCCAGCGGTCGTCAACGCTGGTCATTCGAAATTTTCCGGGCCGCGGAGGAGCTGTTGAGCTGTTGAGGTCGGCGAATTCGGACCTGGGAAGAATTCCTAGCAGACCAACTTGAAGGCGGATGAGTCATGAAGAAACCTTGCGACAAGGACTGGGGGAAGCAGTGGGCGAATCTGCCCTCGGGTCGCTACGTGGCCCATGTAGCGTCGCTACAATGTACAAGTATTATACCGCTCCTCCAAACGCTACCCACCGAGCAATATGAGAAGGAAGCGCGGTGAGTACGTGTGACGTATATTTTCTCTAACCGCGATAAAGGTAGGCTTACAGATGCCTGTTGCAAATTGGATCAGGATAGAAATCTGCATAAAATCTGCACACGTAATTGATAAAATATAGAGAAAGTGATGAAATCTTCATTGCTACAGCCGAGCTTCATGGCACGCCGCAGTGAACAGTTTTGGCAATTTTCGACCTGTGCGAGAGATAGAGAAGCCCTTATATCGAAAAGTAGAGATTTTGGCCAGCATGAAAAATTTGTTGACGCTCTGCTCTGAGTGGGAGATAATTGGGGATAAAAAGACGAAGGAGAGAGGCGTACAAAATAGTAAAGAAGTAGCAGAAGAGAAAAAATAAAAAAAGAATAATTGGGCCTAACTCGCGTTTCTTATTTCTTGTGGCGCACCGCACTGAGTTCCCAGAAAACGCTCGTTTTCTTGTTTTGCCTGGATTGAAACGGTGGCACGGCTGTCGGTAATTGTGCCCACGTACTCGGTGCTCACCGGCGGAACATCAGCGGCGCTCAGCCGTCGCGGAAGCGGGTAGAAATGAAAAGAACGATGTATTCACATCATTAAAAAAGCTTTCTCATTGGCGGATAGCTCGTGAGAAGGAAGGATAAGGTGCGAGACCGGTAACATTTCCGCTCTTCTTTCTTGCTGCGGAACCATCGCTTAGAGCCCGAACAACATGGCGGACCCTTGTACTTGCAAAAAAAAAAAGAAAAAACGTGGCAGGCTTGCCAATGCTCATAGCAATTTTCGTTTGAAAGTGCTCAATAAAATGTTCATAGAGCAGCACCTCGTACTGTCGCCTTAAACGGGACATAGAAAGCGGACTTTGGGGCTGACATAAATGTCAGCTCCAGAAACGGCCCGTTTTGAAGCTCACGCTAAATTGCAAGCTGCTAACCACGCGCGCCGGCAGACAGCACATCCTGTGACACTCGAAGAATGCGTAGCGTCTGGGAAAAAATATTTTTTCTCTTTTATCTCTCACTACGATGGCATACAGCTGGTATAGTGCCGGCTCAGAAATTGCAGGTGACCTTTCACGCATCCATGGTCTTGTTTTTTGGTTGGAGGCACCTTATTCGACCATGATGTGTTTCCATTCATTGCCTGGCCGGCTTGGTCTTCTTTCTACACCTTTACCTCCATAGGTGTCTTTGAGAGCCACGCAGTAGCTACTATGTAGCGGAATAGGCTTCTCTTTCATTCCACCTCGGGCGACAGTTCGCTCTTTTTGCTCTTTTGTAGATCTTGGTTTCCGAGTGCACGTGCCCGCTATTCGGCGAAGAAACATCATAAAGAGACTCGGCATTCTGCCGCAGTCTTCTTGTCAGCGTTGGTGAGGCGGTGCATGGGTCCTTGTGCAAAAAAGAAATAAACTCATAAGGCTTCAATCTTATATTATGCTATATTTTTGTGTAACAGAAATAGTTGAAGAAATGCCTCAGCAAAAGATAACAGGCGAATACTTGGAGTTAACAAGAATGTGACTTGATCGATGATATTGGCGCAGGGTGTATGACTTAGTCTTGCGATGGGGGTGAATTTATTGTTAAGTTGTGTCAAATTAACACTGATATTTTCGTTTCTGTGTAGCCTGCCTTCGTATTTTGTTGGTGCGGTGTGTTGTAAAATATATATTGCTGGTTCTTGGTTGTTATGAACATGACTGTTCACGTTTCAACATTACTTTATGCTTTGACGAGTGCCTGCATTCATTGGTCGGGTGAATATGAGTAAGTATTGTAGAAACTACGCGGATTGTTCGTACACGCTCCTTCCTTAAACGAGGAACAACCTTGTACTCCGAGCTAAGCATGTTTGTGCTATGCGAATCCAGATGCTTGTGTGTCAGTGCGCGCTTACCCTACGCATGGTGCGCTTGACAGCAAAAGCAGCAGGTATGTGCGCTAGAATGCAGAATAAAAGCGCACACAGCCCTCATGCGCGGTGGTGGGTGCATTCACTTCGGTGTGACATGGCGTGGCTCGTAAAGCTTATAGGGTCGTTGTACGCGGCCGCTCTGCCACCATGGTGTTAGACGTCTGGGGCGGGTACAGAGACGTACGATGGAACTTGCGTCGGGAGTGGAGTTATGAATCCCTGGAACCTCTAGTCGCGTTCACTGAATGGCTTGGCCTCAAATATTTCTGAAAGCTCTGCTTCCGATACCTTTTTACTGGCTCAGTTGTCTCTACCTTCATGAAAATTAATTGCAAGATACCACAAGAAAGTAACTTTTGGCGCTTACTGCTTACTATTTGCATTAATGACATAACAAGAATCGATGACGTAGTAAAATTCTTTATTTATACTAACGATGCCAGTCTTTTTTTTTTTTTAGCGTCTTCTAACACTGAAGAGCTGGAACTAAGCTGCAACCATGTCTTAAGTAAGTTTTAAGGATGGGGAACATTAAACTAACTTACCATTAATAGCATTAAAGCAAAGGTGTTCTATTTCGAACGAAAAATAAGAAGGCCAGAATTAATGATGACCTCGTTATAGGCACTTTGATAGTCGAAGCCGTTGCCTGAACAAAAATAGTTTGGTTTGGTTAATAGGGTTTTAGCGTCCCAAAGCGACACAGGCTATGAGGGACGCCGTAGTGAAGGACTCCTGAAATTTCTACCACATGGAGTTCTTTAACGTGTACTGACGTCGCACAGTACATGGGTCTCTAAAGTTCGACCACCACGGCCGGGATCGAACCCGCGTCTTTGAGGTCAGCAGCCGAGCGCCATAACCACAGAGCCACCGCGGCGGCTAGCCTGCCCAAGGAGTCTTGCAGTCATATTCGTTGCGCAACTAAAATTCTATGATAACATTTATTTAATTTCCAAAAACCTTGTCAGGGTTGTTGACACACTAAGAAGGCTATGTTTTTCTTTATTCCAACGAAAATTAAAGTACCAAAATAGAGTTGGCTTTGTCGCATATGAAATTTTGCTATCTGGTTTGTGCTGACACTCCCAAAGCTATTCTCATTACTTTGTTTTTACTGCAGAAAAAAAAGCTGTGCGTGCAATTGCTAACCCACCGCACTTAACTCATACAAAGCCACTTTTTAAATGCCTTCTCATAAAGGCTACAGACTGTATCTACAACAATTTTCTCTATAAGCGATATGTAGGAAGCAAAAAACTTGGCAAGAATATGATAAAGCAGATTTGTATCCTTACAAGCAATACAAGCGATTACAATACACGGCATAATGAAACATGTTACGTTATGGAAACACAACGTAATAACGTGACCCAGTTATCAGGTTACAGATTACCATCTCTGCTCCAATCACTTGACAACATTGCCTGATGTGCAAATTTTCAGCATTTCTACCTGTGCATGAACCTTCTACGCTTTTTGCTTTGTGCTAAGGAATGTTTTTTTTTTTTCATTATTATGCCTTCGCCAGATTATGTTTCGTCTGGTTCGGGTCACTGCCTTATATTCCTGCGTTTGTGTCAGGAACAGAGATTGTAAGTGCTATTTTCGTACTCTGTGTTAACCGTTGCAATGCCAAAATCTCTCTATTTATAGACCTGTGCAATTCAAGCTTGTATCTAAGGGAGTCTGGGCGTTGTCAAGCCCCGTTTTTACAGCTTTTTTTCTATTGTTCCTGTCAAACTGAATCCTTAGCTCACACGAAGGGCGTAGCCCTGTTATGTATCTTTATAAAGAGTGTCACAAGGGCGGCGCACTTCAGAAGTCTAAATATTCGGGCGTAGCGAAGGTTGCGAGGCAAGGCGACGAAAAACTTTTGAAGCTTCTTACTAGGTCTGAGAGGTAAGCAGACACGTATTTCGACGTCAAAAATTAGTTTCCTGAATGTATTTCGAGTTTTAAGTGCAAGCTAGAACACCCCCAAAATGCCAGTTAAACTTTCCCTCTACGCCTATTGCGTACCTTATTCTTCACATCGCCAGAACCGAATTGGACAGAATTAGGCCGGAATCGAATTGTCTTATGTGCCCGGTACCTACCTCGGCGTTCGGCTTCAGGCACACAAGTTCACATGACCAGAAACAGTAATTTCCGGTCCTCGAGCATAATGTTGCGCCCTTTCTCCCGCTTCGCATTTCAAATTTCAACCAAAGCCATGCCTATAACATGTTTTGGCAACACAAATATACTATGTATTGTATGTCCTCTACTGCGCTACACGTTGCATCCAACATTTTCACCGAATGCTTGCGACTTTCACATGGTCATCGAGCTTTCATCCACTGCGGCGTGATAAGTTTTTGTAACCTATTTGCAAAGGCGGACTGGGATGAGTGCACCTGTATGTTTCTCGTTTCTTCTTTTTTTTGGCGTCAGTTCCCCCGCGATTATCAGAGAATTCTTGCAAGTTAACGTCCTGAACCCACAAGCTAACTTAAAGGGACACTGAGGAGAAATTGAAGTTGGCTTGTATCGACAGATTACCCGCTCTCCTGATTACAAAAACGCCATTCATTCTGACAACAAAGCTCTCGTAACGTAGGAAGGAGCAAGGACCAAAATACAGGTATCGCCGCCACAGGGCAAACTCGCAAGTACAAGCGTGATGACGTCATTGGACAAGACAGTGTTGCTAGAACAAATGGTTCTAGCAACACTGGGATACGAGAAACCACGAATCACATAGGCTGACAAACGAAGGTTGCGCGGTTGAATACTGAGCAAGTTTTGTTTTGAAACCAATAGTGCGCTTTTATCACACAAGGAAGACCGACGAAAGACAACATGAATGTTGCAAGCGAAGAAAATCAATACTTAGTGGCGCCACAGGCGGCCAGATGAATTTCGGCATATCATGGCGCTTCGCGTCTAAGCGCTCTGCCTGCCCGCGTGGTTTTGACGCGCCTCGATTTGCAAGCACGGAACAGCAAAGGAACTCCAAGTGCCGCTCCAAATGCTAGTTAACTTTTGAAGGAGCCTGTAAAGGTTGGTCATATGATCGCCACGGTCGATGAAAAACTATAATGGCACGATTTTCGGTGATCGTACATGGCAGTTTGCAGTGTAAAGAGCACCTTGAGTCTTCATACGCTCGCGGGGCGAAACGTTCCCGGTTGTGCCAGTCAACTTACAACTACTTGACGCTCTGTGGGGCTGAGGTCGCTGAAGTGCAGGCCGAAGTTATTAGACACTTTTAGCATACCGTGTACCGTGTTCCCGTTACCGGTACCTGAGTTTCGGGAGCCCGCGCGCAGCCAATGCATGCGCGAATGGGATCACGTACCCGGCAGCTACGCGCGTGCCTGCAGCATCGGGACCAATCAGCGCCTGCTCACCGGCGGTAGGTGGGCTCCCGGTACTTCGCTAACGGTAACAAGGTAAACGGTATGCTAAAGGTGTCCATTTGCGGGAACTTCGTTGACGACTTTGAGAACGGGATCCATCGTAACGCTGGCAAAACGCCGGTGCAAACGTAAACGAAGCGACGGTAGCGACGGCCACAATAGCCGATAAATGCCTTCAACGTGCGGCCGGCGGTAGCTTTAATTTAGGCTGTTGCTAGGCCGCACAGATAGCCGCCAGAAATCACGGAGTCTGCGTTACGTCATTTGCACGTCATCTTTTACGTCATGTTTCACGTCACTTAGTCCTGTGTCGTCATAAGAGAGTACCAAGTTAGAATCAGCGGCGGGAAAAACTTTTTCAACTTCGAATCCAAGTTTCTTAGAAATAAATGCATCTTTCGCTGCCGGCCGAGTGGCAACAAAGGCATAAAATGCCGAACTATCGGATTTTGCTATAAAAAATATTAATAAAGCTCTTCTCACTGTCCCTTTAATGGTTTACTCATATGCACCCCTTTCTGCTATGGTATATGCAAAAAGTTTATGCTTCGGTGCGTTTTTTGACCGTTTCCTCTTCTAATGCATACGTAAGCTCTGTTTCGCGAACATACCTGCACAAGAAATCGACACGAAAACTGTTTCTGCCTCCACTGTACCGCTCAATCAAATTTGTCCTCAAGGGCATGGTGTTGGCATGAATGTGTCAAGTACCCGATAGCATCCATGACAATGGTAATTGACGTACTGCCACACAACCCACCCGGGCTCCCTTCAGCACTCGGCCGCGCTCTTTTCTGGATTTAAACATCACATTTACTAACATACGAAGTGTAATGCCGAAACGTGAAGAACTTCTCTGCTTTATCGAGGACAGCAATACAGACATCATTCTACTCACTGAAACGTGGCTACACCAGGACATATACGACCACGAAATTTTTCCCTCCAACGCTAACTTAACACTATATCGTCGCGACAGACAGGGCAAAAGAGGAGGAGGAGTACTTCTAGCCGTGAAAAGCACCGTATCATCATCGCTCATTAGCCACGACGATATCATAGAACTGACGTGGGTCTGCGTACAATGTACAGGTATCAAAACAGTTTTCGGTATCTGCTACCGTCCTCCTGGAAATAGCCCATCATTCTGCAATTCCCTTCGCCTTTCACTGACATCGATTCGGAGCAAGCTACCCAACGCGCCTATCTTTCTTTTTGGTGACTTTAACTATCCGACTATCAACTGGCCTCTGCTATCAGAACCTCACAAATCACAATCAAACGAAGCAAAACAGTTCCTTGATTTAGTTCTAGATTTCAACTTACATCAGGTAATAACATGCCCAACAAGAGGCGACAATACACTGGATCTTTTACTGACATCTAATCCAGACGACATTAAAAGCATAAACATATTACCGGGCTTCAGCGATCATAGCCTACTTCATATATGCATCTCATTACCTATCAAAAAGAGATCCCCTACCCAAAAGCTTATCACTGATTATAAGAGAGCGGACTTTGAAGCAATTAACCGGGAACTTGAACAGTTTTATGAACACTTTAGTACTATATACTCATCTCGCTCTGTCAACACGAATTGGGAATTATATAAAAACATGATACTTAATTTACAAGCTTCTTACATTCCCACCGTCCTTATAAAGACTGATTTAAACAACCAATGGTTCAACAACCGTCTTAAAAGCCTCCTTAACAAGAAAAAACGGCACTACAGGCACGCGAAACTAGTTAATAGCTGCACGGCATGGGAGCGATACCGTCTTAGTGCAAATAATTATGTTAAAGAATTGAAGGCGTCTAAAAAGAAATTTTTTTCTTCTGATCTGCTATCAATATTACAGTCAAACCCAAGTAAATTCTGGCGAATTCTTTCCCCCAAAAGCCATACTAAGCAGTTCGAACTCTCAGGAGATGATGACCAACCGGTCGAGGTAGAACAATGCGCGACGGCTCTTAACAAGTATTTTTCCTCAGTGTTTTCTTCCACTAACGCTATTGTTCCTTCCATGCATGAGTTTCCAGTGACTTCAATGCCAGAAATAGAAATTAATGCCGATGGAATAGCCAACTTAATTAACTCCCTCAAACTATCGTCGTCAGCTGGATGTGACCAAATTAGCACCAAAATGTTAAAGAATACTACCGCAATATCAAGTAAAATACTATACCTGTTGTTCTCACAGTCCCTAAGTACCGGCGAAGTTCCTCACGATTGGAAAAAAGCAAAAATAATTCCTATTTACAAATCAGGAGATCGGTCAAAACCAAACAACTATCGACCAATTTCGCTCACCAGCATCCCGTCCAAACTCCTTGAGCACGTTATAGCATCAAATTTAATCGCTCATCTTGAATCACTAAATTACTTTTACCCGCACCAACATGGCTTTCGAAAACTACTATCATGCGAAACACAGCTCGCCGAATTCACTCACGACATCCTTCAGTACATGGACAATCGCCTACAAATTGATGCCATCTTTCTCGACTTTTCTAAGGCATTCGACCGTGTTCCGCATAATCATCTGCTAGCTAAACTTGCTTTACTTGGAATCCCGCAAACATTACTTATCTGGCTCGAGCACTTTCTTAAAGGGCGCGTGCAATTTACATTCGCCAACTGTTGCAGCTCATCGCATACTGACGTCACATCAGGTGTCCCCCAGGGCGCAGGGTTATCACCGTTGTTATTCTTAATCTACATAAATGATCTCCCATCTAACACAATAACCAAACTTCGACTTTTTGCGGATGACTGCGTCGTTTATAACATCATCCATGCCCCTGAAGACACCATTAATCTACAAAATGATATAGACACAATTGCATCATGGTGTGAAAAATGGCACATGCCACTTAACCTAGACAAATGCCAACTCATGTCCTTTTCTCGTAAAAAAACCTCTATTAACTGCACATACCATATTAATTCAACTCCCATTGCCCGAACTTCCTCTTACAAATACCTTGGCGTTCACCTTTCTTCATCCTTGTCATGGGTCACTCATATTAATTCAATATGCTCCCAGGCCTCACGCACTCTTGGTTATCTGCGACGGAACCTAACATCAGCACCACCTGAAATCAGACAACTAGCTTATCAGACATACGTACGCCCAAAGCTTGAATACGCCTCATCCATCTGGAACCCTTCACAAGCATACCTTACAAATGAATTAGAAGCCGTTCAAAATCGAGCTGCACGGTTTATCATGTCAAAGTACTCGCGTGATAGTAGTGTCACTGCATTAAAACGAGCCCTTTCCCTCCCAAGTCTCCAATCACGTCGCATCGTATCACGCCTGTGCCTCCTTCATTCCTTTTTCTACCGCCCTATTAACAGGCACCCTTTGCTGCAGCCGCCATCAAGAATATCCCCTCGCCTAAACCACACTCATCCCATAGCTCCCATGAAAGGCCGCACATCAGCTATGAATGATTCATTCTTTCCAGATGCAATAGCCCGATGGAATGCCCTGCCTGATAATATTGCTTCTTGCACAGATCCAGCAATTTTCCGCACTTTATTAGCGAATCACCTGTGTCTTACGTGATGTATTCGGCTTCATCAAATAATCTGATCAAGTGTTACTGTCTCCTTTAATGTTTTTTTTTTTGCTCTGTTTCGTTTCATTGCTTTTTGTTTTTGTTTTTGTTGAGCTGGTACTATATGTTACACACTGTTCTTGCCCCCGCCTTATGTAATGCCCACGGGCCCTTAAGGCTTCAATAAATGAAATGAAATGAAATGAAAGTGCCTATTTCTATTCGCACCAAAGTATTCTTCCTTAAACTACACACCAAGGCTATGCCTTTTAAAATCTGACAACAGAGAAAAGGTATTTTTGGCTCCGCTCGTAAGTGCCGTCTGCACGACGCATAACAAACCAGTGCACTTTTTTATTTACTGCATACGTATTTTTTTTTCCCAGAGGGGCAGGGAAGGTGCGCTTTAGAAAGAACACTGCATAGGGACGGCGTTTTAAATTCCTACAGCGTGGCACGTCTAGTGGCACCTCACCTTGATCATGAACCCTCTGACACCATTTTAACACACGGGATTCTTTAGCTACCTCAAACAGATTTCGCGTTGTATCTGTCGCCAATGCGCGCTCACGTTGAATAGGTGGCCAGAGGGAACGCCGGCGCGCGCTCTACGAGGAAGAAAATGAGGCAAAGCTAAACCACTCTGTAAAAGCGAGAAGAAGAAAAGAACGAGATGGGGCCTCCATGCACCCTGGCCAATCCCCCGCCGTGGGTATGCGCCATTCAGCCTGAGGACATCATCATCATCATCATCAACGAGACCACCCCCAAGACGACAAGACTGTAGACGACACTCTCCAAGGGCACTACAACTACCACCCGCAACGAAATAAAACGTCGGAATGCAGGCGTCGACCATCGCAGGTACGCAGCGAACCGCACGATGCGCCTTCAACAGTTGCGTAAGGCCACCCGACAGCGGTACCCCGTAAAAAAGCCCGGGAACGCGAGGCGAGGCTCCAAAGCATACGTGTATTTGGGCGACGTCATGTGCAAAAACGTCCGTCTAGAGCCGTGGCCGATGCTTACTACACGAATCACTTCATGGAAGACGGGTCCGGAGTGTAATGCAGCGTCGGCGACAGGCTGGTGTTCACGTAGGATACCACGGGTTCGACGAGAGTTGCAATTTACAGGAACAGTTAGGTAGGCTATTATCCAACCAGTGAAACCACAGTTCCCACTGACAACGAGAAGGAGAGGATAACATCAGCAAACTGTGTAGGAGGTGTGTGCGTCGCACAGATCAAGTGCGATGACATCGTTGTGGTTTTCGTTGGAGTGCACTTAAGTTCAGGCGGAAGAGAAGCAGGTAACAGAATTCCTCTTCATCAACCTCGTTACGTACAGTTTTGATGCTTAAATACCCTTCAGAGACAACACAAAGGACGGAGTGATGCCAATGCATGGTCACAACGGGAGACTTAAACGTGGATATTTCCTAAGCAGAAAACCACTGGTTGATCGAATACATGAAGGCATATAGTGTGACAATCACAGAACACAATTAGTAATTATCCAGGTTTAGCTTATTACCAAACAGAAAGTGATAGTTACTCGTACTTTCTTGCCCGCACAGCCTAGAGGGATGCACGACGACGCGGCCCTCGTGTCAGTTAAGGTCTTTTTCTTTAAAAAAAGAAGTACTTCTCGCAAAAAAAGGTCATGCGGCGTAACTGCTACGGCGCCTGCACCTTATGTATAAATAATCTTTATGTGATTTGCGGGAACAACATCTCATGAAACTACTCTTTGTTTAACACAGTCACAGGCGACAGGCTTAAAAAATTAGTTTCACAGCGCTAACCAACATCACGCCGTCAGACAACAAGTACCCGGACTGTGCATTCGCCTAATCTCAGTTGAGCGCAAGAATTCCCGAGAATGCGGTGCGTCTGCGGTACTGCGACTCATCACGCTAGCTTAACAGTTCGAGGAACGCCAAGCTCTCGACGCTTATGGTGTAATGGCGGTACATGGTTAAGTTATATGGCACATAGTTTTCTCGAGCTTTAGTCCTCGCAGCGAAATTGTTTGGCAAGTTCAAGGTCCATTCTCGGCGCCTTTCAAAGATATTGGTACCTAAGTACGAGGAACAGGCCATGAAGGATATTCATTAAGCGAGGTTCTGGATTGGCCTCAGTTTCACCACGGAGGCATCGCAAGAGAAAGGCGCGAAAGAAAAATCGACGTGAATAAGGTATGAACGAAAAAATAATTTCGAAGGGAATAAAAAAGGAAAAAAGACAGAATGCTAACAACAGCTCAGCTAGCAGATCAGAACCGTGGACAAGACTGTGATGAGCAAATGTCTGGATGTGTCCGCGGGAAATATGGTTATTTGTGTGTGGATTTCAGTGTTGTCTTCTTTTATAAACCTGCACGCACTGCATGGAAAGGATGTGTGTGAAGCTTCTGAGGGGTGTTATTTCTTTGAATTTTTTCTGGCTTCCCGAAGTCTAATTTTTATTAGGTCGCTTTGAAAGTGCTGGAAAGGTTGGATTTGTGATATGCGTAAGATCTTCTGTAAGCTGTCAAAAGCTGCGCTAAAGCGTTTTATTTGATCTGCGCAGTCGTTCGCTTACGCGGCGATATCTCCTGGGATCAATAAGGTTATCTTTTTATATTTAATATATGTGTCAACATAGGGCGCTTAACATTTCTCGCGGAGTTTTTCCTTGCTTTATTTCCTTGCGCTATTTGCTGTCTTCATTAGTTATTCCTGTTTAACGCCTTACGCGATTTTATTCACTATAATTTGTCCAACTAATGGAGAATGTTATTTATCTTTTGTCTGCGGGAAATGTAGAAGCATGAGTTATACAAATTTTTTGAATTTAAAAGACAACCTTACATGAGATGTTGAAATTCGAGATTTGTAGAATCCAGTCGAAAAGAAAAAAAGAACGCTAGAATATGTGAATGTTTTGTGCTTAAATATTTATTTACAGGCTCTCAGGGGTGAGGACACTATAGAGAGGAATGAGTTAACGTAACAAATGATTATCAGAATTATCTGCTCCAACTTCTTGGCAGCAAGGTAGGCAGAAAGGTGGTTCTAGTCATTACCTGTGTGCAGCAAAAAATTAATCACAGTACACATAAGTTAGTCGTGAGTAAAACACCGACTTCAAACGTGATAATTACATGATAAAATGTAAGATGGATGAGGCAAAAGCTGGCGTTGCGACACAGATTGGAGTGGAAAATTTTATATAAAAGACATAGTCTAACGCCCTTGCAAAGAGAAAGCAAAGTCAGGTAAAATCAGCGAATGTTTCATGGACGAAATGTGTGAGCAACGACCGGAACTAGAAAAGATGAAATAAGTAGCACAATTTTGGATAGATTCTTAAGCCTGTGTCAGTAATTCGTTATGAGGATTTAATATTGGGCGTGCATATTCATGTTTAGGTCGAACTAGAGATTTATAAAGTGCGAGTTTAAGAGGAATTGGAGTAGATGGAAAATTGCGGCGCAGACCGACTAGTATGCGGATAGCATTTTCGACACTAAAGCGACATGCTTCTTCCTTGCGAAATCTTGCATTAAGTTTTTAGATCTCTACACGTGTCGACTAACGCGCTTTCGTGTTACTGAGAGTTTAAGTATAATTGCAGGAGTTAGCCAAACGACGCGACGTTCTTATTAAGTGCAGGTTTTTCTGAAGGCGACGTTTTACGCATAACAAGCGCTTTCTCGCTCTCTCTCTCTCTCTTAGGAGAATAACGATGGCGTGCCATAGTCTGCGACTGAAAATTGGCGCGCTTCTGCGGTCTAAGCTAATTAGCGAAGCCTTCGGAGCGTGTGCGAGTTTTGAGAGCTTCAGTGCTTTTGCAGCGCAAAACTATGGAGGCTGACAATAAAGAAATGCAACGCACATCTCTCAGCATAGATCTCAAGTAATGAGATCACTGGTTGGCAGCCTTCTGTTTGAAGCCCCTAAATTATAAAAAATTATAAAAATTATAATTATAAAAGTGGTAATTAGAAGCCTATTCGTGTGGAACAAAGTAGGACAGTTAACGAGATCAAAGTTTGTATATCGTTTGTAGGATGCCGCGTGTATCTGGAACGCACGATGCCTGGCACGCCCTCTGATTGCGCGGATAGCGCATCACTTAGCGGGTCCCTTATTCCGAGAAACGGAGTATCTCGCTCCGTAGACAAGGCAATGGTCTTTCATATTTAAAACTCCTTTCAAAGAGCTTTTCAGTGTAACAGAGTGTGTGTGCAGCACGCAGCCATAATACACTAATGCACTCGCGCGCTGTCAGTGGTTCTTTCGCGGGCGAATTTTGGTAAATCTATAGATTAATACAGACTTACCCAATATCTGGGACCCAGTGCCGAGTAAAAAAACAGAAACAGCAAAATCTTGTCGAACATGCGATTTTTCGGTAGCATTGCAATATCTTTCTGTAGTACTTTAGTATTCCTCTGTAGTACTGTAGTTTTGCCTGTACTGTAACCGACAGCACAATAATGAAGAAATCCTTTCGTTACCGCAAAAACTATTGTTCTTACAACAATTTCCTGGCTAAAAATACTGCCAAAAAATTGGCAGCAGCTCAGCTCAGCTAGGCCAGGATATACGTAGCGAAAGCAGTTTCGTCTACTACCATTTCGGCAGCGACACGCCGTCGTTGTCGTTCAGCAGCTTGGCGGCGTCTCTTCGCGAGACGTTCCTCTCGCTCTTCGGGTGTCTCGGCCGCCCGCTTAGCCTTTCTCGCCTATTTTCACGCTGTACTGCTGCCGTGACGAGCATGGCCGCTCTCCTTCTTCCATGGTGCGCGTCTGAGGAGCGAGCGCATCGCTTCCGGCTTATATCGCAGCTGCGCGGCGCAATTCAGCGCATGCGCAGTGCGGCGCAGCGGCTGTGGCGCCATGGTTGCCATGGTACTGGTTGCCATGGTAACGGCGCATGCGCAGTAGTGGTCTTTGGCAGGCACCGCGAAATGTGCTCCTACTATCCTAGTGCAGCTTTCACTACAAAACTTGGGGGGCCTTCTTAAAGGGACATTCAGGAGAAATTGAAGTTGGCTTGTATCGATAGAATACCAGCTCTTAAACACAAAAAAAGTTCACTCTTACTGAAAACAAAGCTCTTGTAAGGTATAAAAGAGCAAAAACTGAAATACAGGTATCGCTCGCACATGCCAATCTCGTAAGTAGAACTGCAATGAAGAAGAAGCCAAAAAATACCAGGAATATGTGAGGCTGACAATCGGTCATGAAGGTTACGCGTTTAGTCGATATAGAGGAATATTTGTTTTGAAACGGCTAGTGCACTTTTGTCGCACGAGCTAAAGGGAAAAAAGACAATCTGTATGTTGGATGCCGATTAAAACCCATACCTGGAGGCGCAACAGGCGGCCAGCTAGTTTCAGTATGCTTTGATGCTCCGCGGCTATGCGGTCTGCGTGTCCGTGTAGTTTCGTGATGAGCCTCAATTTACAGGACCGGAGCTGCAGAGGAACTCCAAGTGCCGTTCTAAGTGCTCCTCGGGCGAGCTTCATGCAACGGTACTGACCTGCGACGACGACACCACGTATGAATCGGTAATGTTGCACAAGCCTCCATGGTAGCAAACGCACCACTCGGCACGTACGTTGGGGTGCATAACCAGCGGTTATGCAGCCCAACACACATCACAAAACTGAAATATGTCCGCACATACGAAATCTATACTCAGCAGTCGCGACGGTGGTTCGGAGATAGCTTGGCTTGCTGCCGACGCTGCCGGCTACTCGGCGCTTGGACTATCCTGCCAGGCCCACGGGCTCTGCCCTCAAAAGCATCGCACGCTATGTGCGGTTGAGGTCGCTGAAGTGCAGGCCACTGTTTGCGAGAACTTCGTTGTCGGGATCTGGAACAAGATTCATCGTAACGCTGTTGCGAACTAAACGAAGCGATGACGGCTGATAGATGCCTTTAATGTCTGGCTGGCGGTAGTTTTCATTTCGGCTGCTCCTATGCTGCACCTCTCGTCGCCAGCAATCAAGGAGTCTTCGGTTACGTCATATTCCCGCTATTTCGTCATCAGAGAGACCCGAGTTTGAATGAGAGGAACGGGAATACGTGGTTTCAACTTTGAATCTAAGTATCTTACCGATAAATGCATCTTGTGCGGCTGAACAAGTGGTAACAAAGACTCGAAATGCCGAACTATTGGGTTTTGATAGCAAAAAAAAAATGAAAGAGTTGTCATTAGCTCTTAAATAAGAAGATGCGATATAATTTAGGTTGCGTGCTATGGCGTCTACAATGAGTGCATGCTTAATGCTCTCCTTACCATTTTCGCGCCAAAGCTCCCGTTGGAGCCGGTTCATTGCCCTTGTATGGTATGCACGAGCCATCGCCTTCTTGAATGCTCGAATGCCTTTCATTGGATTATCATAGATTACACTAATCAGATCCCCTAATGCATCCAAATCCATTTTCCCGGGTGGGCATACTTCGAGAATTTTAGGATTCCTTTGGTATGTTGCAGGTGGGCCAACTTTTAAATTTTGGGGGTCCTCACAATATCAAATTTGCTCGTGTCCTGTGATTGGTCCACTTCTTATCAACGGGTGTTCATATCGTAATGACCCTCTCAACCGCATTCAGAGATCGCGGGGAATCCTCATGCCACCAATCGCGTAGTGGTGCGCCACTGCCTCGGCAGATATCTGTTTCAAACACAGCCACCGGTGGGGCTTATATGACCCAGGTTACTCTTGCCTAGTTCCCTAATGGCTCATGCCCAACGCCACGGTGCGCAGGAAGAAGTGAACTTGGGCAGGGCATGTAATGCGAAGGCAAGATAGCCGCTGGCCCTTAAGAGTAACGGAGTGGATTCCAAGAGTAGGCAAGCGTAGCAGGGGCCGCCAGAAAGTTAGGTGGGCGGATGAGAGTAAGAAGTTTGCGTTGATACGGTGGACAGGGTTAATTGGAGAGACTTGGAAGAGGTCTTTGTCCTGCAGTGGGCGTAGTCAGGCTGATGAGGATGGTGATGATGATGATATTCTAGTTAATTTTATTCCAAGGTACCAGGGGAGCCGGCAGCTCAAAACCCGGTGGGCAGGTTGCCACGTGCCATGGTGGCAAAGATGTGGTGACGTCGCAAGGTCACGTGACCACTCTCGACCAATCAGGAAATGTCATGATAGAGAAGCCGGAAATTTCTTGTCATACGGCAACCTAAACGCTATGGCATTAAAACCTGTTGTGATGACAGAAAAATTGACACAAAATTTTTTGCGCAAATTCTGTAAATGCGCGAAAGCAGAACTGCATGAACGTTGGCTGGTCTTTTTACTTTACTGTTGGCTTATCATGCTCTTTTTCATGTCATTGGGTACGCATATTTTTCTCGAAATGAAGCACATGTGTTTGTTCACCCCTTAAGTTTTATTTTTATTGTTTTTTACTGTTCTTGTATATTTTCTCCTTTGACCTCTTAATTAATTAATTAATTAATTAATTTGAATAACTATATTATAGCATTGCTATGACGCAGTGGTTGCTATGCCACAGTTGCTATGATCTTGGCACAAATCCACGTACATCACAAGATCTTGCTTGGAGTTTGCCCATCGAGTAGTGCTTCGCACTAAAATTTTGTGTTGTTTTCGATAGGATACGCTTAAAAGTCAAGCCTGGGCTGATGTCTGATTTCCGCGAACTCTGAGAGCCCGCAGGGCTATGCTATAGGGAAAGCGAAACCGCAATAAATAGGCTTCTTGAAGTGGAAGAAACCACACCCTCAGCAGAAGGGGCTTAGGCCCCTTCTGTTGAGCCTTTACATGTGCATACCTTCAGCCTTTACATGTCTGACCATGTCCTACTTTACTGAATATACCACTAGGCGAACATCTAAACTCTTGTCTTTGAGGAGGCCAGCCCCGGATACCGATTTATAAATTTTCGAAGTCTGCTTGGTTAACGTGTTCAGTGACTAGCGTAAATGAAGGTCTGCACTTCCCAGGAAAGCTCGCAAGTTTATTCTCATAATCGAAGCACCGATTCCTGACCTTGCGCATTATAATACTGATTAATGCTAAAACATCTTTTGCCGCCGCGGTTGCTCAGTGGCTATGGTGCTCGGCTGCTGACCCGAAAGACGCGGGTTCGATCCCGGCCGCGGCGGCTGGAATTTCTTTGGAGGAGAAATTCTAGAGGCCCGTGTACTGTGCGATGTCAGTGCACGTTAAAGAACCCCAGGTGGTCGAAATTTCCGCAGCCCTCCACTACGGCGTCTCTCATAGCCTTAGTCGCTTTGGGACGTTAAACCCCATAAACCAACCAACCAAAACATCTTTTTATGTTCCGATGCGTTGCAGTGCTCTCAGAGGAACGTCGTCATTGAGGGACCGGATCGATTTCGCCCTTTTAGGGCTCCTCAGTCTTCCCTGAGATATTAGTACACTAGCGTTTCCAAACTTCGCTTGCGTGGAAATGCGGCCGCAGAGGCCAGAATTTGAATCCGTGACCCTGTGTTCAGCAGCCCAACACCACTGCCACTGAGCCTCAGCCATGGGTGCTCCGTACTGATATCCCTGAGACTGCCACGCTAAACACGGTTTGCGCGAAACCCCACAACTGTTTTTTTTTAGTTGTAACTAAGCTAATAATAAGATATTATTCGTGGTGCACCAGAGGCGCCTCTGCATTTAATTACGTTCAGTGTCTTAGCGGCAAGCGGTGTGTATACAGTCGGTAGAGATACGTAAAACTTGTGCATTTTTCATATTTTTTTTTAAACACATGCACGCATATTACGCGCACCATTTTCCTTTATCTGCATGCATTAACGCACATTGAACGCACATGTGCATTGAAAGCAGAGCCATGGTGTCTCGTGTTTCGTTCTTTATTCCTCTTGTCTTCAGAGCCAGTTAAAAGCGAGGTTATACTGTTATATTTAGAACGTATAATGCAATTTCTTTGCGGTATTGTGAAGAGAAATACACCCGTTTTTCTCTACTTACGAAGCAGGCTGCATATGTAAAGAAAAAGTGTTCCCAGTTTTATGTTCTTCTTGGTTTTCATGTAAACGAAGTAATGAAAATTTTAGTGCAATGATTTTAGCTGTTGGGCTTAGCAGAAGTGATTTTTTAATAAATTCAGAATTAAAAAAAAGACAATGAGCGATGCCTTCCAGCGAGGACTGCGAATACCAAGAAGCAGCCGGGCACACCTAAACTTTTTGTTTATTGATCTTTGAAGGAAGGCGCAACCAGTGGTATTTGTTTTTTCTGTGGAGCGAATCTTCTTATATAAGTAAATAAGCTTCTTGATTGACGAATAATCAGTGCTTCGCGAGCTTAGAATTAGCTCAGTGAGAATTGCATTCCTTCTCCTTCCCATTTTGTCTTTCAGCAAAGCCCATTCAGTAGGTTAAAATTGAGATTGGAGCTCCTTGCACTCAGCAAGCATTTCTGCATTATACCAAGAGCGCTGTTACAAAGCGCATTGCCTCCTTGCTCACGTTACGTCGTTTTGATTTTTAGATGTCACCAGACAAGCACCAATCCCGTTAACCTTGCATTGCCCTTCTTTACACTTCCCGTCATGCAAACTGCGGGCGCACACGTTTGCATATTTTTGAGCAAGATCGGTAACAGCACCGCAGTATCTGAATGACAAATATTTACTGATGCAGGGTTTTCCCACGATCGTAGCTCTTAAACGGTCCCATGAACACTGCACAACATTGCAGTCCAGTAATGAGGACCCTGGCCGTTAGTACTATAGAAATGAAGACAGGAAGTTTGGTTTTCGTTTTTTGAGGTTTAACGTCCCAAAGCGACTCAGTCTATGAGGGACGCCGTAGTCGAGGGCTCCGGGTAATTTCGATCCCCTCGGGTTTTTTATTGTGCACCGACATCGCACAGTACACGGGCCTCTAGCATTCTGCCTCCATCGAAATCCGACCGCCGTGGCAGGGATCGAAAAAAGGGAGTATCTAGGCACGGTTTCAACACTATTGCAAAGCAAACTGTCTATACCGGCGCTATCAAATACGGCTGCCTTTGTTGAAATATTGGCAGCAGCCTGGAACAGTATCCTTTCCTGTTTAATGTTTTAATAGGAGTTCGTTTCCTCCCCTTTTGTTCAATGGGCCTGGGCAACCTTGCTTGTTTCTTGAAATAGATGACGCAGGACCTTTTACAGCCTTTGTACCTTCCAAAGCAAGAAAGCCATTCCGCTTGAAACCTTTACGTATAAAACTAAAATTGCAGTCGCGACATTGCACTGTGAAGATTAAGAGAGAGAAGGCGAAAAGAACAAAAATCCCGCACTGGTGAATCGTTTTGAGCAGCGAAATCCAGTGCCGCGAATTGAATAGAAGTCACCACCTTTGCCGCGACGCAACGACAAATATCGACAGAATGCGCGTCTGTTCCGAGCGAAAAGGCAATCCTCGCCTCAGGCAAAGAATAGCTTTTGCGTTCCAGGCGGGCACCGGGTTTGCTGCCTCTTTTTTATTTATCAATTCGTCAATGGCAAAAGCAAGCTGTCAACCTCATTCGTGGAGCCCTCTCCCACAGATGGACGCCGAAGCGGTGCAGTTTATGGGAGGATGCGGTGCGTTTACTTGATGGACCGTCTATGTACCACCTACATGACCGCGCGTCTCATGCTCGGTCTCTATACACCTCGTCGGCTGTGCAGTGTTGTCAGCCGCCACCCGCCGAGCTCGTTTCGGTGCCCGCGCGGCTTGCGTTCTTTCTCTTGAGAGGCCGGTTTTCAGCCACGCGTTACCGGACGCCGGGGCAGAAGGGGAGGAGGCCGTTGCCCCAGAAAGCAGCGCGGCAGTTTTCGCCGCTGTCGTCGGCGGTTAACTCGACTCGCGGTGACAGCGCCGGCCAATGACGGGCGATGCCTTAAGGTGAAAGCATCGATCGCGGCACCGAGAGGGGAAGAAGACAAAAGGGCCCATTCAGTGTCCCCATTCCCTTCGCCTCCCGATCTACCGCGATGACACTGATTGGATTGGTCCTTGCTCCAGGCAAACACTCTCCCTGCACGAGCGACGCGCTCACCTTGTCTTTCTCGCACGCGCCGACTCGACCCGAACAACTTGGTTCCTGGAAACAGCGTCATTGTTTCGTCGCTGGCTCTGATTCACGGCTGACGGCGCAGATCTCTAACTCTCCAGTGGCGGAAGACGGGGTCAACTCCTAAGTCATTGTTACGCTTCCCGAAAAGAGAATTAGTATGAAACAATTACAAGCAACCGGAATTTCATTTCAACAGTGCACTTGTCCATGCTGAGGTGTGCACGTTTGCGTTCCTCCCGTTTCATTCAGATACCGAATAGGACCCAAATAAGCGCCCCCCTTCACCCCTTACTCCAAAGCAGTACTCACAGGTGAGGCCGGTCGGTCAGTCACTCCGTCACTGAGTAGGCCAATGTCTTGTGCTGCGTCAGATCGGCCTAGCCATACCGCACGTGTTACAATAAAAAGAAGAAAAAAATGGGTTGTATTTTCAAATAAGAATATAAAAACGTCTGGTAAAAATCACACAGTGTGCTTCGACGGGTTAATTCAGTCAAATTTTCACCTTTCCTCGGAAATCACATTTTTGTTGGCTTGGATTTGAATGGGGTTCTGAGCGGCGGTAGCTTTAACGAGGAGTCAAGTAAGCGCGGCACTATAGAGAGAGCGAGTACCACTTTATCTGAAGTATCACCCTCAAGGGAGTCATACTAGGAAGCTGCGTTGTTTTTATTTTATATTCCCTGGCTGCGGCTGCGAGAAACGAGGTTTAGGGTCGGAAGCAAATTGGTTGTTCTCCCAGAGCATTTTGTGGAGAGTAAACTCTGAAGGCAATTTTGCGAATTGCGCGACGTGCTTTAACAGGATTTTAGAAATGCGCAGGAACGTTGAGTCATGAACATCTGCCAGAGAAGGGCGAAAGAACAGCTGAGAGAAATTTAGTGCAGGAAAGGAGGAAGTGGAGTGCAGCCCCTGGTGTTCGAAGCAGGCGACGTTCTGCACGTCCAGCGCAGCGTCCACATTTGCCTCAATCTTAAAACGGAGGGCATCGGCTTTGAGTAGCTCCATGGAACCCCGCCCATTCTATGTCACACAGACACCCAAACTGAAAAACTTAAAATTTAGCCTCTTGTGTGACACGTAACCTCTCATGCATGGCAAACGCGCCACGAACTGCCGCGAATTCGACTACTCCATGCATTCGTTCATGTCTGTAATCCTCAATAAAGTGGCTGAAAATATAAAAAGTTATAGTAGTACGAAATATAGTATAAAAGAAAATATAGAATAAACTCGCAACCTGCACCCTAAGAGTACCCGACAGCAGATCGAATCGCCATTCCCCTGCGTGGAGCACCTAGTATACAAATGCAACAACATTTAGCAACATGCAGATTTTTCTCAAGTATCCAGACATAAGTAAGAGTTACCATAACCCCAGTTTATCTATTTATGTGCCTCTGGTAATTATGAGGTGCGGCTACGCTTAACTATTTCAGGTAGCGCTCGTTATTTCGATTCAAAGTGAAAGTTTTTCTGCCTGAATAGCACATCCATGCCGCAGGAAAGCCAGTCCGTTATTTGATCAGCCCAAGAGACCAACGGTTAGTTTTTGCAGGCATGTACAAAACTTCGTACAAAGTGCCAGAATGGGTCATAAGTGTAAATTTCAAATGGCAGGATTTGAGATTTAAACACCGGAGAGAACGTGGGATCCTGGTTTGATTCGAAGATGCACACTACGCTAGAAATTCAGCAAAAAAGTTGACATAATTACTGAGGGCAAAATTTTTCTGTATGAAAATAGTCAACGACGGGCTAGTAAGCCACCTGTCTTGCCAAATACAATTTACTGCGTTCGCTGGTTGACGTAAGAGACCACAATGTTTACAACGTCAATGATGCTAAATTTTGTAAAACGAAGGAATCACTTTTAGGCGTCGCACACTTTCAGAAAAATTAGCCGGTAGGGATGGAACAGACATGTGTACGCAGCGCCTTAGCAGGTTAAATGCTCCGCGTCAGCAGCGGAACCAGCAGGGCCCTATTCTGAGGCCCAGCCGTCACACACACGTGCCGCTTTGCGCCACGTCACTTTACCGCCAGTTAACGTCCATGCCAAGAGATGTATCTTCGTAAAAGCTACCCCGCCTGGAATAGCCAGTCTGTGCCAGTAGCTTGATCCATTGCACCGAAGTGTTGTTAAGCTAGGTTCTTTAACACTTGCACTCCACGTGTTGTGTGGAATGAAACACGAGCCTAACACTTGAGCGAACCACTGCATGTAATTTAAAACAAACTTATTTCTATTTGAACAGCTCCATAAATTAATGTCTTTGTTCAACGCTATAGGAACAAAAAATGCTGCTTCCTGTAGCTGAAAGCCATGATTTAAAGTATTCCGCAGCTAAAGATGTCAAAGCCTGTTATGCTTAGCGGTACAGGAAGGGCCCTATTATTTTTCATTCTTTTTGCGGCTAAAGTTGTCAGCTGATGTTGCAGCAATCCTGACAGGCTAACGTATGATTGGGTGTCGGAGAAATTATTGAAAGCGTTAAAGTTGCCCAGAGCCGCGGAGGAGCATGCAGATCTCTAGCAAACAACACGTGGAACTTGGCCTAAAGGGCCGTGTTTCAATGGTGTCGAAATGTAAAAGCGCAACTGTACTGAGATCTTCATGGGGTTAATAGGTCACGAGTTGTTTCGAAATTAATTGGGTGGCCTTCAAAAGCACGCATGATTTAAAATCAATTTAAACAGCGCAAAGGAAAATGTGAACCCACAAAACCTCAAAAAAACAAGCTCCCGAGAAAACGAAAGACTCGGAGCACGTTACCTACATGTTAGTACATTGGTCAAAACGTTCATAGTTGTTGTCGAAATGCCAACGCATAACGACAAAGTATAAAGACGCTCCAATTACGCTGGTCAAGCGAGCATGATGAAGTGAAAAAATCTAACAACTTGACAGGAATAAAAACATGCAAAGCTTTCAGTGGAGATTGGCTGGGAAATGTGTCCTATAAAAGTAATCTGCAGGTTGTTAAACGTGGGCAACAAAAATTACAAATAACAAGAACACGGAGTATTGAAGATCACGGAAAGTACATTTTCATGCATGAATTCTCACTTTGAAGAACAAAACCTAGGGTTTTGGGTAATAATAAGATCAAAAGCTAGTTCATTTAAACCCCACCCCTAACTTGCTCGTCCACAATGCTCACTGATGGGTTGTAATTTATTGCTTGCCTCATTTTGCACCATTCTCGATGTCATTAAAGAAAAAAGGAAAGGAGCCCCATGGTTTATTTTTCTTGAAAATCTCTTTTTATCCGTTCTGCGTGTTTTCCTTGTGCTGTACATCCTGGTCGACACTCACTTTCGCCTATCTCGGCACATTTAATTTTATTAGAGGTCAGTGGACGTTTCTGTAATTACTAGTAACTAAATATACTTCAAGATAATGGAGTGACTAGAAAGAAGACCCGGAAATGGAGGCCGAAGTCTATTATTACTCCAGTCATGCATTATAATTTAATTTTCACGCTATTAACCAATGACCGAGCAAGACTTTTTAACCATGCCATGTTTTGCTTCTCCACCAGTTTGGGCTTCCGGAGTGCGTTTATTTTATCGCTTGTTTTCGAGACGTGGATGACCGTAAACACGCCAGATTACACAATCTTTCAGCACTTGCAACGCTAGGCTGTTTCTTGGCCAACTTCTTCGCACGCGTCTAGTTATTTTACATAGGGTCTCTATCCTTTCGCAGAAAGTTTGCAGTGTCTAGAAAATGGCTCATGCCCAGCTTTCCTCCACATCAGCGACTAGCTCACCTGTTGGCCGCATGTAGCGAGCCTCAATGGTGATACTTTAAATTCGTGATTTTGAGAAAACTTGAGAGCCTCGGGAGACTCTGCACGAACTTGCTTATTATCATGACCGAATCTTCGTCATCGCTGCAAAATCTGATCTACAAAATTCTTCCTGCGCTCAGACAAGCCAACAAATGTTCAAAAATCTTCGACAAACGTTTTGAATATTGAAAATTGCAAGGTTGTGTTATAGAAATATTGAAAGCAACGGTCCATTCTTCCGATGCATAGCAAATTCTTTTAAATTTTTTTCATTGCTCGCATCGTGCAGTTAAGACTGCGCCATAGAAAACGGATCGGGAACGTTTTTGACGATAGCAAAAAAATGCAAGCCTGCCCTCGGGAGATATGCGGATAAATTGACTGTCATAATCAAATCTTAGTATGTATGAACAAATTGCGTTCATAAACTCTTTCCCGTTGAAAAATGCTTTTTCCCAGAGTCGGTGGGTACGTTTCATATTTTCGCGCTGATGTTGAGTGTTCAGCGCCACGGAGCACGTGGTGGTAGCTGTGCAAACCGGAAGTGCTTGTCCAGATTTTAATGGGCTTGAGAAAATAAAAAGGACGTCCTTACAAAAGTTACGCATGAGAAGCTTTTATTTGCAACGATAATGTTTCTTTTTGGGACATCGTTTACTTGTTGCATACAGCTTTGTTTTGGCAATATTGCCGCGAATCTTTGTAGCATTTGTTCGTTGTGTTTATTTGTTCATACTTCAAGGCTGCCGGCACGCCGCTTTATCACTTCGCTTGCGACGCAAGACGCGCCTAGAATTATCTCGATTGATCGCATCCAGGCGGAGCCGATTCTACTTAGTGCCAGAATGTTCTAGTAACTTCCCAAGTTTTATCTCGAATGTTCGCTATCAGCTTTAAAAAGAGCACGGCCGACAGCGGCGGGCATGCTGTTCGACGACCGCCGAGCACGCTTGTTGCTACGCCGCCGCCGGGTGATTCAGTTTTTTGCGGGCGCAAGTCAGCCCGAATAAAGAGTTTCGTTTCGAAGACATTCTCGCTGTGTTTCTGTTCCCCGGACTGTAGTCACCACTACGTGACAATATTTAACCGAGATATTGAAAAAGTGCGCTGAATTTCCCGCCCGCAAGTTGCCATAACAAATAATTTCATTAGAAGTGCTATGCTTGTAATAAAACTTAGTTACGAACGGCTTGTTACTGGTAATTGCATACAGATGTTTGTCTGGGTTGTTTCCCTCCTTTTTCGTTGTTCATCCGCTGTATTTCCAGACGTGTCTGTATATATATATATATATATATATATATATATATATATATATATATATATATATATATATATATATATATATATATATATATATATATATATATATATATATGAAAGAAGCCAACGGCCACAGAAACCAAGGGGCACAGGGGATTTTTTTTTAATTTGTTTATTTATTTTGTGGTGTTGATCAATTTAGAATATTACTGAATATGTTATCGGTTAAAGCGAATTGATTAGAAAAGCAGAAGAAAAAACAACCACTGACGCCGGTGGGATCCGAACCCACGACCTCCGAATTACGCGTCCGGTGCTCTACCTCTGAGCTACGGCGACGGCTGTCAAATCTTCTGTTTCGGGGGTATTTATGTTTTACAAGTAACCTAACTTTGAGAGTGTTCATCAGCGCCACCCACGTTCATAAGCGGCGGACGTAGAACGCCCTGAGTTACCGCAGGTGTGACGTAGAACGTCATCGAACGGAGAGGGTGGAAGCTGCGTGAGAACCCTCTGATGCTTCCTATGGCGTCAAGGCTGCCAGAACCGAGGCCCTCGCTAAGCAATTAAGCAAACAAGGGAAGGGGTATGAGGGGCTCGTTATAAATATGAAAGAAGCCAACAGCCACAGAAACCAAGGGGCACAGGGGATTTTTTTTTAATTTGTTTATTTATTTTGTGGTGTTGATCAATTTAGAATATTACTGAATATGTTATCGGTTAAAGCGAATTGATTAGAAAAGCAGAAGAAAAAACAACCACTGCCGCCGGTGGGATCCGAACCCACGACCTCCGAATTACGCGTCCGGTGCTCTACCTCTGAGCTACGGCGACGGCTGTCAAATCTTCTGTTTCGGGGGTATTTATGTTTTACAAGTAACCTAACTTTGAGAGTGTTCATCAGCGCCACCCACGTTCATAAGCGGCGGACGTAGAACGCCCTGAGTTACCGCAGGTGTGATATATATATATATATATATATATATATATATATATATATATATATATATATATATATATATATCACATAGAAATGTGAACGTTTTCATGAAATAAACTAATGTAATTTATAGGGCTGTAAGTATCTACTCTCCTCTGCGTTCCACCAGGGAACGGATAGGTCAAACACTGCGTATTTGGAATTTTTTCTTATACAAGGTATGTTAATAAGGAAGCAATAAAAGCAATAAAAGAACCAATTAGCTAAAATTAGATTTCGTAGTAGGTAAATTTCACGTTTAAAGTGTTTTACGTCAGGCTGTTAAAAAAATTAAGCGACGCTTGATTTCGTATTTCCATTCCTCATTATCCCACACACTCCCTGAAAAATGGTGGTTAGGTAACAATTTTTAGGCACGCAGTAGCTTTAAATATAGGAGAACAATGTTCAGGTGCACTAAAGTCCTCAGTTGCTGAAAGCAATAAAAAAAGAAAAGTTCTGTGTTAACGCAGACCTTAACTTTAATGCACCTTTTTTGGGTGTATTAAAAAGGCTTTGGCTCAATTATGTTGATGCAAAAAATGACAGCGTTTTATAAAATCCAATTGGAAAGCATAATCCGCGTTTCCGACTTTCTTGCGGCGCACGTACAGGCTTCAGTGTTGTGCGTGTTGAATTTAATTGGTCCTGCAGCTGTGTCTGCTAGCTACGAAAGCGCGCCTTTTGAAGAAACTTTGTGGTGACGATTGTGTGTCATTGCTGGCAGTGAGATTCATAATAAGGGTGTCTAGGTCCACATATTATTGGAAACTTGCTGATAGTGATTAGAGAATTGCTTGTACACGACAGGTAAGGAAGGTAAAGACCTGTCATGGAGGCACACTGGCTGCGGTGTTCTGCTACTTATCGCGAGGTTGTGGTTTCGAACTAAGCTGCGTCGGCCGTTTATCACTGGAGGCAAAAAAAAAATCGCTTCTGTACCACGATTTCTGGGCGGCCTAGAGAATTCCAAGTTGCCGACACTAATCTGGAGCCTCCCAGCCTTTCTCTTACGACGCACCTCCCGCCACTCCTTCCGCGTTCTCTGGTAAATTTGCATTGATTATTAACTTGGAAAATAAAGGAAAGAATTACGAAAACAGTGATGCAGGGATCTGACACCGATGAAATGGGGATAGAACAAGCGGCACAAATTAGTCATCAACGCGTACTGCAGCGATATAGCAGTATGCCAATACAGCCCCAAAAGCTGATGTGGCAGCTAAATAGACTTCCCTGCAAATGAAATAACAAGCACCATACGCTGCCGCGCGACACTGCAGCCACGTGGAAGGCATAGACAAAGCCTGCCTTTGTGATTGTTAAGAACTGCCAAACAAACAACTAAGCAAAAAATAAAAGAACAAATGAACGAAGGAACGAACAAAAGATGTGTGACAAGGTGAGTGAACAAATACTCACTCATGGCGCAGTTCATCTTTGCTTTCATCTGCAATGCGGTACGCCACAGGCGTCAGCCGCCTAAGATAAAGGACCGAAAATAATTTAAAAAGAAGAGGATGCTTACTTTTACTATACGGCCCCTATGGAGTGTTTTTCCGCGGCCAACAACTTTAACAACCACTACAGCTTCTTAAAAAACGCCGTCGCAGTCTTTTCTTCCGAGTACAGTTAACGGATGCAAATGCAGGCCCACTCTGCGACCCGATCGCCGAAGGGGAGAGATCAGGCGGCAGTGCTGGAAGGGATTCCTGTTTCGCTTCCACGCGTAACGAGAGTCGCGAGCCTTGAACGCAGGGCGCGCACTCGTTGCGGCTCAGGCAAGCGGTGGGCGCCGGGTGGCCGTGCGTGTTCTTCGAACGGGAGGAACAGCTTTCGCGGGTCCCCTCTTGTCGCAAGCGAAGCCTGGCTAAAACTTTCCATTACCGGAAACGCAGGCCCTTTATTCTAGTACGCACGTGCGCACACGGACGCGCCGGTATGTAATTCACTTACGCTGCGTTCCAGTGCGACAACGGACGCAGAGCCACTTTCCTCGCTTTCCGTCGCCTTTGCATCGGGCGAAGCTTTATATAGTTGCTGGCAGCTCAGTGCAAGGGTCGGCGTTCCTTTCCTTGGCGATTTGCGAAAGGCAGCCAACGTGCTGAAAGAGATGAAGGACCGCCTGCAGAACAAGGTGGTCGTAGGGGGGAGAGGTCGGAGGAGGAGGGCGCACCTGGGTCTCTACACTCGCGAACCGAGAAACGGACAAAGGGATGCGCAAGAGCTTGGCGATGACGGACGGCTGCGAAAAGACGGAGGGATGAAAGCAAAGGGTAGTTGCGTAGACCTGATCTTCTGTAGAGGCACTGATGGACGGTTGCAGGGAGGCAAGAAAGGATGACAGTGGCTTCGCGCCCCGTTGTACAAAGACGGTTGCGGAAACAGGGAGAGGAAGGAAACGCTCCGAGCAGCAGTCATTTCGCAATGTAGTGGCGTCACCGTCAAGCAAGCGCACGGCGCGAGCCTTACCTGGCGGAGGGAAACGCACCGCCACTGGGCAGGGTGAATAGAAATAAGCTGAGGTGACGGCGCGTCGATTTGGTCGCAGCCGGGATGACTGTATTCGCTGCACTTGCTCTTCCCTCATTATTTTATTTTCCAAATTCGGGTGAGCAAAAACCCATTTGTCCTCTCCAGGACATTTTCGGCTATCATAAAAATTGCTTGTAAGCCTACTATACGAAAGTGTTGCTGGGCAGAGGCAATATTCTTTCTCCTTTCTAAACGCTTGAGTGTAACTTCTGTGTCAAGAATAGGTAGATTTGTCTCCTCTATGCATTTGCATTTCCAAACACTTAACCATATCCTACTAATATGTAAATGACTCTTCTTTTCAATGCTGTCAAACAATGTGCTGTCTTGGGATCGGGCGAAGGTTAGAGGATGGCACTAAACCATATCATTTGCCTCACGTTTTGGAAGCCTTTGGAGCTTTTTTTGTCTCCTGAACAGCCATGTGCTTTCATAACTTCGCGTTACGCACGGCAAGCACATTTAGTGTGGTTGTTACTAGCTTTCCTTGATCCTTTGTAGGTCAGTGTACATGGATGTGCATTGTTACCTGGGCGCAAATAAGCCAACTTTAGCGAGTGATTCAACAAACGACTGAAATCACGTTGAGTGGAAGCAACGCTAGAAAGGTGAGCAGTTGAGATGAGAGATTCGGCATTGGGGCATGCAAGGCGCCTGAATTATGCTTATGTCCACTGGAAGTACGCGATCACCCGGGCACGTTCACTGCATTCCACCGCAGCATTTAAAAGTGCAAGGCTTGCTGCTTATCCCTTGCGCACCCTTTTCTAAGCGTACTTCGCCCCTATGGCTGCGAGATGCACACAATTCCAAAAGAGGCCACCGTATGGTTTTTTTTTTTTTTTCGCTCCCGAGCGGCTTTCAATACCGGTCTACGCAACTTTTTCCACCTAAATTGCAGTATACTGTGCGCACTGTCATGTATTCGCTCTCTTTCTCTGTTTATTTAGGAGGCGTCAATCACAGCACAGGATGACAGTGTCAATGACACTAAGAAGAAAGCATAAGAAATGCTTTTACATCATCATGAAGCAGTTCAAGTTTTCTGGAACAATTAAAATTCAGCGCGTGGCTAGTAGGTTAGTGTTTCATCCGTGTAACATTACAGCGGCGCAAAAATAATGGAAAAAACACCAAGAGAGAGAGAGCAAACATTTAATATCCAACAGAGAAGGTGCGCGCCCCATCACCCGCGGCCGCAGGCCGAGTATGTCAGGGGGAGACACCGCTTTGGATGCTGACCGGGATGTGAAGCTCTGATGTTTCTTCGTGTAGGTTGCGTTGTCTTCTTGTTACAATGGCACCGAGAAGGCAAGGCAGCTCTTGTTCGGAACGCCCGATAGCCTATTAGCAGTGCCTTAGCTAGTGCAGTGAGGCACTGCCCAGGTATTGGCTTAGTACACAAAGGCACGGATAAGAGAGTATCGGCACTTCGCTCGGAGCGTGAAACGCGATGTAAGAGGCACCACCTCCTCGTACATGCAAATCATATCGCTAAGGTGCATGGGCAATCTAGCAAATGCTTCAGAACTGAGCACAAAGTAGTCAGTTTATTTAGATGTATTGAAGGGCTAAACAAAGTGATCCTTTCATATTTTATCCACTCCCAAATGGACAGGCGAACCGAGTGACATTTAGGGCTTGTAGCCCCCTGTCTTTGTCTAATTTCGGAGCAGTGAGAAGTTCGACAATGGGAGTATCTTTCATGTCAGCGTAATTTGGACCTTTGTAACAGCGCCAAAACTTTCATGCCTCCTAAGTCTTTGACTCTTTAAAATCAGGATCAAAGCTGGAAAATATATGCTTATCCTACTTCGCACTGCCACGACGCGCAAGCCAGTAGGTAAGTCAAGTCGAACGGGAATGATAAGTTTTACGGTGGAGGCTGTTACGTGGCTCAAACCGCGGGACACATGCCGGCTCGCGCAGGTCTCCAGTTCTCCAGTTCGATGTTAGGGCTGCAGGTCAGTTCGATGCAGGCCTCTAGTTCGATTTTACCAAGACTACCATCTATCAGCGGTAGATGCAGCGCAGGGGAAAAGCAGTCGTGTTCGGGCCTCTCCGTGTTCTAGGTTGTGCTGAGGAAGCACGGTTTGTAGATAAAAGAGTGAAAAATGTAGAAATCAGTTCAGGTTGATGTACGACAGTGAGAGCTGGCCAAGTCTTACGATATGGAGAGGACGACGTCAGTACTCCGGAATCATCGAGCTGCGTAGAGCTGACACTCTCAGATGTGACGGGAAAGCCAGGGATCTTGTTGATGGACTAGCGCGACGTATCCGCTGCCTTCAGCTGTCGTTTAGTTTGTCATTACCGTGGTATCAAATTTCTGGCACTGATTTCAGTTCACCAAACGGTTTCGAGCTGTGAAGACTTCCAGAGTGAGCTATGACCTTCTCCCAATTGAAGAGAAATTCATAAAGGCCTAAAATAGGTGAAGCCTATAGGAAAATGTGCCCCCATTTTAGCATTCCTTTAAACAAGACGCAGACAGCGGCTCACAACCTTCCTAGTTTGCTCTGTGCGTCTGGCAGCGGAGAGTTGAGTTCTAGGCTTTCGCTGTATTTGCTGACTGCAACTCCACCCCTCTCCCACCCCTATCATCACCAAGGAAAAAATAACCTCCTCCCTTCAAGAACTCCATTCTGGCCATGGTCTGTTTCGCGTATACGGAGAAACCTCCCGGCGCGCTGAAATCGCAGTATATAAAATCAGTCAAAGGCTCCAATTCAAGTTCTGACCGGGGTTGGGGTAACTGCACAGCTCATTCGAACGACGCGGCTAATCTCATGCTCGACAGACATCGAGGCACGCCTCTTTTAAGTTTTATGCATTTATTTGATCTTTTAGTTTTGATGCCGCGGCTTTAGGCAGCGATTTCAGAGCAGCCACCACGGCGCGTACAGATTGGACCAAAGCGGCGTTCCTACCGACGGCCGAGTTAACAGCTCCCTACTTCGAACTGTGTACTCACGCTGTGGTGCCGCAGGGAATGCAGTTCGAAAGCTTGGCGAGAAGAGTGCGCTTCGGAAGAGAGGAAGAGGCGACACAGCAGCCAGAGAAGCTCAAGGGGGAACGCGGAAGCTTTCATGCTTCGTGCCGAAAGGAGCTAAGAAAACAAAAAGGACTTGAAGAGAGGGAAGGGGCGAATGCAGAGTGGCGTTGCCGCGCAGGGCGGAGCGACCCTTTGTGCTCAGTAATGAGTGCCCAGACGCCGAAGCTCGCGCACGCGAACGCGAGTTTGAGGCCGTAATCGAAAGCGCCTACGCCGCGAACACGCACCCTAGTCGAGCGCGCCGGCGTGCACGAAGAAGATATATACGGCAGTGGAGCGTAGAGCACCCCGCCTCCTAGATGTTTACGCCGACCGCTCCGCGACAAGTGCGAGGCTAGCGGGAGAAAACGGGTCTGAGAAATTACTTATCTAGTGCCACATGCGCGGGAATGTCGTCCGGCGACTGTGTTAATAAGAGGGCAGAGAATGCGGTTACGAACGCGGGTTACTTTTCGGGCATTTCTGGGTTTAACCCGGGACAAAGTTAACTCACACGCAGGGCTTGAATTTGCGAGGGAACTCTGCCGATACTAGAGAGATGAACTGAAAACGCTGATGGAGGAACACAAAAAAACTAGCCTCGGCTTCCGGGTGGCAGAGAATGAAAGTCTGTGGTCTTAGAATATCTGGAATCAACCCTTATAAAAATGGTCTATAGACAGTCTATACGCTTCTAACCTAACCTAACCTAACCTAACCTAACCTAACCTAACCTAACCTAACTGTATTGCATAAATAGATATTTGTTTTTTCTATTCATAGACTATATATTGTCTATAGACAAAAGTCTACTGAAGGCGCATGTCTATAAATCTATAGATTGTCTATAGGCTGTTTATAACATTTTTTTATTGCCTCTAGAATGTTCTTTAGGATTTGTCTACAGTCTATATACTTTACAGACAGAAGTCTATGTAAAGTCTATAGACTTTATAAAAACATTTATACAAAGGGAAACACTAGGAAACGTACCACAAATTCTGGCAAAGCGCATTTTTCAAATGAAAATAGTTTATGAGCAAACTTTTTTATATATTGTAAGGTTTCACACTATAACAATCATTATATCCGGAGTTCTCCCGTTGCACGTCGGCAGGCTTGCATTTTTTGGCTATTGACGCTTTTCCTATCGTCAAAAAAGTTCACCACTGGTTTTCTTTCTCAGTTTTAACTACTGGATGCGAGCAATCGACACACCTTATGAAGAACATTTTACTACGCATCGGGCGGATAGACCAGTACGTTCAATATTTCCAGAACAGTACCTTACAATATTCCACAGTTGCCTGCCAATTAAAAGTGATGCCCAAGAATCCTGGATTTTAAGAAATATTAAACGCATTGTGTATCATCAGCGTACTTATGCTATCTGAGAGCGGCTGATCGCTGGAGGAATTGTGCGTCTTGCACTTTGTGAGAGTGACGTACAGCGCTTGGCATGAATAGATTTTGTTGGACTCACGTTGCGGTAGGCATACAGAAGCGACTAAAGAATGACTTCATAAACTCGCCTTTCGTAAAGGGCAACTTGCTATAATTCGTGGTAGTATGTGAATAATGACGGCCGAGCAATAGGTCGCGAGTGGTGCGGAGGCTTTGAGTACGTAAGACCAGTGGCGTCTGATATCGCAGTGCTCGCCGCAAATGTCTAATATTCAGCATTAGGAAGAAAGCTGCTAGCGAAAGTGGGCGCTGTAGAACGCGAGACGAAATGGAAATCATCGGCGGCACGGAGATCGCCTCGGTTATCAGGCGAAATTCGGAGAGGAATGGGAAGCAAGGAGCTTCTGGCTTCCGGTGACAAAGGGCCCCAGCCGGGGTGAAAGATTGCAAGCAGGATGACGAGGGAAGCAGGAACGCGCTTACGTGAACGCGGGGTCCGGTTTCGCAACTTGTCGGGAGAGGAACTGGTCAAGGCCACGGGAAAGACGATTGGGTACACCTATGGGCGTGCTTTGTTGGCTGGTCTTCCTTTGAATGTCAGCAAGCGGAAAGGTCAAATCAGCCAGGGGAATTACGAGGAGGAGGCTTCCAATTTATCGCCAAGCACGGAATGAGTGCACTGGAAGATGTGACGACTTTTGTTTGCGATATGATGCCATGAAAAAAAAATCTAGAAGTCTAGTAGCGGTTAACAAGAGGCGTAAAGAGATGCACTGCAAAATAGATGAAGAAAATGTTTTGTTTTCTCAGAAAACTTAGAGCGAAAATTCAAATGGGATAGTCGCCGTAGGATGAGGTATGTACGTATAGGCGAAAATAAAGACTTGGTGAATTACCAAGAGAATTGTCTTTTGTTAAGAAGAAACTGGTATCTAGCCTATTTAATGCCGTTAAAATGCGGCTTTCTTGCATGCTATTTACTTTGAAAACACGGGGAAATGGAAAGAACGGGGGATGCGAGAAAGCATATAAGAATATTTGGAGCTCAATAGAAATAACTAAGTGCCAAGGTGCAATGATTAGTTGCGGCCAGTTACTTCAACAGTGTTATTTTAAGAACACATTTAAACAGCCTTGCTTTTACATTGTTTTGTTATGTGTAGCAGAAGCAGAAGCACTAGATAGAGCCAAAAAAAGCTCATACCGGAAGAAAAAGTGCTCTTACGCGTTGCGTGCGTTTCTTGACTATTCATGCAACTTGTTCGCTAAGATTGCTTTGCAATGCTTAGAAACTTGGCACGCAGAAAAGAGCACTGAAAAAAGACTGGAGAACCACGTCACTGGGGCTGTGAGCGACATGGTTTTCCAGTCTTCACGGGTGGAGGTCTTGACACCCTTGGATGCCTCCGTTGACAACAGAACACCTGTGAAGCGTCCCACATATAAGGAGCCGTGTGTCAGTGGAGATTCGGATGTGGCGCCTGGCGCTGAGGCGACAGTAAGGGTGAGTTCGAAAATGAGGGCGATGGCTGTCCTTAAAGTAGCGAACGCTCAGGCTGTTCTTCCTGCCCCGGCGGATTGAGTTCAGTATGCCAAGCAACTGGAATGGCGAGGGTTGCGTTGTTTGAGGCCGCTATCCTGAACGTGAGGGGCATGCGAGATCAACTAAAGCTCCTCTTGCAGCGATGGAGCCTCAGTCTAGCTGCCATGTACTAGACGAAGCTGTCTTCTGATGAAGAGACGGAAGTTGCTCTCAATACGTTTTAGCCCGTTTATTATACTGTCAGCCACGCAGTGGCCTCTGTGGAGGATGTTTTCTTTTTATAAACAGACCGGATGTTTCCGACCTTTCGCAAATTATAGATGGTGAGGGGTGCCTTATGTGCTGCTATTCACATAAGGCACCCCTCACCTATTCACATATCTGCTATTCACATATCAAACATTCACGGACAAACATTTTGATAATTGAAAAATTGTAAGATACTGTTATGGTAATGTTGAAGGTAATGGCCCATTCTACTGATATGTAGCAAAATCTTTCCTTTAAAACGTTTCCATCGATCGCATCGAACAGTTAAGACGGCCATAAAAAAACGAATTGGGAACGCTTTTGAAGATAGCCAAAACGTTAATAGAAAAAAAAGCAATACTGCCATCGGGTGATCAGTGGGCACATTGATTGTTATAGTGAAATCTTAGACTATATGAACAAATTGCTTTCATAAATGGTTTCCCGCTCAAAAATGCTTTTGTCCAGAATTGTTTTGTATAGGTGAACCGAACTGGGTGATTTGTGTATACAGGTATGCGCTTGTTAGACAGTGGCAAAGAGGGTTCTTTATGACTTTTTATAACGTTCTGCACGCGGATCGCCAAATCGTACTGCTTGGAGATTTAAGTTGTGTTTCCAATGATAAAGACCGAGTGCTACATATGCGTAATGACCCTAGTCCTGCTAATTTGTTCTGTGAACGCAACCTTGTTGACAATGGCCGACAGGGATAGCATACATTTCACGCATTTTCAATATTTCACGCATTTTCAATATTTTTGAACCAGTGGGTAACTAAAAACATTTACGCCCGAAGCTTATGTGACTTTTTACACGCAACCGGGCTTCATGCATTTCTGTAACTTATTCTACCTTTCGTTACTAACACCACGTTTTATGCCGCGCGACATACTCAGCGTCACAAATAATAACAATATTTCTCAAACGCTCGGCTTAACAGGATCTACGTGCCTGCGGGACTGATACCTAATTTGCATGGTAAGTGGGTGTGGCCGATTCTCTTTAATGATCATTACAAACTGTCTGCTCAGATAGGAAGGCACCGCCGCGGTGTTCTACATCCTCGGTTGGAGTTCTGAAAGCGGAATAATTGCCTCCCACTAGGATTAAATTTATCAGCGTGCAGTCTCTTCTTGTTTAAAGGATACATGGGGATCTCTCAGCCTTCCAGAGGTAGAATCTATTTTTGAACAGGAGGCTTAGAACTTGGAAATTGAAGCATCAGCACGAAACATATCTCTTAAGCGCCTTCACCTTTATGAGTTTGGACATACCTGAAATGACCTGCGTGAATTAGAAAGAATTAACCCGGGAGACTATGTTGATGTTATAAACAATATTAAAACACAGTTACAATAGCTTACTGCAGAAAAATATCAGGGGGCCTTGATTAGTTTTTGAACATGTAAGTTCCTTGAAAAACTGCTGTCTCGTCAGGCACTCAGTGACGAAAGGCCGGCCATTCTGTAAAAGGGCGTGTTGGATAATCGATGTGGTGGAAATACTTGTAGTGACATCCAGAATATTGTCGGGGTTACTATGACTATTATGCGCATCTGCAGCGGCCGCGTTTCGGTGGAGGGGAAATGCAAAAGGCGCCAGTGTGCTGCGCGATGTCAGTGCATGCTAAAGACCTCCAGGTGGTCGAAATTATTCTGGAACCCTCCACTACTGGACCTCTTTCTCTCTTTCCCCTTTCACTTCCACCTTCCTCCCTCTCCTTACTGCACGGTTGACGTGTCCATAGAGAAGTAAGAGAGTTACTACGCAATTTCCTTTCCTATAAAAAAAAAGTTACTAAAAAACCACTAATTATGCTCATTTCCTTGGAGGCAGTTGTAGCCAGACCTGTGGGCGAAACTTCAGTCGCTTCTATGATGGGTTTCTTGGAAGAGCCTCGACCTGTAATCGTAGGTCCAGTATGCTTGGACGAAGTCAGATCGGCTATTTCCGATCTACAGGGCCAGAAATTGCCTGGGCCGGATGGCTTGAGCAGCGAGCTCTAAAAAACGTTGGCTCCTTACCTGGCGTCAGTCTTGTTGAAAGGTTTCATAGTTGCTTGCAGTGCTGGCGTTTACACCAACTTTTTCTTCCGCTCATACCCTGCTAATTCCGAAAGTACAAATTAGAACTTGTTGATGATAATTGAAAGGTACTGTCCCGTATTATTGTGTAACGTAGGCTGCGAAATAATTGCGAAAATCCTTTCCTCCCGCTTGCCGCTAGTGGCATTGGACTATTAAGTCCAATGCCACTAGCGGCAAGCGGAAGGAAAGGATTTTCGCATCAAGGCCGCATCAAGCATGTGGTATTTCAGAACGGAGTATCGAAACTCATATACATATTGCTCATTTAGTGTTGGAGCCAGTAACAGATGAGGCCGGTCAGGTATCTCTAATTCAGATAGATCGCGTGAAGGCCGTTGATAAGGCGCGCGATTATTTTTTGTTTCCCGTCTTGGAACGTGAAAACACTTGAGATGCATTGCTTGAGGGTTTATGACTGCGGCACAAACAGCTTACAAGGTTGACGGTGAATGTGAAATTAGCAAACCCAAACTGTCTAAAGTCGCCTGTCCGGCAGGGTTGCCCATTCTAACCTCTGTAATCCGCATTATATCTCCAAACCCTTAGGCCTTTTAGGTAATCAGATCCACAGCTATTTGAAAATTCTCACTTGATCAATCTGAAATTAAGACTGTAGCCTACGCTGATGACGCTGCCCTCTTCTGTTCACATAAAAAGCACTGCGCTGGGAGCTTTGCACTCAACTGCGCAGTTCTGTGAAGTTTGTGGCGCGGCTCTAGATTTGTATATATCTAGTGTTATGGCTGGGTTTCTGCCGTTCGCAACATAATTTAGTGGTTATTGAGCTGGGATTCTTATTCGCTACAGGTCTCTGGGTTTCCCTTCACAAGGTCCCCAATAATGGGTCTTATCTAGAGTCACAAATTCTGTCTGTAAGGCATCGAATGCAGGCTCAGATGGGTCGGGAGTTCTAAATTTTTGCAGGGCCCTACTTTGCAAAACATTGGTTCCAAAGCTCGTCTATGTATTGCAAGTGATGCATTCTGCGAGAAAGAAGGTACAAGCGCTGCACAGACTTTTCGCAGCCGTTGTGTGGCGCTCTCAATGGAAGCCTATGCATCGCGACAATTTATTTCTTCCTCTATAATCTGGAGGTGCTCGCCTTGTTACCTTGTTTATTCACCAGCTTGTCTCATGGTTTTTGTTTTCAAAACTGGCTGCCACCCTCTTCTGCTAGCTGTGGTTAAAAGGCTGATTTTTTGCCCGTCTTATTTTTTTGCAGCGACTAGTCATGGCCGTGAAGGAGCTTTGTGAGGTTTCTTGGAGGAGGTAGCCGATACATGTAATTTCTTGACTGGTCGCCTTTCTTTGCGGTATTTGTTCGACCTGTCAAGAAGGCAAATGACAAAGGTACTAACAGAGCCTCTATTCCCTGTACCCGTGTATCGGCAGCCTTTATTTGGGTTTATGAACTCTAGTGTATTGAAGCGAGTTCAACGGATACATTTTCAAAGGATGTATATTGAATGGGCATGGAAGCACCAAAAGAATGAGACTCGCGCACGCTCTTCTTCGTCATGCCGTTGCTCGTCTATCCGGCTGCCGGCCGGGCGCACTGCCCAAGGGAATCCTATCACTGCGCTTGCAATCAACGCCACAGCTTCAGGAGTGTCCAGTGACGCCGTCGCACTCGGAGCCGACATTGAACTACAGCGTACAGATCCTTACATTTGGCTTTGCGTAATCATAGTCCACTGTATGATTTCCCACTCCTGCTTGGGCCTTTTTGGCTTGCATTGTTGTACAAATAAATAAATACAGCAACAAATGATTCTTCTGTCCACTGTCTGCTATGCTATGATTCCGCTATCTCGATAACATACTTCATTGGCGCCATAGTTTTAAAATGGAACTAAACATTAAAATGTAAATCTATGAGAGTTTGTCGGTCTAATGCAACTTGTCAATCTCATTTTCTACATAGTCATTTCCTTCAAGGGTAACATCGAACAGATACCTCGGTGTTTATATAATTAACACTGTCCTATAAATTACACATGGAATACACAGCATCTAAAGTGAACAAAACGCTGCGTTACCTTCAGGAAAACTTCTCCCTTGCTCCATCTTCACTAAAATCATTATTATACACCGTCTACGTGCGACCACAAATGAAATAAGCTTCATCTGTATGAGAATGAACAGGTCACATTGGCACAGATATTCGAAGCTGTGCAGAATCGCGCAGCTCGTTTCATTTTGGCTAACTACCATCGTAAAACTAGCGTGACCCAAATGGGCGCATATATAAACCTCATGCCACTAGCTACCCGCCGAAAGCACACCCCCTTTGCCTGTTCCTTATGATTTTCTACCATAATTCTCAACTTCGCTCCACTTAGATGCAACCATCACCCTTGATTTCTTATCTCCTTTACCACCAACGAAAGGTCGCAGTTGCCCATTGCAATGCAGTCGCATATGCGCAATCATATTTTCCACGAAACTGGAAAGATTGAAATCCCTACCCTCCTCATTAGCAACCATTAATGATACCATTGAATTAAAAAGCTTCGTGACATCTGTGATTACCTAATTACCACATTTGTATTTTTCAATATTTCATTTATTGTTCTCTTTCGGTTCACCTCTTGTTATTATCATTGTTCATTAAAATTTTTTATACTGTCCTAAAAGAAAACAAAAGGTCGCAGTAGCCCATTGCAATGCAGTCGCATATGCGCAATCATATTTTCCACGAAACTGCGGAGATTGAAATTCCCTACCCTCCTCATTAGCAAGAATTAATGATACCATTCAATATAAAAGCTTCGTGACTTCTGTGATTGCCTAATTACCACGTTTGTATCTTTGAATATTTTTTGCGAAATCAACACTACGCTAGTCGCCGAGCCATTTCGCGGAGCCGAGGAAAGGCCATACTGCGCATGCGCGAGGAGCAATCACGTCACACGGCGCACAGCTGGCGCGCCGCCGCCGTCGCTGCTCGGGTGACAAAGAGTGGCCACCACCGCCGCGCTCGCCAGTTGCGCATGCGCAGTAGCGGCGCATAGCTAGCGTGCTGGGGGAGCCGCCGTTGCCGCGCGCTCTCCATCGCCTCTCTCTCTCTTTTTCTAATCAGACCAGAAAAAAAAAGCTTGGTGCACGATGGGACTCAACCTAACATCCTTCTGTTCCGAAGACGAGCGTGCTAATGGCTGCGCTACTTCCTACGAACGCATATGTAGTTCTCCTTGCCTAGGACGCTAGAGAGTGTGTGCAGAAACGCGTCGAATCAGACGGATGCCTCCCAAATGCCCTCCAGTCTCTCCAGCATTTAAGACTCACAAACAATTGTATACTTGATTGACATCTGATCCACACATCAGTGACACAAGCAGCAACAGCGCTCTAAATGCTTTCGCCTGACCGGGGGGCACTTTAGGTCAACAAAGTGCCCCCCTGAATTTTCATTTATTGTTCTCTTTCGGTTCACCTCTTATTATTATTATCATTTTTCATTAAAAGTTTTTTATAATGTCCTAAAATGATTGTTAGCGTTAATGTTCTTGAACACAAAGTGGTTGATCGTTCTTTTTTTGTTATAAGCGGCCCTTCCTCTATTAAATGTGCTTTCTACCCTGAGGATATGTGATCAATACATACATATATAAATAAAATCTTCAGCAAAAACCTTCCTTCCTTTCTAAACTCAACAATTCGACTCAATTCATCAAGGGCAGGCTTCGCGCATAGGGGACCTTTGTGCTGTGGTAGATGAATTGCCGCCTTTGTAACCAACCAGAGATGATCGATCATTGCCTTATGTAATGGCCGTGATGCACCGGGCAATGAAAAAGGACATTGAGATCTCGCTTAACACAATAAAGTTCCCGCCTGTATTTAAAGATTCCAGGATTCCGTACGATCTGTTAGTGCTGATTTGATTTTTAGCTCGTGGAAGAGCCGCATGGTCTGTCACCGTGCAGTACCGCCTCTTTCAACTTGTCTGTCTAGAAAACACTGCGGCTTGGGGCGGGCTGTTCAAGGTGCGTACGATCGTCTTCCTGAATGGCCGCCGGTTCTTGACGCTTATATATGCTTACGCAATTTTGATATGCGAGTGGTGCGAAGTGTATGAAGGCATGGGAACATGTGTCGCCATTGCGGAATTGTACTCGTGTATGGAAGGGATTTGGCAGGTCAAGCGAGATTTATTTGCATACAGTAAAGAAAATAAAACTGCGGTGATTGCCGATTGTCTAAAGCCAAGACAAACGAAGCTGATACGTCCAAGATTTTTCGACAAAAATTGTGAGCATTGGAAAGTTGTAAGTTACTGGTTATTGAAATTTTGAGGGTAACGATGCATTATTTCGATGTGCAGCAAAAACTCTCATTCGGAGTTTTTCTATCGCTCGAATAGAGCAGTTAAGACTGCCGTAAAAAATCAATGGGGAAAGTTTTTGACGATCGCAAAAATGTTAATAGCAAACAAATACCACCCTGTGGACGGGAGATCTGAGGATATATTGATTGTTATAGTGAAATCTTACAACATGCGAAAAAAAATGCGCGGATAAACTCTTTCCCGTTCAAAAATGTTTTTGTCCAGAATTGTTGGGTATGCCTGCTCGCGCCGCCGCGGTTTCGAATCCCGATCGAGGACGTAAGCATGGTGCTTTTTTTTCTGTTCCAGGCTCTAGTGTGCACACATCGGACACCGAGTTTTCGATCACATAACCGTTGAAATCCCTGACACGTTAATAACGATCAAGAGAATGTTGGAGCTCAGTAGAACGGTTATTACAGTTGTTGTTTCTTAGGTTCTGGTGTTTTATAAATAAAAGAGGCTGTTGTGATCACCCAGCGTCCTTATATAGACATTTCAGGCGAGCCCATCCAGCTTGTGCTCTTAGGAAAACTGAATAGTGTAGGTCTTTTTGGGGCCTTGTTGGTGTTTGTCTAACAGCACAAGACGCATTTATTACTAAAAAAAAAATGGATTTAAAAATTTAACATAGATTTCCGCCATCAAATTCAAACTCGTAACGTAAGTATTGAGAAGGACTTCAAGGTCATCCTTTGTAAGTGGACTGCAGTGCAGTCTAGCCTCAGGGATCCGCGTGAAAATACTGCCTTAATGTCGCCGCAGTCTTCTAGCGAGAGCAGCGTTTGATGGCAATATGCCTATTGCTTTCTGTCGGAACTTTCTAGCTCATAGTAGTTTCCTTTTCATTGAAAGCAGCATGTTATCATAAGAACGCGGAAATGTGTAGATAAACGCCGACTTCTGTTTGTCCTCAGTGTCCCCGTAAACAATGCTCATGGGTCACCGTCAGTATGAAGCTGCTGCTTGGTCTACTGTACTGTAGTCAGTGACTAATATAAAGGGCTGATTAGAGCCAAGTATGTATTCGATCTTTTAGAACCTGGCAGCTAGTGGCACGTGGTAGGAAATTTATTTTTCGGTCCTTTACTTCTGTCCACAGAGTTGTTTTTCATAGAACGCGCGCAGAAGCACGCCGGATTCCTCATGTGGATCAGATACTTGCGATGCTATTGATTCATATACTTTCTTATAATTTATAAATTCTGTGATCTTGAAAGACAAGACCACAGAATGCGGGTGTGCACATTTGTACACTAACGCAAAAAGACAGAAAAAAAATTAAATACATCGCGTGAGGCGTAAGTAACAATAAAAGTACTCATTAGAAAATAATTTATTTGAGTGATGTCATCGCACACGACCATAACATAACAAACTGAATTAATTTACAATTGTCAATACAAATCCTCGAGTAGATCAGCAGTCAGAGAGCCGCCCCTAAATGAATATGAGCCTAAAACAATAAAGAATTCAGTGCTACCACATTATCAGCAAGGCTGATAAATTCTGTAACGGGTCCAGGAAAACATGAATATTTATAGGAGTTCTTCCTTGTTAATTGTTTTAATGCGATAAAATATACCATGCTGGTAGCACAATCATTAAATTGACTAGTATTTTTGATGTTTCAATATTTCAGTGTTCATGGATCAACAGGAGAGACTTTCAAGAAGGAAATGCAATTGCTGCAGTAACACAAGTAGGCATTTTTCTGTAAGAAGATCAGTAATGAATGTGTGACGACATGAATTCTAAATAAATCTCATTGCTTTACTACTAACTCTTTCTAATGCGTAAATACTATCCTTGTTTAGGGCTCCCGATCTCTACAGCATATTCTGAGGTTGGTCGGAAAGCAGCGTCACACAGCAAGGAAAGGTGTTGCCGGCGTAGCAAATCATAGCGTGTTTCAGGCGCAGCCACCATTATTTTTGTGCACGCTGTTCTGTGGCTCTACCCAGAGTTTTCCATTCTTTTCCTCATTAAGGTTGCCAGGTTTATACCGTCGCAAGAGAGCGTCACCCGTCAGCTGTTCAATCTGCAACGCTTATTGTGCGATGCCTGATCCTGTCATTGCCCAAGAGGGCTGGTGTCCGTGTAAGGTGTCATAGGTCGCCCAGCCGTCCATGCCTCTCATCACAGCCACGTGACATTACACGCGCCTCACTGCTCCGGAGCCATCAAGGGACACAAAGCGTTCGACGCTGTTCCACGTCATATAGCACCTTCGGAAGTGGTGTGCTAAATATAGCTGCTCTCCCTGGCAGGTAGACGAAACGATAGTGACACCGGACCTCGGGCTGTATACTGTAACGTGCAGTTTCGTTGACCTTTCATTTGTTCCTTTGTCGTTTGCATTGTCCGCCACGGCGTATACGTCGCCGGGAAGCAGTGAACAATGACCGAGGGACAAAACAGGCGAAAACGAAATGAAACGTTACAAAATGCCGCCACATACCTCTCACGGGTCATCACTGCACGAAACGTGCCGCATCTTGCATAACCACGCATGCCGGATCTTTCTTGAAGATACCTCCTTGTAGCTGAAAAGATGTCTGTAGGTGTTAGGGGGGATGAAAAGGGATATGTAAGCATCGATTTAGTGGAGCAACACCCTTCGCGGCGGCTACCCAACTACTCAAGGAGAAGGCATCTCCTGCGCCACTGACATTTGCAGTGGAGCACAATGCCCCGGGAACGCATTATTTTCATTTGCAGCAGTCGCTTTCACTTGAGGCTATACTCCGTTTCATACATAGCTGTCAACGCTGCAAAAGGTACGAAAGTAGTCCACTTCAAAAAACAAGCAAATTGTATCCGTCCGCCCCACGTCGTGGCTGAGTGGTACGAAGCGCGCGCCTGTCTGTTCATTTTACAAAGGGCCAATGTTCGACTCCCGGCTTGGCTGTTTTTTTTTCATTTCTTTTTATTTTTCTTATAATAATCATTAGGTAGAAAGTCGAAACTGTCAAACTCTAATGCCTACTTTGAAAAACACTGCCCTGTTTACTCGCGCTGTTTACTTGTTTCGAAGGGAAAAGGCAATGCATTGGCGACGGATGTGACTGCGAAGTGCTGTTCTCGGGCGTTCAGTGACTCTTTTGCATGCGGCACACAATAAATCATTAATTGTGTAGCGATAGAATTCAATGCGGCGTCGATTATTCGGAGCAGCCTCAGCTAGCGCCAACCCGGCATTGAATGGCGTACTCAGCGGCTTTAAAGTGAGCAGCGTCTGATTCGGGAGGTCTCTTCTTTGAGCTGTTGTCACAAGGAAGATTCTTTGAAGTGCTTCCGTTCACAGTAATGTTTTGCATTAGATGTCGGATTCGGTGTGTTATGGGTGTAAGCTAGTGCGGCGAGATGGGGATTGTTGAAAGCGGTGTATTTGGGCCCTGAGCAGAGATTCCGCTGCGCAGGCCATCGAGCGCAACACGTGGTGCCGTATGTTAGCGCCCTTGCCGCTGCAGTTGGCATTGTTATTGTGAGAAGCCGACGACGAGGTTCTATGGTTCATGAAGAGGGCGCACGAAGAGGTTGACGAAAGGAGACAACATGACCGGCCGGCCTAGCTGCGAAAACCTGATGCAGGAGGGGCCGGAAAAAACCCCAAAAACTAAGGCACTCTGTTTTGAAGAACATAGAAGAAAAAGCAATCTTTTTTGCAAAATGAAACACTTTGATCATCATACTATAATATAGACCAACATTTATTTTAATTTTAAGATCATTACTACTTTTACTTTTGATGCACTACATTGCGATGCGGGCGAGGAGCGCGAACAGGCGCCGCAGCCTTGGCCGCGTTGACTGCTATCTATGAAACGGAGTATAGAGGTTTAATTACGGGACATGCGTAGACGTTTAGCCGCCGCGATGGCTCAGTGGTTACGGCGCTCGGCTGCTGACCCGAAAGACGCGGGTTCGATCCCGGCCGTGGCGGCTGAATTTCGATGGAGGCGAAATACTAGAGGCCCGTGTACTGTGCGATGTCAGTGCACGTTAAAGAACCCCAGGTGGTCGAAATTACCGGAACCCTTCACAACGGTGTCCTTCATAGCCTGAGTCGCTTTGGGACGTTAAATCCCCATAAAGCAAACCAAAACTACTTTGAGGTTTACGGGACGGATGCTCCGTGGTGTTTTATCGATGACTTTGACTTTGAATCCATTAAACCTATGACAGGTTGTAGGTCGTGTACAAAAAAAAAAAAGAAGAATGGAGATAGTTTAGCTACGCGTTATTAACCACATGAAATCGGTTGATGTAAAATGAAGCATCTCGCGCATGCGGCCTGCCGAATAAACGTAGCGGTTGGGGATGAGGCGTAACGGAGATCATGCGTATTAAAAACAGCGCAGATAAGTAGGGCTGACGGGAATCGACCACGAGGGAGGCTCAGAAAAAATCTCAGTGATATCTGCTCCTGGGCGCATGTTTATGTAGACTATACTTTGATATTTGGCTGCCTCATTCCCAAGGAAGCGTTGAGGTTCGTTACGTATATCGAGTTAGTGAAAAGTTTCTGGCGTTAGTTTGTTGACAGCCTGGAGCATATCTAGCGGTAAGAAAGCGTTCGCTGGCGTCAGCGGTCCAAGAATCTATTTAAATACGTGTAGGCAATGTAAGAAGCGGATCCTGTGATTGCCGCCGCAGATGAGTCGAAAAAAAAAAAAAAGAGATCTCTCAAGCGCAACCGACAAGCTTCGCGAAGCGGTGCCATGGCTCTTCACTTATATTGGCGCATGATTTATACGGTTGTTATGACTGAGATGCTATTTCTTTTTTAAGGTACTCTTATTTCGTATGGAATGCTTCACCCAAAAAACCCGCGCTCTTTGGTGTTTTTCCGCATTACTCTGCATGACCTTTTGGGGAATTACGTAAATTACGAGTTCTGGTGACTCTTACTATGATTTAATTAATTACATGAGTTGGTAACAGCATGTTCCAAATGATGCGAGCAATGCGTGGCGCATCACACCACCATTAAGCGTGGCTAGGACGGTGTCGAAGCTGAATGTTTTCAGTAGAGGCAATCTCCCGTTCCAACTTCGGTCCAACCCTAAAATTTTGGTCAGCCTCGGAAAAAAAAAGGCAATTAATAAGGGCTATATAAAACCGCTTCTTGTCTCTATGACTCACTGAAAATTAATGATGAGAAACAATAAAAACATTTTTCTTTTCTTTTTTTGCAATGAAAGATCAAATGATCGCAGGACGAAACGATGAGTCTTGAAACAGAACAATAGAGCTCAGTATGCTTTTTGATATGCTTCAGAGGTATGCGCCCGGCAATGTGGCAGAAAATTTACGTTCTACGCGTGCTACTCCGCAGAAGCCCAACACCAGGTCAGAGGAAAGCTTGTACTCTGTGTATCACGGGTGATCGAACCCCGCATTTCCCGCATACGAGCGGATGCTCATAAACTAGTCCACCACTACAGTCGAGACATACGTATCTAAAAAAAAACGCAGCCAGTCAATACGAATAATTTATCATATATGTTCCCTAGATTCCAAAGCACAGAAGGTCTGCAGAAAGGCGTCCACTGTGTGTACGGGTGCTTAATGTTTCATGTGGCCTCTCTGAGGCTGAGGCCTTCATTGTCCCTAGGGTGACAATGAAGGGAAAAAGTGACAGCCGTATAGCATTCGGCTGTTGCTATTAGAAAACAGCTCACGAAATCCATATGGCCTTTTTAAATTACAAGGATTTTTCACCCCCTAAAAGAGCAGTGTTTTTTCGTGTGCACCATGTAAGCGGTGTGAAGCCATCCTTCCGAATAGCTGTATCCACAAGACGCACGAGCGCATCTTGCCGAGTTTTGCTGTAGACTTTCACGGTTGACTTAGGGACGTGCAGTTTTGTAGTCCAAGCAAGTGCTGTTGACCTACTCGTTTCTCAAAAACTGCTAAACGCGTGCGCAGTTTGGGGCCTCATCAGCCAAATCTTTCTCGCTGCCTTGAATTCATCCATAATTGTGCAGCAAGGTTTATTCATTCCGACTGCTCCTTTCATTCTAGTGTCACTGATCTGAATTCAAAACCTAATCTTCTATCCCTCGTTTCGCGGCGTAAAATAGCCAGACTGTGTTTTTTCATAAAATTTACTCCTCACCACTGGAAAACTGTGTCAACATGTCTAGCCCCCCCCCCCACCTTTCTAACCGTTTTAATCACAGTAAAGCAGTCTGTCCACCATCAGCACATACCACCGCGCATCTAAACGCTTTCTTCATCCACACAGCAAAGCACTGGAATCGCCTTCCTGCCGACGCAGTTCATCACTCTCATCCAGCCAACTTCTGGGCATTCATTAAAATACTCATGACTGACACTTCGATACACCGGGCTAGCGTGTCGTTCCTTGTAGCATGTGGGACCTCTTTTTACTCTCTGAATGTGAGATTGCTGGGAAAGTGCCTGTCCGGGTAGCCTGGAAGCGGCCGAAAGGCGTGTGGAAGTTCAAGCTTATGGTCTTACGTCACCTTATTCAGGCGCCCAGTATTTTTTAGCAAGAATATTCACTCATTTAGAATATGAATTGGACTGGACACATAATCGATTTCTAGCAGGGGGTGACGACCAGGAGCGAGACCTCGAGGGGCCGCCACGAAATTGTGCCGCAATGACCATACCACTATTTCTGCAATAAGCGTCTGCGTTGCTTTCTTCATTCACATGAAACCATCAAGCATTCTGAGGAAGAGTTCCTTCGCGCATTGCATGCTGATGTGGATAAATTGCTCGCACGTGTGCGGTATCAGTAGTGTTTGCGATTATTTAGGATTAATATTCCTCGTGAAAGAAAGATTACTGTTTGAAAGCCACTATGCGTTTGAAGAACGAAGTGACAAAATCCAGCTGCGGTCTTCCGAGCTGTTCAGCACTCTATGCTGGCATAAATAATAAGTTCGAACAGCGTGTATGTCTCGCAATATAATATGGAAGACTCTCATGGCATAACTCTTTTGGGCACCTTTTCTAATCAGGTATTCTGCTGGCAGATGCCAGAAACTCTGATCGCACACAGGTTTCAACCACACAATTACAACAACAAATTCAGTAATTATTCGTTAGCATCCAACCAATCACCGAGATACGGCAGCGAAGAAAACCTAAACATCTTTCTAAAAGCCTGAGCAGTTGAAGGAAAATTCGTCCGCGCCCGCGACTTGAACGTGTCACCACCGCCTCCCCAAGACAGTAGTCGTACCAAGTTACCTAAGGAGGGCGGCTAGAAGATGGCCAGGCGAGGACGAATTGATGAGAAATTCGAAGCTCTTGCAGCGCACGCCGCTCCCAGCCGGGCGCAATTATGCGGGAGCGCGTGAAACATGCGCCGCTGGGTGACGCGTTCCGGTAGGCGGTTACGCGCGCTGCCCGCCTGCGCGGTTTTGGTTTCTGTCGTTTGGGGGCCAGAATTCCTTGGACAGCAGTGGCGACGAGAATCAAATTTTCGAAGATCGACAAACTGATATGATATTACTGACGGCGAGCAACACACCTCAGAATAGTACAGGATTCTTGGACATCCATTTGAGTTTTCTGGCAACTGTAGAATATTGTAAAGTACTCTGTGGGAATATTGAAGTTAGTGCTCCAATCTTTCGATGTGTTCCGAAATCTTTCTTTTAAATCTTGTCCATCGCTCGTATCGAGTAGTTAAAACTGCCATTGAGAACCAGTGGAGAACGTTTTCGTGTTAATAGCAGAAAAATGGAAGCCTACAGGGTTCTTCAGAGCGAGCTGTTTAAATATTTCTAGACATAGGGTCGTCGAAATAGAAAGAAAATCGTTTCAAGAACAAATTTTCAGCCGTGCGGATGTCAGAAATTTTGGGAAACATGTTAATTAGCAAGATAATTACCAAAAGTGCGTTTATTAACTTTCCATGTAACACAGTCTGTTGGTTAGCACGAGTGGCGAGTTTCTAGCCACGCAAAAGACGGTGCCCTATCAATTTGTGAAATGAAGAAAAAGTCTTGGAAGCCCTGCAATGCGAAGAAATCTCGTGCTTTTTTTCTGCAAAAAAACAAAACAGAGAGCATGAGTGCGCAGGAAGTTGAGTGCAAGCGCTAGGTCCGCTGGTGATGCGTTGGTATGCCACCGTCTGCGGTGTTGTACCGCAGGCAAGTACGTACATGCTTTTTCAACGTTTATTGGTGCAAGAAAAGGATAGTCATCGCCAACTACGTTCAGTCTTGGTCAAAAGTCATAAGGCCCCAGCGTTCACCTGTAGCGAAATGAATGTCCCTAGAATGCTCTGTGTTGCGGATCATCCAAAACACAAGCCAAGCAGGAAGCTTCTCTGCGTCAAGAGGAAACCTTCTGGTAGCATTTCAAGGTCCTTCTGGCTTTAATAGTGTCGTAATGGCTCTATTATTGGGCTGAAGCGAAAAGCCTTTGGCCTTAAGACTTTTCAGTAAAACTGTACATCGCCATTGTTTTGAGAACGGTGATGTGAAACAAAGTGCGTGCCGCAGTTCCCATGACGTCTGCCAGGTCAGTGCATCCCTGTAGTGACTTCAAACCCACCCCGAAGAACACGGTAGAGCGGCCGAGCCTTCTGGCAGTCGACGCGGCTTCCACGCAGGTCGGGCCAGCTGAAGAAAGTTGGCGGCGAGGTAAGCAAGAACGTCTTTATGTACACTACTCACATCTATTTGGTACAAGAATTCGTCATCGGAGCCAACATTAAGACGGCTTCTCAAGACGGGACTCGCTCGGCGACGGTGGGCGAAGACCCGCTCTCTGCGCCTCTCTCCCCGCTCTTCGCTTCCCGACTCCGCTCTCGCCCTTATACTCTTGGCGGTGCACCACATTGCCTTTGGGCGGCGCCAGCCGGGATTTGTGACGCTCCGATTCTGCCGGGTTGCATCAGCCGTTTCCGCAGCTGCAGCGGGACGCCCGCCTGGAAAATGACTCCCGGGCGCTAAAGGATTGCAAAACCGGGCTCCACGCGCCCGCCGTGGCACGTCTCGGCGTGTTTTCACCACTGGTCGGGGCGTCGAGATGGGATGGGCTGTGGTGGCTACCACTGCGCCTGGGTTGAACAGGCAGCTGCAGGAACTCGTGTAAGAGCATCGCCCGGAACAACACGTTCAAATGGTGCGGACAGTTCGAACTGGGCGCCGTAAGCATTACCACACTACACTAGTGGACGTAGAAGCGTTTACACTGAACTTCACGTCCAAATCGTGCGCTCTGTTCCGACTTTGTGCGAAAAAAACACAAATTTCCTCGCGGAGCAGAGCTTTAGAGAAAGAGTTTTTCTTCGTTTCAAAAACCGATACGGCACCCTCTTGACAGCGGCCAGGATCTGGCCCTTAGCCTTAACCGTCACAATCCGCTAATTAGAATGTTAGTAAGCAAATGCTGCTAAATATTTAGCTATTCTATATGGTTTTCGGAACTGCAGACTTTTGCCGCGGTTTAGTTTTCTACTAGAAAAAGTTGGCTCGTCGTCGACTACCCTTTTTTATAAATTTCTGAGTGGTCGCTGAAGCAACCGGTATATGCGCACGCAAACGCGCACACGCACACACGCGCGCGTGCATGAACACACATAGACTTGGGATACGGCGTACAGAGGTAAGCGCAAAGCGCATTTGTATTGGTATTTTATTGCGCATGCCGGAATGCAAACCCCAGAATTGTACGAAGACGTATAGACGAGGACGCACACTAAGAGCTCACCCGCGCACTAAAGGGAACACCATTCCTCACGAGTATTTGCCCAAATACGACACTGAGGTAGCCGCCTGTTACTCGCACGCTTACAATCACCCCTTCAACTGCGACGTTAGCTCGGCGGCGGTGTAATCCGTGTGGTGAACGCTAAGTGGCGATTTCCATCTCGGTTGAAGCGGCCGCACTTTCATGAAGCCGAAATGCGAAAGCGCAACTTCCCCGAAATTGTGCTGCTAGCTAAGAAACCCAGGAGGTCAAAAATAAGTCACCCCTCCTGTACGGAGTGCCAAAAATAGCAAGGGGTTGTTATGATACGCAAAAATGTACACAAACGAAAATGCTCGTTCACGCACTAGCACATTGGGCTGCCGTCCGTAGGCAAACTCGTTTCAGGGAATGTTGCCTCGGTGACTGCAAATGTTACAAATCTTTTCATGTCAAAAATTGATCCTCATTGCCTTCATTTTTCTTATTCAAATTCGCCCTCGGAAGAAGGAAGCCTCTTTGCGTCACTGGCTGCATTCCGGAAGCAATTTACTGCTCCATAAAAGCAGCCCTCCGTGAACACTCCGCTTCCTTTCTACGGCCATAGCGGCGCAGTGGGTTCTTTATCTGGATTCCGCACTTTCTTTTAACGCTGGCTTTCACCGCTCCTTCCTTCAATTTTTTTTCTCTCCGTGCAAGGGTCGTTCCGGGCCCTTCCATCCTAGTGTCGCATCCATCTGGAGGTGCCGGCATTTTTGGCCGTTGTACACCGATGCGAAATGCCTCCCAGCAGCAGTGATAGTGCGAGCCACACACTGCTGGCGTTTGCTTGGTCGTTCGGACGTCGTAGCCTGTGGATCTATGGCACGGCGCCAGCGTTGGCGGCTGACTTGCCTCCCCTCTCCTACCTCTTCCTTCACTGCCACCATAACACCCTCTCCTCCCCCACACCACTGCCTCCTACACTATACGGCCTGACATGTCTGTATTTTGAGGCCCTGCGCTCTCGTGCGCGCTCCCGCTGCGCCCCCGCACGCCGCTTTTATGTCCTTTCACTTATTTTTTGTCGACGTGCGAACAACCACAATGGGCGAATGTTTTTCTTTTCGCTTTTCTCTTTATTTCTGAGCGAACTCATACGAAGCAAAAGTTCTCAAAAGATACAGGCAGTTTTCCTTCCTAACATGGTCTCCTTTCCTGCGTGGTATTTGTGGGGTCTGTAACTCTTCTTTTTGCATTTGTTGCCGAAATAGATCGCCTTTCGAGCTCTCCCCTAGAGCACGCCACACTTCCTGCCGACGTATTAGAAAAAGATCTCTTCAATGCAGATGCCGCGTCGTACTCCGTTGCTTCTTACGCCGCAGTGTAATGAGTTGGGATCAACGAACGAGCTGGCGCTGCTGACGCAGCTGTAACGAGGGTGCGCGGCGGTGCTTGGTGGCGACGGATGTCCTTAATGCTGGCTCAATTTCCCAACCAAAACTTGGCGCCTCACTTCGCTCACAAGTGGGATGCATATTTACTTTGACGGAGACGCGCTGCACTGGCAGATATGCCCGGAGTAATTATGCGGCCATTTGGTTCCTAATCAAACGGTCTTTCACAACGTCCGAAGGCCGGCGCTAATGACAGAAACGTTACACGCAAAGCACACATCTCGCTTTAATGAAGGAACGTCGCAGACACGTGCGAGTGTTCCCTCGTGTAGGCGCAGCGGGCAGAAAAAAAAAGAAACAGAAATGGAAACTTAATTCTGCCCTTTCACTGTTTCGCCCAGTCTGCGACAAGAATTGATGACAGCTGAAAAGAAAAGAAAGCTGTGTAGAAAATGAGGTTGCGTAAAAAACTCACTGTGATCTCCTCGCATTTTGCTTGGTGCTTGCTTGTGCCATTTGAAGGAAGAAGCCTTCCAGCATTGAGGCATTTGCCCAGTCCGGGAGGGACCCTCAGTCAGGGGATCCTGCAGAGGCTGCCGTCAGCCTGCTTGATTTAGATGTTACTGAATGAGTACTGCACGTGGAATGAAATCTAGTTGAGAGGGCGCGAGTGCACTGGATCTTGCAATGTATTTATTTGTCGATTAGTTCATCAAGCCTAAGCTCGAGCAAATTGCGCAACTTAGCAGCTTATGTGAGGGCGAAAATAAAATTATGCGGGCATTCTCTTATGCGACTCAAATGTAGTGAAGTTACACACAATTTAGTTCTTTGAGGTGCCCAGCTCAGACTACTTACCGACTTATGCCAACACCCCCCTATATCAATAATCCATGATTTCAGGCCTAACGGTAGCTTTTGAACGGATGGAATCAACGACATTTAGTCATTTAAGTGCGAAATATGTTGGTTACTTCAATGCAAGAAGTTCCAACACAGCGATGAACCTAATGTGAACTCAAAACTAAAAGGCAATAAAATGGCTATCGTTGAGGCGAGAAAAAATAAATTGCTCCATCGCGCCATCTACTGTAGCGCTTTTTATTCCGGCATTGATGGTATTTAGCCGGGCTTACAATTTACTGTTGAGGACAGAAGTTGCTTTGACACAAGAGTACGAACAGGGTCAAAAGTGCACTATCTCTAAATGAACGCTTTATGGACACTGTGTACTAACTATAAGAAGGGTTTTTAGTTCACTGATTGCACTGCTTTTAAGCACCCTAATGCTGGGGATAGAATAATGAATGCGGTCGCCATTCCGCACTTGCGAAGTTTAGGAATCGAAATGAAATTTAACCCTGTTCACAACATAGTGACTGCAGCGATGGCGTAGAGGTAGAGCATCCGCCTCGCGTGCAAGAGGGCCGGGGTTCGAATCCCGGCGCCACGCAATTCTCCACTGGCTTAAAAAAGAAACTCCGCATGTCGATGGAATTGTATGCTTGGAGTGCGGCCTGATTTCGGTGACCAGAACCGACAACGCACTTCCTGACCAGAACAGGATTTGACCACCCTGGTGTAGTACTTGGCCACAACCTGGTATGACAAACCAATTAACCCTCGGCCCTCAGTCCCCAGCGGCTGCGGAGCAACTGACCAAGGCGGCGGTCAGATCTGTGACGCAGCGGAGGTTGCTAAGAATCTCTGGCTCCGGACAGGCCGCCATTGGAAACTGAACCTGGCAACGTTTAACGCAAGAACCTTATCAAGTGAGGCTGGCTTAGCAGTGCTGTTGGAGGAATTAGCCGGTATTAAATGGGATGTCATAGGGCTTAGTGAGGTTAGGAGGACAGATGAGGCGTATACAGTACTAAAGGGCGGGCATGTATTGTGCTATCGTGGATTAGCAGATAGGCGAGAACTAGGTGTGGGATTCCTCATAAATCAGGATGTAGCTGGCAACATCGAGGAGTTTTACAGTATTAACGAGAGAGTGGCAGCTAATGTAATTAGGCTTAATAAGAGGTACAAGCTGAAGGTGGTGCAGGCCTACGCGCCTACATCAAGCCATGACGACCAGATAGTTGAAAGCTTCTATGAGGATGTGGAATCGGCAATGACCAAAGTAAAATCACAGTACACTGTACTGATGGGCGACTTTAATGCAAAAGTAGGTAAAAAACAGGCTGGAGACAAGGCGGTAGGTGACTATGGCATAGGTTCTAGGAACAGTAGGGGAGAGTTATTAGTAGAGTTCGCAGATAGAAATAATTTACGGATTATGAATAGCTTCTTCCGCAAACGAACAAACAGGAAGTGGACGTGGAAGAGCCCCAATGGTGAGACTAAAAATGAAATAGACTTCATACTGTGTGCTCAGCCTGGCATCGTAGAGGATGTGGAGGTCCTCGGTAAGGTCCGTTGTAACGACCACAGATTGGTAAGGTCTAGTATTAGTTTAGATTTGAAGAGGGAACGGAGGAAACTGGTGAAGCGAAAGGCTATTAACGAGTTAGCATTAAGAGGGAAGGTAGAGGAATTCAGAATGTCGCTGCAGAACAGATTTTCCGCTTTAACTGAAGAAGACGACCGTAGTGTTGAAACAATGAATGAAAATCTCACAGCTATTGTTACAGAGTGCGCCGCAGAAGTAGGTGGTAGTATGGTTCGAAAGGATACCAGCAAGCTATCTAAGGAGACTAAAGATCTGATTAAGAAACGCCAAAGCATGAGGACGTCTAACTCCACAGACAGGATAAAACTAGCAGAGCTATCGAAGTTAATAAATAAGCGCAAGGTAGCAGACATAAGAAAGTTTAACATGGAGAAAATCGAGCATGCTCTAAGGAACGGAGGTAGCATAAAATCAGTGAGGAGAAAACTGGGCATAGGTAAAAACCAGATGTATGCGCTAAAATACAAACAGGGCAATGCCATCAGCAATTTGGATAAGATAGTTGAATTAGCCGAAGAGTTCTACACAAATCTATACAGTATCGAATGTAATCATCTATTTACTGAGGAAGGCAGTCGAGCACAGCAATGGGACATCCCGCCAGTAACGAAGGAGGAAGTAAAGAAAGCCTTAGGAGCAATGCAGAGAGGGAAAGCAGCTGGTGAGGATCAGGCAACAGCAGATTTGTTGAAGGACGGAGGAGAGATTGTGCTACAAAAACTAGCCACCCTGTATACGCAATGCCTTCCCTTAGCGAAAAAGAGGATGTGCTTAAAATGCATTTCAAACATATTGTATTAATTTCATATTCATTTCCCATTTTTTTGTCCCTATGCTTAAACTGCAGTACGAATGCTTTCTAAGTATAATAGAAATAATATATTGAACGTTCTTTAAAATACGTGAAAAGTACATTTTTGCCTGCTTAGCATATTTATAATGCATTAAAGATATACCAAAAATATACATTAAATACATTAGATTACATTAGAAATACACAAAAAATATACATTTAATGCATTAAAAATATATTCACCTCGGCTTAAAAAATGTCTACTGGTCGGATTCACGGATGAGCCGTGTTAGTGCTTCAACTGCAGAACAAATTGTACAAGCGCAGTATCACCAATCACGATGTACATGTGATTATAAGGTCACGTGACGACATGGGAACGGTAAAGATACCTACCGAGCAGATGAGCTGCTCAGCGAACAACAAATGCTCCGACAAGCGCCATACTTGGCTTGCCTTATACCGGGTGTTATTTTTTATAAGGTCCAAAATTTTTAAAGAAAGGTAAATTCCTTTAGATTTATTTTAACCATGGGGCTATACTAAGGGCTACGGCGGACGCCAGGTAAGAGGCAAACTACTTTAATTAGTTCGCTGATTAACTGACTACGTTAATTAACTTTTATAATTTTTCGTTTAGGGGATATGTTGTATTAGCAGAATTGGAGATCGTCTTCCAAACAGTCCAGCCAAGAAAAAAAATTAATGAAAAAATTTTTTGCGCGCGTTACGAAGCGAGAAAAAGTCACCCTGGTAGGCAGCTTCACACTGTAACACAGCGTCTATGAGCGCCTGTGACGTAGCTCGCTCCGCCCTACGCTTTGTGTCAGTGCGCTTTTGTTCCAACGCGGCATTCCGTGAGGCCGCGGAGCGAAGCGAAACAAGCAGCGATAGCGCAGGCCGCCCGTCCGAGCTTCAGGTGATATCAGCCGTGTGACGCAAAGCGCAGGGCGGAGCGAACTACGTCAGAGGCGCTCACCGCCGCTGAGTTACGGTGTGAAGATGCCTACCAGGGTGACTTTTTCGCGCCTCGTAACGTGCGTGAAAAATTTTTAATTAAAATTGTTTTTTCACGATTGGACTGTTTGGAGGACGATCTCCAATTCTGCGAATACAACATAACACCTAAAATAAAAAGTAGAAAGTTTATTAACATATTTAGTTAATCAGCGTACTAATTAAAGCAGTTTTCCTCTTGCCTGGCGCCCGCAGTAGCCTCCAGTATAGCCCCAGTGCTAAACTAAATCTAAAGCAATTTACCGTTTTTTTTTAATTGTGGACCTTCTAAAAAAAAAACACCCGGTATATACCCAGCGAAAGCGACGCACTATCTTGCCCGTTGAGGCCTTTTTTGCGCAAAGACTGTGGGCCCAAAACGTATCTCAGAAGTTTCCTACTGGTCGCGTTCGAATCGGGAGGCGATATAGAAGAGAATTGCTAGTCGAAACTTGCGTCCGAAATAGGTCAGGAGTCGAACTGTCAACCAACAGATACACGGGCGTCTAAGGGAGCCGGTCGGCCTTCCCGGTCGTGGTCCTTTTCGGTGGCATATTCGGGCCCGGAAATACCCAAGGCGCCTTTGCCGGTATCATGCTATCACGTTCTCCTCACGTAGTGTAAATAAGTGATGAATACCTTCCTGCTAGAAGTTACCATAAACGAAAGGACTTCAGAACAGAAAAGGTTTGGTTTGGTTTGGTCTATGGGGTTTAACGTCCCAAAGCGACTGAGGCTATGAGAGACGCCGTAGTGAAGGGCTCCGGAAATTTCGACCACCTGGGGTTCTTTAACGTGCACTGACATCGCACAGTACACGGGCCTCTAAAATTTCTCCTCCAAAGAAATTCGACCGCCGAGGCCGGGATCGAACCCGCGTCTTTCGGGTCAGCAGCCGAGCACCATAACCACTGAGCCACCGCGGCGGCGAGAAGAGAAAAGGCTTGATCAGGTTGGTAATTTATTGCAACACAGTAATCATAGCGCGGAAACGACGCAGGCGTTCTCGCCCCGTCTCGTCTTTGTCCTACGTTGTTCCCGCGGTATGTTACTATGTTGCAACGAAAGGACGACAGGAAAGGGAGAGTTTTCACTGTTCCCTGAAACGCCATTTCGAGCTCTAGATTATTTCACGGTAGCTTGAAGTGTAATGCAAACATGTTTACGCGGACTGCCTATTTGTTAGAATTTAAGTATACCTGGACGGATTAATTTCGTATTTACGAAAGTACACTTTAAAAACATTGCCAACATCAAAATGCGATTTGCCGAAACTCGATTTCGAGCATTAGGTTGTTCAACGGCAGCTTGAAGTGTGCTGCAAATATGCTAAGGCGGACAGCCAATTTGCTAGAATTTAAGTATTCTTTGGACAAATTAATTGCGCATTTACGGAAGTACACTTCAAATACGTTGACAACACGCAAATGCCATTTCCCGAAACGCGATTTCGAGCACACGACTGCTCAACGGCAGCTAGAAGTGTGCTGCAAATACGTTTAAAAAGACTTCCCGTTTGTTAGGATTGAAGTATATTTCGGATGAATTAATTTCATGTTTGCGAAGCCGCCGCGGTGGCTCAGTGGTTATGGTGCTCGGCTGCTGACCCGAAAGACGCGGGTTCGATCCCGGCCGCGGCGTCTAGAATTTCTTTGGAGGAGAATTTCTAGAGGCCCGTGTACTGTGCGATGTCAGTGCACGTTAAAGAACCCGAGGTGGTCGAAATTTCCGGAGCCCTTCACTACGGCGTCTCTCATAGCCTCAGTCGCTTTGGGACGTTAAACCCCATAGACCAAACCAAACCATCATGTTTACGAAAGTACACTTTTAATAGATTGACAAGATGCGAAAACTGCATACATATACGTTTACAAGGACTACCCGTTTTTTAGAATTGAAGTATACTTTGGATGAATTAATTTCATATTTCCGAAAATACACTTCTAATACACTGACAAGATTCTATAAATGCATACATATTTTTTCATGTATTTGAAAAGTGCTCGAAGTATGCTTTAAGTGAGGTATTTTTGGCATAATTTAAGAATATATTTCGAATACCAAGCATGACATTTCAGGAACGTATTTCCTACATATTTTTAGTGCGTTCATGAATACAAAATATGTTTAAAATACAAACTAAATAGCCCACCGCATATTCCAAACGTATTAGTTTTTGCTAAGGGTTTGTGACCTCGAGAGTACCAGAAGCTTGGAAAAACCTAACATTATCTTAATTCATAAGAAAGGAGACGTCAAGGACTTGAAGAATTACAGACCGATCAGCTTATTGTCCGTTGCCTACAAGGTATTTACTAAGGTAATCGCTAATAGAGTCAGGACAACCTTGGACTTTAGTCAACCAAATGATCAGGCAGGCTTTCGTAAAGGATACTGGACAATAGACCCCATTCACACTATCAATCAGGTGATAGAGAAATGCGCAGAATATAACCTACTCCTATATATAGCCTTCATTCAGTGATTACGAGAAAGCATTTGACTCAGTGGAAACCTCAGCTGTCATGCAGGCATTGCGGAATCAGGGTGTAGAAGAGTGTTATGTGAAAATATTGGAAAATATTTATAACGATTGCACAGCTAACATAGTTCTCCATAAAGTCAGCAATAAAATTCCAATAAGGAAAGGTGTCAGGCAGGGAGACACGATCTCGCCTATGCTATTCACTGCCTGTTTACAGGAGGTATTCCGGGGACTGGAAAGGGAGCAGTTGAGGATAAGAGTTAATGGAGAACACCCGAGTAATTTGCGATTCGCTGATGACATTGTCTTGCTAAGCCACTCAGGACAAGAACTGCAAAGCATGATCAATCAGTTAGACAGGCAGAGTAGAACGGTGGGGCTAAGAATTAACATGCAGAAAACCAAAGTAATGTTCAATAGCATAGCAAAAGAACAGCAGTTCACAATTGGTAGCGAGGTGCTGGAAGTAGTTAGAGATTATGTCTACTTAGGGCAGGTAGTGAATGCAGATCCATATGATGAGAGGGAAATAACTAGAAGAATAAGAATGGGGTGGAGCGCATATGGCAGGTTCTCCCAGATCATGAATGGCAGTTTACCAATATCCCTGAAGAGAAAACTATACAACAGCTGTGTCCCACCGGTACTCACCTATGGGGCAGAAACGTGGAGGCTAACAAAGAGTGTTCAGCTTAAGTTAAGAACAACGCAGCGAGCTATGGAAAGGAAAATGATAGGTGTAACGTTAAGAGATCCGAAGAGGGCGGAGTAGGTGAGGGAACAAACGCGGGTTAATGAAATCTTAGTTCAAATCAAGAGGAAGAAATGGGCTTGGGCAGGGCATGTAATGCGAAGGCAAGATAACCGCTGGTCCTTAAGGGTAACGGAGTGGAATCCAAGAGAAAGCAAACGTAGCAGGGGACGGCAGAAAGTTAGGTGGGCGGATGAGATTAAGAAGTTTGCGGGGACACAGTGGCGGCAACTGACAAAGGACAGGGTTAATTGGAGAGACATGGGAGAGGCCTTTGCCCTGCAGTGGGTGTAGTCAGGCTGATGATGATGATGATGACAACATAGTGTCCTCTCAACAAAAAGTGCGGTTGTCATCTTGACACGTACTTTTGCGACTGCTGCATTGGTTTATGCTCATTTGTGCACTCTTGTGGGCCTTTTTACGCCTGAGTGCGTGCAAAACCAGGGAGGCTCATCGCGATTATTTGAGGACTGTCGATGTTCAGCCGTTCGACCTGCCAATCCGAATGCAATGCCGTTTTTGTGCGTGAAATTTTTCTCCAATAGAGAACGCATTGAAGAAAGTGCAGACACCGGGAAAATAGAATGAGGACCACTTTAAAGACAAAATCACGATGCACTTCCTTACAGCTAGGCTGGGTGTACCAATATGTTCTCACGGAGTGGAATACTCTGACTGTGCCAAACTATCTCCACGGAACGTCGGTTCTTCAGTTTTGCGCGGGTTTGAATACCAAATTAAATGTATAACTATTCCTTTAACTGCAAACATTGTTAGCTATTATACCATTATGAGGTTGCATCTGTCACTATCACAATAAATTCTGACGCGTTTGGTCACTCATTCCTCTAACTAGGATTCCAACTAATATCATCGGTTGCGGAAACCTCGTTTTTGTGTTTTTTGCAGTAGCTCGTTCGGAAGCGAGTTACTAAGAAACTTCCACCATATGTTCCAGGCAGGTGTTTAGGGACCATTCCATTCAACGAAATATCCAGGCTTGCTGTCATCTTTGAGCACACCGGTGACTTTACGCGTCAAGCAGCGGCATTTTTGTCTCTGTTTATGAACTCACTCACTCACTCACTCACTCACTCACTCACTCACTCACTCACTCACTCACTCACTCACTCACTCACTCACTCACTCACTCACTCACTCACTCACTCACTCACTCACTCACTCACTCACTCACTCACTCACTCACTCACTCACTCACTCACTCACTCACTCACTCACTCACTCACTCACTCAATCGCTCGCTCGCTCGCTTGCTCACACGCTCGCTCACTCACTCACACTGACAATAACACACTTTTTCACTGACCCACTCATTCACTTAGTCATTCACTCACTCTCTTTCACGCACTCATTCAATTATTCGCTCTCACTCACTGTCATACAGGTGACGTAGTAAGGGACCGAGTCAGAGAACCAGCAGCTGTCCTCACTTTGGGAAAAATGCAATATATGCCATGCTGAAGGGCATATATGTAGATGCAATATGGACTTTAACGCTAAATATCCACAAAATAATTTCGTTCTTCTCTCTGTGCTAAGTTAACAACATTTATCACTATTATTCGTACAGAAGAAAGCTATCGCGCGAACAGAACGAAATGAGCATATCTTCAGAAATTTAGGCTGGGCGACTAATAAGAATTGCCCTGTCATGGTCGTATAAGCGTCCTAATACTGTGTCGAAATTTCCTGTTTACATACTGTCTCTTTATGGCTGACATTAGAAAACTCATGAAAAGTCACTCAGCCATTCTTCTATCTCGTTAGCGTGCAAGAAAATAATTATCTAGCCGCAGTCCTGTGATATATTTTTACCAAAAACTCTGACAACATCTAAATTTGCCAGTGACGCTCAGGCAGCAGAGAAAACGCCTGCGCAGCTTGGCGTCGATTTTGTGATACCTACTGCTCACTGACCTCCTCTGGCTTGGTTGCACTGACGTCATAGCGGCGCCATCTTGGGCATCCATAGCTCGGAAAAACGTTGCCCGTTTAACTAATCCTCTAATCGCAGCCTGTTCCGATGGCACTGCGGAATCTATGTTTGGACCACCATTATAATGCAGTGACGTTACGTGCAACGCATCTAGAGACACAAAGTTGTGAGTCTTTTCCCCTCTCTTCTCCGCTTTCGCTACTTTTTTCTCATCCTGACGTGTAGGCAGCCCGCCAGACTTCACTCCTTGCTAGTTTCCCTGGCCTTAATTCCTTTATCTTGCCTCCTCTTCTTTCGCTGCCTTCTTCATGTGCGCTATAGATATTCGCCGTCTGCTAAAAACGCTCTTTCCTGCTGACAGCGTTCACTTGTGCCCTATCTTTTATTTTGGTGTTGTTTTTTCTTTTGAGCGTGATCGCTTGCTGCAGTGACTCCTCACTAGTGAACCGATACTTCTGCTCAACATTTCGGCACATGTTCGATGTCTGGCCGCTCGCGCAACGGGAAACGGCGGTGCTAGCAGAAAGGTGATCGAGGGGGTCTCTATGCTCTCATAATGCTCGCTTCGGACGTGACACGTCGTGCACAATACCTCGCTACTGGCCCTGACAACCTTCACGTGTCTGTTATCGTGCCCCGAACACCTGCAACCATCCAGGCGACACGCACTGCTCGGTTCCTGCAACAGCCATCGGATTTCTGTTTCTTCGCCCTTCACGTTCCTGTCTTTGCCTTCCTTCGCTTGAACCCAGACTCTGCGAGGCTAATGACTGGCTCGTCGTGGAGTGATTAACGTTCCCCACGGCGGTGAAGTGGCGCGCTACTGAAATAGCACCCTGCCTTGTTTGGCGTCGGTGACTAATAAATCCACCGCAGCTGTCGGCACTCCGCATTCTCGAACAACGCGCCGTAATTTATAATCAGCGGTGTCGCACGACACGGGTAAACAGCGCACAGATGTCAGAAACGTGCTCCCGCAGAAGCTCGCTCTTATTAGGAATCCGCCACGCTCGCGCATAGCGGCTGCTGCGCGTCAAGCGACTGGCGCGACGCGTCTAGAATTCAAGTAAATGCGCGCAGATATATTCGATGCTTGCGCGGCGAAGACAGAGTACAGCACTGGCAAAAGTGCGAGCACGCACGGACTGTGTGATCGTTATTTTAAATGCACACGAATGTGCGCGCTAGAGAACGGACGGTATTGCCCAGTCGACACGTGGTACGCAAGACAAGGGAGAGCTCGGAGAAGGAAAAAAAAATGTTTTAACCTCGCCTTGGCGGCTATACGGAAATCCTAAAGCCGAGGCGAGTATATATGTACTTCGCGAGCAATATGGCTCGTTCGCAGGGTGCCGGTAGGTAGAAACTGGTCCTTCTCTCAGCAGAAATGAGAGAGCTTACGCAACGCTTTTGTCCCTGGACGTGTTGCGACAAATCTCGCATTGTGCGCTCTGAAGAATAGCTGGATCGCGCATGGATACGACTGGTTACCTTCAGACTAAACGGATGTAGTAAATTGTGCGCGTCGGGCAGCCGTATTGCTCAGCGAATGGAAGTGCACTATCTGGTATATAACAGAAGGCAACATGAAAAAAAAAAAGAGATAACTTAAGGCCCCATTGGTGAGTTGCAAAGTAACTGCGGCAAGTCACTGGCTCACTCTCTTTTGGGAGAGGGTATGCTGCCGAAGTTTTAAGTTGACGTTTATCACTAAATACGCGGTATGCTTACTCTTGAGAACAGAGGTATATTTTCATTGCAAAGCACAGTAACGTCATGGAGTTAGCAACGGCTGGAGGCTTTCAAACGCCGCAGCGCAAATAATTAGGTTAGAAAACGGAGGAGTTCAAACTTCGGTTAAAATCTTTGTTACTGCTAGAAGTTGCAGATGTTTTTAAGAGTTAATTTGTTTTCGGTGCCAGTCTTAAGTATTCCGTAGTTTTGGTGATGGAAATCTACTTTCAGGAACGGGCCAGAGGACAGCTTGCTCTCATTTTACTCCTTTCGTGTATAGAGTGTACAGCTCCAGCCCAAGGACAGCTGCAGGCTTCTATGCGAGTCTGGCGGTAATTCAGCGCTGTGCATATGGGCGCTCTGCTCATAAACTGCGTGCACGTAAATCGCCTGCTATTAGCACTGAACGCTCTATGTATGAGGGGAGTTGCCTGCACTCGGTTTGAAAAGTACATCTTGTGGAAGCAGGTTACTCCGCACGAGAGAAACGTTGGGCGGCACACCCTAAACGCCGGCCTTGTGCGCATCTCCGGAGTCGTGTTAATGCTCCCCCAAATACGTGTCTCACCGAGGGTAGGCAATTAAGGCTAGCTCTTTTTCGCTCGGCAACGCAGCAGAGATAACGCGCTTACTCTGGAAGCGTGCTTCGTAAGCACTGTCTGTCGTTGCCCCCTTGACAGTGACGCAAATGCTGCCATAACATCGCCTTGCTTCCTCCCATGAGAGGCCTCTTTCGCGGCTCTCTGTTTAGGAACACGCCTCACTCGGTGGCCATGGTAACTTGCCTCAGTTGATTTTCGTTTATGCATGTTGACCCTACTGGCCTTACACAATCAGCGCGCACTGTGGCTGTTTGGTAACAGAGCAGATGAGACCATCCACGAAGGCGTCGGGAATACGAATCTCCTTAGCTGTACGAAATGCGCGGTTCAGCGGCCTACTGCGTGTTTGTGTTCGAGCGTGTGTGGGTAGTAGGAAGCATTTAGGCTGGTACAAGTCGTGCGCGGCAAACGCGAAATGCTCAAGGCTTGCTCTAGGGAGGCAAGACAAGCAAGCAAAAAGACAGCAGTCGCCGCGCGTGAGAACGTAGAATCGATTGTCGGCTGAATGGCCCAGCGTTATTGATGAGCATTACAGCATCTAAACCAGTCACTATTGGCGCCATTCTTACAAGAAGATCAATAATACGGCTATTCTTACGAAAAAGGCACAGTTCATGCTTTTTGAGAGGCTGGACAAGCGTCCGGGCTTACATGGCCATAACGTGCTTCTTCCGCTTGGAAGTGCCCATTCCCTGTCATTCATCATGCTATTCCGTTACGCTATAGCTGTGCCGTTTCATGCAGTTTATCTACAACAGTATGATTTATAGGTGCATAATGAACTGCGCATCAAGATACACTGCGAATGTTTTCTTCTCCTACATTATGAATTTTTTATTCTCGCAAGTTGGTTCGGCCTTGAAACTAGGCGCTCATAAGAGAAGAAAAATGGCTGAGGCTTAGCTTAGGTTAAGCCTAGTCAGATGCGAAGCATATTGTCGCCGAGTTGCATATCGAGCACGCCGCTTGGCTAGACGTTCTTAACGCTCTTCATCAGTCTCTGTAGCACGCCGCAACTTTTGCTTCTCATTCCAACGAGCAGCCCTGTCTCCAGGAGGCATCTCTATCCCGTGTACGCCTAGCAGAGGTTGTGTTGTTGTTGTTGTGACTGAGAGAAGGATGAAAAGGACTAAGGTATTTGTTTGGGCTAGTCGGTACATAGTTAAAACTGAAGGCACAGCGCACGAAAGACAGGACTAAGGTAGGGACAAACACAGCGCTGACTTGCGACTAAAATGCTTTATTGCTCGCACGCAATAAATAGGCGAAAAGGGAGCACAATCAACAGATACAGCATCAGTGATGATTGTCAAGAAACACAGCAAACAAAGGCACACAATTGCAACCTACACTAGCGTACTTAACTGTTGAGATAGTCAATTTCTTTTTGTGTTAGCGTGACGGAAGGCTTGCTGACGCAATTGTCAAGACCCCGGTGAATTAAAAGAGCTTCAACTATTTCCCGCGTACGTTGGTCCTTATGTTTATACACTATTGTAGTACGTTTGAAAAAAGGGGTGCATTTACAGGAAAGCCAATGTAGAGCCAAATTGCTTTTGGGGGGTGGTTTTAGGGAGCGTTTATGCTCACTTTCGCCTATTTATTGCGTGCGAGCAATAAAGCATTTTAGTCGCAAGTCAGCGCTGTGTTTGTCCCTACCTTAGTCCTGTCTTTCGTGCGCTGTGCCTTCAGATGAAAAGGAAATTGCACGGGCCTGCTACTGGCTCGAGGCAAGCCACCACCGCTGCCACGTGCAGATAGAGGAGAGTTAAAAGATCAGAGGAAGGAGAGAGAGGAAAGGAAAGACGCGCGTCGCAGCAATAACTGCGTCCGCCGGAGCGGACGCTGCTCAAAAAACAGATAAGCGGCCGAAGCCGCGCTCGCCGAAGCGAGAACAGAACTGACAAGCGTCCTAGCAGAGGCAGGCGCACCCCCTTGTATACCAGCATCACGTGTTCACTACAGCGCACCTAGCGGCAGAAGCAGGAAACACATTGGTCGCGACGCCTCGCGCAACGGCGCGAGCTGGGGCCCCGTTTCTCCTATGTCGTTACGTCACGCATCACGTGGTCCTCCTTGGTCGCGATGCCTCGCGCGACGGCGCGAGCTGGGCCCCCGTTTCTCACCTGCTGTGACGTCACGCACCACGTGGTCATCCTTGGTCACGACGCCTCGCGCGACGGCGCGAGTTGGGCCCCCGTTTTTCATCTGCTGTGACGTCACGCATCACGTGGTATGACATGGAGGTCACAAAAGGTCAATGGTAACGACACAGCCGCGCTCGAGGAGCTGGGTTGGGCTATTTTAGTATGCTTCGCATAAAAATCTTTCAACAAATGCTGTCCTCCAAACTACCAGCAGTTCAAGGCTAGCACACACGTCTTTTGTGACACTTGCGCAGGTAAATGGCGGCAGTTAACGTCATACTGACGCTGCAGTGCTGACGTCCGTTTCTGTGCAGGTAGAGAGGATCGTCATTGCCACTACGTGTAGGCACAGTGCGCCTCATAGCTGCAGTTCGCAGGAGTAGACGTGATGTCGAAAGGGCGGTTAATACTCTTGTCGACTTCGGATTTTTTTCGCAGTAACAGGCTGATTCGCGCTACAGCCCCATGCCTCATCTGATATGGCAACTTTTCTGCGCACCTTTGGACACCTTCGTCCAAAGCTTATCTCCCATTACTGTCTTCCCTTTATTTCTCTCCCTTTGTTCCTCTTCCCACGTATAGGGTAGCATACTGGGCCTCACCTAGTTAACCTCTCTGCCTTCCCATTTTTCTGTTTCTCTCTCTCTCTCTCTCTCCGGGCTCCTTTCTTTATTTTCATATTTTACATGAGCTTTACGAACTCAAGATGAACTTGTAATTTGTATCCTCACAAACTTCTTAATCTCATCTGCCCGCCTAATTTTCTGCCGCCCTCTGCGTTTCCAGGATCAACGGTAATCTCGCCTGCGCATACATGCCTCGCCCAGGCCCTCTTCTTCCTCTTAATTTCGACTAGGATGTCATTAACCTACGTTTGTTCCCTCACCCACTCCGCCTGCTTCCGGTGTCTTAACGTTACGCCTATCATTTTTCTTTCCATAGCTCGCTGCCTTGCCCTTAACTTAAGCTGAACCTTTTTCGTTAGCCTTGACGTTTCTGCCCCATTGGTGAGTACCGGTATGATAAAAGTGTTGTATATTCTTCTCTTGAAGGATATTGGTAAATTGCCATTCATGACCCGAGAGAACCTGCCATATGCGCTCCACCTCATTCGTATTCTATTTATTTCCCTCTCACGATCCGGATCAGCGGAAACTACCTGCTCTAAGTAGACGTATTCCCTTACCACTTCCAGCAGCTCGCTATCAAATGAGAACTGATGTTGCCTTGCTAGACTGTTGAAATGTACACTAACATTTTTCTACATGTTGATATTTACTGAAAAAAAAAGAAGCACTTTACGCAATGGAAAGCTGTTAACGTTTCAATCCCTAGTCAGTGAAACATTTAGGCTAGAAACAATACTATTTATGAGCTTCTTTTTTGTCAGCCTGAAAGATATTCAGTGCATGACTGTCCTGTTATTTAAAAAAAAATTAAATCTAGTGCATACTTAAAAGGTAACGGAAGCACCTCGATATGCTGCAGTTGTTAGAGCTGGAAGCCAGTCGGAGAAAGGAAGTTCTTGGTTGCATAAAGTTTAGTTTTGCCAATCAGCGGCTGTTGTATTTGTGGGTTAATTTTATATTACCATATACATTATAGCTGCAGATGACATTGATGAGTTTAGGACATTGTCTTCATTACAATATGGTTTCCCATAGCCTCAATTGGTTCACTTTGTTTTGAATATTGTGTATTTAGCTCTGTTCTTTTTTTCGTATGCACTTTGTTTTATTAATAGCTTTCTGCCATCGTACCCACTTGCTCGTTCAATGTTTCTACGAATGGTGACGTTCTAGTACATATCTTTGTGTTTACTTGCAACGTTTTTCGACTATTTTTGTGAATTTAGTCGCTTTGGTGTTGGTATTCCTAATTATTGTATTGTTTCGCTTTTTTGAATCATGCATTTTTTTGCAGATGGTTTTCGTTTTGCAATCATGCGTATCACTTCTTGTAGGCGTGTCTATGTATGCGTTACGCCCCTTATTGTAAGAGTTTCATTTTATATCTATGTACCACTCCCCTCAATAATTACCTGTGGGCCATGAGGGTATCATAAATAAATAAATAAATAATTAAATAAATAAATAAATAAATAAATAAATAAATAAATAAATAAATAAATAAATAAATAAATAAATAAATAAATAAATAAATAAATGAGTCGATCCCTTCTCTTCAATCTGATTATTTCTGCTTTGTTTTAGTTCAGGAGGAAAGACTGAGGGTGCGTTTTTAGACGTCGCTTTCAAAAGCACAATGGCACATCAAGCAACCCTGATTGAAGAAAGCCGTCCATAGAATTGCAAAGTTTGTTGGCAGTGAAATATTGCTTATTTTTCGAATGTGTGTCATAAGAGAATTGAAACTTTAAAACGCAATTTAATGTCCTTGTCATTCAAAATTCTGTTTCTTTGCGACACTGGAAGCTCAATGCAAAACAAAAAAATTTTCAGGTGTTTTTCTAGAGTGCTTTTATATTGACATTTAAGAATAATGTGCATTTTAGTGAGCCTAAACCGACGTGCCTGCTGCTCTGGACCAGAATTATAACTTTGTCCGGTGAAACAACGCAAATGACCTTAGTTAGAACATGCTTAAATAAATAAGAGCACTGCAGTGGGATTTGCTCAAAAGGAGGAATTCACAGTTTTATCTGTTATACAAATATAAATAATAGAAGAAATAAAAGAAATAAATAATAATGAAAACAAAATTCTTCACCGCGAATAATGAGGAGCAAGGCATGGATAGCAATTTCTTAACCAGGGACATTTTATGACGCTATAAGTTCACCCGGAAGTCAAGAATGCGTGTTGTCAATTACTTGGTCCTAACCAGAGCAGGCACCGAAGCTCGTTAGTCCCTGTTCGTGCTGAAGGCTGAAATATTACGAAAAAAAAGGTACAGCTGTTTTATGGGGCTCTTTGATTTCTTATGCTGAATAATTTTACAGCAGAAGATGTAACAGCTTTGTACAAGCCATTTAGTAGAAGCAATTTAGGTGGTAGAAAGGCATCCGTGTAACGCGTAAGGTGGACACCCCCACTACGTACCTCAAAGCGCGTGTCAGGTGTCCACTGACCCAGACAGCCTGTTAGGCGCATTTCCTTTCTTCAAAACAACGGAGGGTTTAGACTCCGTTGGTTTTGAGGAAAGGAAAGGAGCGAAACTGCCTCAATTTGCGGACACCTCCGCCACTTCAACGCAGGTTTGAGGTGTCCACTGACTCAGTCAGCCACTTATGCGCCTTTCCTTTCCTCAAAACCAAAGGAGAGTTCAGACTACGAATAAGACAACACTGGGAACTAGACTGGACTGTCTAATTTGATTCATGCAGGGGGCCGTAGAGTCCGTGAAGTGTGCCGGGAACGCGATCGAACCGAACACCGCTCTAGGAAGAAGGCCGAGTATGCACGTTAGCGTATAGACGATAAAACGGGCCTGTGAGACGCCAAACCGGGTAGTCGCCTGTGAAACGAAAAAATGAGCGTGCCACTCCCGAATTTTCGGTCGATAATGCCAAACAGCTTTCGTTGATTAACGCGCTAAGCAGTTAGGCTTAAATCTAATAATTTTTAAGTTTGGTTTGGTCTGGTTTATTGGGAAAGCAACTTAGGCTTCGGATTTATTGGGAAAGCAACTTAGGCTATGAGGGACGCCGTACTGAAGGGCTTCGGAAATTTCGACCACCTGAGGTTCTTTAACGTGCACTGACATCGCACAGTAAACGGGCCTCTAGAATTTCGCCTTCATCGAAATTCGGCCGCCGTGGCCGGGATCGAAGCCGTGTCTTTCGGGTCAGCAGCCGAGCGCCGTAACCACTGACCCACCGCGGAGGGGCATTTTTTTTTTAAGTTTGAAATTGAAAGAAAAAGAACAGAGGACATATGTTTCAGGGTTAATTTCTATTTTCCATCCTTTCATAGGATGGAAGATCACAACCGATTGCCAGCGAATTTAAGCAGTGACGAACTTAAGCTTGTCGAGGAAGCACCTGATAAAATTGGGGCAGTTCGATCTTTCGGTACATAATCTTTTATGTTTGGTGCTCTGCTACTGCCAAATTGTTAACAAAGCTACCCGCCTATGGCATTTGTAAATCTATGAGAGATCACTTAGACAAGTCGCTTTATGACTGGTAAGTACAAAGGGTATTAAGTAATTGCGATAGAAACCACACAAAAAAAAACAAAACAATTCCGTTGTGTGTGAAGGTAATTACCAGGAACAGAAAATAGTGCTTGCGGTTCTTTTAACTATATATATAGAGACCACTTGTTGCAGGGAAGACTAATTTTCAAAAACAGGGTTTTCGGGGTAAAATATGGCTTTCCGGGCATAATGTTGCGACGGTTGACGGACACCCCAAAGCTGATGAATTGTCTTAAGTTTAAGCCGGTGAAATAGTTTCTTACAATTAACTTTTTAACAATCACAGCTAGGCAGCTGGTTGCAATTAGAGATTTGTAGCCGGTCGTTTGTAATAGCTATATCAGTTTTTAGAATTTCGAGAACGTGATTATCCTCGGTGCTGTGGGTCGACAAAATCTGGCTGCATCGTGCCAGAATGCATGCGTTTTTGAAAAGCAGGCAGACAAAGCAACCTTTCCATTGCACGTAACTAGTCAAAAAAGCCTGATTTAGTTGATCAACAGTGCCAAGGGTAACTGCGTTTTTTAAATTGTAAAAAGGGATGTGCCTATTACTAACGGGTTAAAATCTCTAATTACTACAAGCGCCTAACTCTAATGTTAAAAAGTTATCCATTAAAAATTAGTTAATCAGCTTACTAGCTCAAACGATTCACCGCTTTTCGATGTTCGCCTGCACTGGTTATACTATGCTGAAAAATCCATTATTTTACCTAAAAAAACCTATATTTGAAAATTATTTAGTCTTCTTTGAAACATCTGACATCTAAATATCTTGTACTACTGACCGTGAGGGCACTTCTGAAAATTGGGTTTTCCGGATTTCAAATATTTACCACTTGAGGCCTCTCACAACCGCAACCGAGAGACACTGTGTGTTTTTCTTTGCGTGTGAAATAAGGTATATCTAGGCCAACAATAATTGGCGGGGTGACAAATAATTATTTACTTTCATAGAGAATAGGCCTTACACGATATGCGCCACGACACCAATGCAGCGGTTTTTGCGCAAATCCCCAACGTTTGTCCCGTTGTGAGTTTGCAGTTTGAATAAAGAAACTGCGCCAAAACTGCTACGCTCTGTGTCGCCCTAGTCTGGAAACAGGATATTTCAACAATCCCTACACTGATATACTATTTTAAGTGGAACTTGAGGTTGGTCAGAACCTTTTGTGCTTTAATGTGGGTCTCTTCTCGTGTGTCTGATGTTGAACTTCTTCATTGCAGGTTCGTTCTTTTTACATATGCACTCTAAAACAGTACATCATCTTCACGAGATACAGTTGATATTTGCTTGATGGTGGAGTGCAGTTTTGTTACAATTTGCTTTTGTTCTACATTGGCCAGAATTATGCTTTTTTTCGGTTTTCCACTTTTTTAGCGCCCTATTTGCAGCTCTTACGAGTTAAACTAATGAATAATTGGGCAATGCCTGAAAGAGTACACAAATAAAATATATAGAGGCCCGAATCGTTTAGGTATTTATTTTTTTACCACGAAAGCAAATATTCCCTCTAAAAATGTTTTCTGCACCTCGCTGATCTTCGTGGTAGTTTTTGCAGTAAAAATTGTTGTCGATCGTCTTCCTCTCATTCTTAACCGCGGGCCGGGGAATAGACCTTTCCACAAATTGCACCGCCGCGCCATCCCCTAGCGGATCCGCGCAAAGCATGATGCGAGAAAGGAGCGGTCGCCGCCCGCGTCGTCTGCTGTCAAGCGTGTTGCTGTGTTGTTCCGCCGTGTTCAGGCGTTGTGCGTCTTCTCGCGCGCGTTGTAAATGTTGCAGCGCACTGCTATGGTGCTTATCTTTTAGTCTTTCTGCAATTAAGTGGGGATTTTTTTAGACATTCGACATGTCTGCAGATTAGAATCGCGGTGGCGGTCAAAGGTGCTGCGTGCCCAGCTGTAGTAACAACACGAGAAAGGACATCAACATTTCATACCACGTATTCCCCGAGGACAGGAAGCTGAAGCTAGAATGGGTGCGCAGGATAAATCGGCAAGGTTCGCAACGGCGATTTACCCTGTGGAAGCCTTCGAAACACCACAAAATATGTGGTACGCATTTCAACACTAGCGGGCGCAAGGGATACATGGATCGTCTCTCCACGATCTTTCCACACCGAGTGTATGCGGAACGGACGCCTGCTGTGATTACGCAGAGCAATGGGAACATGCGAATCTCCAACTTCGGCTGGTGACCGGGGCAGAGGGCGTCGCGACTAGGTACGGCCAGGACGCCACAACCGGCAGCCTGAAGGCCGCCCGTAATGATGCTGCATAATTTTCGTTTTTTTTTTTTTTTTTTTTTTGGGGGGGGGGGGGGCTTTTATGAATAAAGTTATTCACCACCACCATGGGCACATGAGCGGCGAGGGCTCTGTGTATACATGCATTGGGAGAACGCCGGTCTTTGCGTCTGCTGGTGCTCGGCTGGTGATCCGTGGCCGCGGAACGCAACATCCGACTGTGTCACGCTTACTGTGTCAACCAACTGTGTCATGTTTAGCAAATAGATCGTGTTCTGTCTAAGGGAGTGCTTGAAGATTATATATTACAGCAGTTAACATTTACCGCGTCAGCATGAAATTTACCTAGGAGTGCGCCGATGAGGATAACTGCACTCATACTGTTGTTTACATCGCTGCGTACGAACAGTTAGTACTCGTTCTCATGACATAAAACGCAATCGGCGCTTTAGTTCTATTAATCAACCTGTTTTCTTTTTTACCGGCTGTAGCCGTGCTTGTTTACGCAGTGCGATAATGTGTGGGAAGCGATGATGCGATCGCACGCCTGAGAAACACTTAACAACCGCGGGCTGTTGACATCGCGCAGGACCGGCGCTTCTCGTTTTTTGTCCCGGCTTCCTCCGACGTGACCAGCACTTTATTTTAAACTACTTTATCCAGAAGTATGTTTGGCGACCGTTCGCTTTAATTGAAACGGCCTAACTTGTTATCCACAAGCTAGCGACGGCGACGACTGCTGCTGGCCGTAAAGCACGGCTCGGCAGTCTGGGTCACACCGGCGTTTCACGTTCATCATATGCGTGCCCAGCGATGTAAGCAATAATTAATTTCAGGTCACTATTGCCAAAGCTACACTCGGTGACCATTTTCATTCGCTAAAGCTAGTGATTCGCTCATCACGACCGCCGCAATCACAGTTCATATCCTACGGACTCGCTAGGCCTAGTCGTCGCGGAAGGGAAGGGAGTCATCGTCGACTGAAATTAATTTGGCAAGCGCTTATCGCTGGTGACTGTTCAGGTTTGCACATGTGAAATATGGCCGTTCGTTTCGCTCATTTAGAAGCGCGAACATATTTGCACCGCCGCCTCATCACCGTGCTTTCGCTCAGCCGCCGACAAGGTTGACCGTCCGCCGATCGGATTCGTCGGTGTCGTTGGCCTGAAAAACGTGTCCCACTGCAGTCATATTATAGTAAACTAGATATTTCACTATAATCACATGCTGCTGTTGACCGTGATAGTGTAGTTGTCGGAGCAGTGTGACCACCGCCGTCGTCATCGTTGTACACTGAAAACGAGCTGAGGCTTTTGAATGCGCTTGGAAGGTTTCGTGTAGTACCGCGCGCGTCCGTCGAGTCCGAATGTCATTCCAGTTCTCGAATGTCATTCGACGCAGATGTCATTCGAACGTTCCCATGTAGCACAGGTATAAGAAACAGCGATGGCGACGAGATGGCAGAGGAAGGCTTTCCGGTGAGCAGGCGCAGTCGGAGAGACGGACGAAAAGACGCGAGCGCGGCGCCGCGGCACTCCGTTTTCCCAGAGTGCTTTGCGCGGCCGCTTGGTGGCGCGGCGGAATTTGTGGAAAGGTCTATTGGGCCTCATACACAGCTCGTTGTACAGTCGAATGTCGTGGTGGTTGTCTGGCGCGGAACGCACAGATGTGGCCGGAAGCTTCACGACTGCTGCATCTCGTTGCACTGAGATCTAACGTGTTGCTGTCTTTAATGTTTTGCAGATAGCGCTATACCCATACAAAATTTTTTATACAATCTATAGACTGTCTATAGACTTCTGTCTGTAAAGTCTATAGACTCTCTGTGGACAAATCCTATAGAGTAGTCTATAGGCAATACAAATGCTATAGACAGTCTATAGACAATCTTCAGATTTATGTCCATGCACTCTTAGTAGACTTTTGTCCATAGAAAGTCTTTAGACTATCAATAGACAAAAAAGAAATATTTATAGGAAGGCAACAGAGTCTATAAGAAGTCTATAGACTGTCTATAGACCATTTTTTTAGCGGTAGAGTAACGACTCCTACGGAGGTGTCAGAAAAACTCGTGGAACCAAAGCGCCGAACTTCGATCAACTGTCCATCCAATTAGCCAGCCAGAGGGAGACGCGCCCTGTCACGTCTTCGCGCATCCGGCGCACGTCGATAAGCCCAGCAGGGAAACGAGGTCGAGTGCTGTAATCTCTGCGCTTACTCCAAACTCAGTGCCACCACTCGCGCAGAGTGATTGGCTTTCGTGAATTGGCTCTCTCCTCGGCTGTATACTGTGCATCACATGCAGTGTGGTCCCGAAACAGGCTTGCACAAAGCAACGACTGCGAATTAATGCCGCTCTGAGCAGCATTCGAGGCCCCTGTTTCTATTAGCCCGCCTGCTCTCCGTGAGCGGAAGTCATGAACCGCGCGAGCGCGGCCTTCTTCCCTCGTCTGCGCATCTGCGTGCTATGGGCATACGCGCATGTGTTCGAACGCATTCAGACAACGGGCGTAAGTCAGGCAAGGATTAGGAGAGACAAAGATATAAGCTTAACAACTGACGAAAACAAACAGGAACACGAAGAAATTGGAAAATATACATGCACGAAGTCGTACCTATTCATGGATTTACCGAAACCGAGATTTTGACAAGCTGCTGCAAATTAATTTCGCAGGAAGCAGCGGAACAGGAGACCTGAGATGAAGAACAAGATCCGAAGGGAGAAGTGGTACCTCATGTTCGTCACTTGTCTTGTGTTGCGCTGATCGTCCCAAAACGAAACGTTGGATGCGCATTTGTAAAACGCGTAATGAAATGTCTGAAGTGAAACTCTTGCGCGATTACGAATTGCGCTTTACTCCAGATCTGTGATCATCGCAATCTAGCGTCACCCAAATGAAAAGGTCTTTAAACCTCCTGCCACTAGCTACCCGCCGTAAGCACTTCCGCATCTGCCTGTTCCATAAGATTTTCTACTCTAATTTTCAACTTTGCTCTCGATGGATTCAACCGGCACCGTTCATTTCTCACCGTCGTGATCATCAACACAAGGTCACAGTGCCTCATTGTAACACAGTGACATGTGCGCAATCCTATTTTCCGCTAACCTCTAAAGAATGGAATTCCCTACCCGCATCATTAACTAGTATCACTGATACAATTCAATTTAAAAGAATACTTGCCACTCTGATTACATAATGATCGCTTTTGTATTTTGTTGTAGTGTTGTGTTCTCCACCTACTAGTATTGTTCTTAAACTACTTTATTAATCTGTTCCGAGTTAATTTTGCTCACTTCTTTTTATCTTGCCTCAGTTGTTCTATAGTTTTGTATGAATCGTGCTTTGTTTACTTTTTTTCTTGTTATCAACTGCCCTTCCCAGCTGAGATGTACTTTGTACCTTGAGGGTGTCACAAATAAATAAATAAATAAATAAATAAATAAATAAATAAATAAATAAATAAATAAATAAATAAATAAATAAATAAATAAATAAATACGTAAAATGCTCGAGAGGCATAAGTAGAAGCCCAAACAAAACCAATATATATGTTTTCTTTATTCTTATATCATATTTATCGTTGGCGTGGAGCATCACTGCTTACAAAAGTTGCGCTCCACTGTAAAAATACCAACAGGCGCTAGTGTTGAAAAGCCACCGCTTTCTTATTTTTTTTTTCGGGATGTTCTCGTTAAGACTCGCTAATCTTTTATTACCAGATGGGATTTCAGGGCTAACGAATGATCAGTTCTGTTTCTGGTATTGCCGGGGATGTTTATCGCGACATTATCGCATATGTCGCTGTCACTCCATGACATCGTTTTCCAATGCGCTCACAAGCCCAACAGCCTAAAGAAATCATCTCGCCTACATTCGTACCAGCGCGACGTGCAGGCGGTATGCCTTATGATGAAAAAATACTTACCTGACACAGGCTTATCGCAACTGAAACAAATAATATACATATATAATACTGTACATATACTTGCTCCACAGCTCCTTGGCCGATTGCACCTTTCTTGACTTGTCAAAGGCTCCAGGAAAATGAAGTTCCAAAAGCTTCATCCTAAAGCTTGGACCTACCACTCGATAACATACTAACAACATACTACATTCAAACCATAATTATTAACGCTAAACAAACGTTAGGGTATCTTTTTTTTATTCGAGATGTTTGCCGTTAGGCACAATGAGAAAAGAAGAGAAAGTTAATTAGAAGTACTGCAAGCAAGCCTCACTTCAAAAGTGTCAAAAGTTCTCGATAAAGCGATTATCATGTGTCCACTTGCGATAGTCGCCTGCAGCGTCCCATCGCAGGCCTATCTTCCTTAGGAAACGTCGTCTCGCGGAGCCTGTAGCCGGGCATGTCCACAGCAAGTAATTTTCGTCACACTGGTCTGGCGCAGCACCGCAATGGGGACACTTGTCAGTCACTTCTAAACGTTTGTCACACCACCGATTACGCACAGGAGGAGTCAGAGTCGCTACTGCCGAATCCAGCGCACAGATACCTCCTCCTCCCGAGTGAGGCTACGGGGGAGAGGGTATGAACACGGAGGAATTAGCGAGCCTGTTCGCTGACGCAAAACCTGTTTCTCAAAAACATGGGGCAGGAACGGATTTGGGGAAATAGGGGAAGGTGGCGGTATATCGGATGTGTCAAGGTGTATCATTGCATCCACATGAATATTATGCGGATCCTGGGCATGGCCGCGAATCCAGTGTATACGCACAGGACAGGGGTATTTTGTGCAAAGTTGGTGAACGGCTTGTGTAATTTGGAATACGCGCTAGACAGCCTTAAGCTGCCTAAGGGCGGCAAGGGAGTCAGTGTAAATGTGAACAATATCGAAAGTGGGTACGAGTGGAAGGGAAGCAATTGCATTGTGCATCGCTTGAAGCTCCAAGGAAAGGGGGGAGTAAGTAGTACCCGCGCTATAAGTAGCGCGGGAGTTAAGATGAGGATGAGAGGGACTGCAAACTGCGGTAACTCCCGGCAGCGCTGTGTGTGATGCATCGGTGTATATTGTGCACCCTGAAGGTAGATGCGCGGCTGACATCGGCGTCGAAGCAGAGGAGCGATTGTCTGTGAGTTGACAGTATGAGCATTGAGGAAGAGTCTGTAAACGATGAAGCTGAAGCGACATCTTGCGTGCTCTGTTTGCCTGACGCTGGTCGACGATTTCACTTAATGTATCAAGCTGAGCGTACTCTTGCATAATGGGTATGGGTGCGATACGAGGAAGATAAGTTATGGCGCGCATAGTGAACGTTAGGGTATATACTTTCAACTTATGGTCTGCAGTGGAGTTATTGAAAGCGGCAATTTAAATAAAGTTTTTCGGCAGTAAACCAGTAAATACTTCTGCAGGTATGGTGGTTTAAACTATCTCTCTTTATATCGTTCACTATAACTGCAGTCGAAAAGCAAACATACCAACCATGAAAAAGTCCGTAAACCTGCCGTCTCATTCTTCTCACCGCGAATCCACCCGGTTATATATTCGATAAAGCCTAGTAGAAAATTTCTACCCATTGCGATAGGCTCATACGCTCGCCTTTATGCAGCTCGATTTGAATTGCCACTATTGTCACACACTTGAAACAATGCAGCGTGAATTTCGATAATGTAATTTTTTATCCGCAGTACCTCGCTGAAGCAAAACTGCGTTCATTGCATAACAGCACCTTTCTCAAGCGCCAGCAATTTTTCAAGTATTAAGTAAAATTATGCACTGAAGAACATGGCTTACCAGTGAATATAAAAAAAAAACTGCACTGCTATTGTACAGAGTGCGCCAATTGCTTTCTTTTTATACTGTTTAAATCCGCTCCTCCAACTGGGATTCTTTGTTCAGTTTTGCGCGAGTAAACTTAATAAAAAAGTTACGGCGGTCACTATCATATCTTTAGAAGAGGTACAGAGTTCCAGTATTTTTTTATCGCTAGTTTCTTTCTTGCAGAATTTCGATATTTTGGAACTATGAAGTCTTTTTTTGGAAACAGAGCAAGACTCCTTTTCTTGTCTTCCCTTAGCGTGAGCCATTTAGGGTGTTCTCTTCAGCAATTTCAATACCATTCAACCACGAGTGTACTGGAAATATGACCTTTTCAGCACAAAAATGTATTTTGGTACGTTTATAACAGGACACATTATGCCTCTGGCATTGAAATACAATGCTTCGGAAAATTTTCTGACAGAAAAAGAAAACGCTACTTTCTGCAAGTTATATTATGTTATACCTGCGAAGGTTTAATCAGAGAACAAAGAAGACTCACAGGGCAGTTACGAGTGTGTCAGCCGAATGTCTGAGCATTCGCGGAAGAACGTGCAATTACGATGATATTGAGTTCGGTCTTGCGGTGCACCATTCGTTGAGTTCAGACCAGTGACATTACAAGGCGTGTGGCTGCAGACTTTTAGGCAGAATACGCCTGACGGCTCGAGAAACATTCATCATTGTCCTCTCATGCGTGTTCAATACACCGATGTAATAGAACCTGCCGGTCACTAATGGTTAGCGGGCTTTTTACTTCTACCCGCGAGTAGGCTCAGTGGCTATGTTGTGGGGATGCTGTGCGCTTGGCTCAGTGCTCCTATCACGGCCGCGGTGACCACATTTTGATGGAGGAGTCTGCTAAAACACCCCAACTGTTCTGGGATGTGACTGTACAATAACTTGGGATACCCGAGGTGGGGGAAATTAATCCGCTGTCCGTCCCTGCGGCTTCCCTCTTGGCTCACGTGGAGCTTCTGGACTTTAAATCCAAAAATGGCACGCCATATTAGACCAGTGCTTAGCTGCTGCAGCAGTAAGTAACACGAAACATTATGTGAACAAATTGCAAAATCCGGGAATCTGGCACCTCATTGTGCACACTGTAAATGCATACTACTGCCAAAAAACACCAAGGTAATAGGTAGGGCTCGAAACAGACGGGAAAGAGAAATTATCGAAGCTTTCACAATGCACGTTGCTCCGGATAAGCAATGCGTCAGCTCCCCTTCGGTGATGTTTGGGGGAACTGAATTAATCTATCTCAAGAATAGCAATCTTCGGCTGTTGTAAGCGCGTGTAGTTTTTACCTGTTTTCCTTTTTTCCTTCATTTTCATTCTTGTCAGCGCGTGCGTTCCTCCCTCTTCTGTGCATGATATGACGTCAAATGTGTGTATATAGTCATGTTCCTTTTCAGATTAAAACAGTTGTTAGAAAGCGCTTCGTCCTGTGTGTTCGTCCTTTTTCCGTGGTTTTTAGCGCTAACCAATTCCTTCAAGTAAATATGAAAAAAAGCGTACATAGCAAGATGTGCGAAACACGGACAATAGCTAACAATGTAAAGGGTCCGATAGCTGCTGCAAAACATAACAAAGATGAATGACAATGTTTTAAAACGTCCATCACTGTGTTTATTCAAGAAACGCAATGTGGCACGCATTCGTGTCTGCGATTTGGCGCTTCCTTTTCATGAATAGCGGCACTTCACAAGTGCGTTTTTTTAGTGATGGTTCGTATCTTCTTTTACGGGTGGCCACATCATATGGTACTCAGATGTCACACTATGCGGCTATGTTCTCTGCATACACTTGAAAGCTGCCGCTGTTCAACTTGTTATTGCCTCAAATGCCATTTTTTCGTAGCCAGCCAATACGTAATGGGTACATGCCCATTACGCAAATTACAGCACAAACACCCCAGAACAGAAGCAAATCAACCAGGCAGCATGATGTTGATCGCGCGCTGTCGTGCATTATGCGAATAAGGCTGCTTCTAACATGAGCCTGGACAAAATTCGTCTTTATGAATGGTGTCCCTCATAGGGAACAGACATTGTAACTGAAAAGTGCCGAGGGCACAAATCATAAGATACTAAAAATTCATCTGTAAACTACCTCGTACACTCTAAACACGAATACGCCTACATGGGAGTGAAAAGTACGTAACTTGTCTTCTACCGCACTTCCTTTTACAAAAGGGAGTGCGCGAGAGGACCGCTTATTTCCTTTTTACTCCTTTCTGTTAACAGTGTACAGTCGGGGACAAAAGTCTCCGGACCATGTGTTCCTCTAACGAAGCCGATAGCTCTGCTATTAGTCGGCGGCTGGAGTCCACACTAGTGGAGGTAAAAGTTAAATGTTTGTTCTTTCGTCTCGACAAGTGCGGTCTCCTGCCGCTGTCTGAGAGTAGAGCTATAAGCTTCGTTTGAGGAACACGTGGTCCGGAGACTTTTGTCCCCGACTGTACTTCCGTTTACCTACCCCCTCGCTGAATTTCGTTGTGTTGCACGATGTAATTTGCTCCGCACTACCAGCTAATAAGCAAAAACCAAAAACAGAAAAAAAGCGAAGTGATACGGAAGAGAATATTTACTAATTGTTCTTTACCGGTGAAGGAGCCACTAGCGAGCTGAGATCTGTGCGACGTTAGAACAGGCAAAAACAAAAGTTCTCTTAGTGGTGCCAGATTTAATAAAGAGGGCACTGATATCACTGAATACGTAAGACGACTCAACGGAACTCGGTCCGTTCCGAGCTTCGCATGTGCCTTTTCGATTTAGTCTTCCTTTGCCGTATTCTATTGCTGTCTCGCTTTCCTGATATTACCTTCAGCCGCTGGACGCCGAGCGGGACCCGACGAGAGATCAATGCCAATATAAGCGGCGTCGGCTGCACGGGGAGTGCTGGGCAACGTCGTTCCAGACGCACGAGACAGGGTTTGGCGTCTTTTATTTAATCTTGCTCAGTTTAGCTTCCCGAAACACCGAGCTTGCAATCCATTTCCTGGTGCCTGATGGTGCATTGCGCCGGCAATATATTTGACAATAGAAGCGCCAGCTGGTTGTAGGACGGCGCTTCGCAGCTGGCTGTACCAGTTCTCGAAAGAGGCTGGTTGTCAACCAGGGCTCAAGAAAACGGAAGTGTAAGCACTTCCTTAGAACGCGAAATGCGCAAATATGAGAAGGCACGACATTAAATAAATATTGACGGAGGGCTCACTGTGTCGCGAAAGCAGGATGACAGCCAGATTTCGACAGAGACCTCCACGGAATCCAGCTTTGTTAGAGGGCTCCATTCTCGGCACATCCTATTTTTCATTGCTGTCAGAGGAGAGCGCGTTCGTGGAAATTCGGCAGCGTAGTTTTCAAACCAGCGAGGAAACCGCTCCCGATTCGCGCTCATTTTGCTTGGAGTCAACCGGCGAAGCCGTCTGCAACGTGGCTTTCGTAATAGAATTACCAAAAGCGCGAAACATCCCAATAGAAAAGGATCGATAACAGACTTGCAACTTCCCTTAATACTAAACTGTCTCACTCGCCACAGCCGTGCGGCGGCCAAAATTTGGTCAGTACAAACTTGTAGCGAAGTTTACGGAACGGTATTTGTCACTTGACAACTGCCTCTTTCAAGAGCTTTCAAAGCCCGAGTTGGTTTGGAAAGCTCCGCCGCATGACTTGCTTCCCTTTGTTCCTTCTGCCTGATAACCGCAGTATTAAACACTTTGTCTTCGCCGCTACACGCCCGCGCTCCTAGTGGAGAAACACGACTATTTCGCAGCAAGTTGGTACTGCACAAGGGTGCACTGAGTCTAGCTACGAATAAATTTGGTATTTTGGCTTCGCTACAAACAGCAACCCATTGAAAATGTGAAAGCTTTTCAATGGAGCCTACGCCGACGCAAATGCGTTGCATTTAAATAGGGTAATGTAAAATCCGGGCGGTTAGGGCATTTCCGGTGCTGGAGTGTGCTGCATTGAGCTTCACGGATGCTTAGGAATTGCGCCAGCACCGCGCAGCTTCGCCGTGGCCACTGCATTTGCGCGCTCAAAGTGGACTCACGCTGCCTCTGTACCACAAGCAAGCAGCAGGCGCAGCGAACGCCGCACTGAGTTTTCATGAGCGCTGTTATCAAGATACTCGAGAGTAAGGGCCGCTTTCTCTCGCCTTCCTTTTCCAGGCCCAAGGCAGCGGCAGAGAACGCCGGCGGTGGGGCGCCGCGATGGCAGAGCGCATCCACTCTCCTGCCGCATTAACGGTGGCCTGAAGACTTTTGACCAAGACTGTAGGTTGCCTAGGTCCCTAACGTCAGCTTAGCACCCCAAAGTTGGCCAAGTAGCGAGATTGATGGCTTCACGCTTACGTAATGCTGCTTATGGTTAAGTGTAGCGTTATCCTAAATTGCTCATTCGATATGTGGGTTTCTCTAGCTTGAATCAAATAATTCCGTACATTTCTGACGTGAACGAGGCACTTTATATTTTTGTTCATCACTCCCAAAAATTGAAACCGCTTCCCATTCGTTTGTTGTTGCGGACTACGCTCTTGTAACAAAGTCTTCAAGTGCACTCCTGCTCCTTTAAAATAACTCTGGATTTCATTCACCATCCTTTTCTTTTTCCTGCCTTATTATGGTAACCTGTTTTACAGTTTTGATTTTCATTTTCTTCATGTAAATATATTTTATTTATTGTCTATTTGCATTCTCGTCTACCTCGCTATCAGTGCATAACTTGACTTGTGCCCTTTTCAGGCAAGCAGAATAATACGTCATGCAATAATCATGAAGAAGCATGCCTTATAAATATCTCGCCTTATAATTATTGTTACGAAAGTCACTGTACGAGGTCTGTTAGAAAAGTATCCGACCTTTGGCCGAAGAAAAAAAACTGGCATAACTGGAGCGTTAGAAACCTAATAACCTTCAAATTAGTCTCCTTGGGGCTCCATATACATCTCCCAGCGGTGCTGCCATTGTTGGAAGTATTCCGAAAAGGCCCTTTTCGGAATGGAATTTAGCTCTGCTGTCGTTGCAGCCATAATGTCTTTTCTTTTCTGAAATCGCGCTCCTTTCAATGGCCTCTTGATTTTAGGAAACAGCCAGAAGTCGTAGGGGGACATATCATTAGAGTAAGGAGCCTGCTGAACTACAGGAGTCTGGTTTTTCGCCAGAAAAGTCTGAATCAAATGCGAGGAATGTGCAGGAGCAATGCCGCGAGGGATTCGCCAATTTCTTGTTGACCTCAATTCCAGTCTCTTGCGCCGCACAGCGCCACGTAGGCGATGGAGGACATCTCTGTTACTCTTTAGTCATTCTTTGACCCTGTGGGGTGCGTACTCGTGGTGTGTCACACAGAGGGAGTCAAAAAAGCAGTCAGCATCACTTTGACATTGCTGCGCACTTGGCGGGCCTTCTTTGGTCTTGATGACGTGGAATGCGTCCTCTGTGACGACTGTGATTTGGTGTCCGGGTCGTACCCGTACACCCAAGACTCGCCACTAGTGATTACGGCGTCGGTGAAGTCAGGGTAACTGTTTGTGGAATCCAGCATCTCCTTTGAGACTTCAACACGAAGCTGCTTTTTCTCCACTGTCAGCAGCTTCGGCACGAATTTCGCTGCCACTCTCTCCATGGCCAAATCTTCGGTGATAATGGAATGTGCAGAAAAATTGCTGATGTCCACCTCTCCCGCAATTTCTCGGATAGTCACACAACAGTCCCGCATCACCACAGCGTTCACTTCGGCAATTACCTGGTCATTTCGGCATGTTGATGGCCGACCGGAGCGTGGCTCTCTCTCCACGGATGTGCGGCCGTCTTTAAACCAGTTGCTCCACTGCTTAATCTGTGTGCTGCTCATAGCATCATCACCGAAAGCCGTCTGAACATTTCGAATGGTTTCCACTTGGCTGTCGCCAATTTTCTGGCAAAATTTGAGGTAGTACCGCTGCTCCTCTCGCTCCGCCATTTTGTTTGCAACAAAAAACCGACGAGAGCACTGCGCACTGCCTCACTCAAACGCTGCTTGCCAGCGACTGACGCTATCGGCAGGCGGGAAAAAATTCGTGCATGCGCCCGAGGGTTCAAGGTTGACTGCTGTAAGCGCGCTTGTTTCATATCCATCAGGTGTTCGCAAAAAAAAATAAAGTCGGACACTTTTCTAACAGACCTCGTATAGGCACCCTGCGCATCTAACTCAAGCGCGACGCGCGCGCCACTGGCGGCGGCACGCGCGTCCCTGTCAGGAAGGCGGGGGCAGTCCGACAGCTCTCGCTGTGTTGCGCGCGCTGTCGCGAAGCAGTTGTACGCCTCCTTCTCGAGCACAAAATGACACATAACAACAGCAGGACACATTGCTGTGTTGTAGGATGCAATTATACATATATAAATTCGCCTCGTACAAGATTTTATGGATTGCCAGCGCGACATTGGGAGACGGCCCACCCTTCGCGACGGGCAATACGCGCGCGCGGTTTCTGGTGAAACAACGGTCAAACCCGTGCGGAATACGCTTGCTTGACCTCCTAGAGAGGTTTTTGAGTCATGGCAAATTCAGCAGACTCGGAGGAATGCTAATGGCTCTCTGGGAACCCTTCCCTCTTCTTGCACCCACGATTTCCGGTCACTGACTTGGCTGTGAACAATATGTAAGCTTAAAAAGCCACGCCGAAACTCGCCCGCAGTAACACCTCAAGGAGCCCAAATTTTGCGCAGTAAAGAATCGTTTACCTTAGTTCCAGTCATGCGCCGAATCCTTGCTCGCTTCCACTGCGCCTTGTCGTCCAGCGTCTTTTTCGACAGTTAAAGGCACGTTTTCAGGGGCAACGGCAGCATGTTCCTGATAAATCTTTGCTCCACATCTGAAGGACTGGGTGATAATTTTCTACAATAAACATATATCTAAATGTCGAATATTCAGGACACTTGAAATTAAACAAAGCTTGAAATGAAATTCCGCTTCTTGAGCACAAGCTTTCGGCAAGAATCCTGCATGAATTAGCTGGGATACTCCTTTTTTGCAGAATCCAAATCAAACAGTTTGACGTTATCCGCATGATTTCAGTGCGCACACCGAAGGTGCGGCAAAAGAGAATGTTATGAAGTCAGGTTTGCGTCGTTCGCTCAAAAACTGGAGTTTCCTAATTACCTTCAATGTTATGCCGCCTGGCCGCCTTTGAAAGTTTAGGGTAAGCCTTTTCAAATGCAGGAACCACCCAGGCTTGCGGGCGGCTCGTTTTGGAGAGCGTTTCACACCGCTGCAAAAACACAGCAACGGCAGCAGCGGGTTTACATTTGCCTGCCTTGCAACTGCAGCTCGCGGCACCAAGCTATACTGGAAGATAGCTACATAAAAAAAAAAAAAACTCAGTGAGAGTGCAGCGCTGACAGGCATTATATAGAAATATTTCTTAACGTTAATTTGATCGTTTTCGGTGGCGCAGTGATGCTTGTCTGCGCAATGCACCGAGCTGCTACTTCGCTCCCGTCGCACGACTTCACCTTTTTCACACTATGTACAGTACATGGCCTGCTTCAAAAAGCTTCGTTCTTTTCCTGACGTTCGCTCCTCGAAAGAATTTTCCAGCCTCATGAATGAATAGGTGAAAATCCCGCCTCTACGAGCAGCGGCACCCGCTAGCAGACGCCATCCCTTCGCAGTCGCGGCGCGAGCCTTCCTGACAGGGACGAGGAACTGGCCGCGCGGGGGAGCTGAACGCAGCCTCGACGGTGGCGGTGCCTGGCGGGTGCAGGGTGCCTATATTCAATGCAGTGTGATTCAATGCAGGCAAATATAATTGGACATTACCTGGAAGTCTAAGCATTATATATCAGTGGGTGAAAAGTTGTGTTAAAAAAAATCAACCGATTAATTGGCTTTACAATCTTTCAACAGGAAAAGCACCTATCTGGTGGCTTCCGAGAGAGAAAATGGCGCCCGTGTGAGTATTCTAATGGCTTAGCTATGAAGAAGCAGCACAGATACGGATGGTCGCGCGTGCGAGCAAGCAATGAACATGTGCCTGGTTGCTTTGCGATAGATGATGCGTTACATTGCACGAAGCGTCCACGTCTACAATTTCTAAAAAATTGGCTCAGGAGACTTGTTCAGTTGCGCTACTCTGAGGGCATGGGTTCGAAATTTTAACAACGTTGAAATTCGGGCTTGTTGGTTCATACTTCAGAGCGATAGCGCAAACAGGACAAGGGACCAAGAACGAGTAGACACACACAGAGCGCTATTTTGTGCGCGACAGCTAGAAAACAGTCCTTCAGAGCAGAACGCCGCACCAATGTTACTATGCGATGTCGCATTCAGAATCCGCTATTGGTGCAACTAAGTAATTTTCAGAGTTTGAAATCGCACATTCTGTAGACAAATTGGGAGTACATGATGCAGAGTTACTTTATATCAGGATGCATGCTAAATCACTTTACTGTCACTGATTCTAACAGCATTCCACGCCACATATCCTTTCTTTTCACTAGCCTCCGCGGCGGCTTAGTGGTTATGGTGCTCGACTGCTGACCCGGAAGACGCCGGTTAGATCCCTGTCGTGATGGTCGCATTTCGACGGAGGCGGAATGTTACTGTGCGATGTCAGTGCACGGTAAAGAATCCTAGGTGGTCGAAATTACCGGAGCCTTCCACTACGGCGTTCCTCATAGTCTGAGTCGCTTTGGGACGTTAAACGCCATAAGCCATAAACCAAACCTTCTTTTTACTGAGTCTATAAGTAGGTCACGCTAAAAGATGCCTAGTAGAGGCGGTTCTCCATTTGCCGCTTTGAGTCTTAGTACGGCTCATTTACCGCTGTTTTTCCCCAACAAGCATGTGTGAACGCCTTGGCCGGTAGGTGCTGGCACGCTTTCGCACAGTTTTAAGCATGAAATGCTTTTTGCTCCCGTTGTCGGCAGTGTGGTGACTTCACGCCGAGACCGAGGGCCAACATCCAGGCACTGAATTCCACTCATCCGGGCAAAAAATTCCACACATCCGAGAGCTGAAACGAGAGCATCCGGCCACCGTACGAAATTTAACCAGACTCATACGTGATCTGTTAGGGGCTTGAGAGATTGCCGCTTAGACCAAGAGGGGAGATCCAGGGCGAGAAGGGCTTTGGGCGGAAAAACTGCTTCCGCGCCGTCCCCAAGGATAGCGCCGTGGTCCCACACTCACGCATGTAAAAGACCGGCCACTGGGCCTTCAGCTCATGCCATTTCCCCCTTTGGCAGGCAGAGGTATACACGCTCGCGGAGTATTCGAACGAGCTGCATATGCATTCTTGTCAGGCCGGCATCTCATCGTGTCCGCGTACGCTTCTGCATCGTCCTGGATTTCAATGCCGCCACCATCACAACTGTTTAAGCCGAGCAATGGAGCCTGATGAAAGGAGAGGTAGGAAGCGTCTTGCGGAAAGCGATCGGTTTGGTTTGGTTTGGTTTATGGGGTTTAACGTCCCAAAGCGACTAAGGCTATGAGAGACGCCGTAGTGGAGGGCTCCGGAAATTTCGACCACCAGGGGTTCTTTAACGTGCACTGACATCGCACAGTACACGGGCCTCTAGAATTTCTCCTCCAAAGAAATTCTAGCCGCCGCGGCCGGGATCGAACCCGCGTCTTTTGGGTCAGCAGCCGAGCACCATAGCCGCTGAGCCACCGCGGCGGCTGGAAAGCGATCGCTTTGCAAATGATACGCCACAGCAAAAGACTGCTCGCCCCTGCCAACAACGCCATGATTATGCGGCCGCTTCCAAAAGCGACAAGGCCGCCACGGTTCGCGGCTGCCTACCTATGCCCGCACTATTGCAGGCGATCGCTTCGACGCAACAAGAAGAGTGTGGTGTGGTGTGTTGAACACTAGACCCATTTCAAGATTTTGACTAATACCATCTACAACCAATGTGTTATGCCCGTAAACATTTAATGCTTACTCTACTTTCGGTTACGGGAGAGGCAGATATATTTTCACGCTCCGGACGGCGGAGACGCTTGGTTTATTGGGGTTTAACGTCCCAAAGCGACTGAGGCTAGACGCCGTAGTGAAGGGCTCCGGAAATTTCGACCACCTAGGGTTCTTTAACGTGCACTGACATCGCACAGCACACGGGCCTCAAGAATTTCGCCTTCAAGAAATTCAGCCGCCGCGGCCGGGATCCAACCCGCGTCTTTCGAGCCGGCAGCCGAGCGCCGTAGCCACTGAGCCACCGCGGCGGGTTGACGGCGGAGACGCGTCCTGGCACTTCTATCCCCGATAGTTCGTGAAAAAGTTGGCTGGCCTTGCGGTGCAAGCATATTGTCAGGTAGTTGTGACTGCAGTTCGGGGAACAGAAAACAGCGAGAATCGCTTCTAAACGAAACTCTTCATTTGGGCTGACTTGCGCCAGCAAAGAACTTAAGCACTCGGCGGCGGCGTAGCAACAAGCGTGCTCGGCGGTCGTCGAACAGAATTCCGCCGCTCTCAGCCATGCTCTTTTTAAAGCTGATAGCGAACTTTCGATATAGAGCTTGGAAAGTTACTAGAACACTCTGGAACAACGTAGAGTCGGCTCCGCCCGGATGCGATCAATCGAGATAAATCTAGGCGTGTCTTGCGTCACAAACAAAGCGATAAAGCGGCGTGCCGGCAGCTTTGAAGAATGAACAAACAAACACTACAAGCATTCGCGGCATTACTCCCTCTCAAAGAAGCATCGACCCGATGCTTTACTACATAATGCGGCCACAAACAACTAAAACAAATTGTGTAAAAGTAAACACCAGGGGTGTAAACACAACGTGCTTTAGCGCGCATAATAGAGCTTTAGACGGACGACATGGACAGCTTCTGGTAGTACGCGGCATCGCTGGGATGCAGTCATTTCGTCAGGAACGACTTCATAGTCCAGTTCACCTAGCCGACGAAGAACCTTGTGCGGGCCGAAATAGCGGCACAAAAGTTTTTGACTCAATCCGCGGCGATGAATGGCCGTCCAAACCCAGACTCGGTCTCCTGGCTTATATTTAGGGTTATTCGTTTTCGGGTTTTATATTTTTTCAAATTCGGTGGGTAAAAATCGGGCGTTATTTTTCGGCTTGATAATAGGGGAGAAATCGGGTTTTTCGTGGAAAAACTCCGAAGTTCGCGTTTTATCGGGTTAAATTTGCAAACTAATAATTTATTCCATTTGCTCTATCCGGTGGGTAACAATTAGGGCTATATTTTGGGCTGCTTTCAAGAAAGTATTGCAAAATTAGGCGTTTCTTTGGTAATTAATTATTACTCGCAGTGAGAGGCAACGGTCAGTTTTGAGAAAAAACATTTTATTCACGAGGGCTGGTTATCGACGTTCTACACGTCCTTATTAACATACATAATCATCTGCATGCGCAACATCTCGGTTTCCATCCGAGACCTGTCTGGTCTCTGCAGGTATCTTAGCTGAGAGAACGTTCGCTCAGCGTCACAGCTGCCATTAGCTAGGCACAATGATGACAACGCTGCATTTGCTAGCCGCCTTGCCGGCCGCCTTGACCGCCTCTCGCCTGCGCGCCAACTGGAGGCACAGCAATTCCGTGGGCACAATTGTTTCAGAAATCGGGAAAAATCGGGTTTTACCCGATATTTTAGGAACACGTTCGGGGTGCAAAAATCGGGTAAAATCGGGTTTTACCCGAAAACGAACAACCCTACTTATATTCCGCGTTGCGTCTTCGTAGGCGTCTGGCATCGGTCCGCTGCTGGCCTTTGATCCATAATCTGGCAAATCTTCGGGCTTCTACGCGTTGAAGTTAGGCGGCGACGTCTACGTTTTCTTCGGACGAAAGTGGTGTCATGTCAAGTAGAGGCGTCCTCCCGACATCAAAGCGAGGGCGCGAGAGGTTCACTGACCTGGCCATCGGCTCTGCACTGCACGCCCCGCCTTGTCCCCTGTTTTTGGCGTTAACTTACCTCAACTACGCGAAAGAGAACGCCTTCGTCTTCTCAGACGTGAACGTAAATCCAGTAAACTGCGATAAACCACAAGCATAGGCCATATGGAAAACAATGACGCTGTTTTTATTTTTCGGCGTAAAAATAAAGGAGAAATTGGCAACTGGCACACATAGTGAGGTCGACTGCGAGTTCGTATGCCCTTTCAGTAAGAATGAAGATGGTTGTGAAGTCGGATGACCTGCACAAAAGCGCCCGTGTGCGCGCAACCATATTGTTCTCCTACATATCCATATTACAAAAATATGTGCACGTGCACATGAGTGCGGCGGCTACACACAGTCGCTAAACCTAAAAAAGTCCTCCTGGTAGACCAGTGCCAGCACGGCCAATCGGCAGAGGATGGCTGCAAGGAGAAAAGACAGCACAGCATCAATGCGAGCAAGGAACAGGAAACACAATAAAGGGGAAGGGACAGGCAAAAGGGAGAGGAAGTATCGGACCGGTAAGTCACGCGTAAGTCTTACTTGTCGACAGCGCGTCGTGTCGCATCGTGTGGGAGATGGACAGGACGACCAGCGTCGTCCTGTCCATCTACGTCGCCTTCTTCGGACAGTGCGCCAATACCACGTCGGGTCCGCGTTCTGGATGCCTTGCATGACCTTCCTGGGGACGGGGTACTCATTGACAGGGCATCCGTGCCGAGGCGCGTCGTGTCCACCTTCTCGACTTCTTCCGACAGTGCGCGATACCGCGTCGGGTCCGCGTTCTGAATGCCTTGTACGACCGCCTTGGGGACAGGGCAGTCCTCGTCGAGAAGCGTCATAAAGGACTTCAGCGTTACGTCCACCTCCTCGCCTTCTTCGAACACCACACGATACGGCGTCGGCTCCACGTTCTGAATGTTTTGCATGACCTCATTAGGGACAAGGCACTCATCGATAGGGCACTCCTCGTCGAGGGGCGTTGTGGCCAACTTCAGCGTACTGTCCGTCCCCTCGCTTTCCTCGGACAGCGCGCCAGCCCACGTCGGGTCAGTGTTCTGGATGCCTTGCATAATCTCCTTGGGGACTTGGTGCTCATCGGCAGAGCATTCCTCCTCGCTAAGGGTCGCAGGGACAGGCTCCAGCCTCCTGTCCGTTTCCACGCCTTCCTCGGACTCGTCGCCGTCGACGGGGCCGTCCCCAATGCCGGTTGAGGAGACGAGAACACGCTCTCCGCGCCAGCCTCGCCATGCACTACTGACTATCTTCAGTGGCATTCTGGTCCAATTCGAACAAGTATGGCTGCGCTATCTTCGTCTTTTTCTGTAGCGCCTCGATGATCGTCGTCGTCTTCTTATCTCAGCATCTGTCGGCCAAAAATTTTATTTCCGCAGTCATCGTGATCTTCCAACCTCAACAGGACAAGGTGTGCATGTTTTGTAGCTAAACCTGTTATACGGAGACGCCGGGATAAGCCTCACTTCACCATGCATTGGCTTCGAAAAAATGTGCCTATATAAAAAGGTTGCAACCTCATCGCATTGACGCCATTATAAAGTTTTCGTTTCTCATCAGATTTTTCATCCTCGAAGCCCCCAGGCGCACAAAAGCCCAAAAAATCTGGGCAACTGTTTTTAGTATGCATGGTTTCCCCCACGCGCGGCGTTGCGCTGAACGTAAAGATTAACGTGGGGATTTCGAATGTTCGGTACATCCCACTGATATTTGACTAGCGTGGAAAATTGTGCGTGTTGGTACATGTCTTGAACAAATAAATAGCAGCGCAAGGACACGAGGACTAGACGAGACAACAAGGACGGCGCTGAACTTCCAACTTTTATTTCCAACGAATCGTGCGAACATATATGCCCTCTGAACAATCCGGCGTCATCGTCAGTGCAAGCGCAAATATGTCCGCTCTTTATCAGAAAGAGTGATAGAAGCGGAGCTAACACATGCTTCTCCCCGATTATATATCAAGTCCGATTCAATGATTTCGCGCGTTACACGTTGATTATTCTTTTTTCTAATGACGGTGCTAGTAAGATCTAGGGAACATTCTTCACACGTAAGGCAGTGGGCGGCCAGAAAGTCTTCAAAATATTTTCCTTTAAGGGCATTATCTACGTTTTTGGCATGCTCCCTCAACCTGTCATTCACGCCTCTCCCAGTTTGGCCGAAGTTGGAAAAAGTTGGAAGTTCAGCGCCGTCCTTGTTATCTCGTCTAGTCCTCGTCTCCTTGCGCTGCTATTTATTTGTTCAATCCACTGATATCCTCAACAAATTATTCCGAACTGATATGGGTCCCAGCCCATTCGGTGAATCTGGGGAACGAGGCAGCCCACCATAAAGCCCGAGGTTTCGTTGACCGGGCGTCTGGCTCCCTGAATTTCACGAAGGACTCCATGATCACATATCATGATCTAACCAATCATTTTAAACTAGAGAGACTGAACAGCAAGAGGTTACGTGGCGTCGTCTACAGACCAAATCGATACGCACCCCATCACTCCTCGCGCACATTTATCCTGATCTACACAACCCGAGCTGTAAACACTGCGGCCAACGAGTCAAGTACGATCATATCCTATGGGATTGCAAAATAGAGCCACCTACGTGTAATCTAGTTACCGCTCCTTCTCTCGAGCGGTGGGAGACCATGCCGCTAGCTCTGACCCCAGAACACAAGTTCTGGCGGTGGAATGGGCTCACAACGTCGTCGAGGGCTATGTACTCTCGACCACTTAACGCGACCTCTTGGCACCAAGCTCTTTCCGACGAACAAAATGTTCTACGATCAATTCATATCTCCGGTTGAACCTTACCCGGTGTTTCAGAGAAGTCTTTAGTAATTTTCAAAAATAGTAGACTTTTTGGGGTAAAAATGTGGCTTTTGTTGCGTAGTATTACCAGTGTTGGCGAACACTAGAAAACCGGTGAGTCGTCTTTAGTAGTAAGCTGGTTGACTAATTTTTAATAATTAACTTCTTGACTAGTAGAGTGGGGCTCCTAGTTGTAATCAGAGTTTTGTAGCTGGCCGTTAATGATAGCCGTATCAGTTTTTAAAATTTCGAAAACGCGATTATCCTCGGCACTGTAGCCCGACACGACTTGGCTACATCGTTCCAAAATACATGCGCTTTCGAAAAGTATGCAGGCAAAGCAACTTTTCCGGTGCAAAAATAAACACCGAGTTTGGAAACACAGCGCGCGTAACAGGGCTTTAGACGGACGACATGGACAATTTCTTGTCGTACGTGGCATTGCTGGTATGCAGTCATTTCATCAGGGACGACATTATAGTCCAGTTCACCTAGCTGACGAAGAACGTTGTACGCGCGGAAAAAGCGGCGCAAAAGCTGTTCACTCAAACCACGGCGGCGAATGGGCGTGTAAATCCAGACTCGATCTCGTGGCTTGTATTCCGTGTGGCGTCTTTCCGCTGCTGGTCTTTGATCCGTAATCGGGCAAGTCTTCGAGCTTCTGCGCGTTGAAGGTAGGCGGCGAAATCGACGTTATCTTCTTCGATAACGTTGGGCAGCATGGCGTCTAGCGTGGTCGTGGCCTCCCTGCCATGGACGAGACTGAAAGGCGCCATCTGGGTGGTCTCCTGCACTGTGTTGTTGTAGGCGAAGACGATGTAAGGCAGGATGATGCTCCAGGTCTTGTGTTCGGCATCGGCATACATGGCGAGCGTATCGGCGATGGCTTTAAGGCGAAAGCCTGTAATGCCTCATACTGTCATTAGCAGCCGTGTCGGCAGCCGTGTCGGCAGCCGTGTCGGCAGATGAGTCCACGTTTCGGTTACGTGCCTTATATGGGCATATTCCAATCGATTAATTGATGGCATTCGAATGATATCGAAATGCGATTTAAGGCATTCATAATAACTGCATGATAATTCATGACTAATTGAGTAATAATAGTTAATCAATTAACCTAATTATCCTTTCTAGCCAGACGAGATAAATAAATAAAACCGAGTAGGAAATTGGTCGAGTTCGGGAATCGAACCAGGGTCTCCGGAGTGCAAGACGAGCACGCTAACCACTCCGGCATGCCAGCTTGATCGTTTGGAGTGAACAAAGGCGCGTCTAGTAAATACGGCGTCTTCGTTCACTCCCATCTTTCTCCCTTCCCGTTAGGGCCAGGTTCAGGTGTCCACCGAGATATGCGAGACAGATACATTTCCTTTCCTCAAAAACCAATTTACCGACGAGCAAGGCGTGCAGCCGAACGAGCGATGGCGTTCTGTGGACTCCCTGGCAACGTTGCAAGACGCTGTCGCGTTCCACTCTTACAGGGGAAGCTTCACATCTTAACAACACATCAGTGACACAAGCAGCAACACCGCGCTTAACCCTTTCGGCCCTGGCGGTGTCAATTGACAGCACAACACAAATATTCCGCTCACGCCTCAGTAACAGAAGAAAATACTACTAAATTTTAATAGAGTAGTTCCTTAGGGATCCCTGTTGCTATCGGCATGGCTGTTCACGCCCTTCAATTGAGCTGTGCGATCTAAGGAAGAAGAAGCAGAATCATGGGAGGCATGGATTGAAGAAGCCGAGGTATAGCAAATTTGTGGATTTGTATCTCACTAACCATTCGTTCTTCTGCGCTCAGATTTTTATATGTTGTGTGAAACGTCTATCCAAGCTCACATCCCCGTCGTAAATATTATTGAATGCGTAGACGCTGCGTTTGAACACATTTTTGACATGTACGATATTGACACCATCAGGGCTCAACGGTTGCGAGCGGTGGCCATTGAGTGATGATAGGTGATCTTTGTAGAAGAGAATCTGCTAGCATTTTTGCGGATGCACTTATACCAATGACCTTTTTGGACTGCTGACATGAATGTTCATCGCAGAAAATGGACGAAGGAATAAAATTATCTTTTTGATAAATTGGAAGAAAGAAATTTTCGCTATCATGCAAGGTGAATATTCGGATGGAGCCTGGAAATGACCATGCGGATGTCAGCGAACAGCAACCGGACCAAAGAAGTAGCGAGAATTCGTAAATTCTTAAATGCAACCTTCGCATTGCCCTACATCCCATAAAATTGCTCGCTTTCAAGTCACTCATTCGGCCTTAACTAGGATATGCATCCGCTATATAAAACCAACACAATGCTATGCTCATAAACGATCTAGAAGCAGTCCAAAATCGCGCTGCGAGGTTGGTCCATTCTTCTTATTATGATGTCAGTTTTTAAACCCTAAAACTAAATCTGCAATACCGCCTCTTTCTGTTCGTCGTCGCATAGCCACTCTATTACTATACCGCAAGCCCTACTGCTCATCACATAGTCGTGCAATCATGCCAGCAGCCTGCACATCTCAGCGCACCAGACTCTCGCGTCAAGTTTTCCAGAGTAAAAACGAATTCCAAAACATCTAGTGTCTCCATACCTTCAATTAAGGAAATAAATTGAAATGAAATGAAACAAAATTAAATTAAATGAATTTGAAAGCCGATCTGCCAAATCCACCTCGAAATTAAATATTCTAATGCACATCTTCCCGCTTTTCATCCCCTCAGTACCCTTTTCTCCGCCGTTTCATTGCGGGAGCAATCACATTCTGGTATCAAGTTCAAATCAGCAACGAATGGTAACGTGTCCTTTCGAGACCCGCAACACATATGAAGGGCAATTCGTATCGAGGGTATGATCATTGACAGCTGCTTTTCTTGCCATGGCTCCGCGACGAGCTGAAGCTCATGCTGCGTAAATATGAGGAGGCCAGAACAAAGTGCAACAAGTGCAACAAGTGCAAAGTGCAAAGTGCAAAGTGCAACGATGGCTAAATGCCAGTTAACATCCTAACCTTAACAGCTGGTAGATTTTTTTTAACTGCCAGAGCTACAGCGAGGCAATGAGAAATATTTTGGAATAATTTTTACTAGCTTGCGTTCCATAACCGGTGCTATAATATCCATACAGTGAATTTTTTTCCCTTTCGTCAATTTGTTTCGTTGCTTCTCGCCAGTATCAAAATGCAGTTGCGAGAGAAAGAAAACATGACAGTCTTAATATGAACAAACCTCGCTTGGCGCACTAAAAAAGTGAAGTTAATTCCTGCGGCAATAACATACAAAATATTTACATCATATTCTCAAGAAAAATCCATCCATCTCTTAGCTGCCATTGATGTGGAATCGGTAGAAACGTCAAAACACAATGTTTACTAATGAAAGAATTTGGAAGGTAAGTGCCTGAGTGTAATAATTTAGTATCACTAAAGGGATTAAATTTTCTTTCCCCACAGAGCATACGAAAGCGATTGTTTGATACGTACCTTCCCAGCATTTGCTAGTTTGAGATTTTTTGGAAGCAAGACTATGCTCAAAGCAAGATTTTATCAAGAAATTTCTCGCGCTTTATAAAACATGCTGTTCAGAAGGAGTTGTGTTCGAATGGCAAACACTGGCCGTTTCTTGCATTTTGAAAAGTTGTGCCACGCTAACGTATGAAGTAGCCACTCACGCGAGAGTTGAGTAGCGCGGGCGGGAGTCCATTAGGAATATGTGAGATTTTCATTACAAGTGAATGCTAATCTTTTAAACTGATTCATTATTTCGATTGCCACGTCAGAATGTAAGTAAACAGACTTTATACAGGCAGTCTGGGATAGGGATTCTAAGAAAAGTAAATCCAAACGTTTCCCTCTCATTGTTTTTGTAGAAACTTTTTATGTTTTGTTAGGAATTACACGATGCCAGCTTTCCTTCAAGCCTCACCAGGAGATACTGCAGGAAGGCAACGAACACTCACGACTCGCGTCTACCGTAAACGAAGCTTTGCGCACTGCAACTGTCCGTAGGCGAGAACACCTAAAAATACAGAAGTGTAATCTTCATGCAACAGAATTGAAGATCAAAGGCATGCTGGAAATCCGTCCTTGGTTGCTTTTGTCTGAAAGATCTAACGCCTGCTTTAAAAACAAAGCCTTCAAAAGAAGTGTAATGTTCCGTTTTAATCGAAAGTATTATGCAAACATTTGAAATTGGTGGTTTGTATGTTTAACAAAACAGGCTGCTTTCCTGTGTGAGTGTGGTTTTTTTTACGACTACACGCGCCAAAATCTTATGCCTTACAATTATAACTTTTTCTGGCACGCATGCTTTTATACCATAAGCCAGTTTTTCAAAACGCAAGCATTTACCCAACCTACTATGTTTTGTTAATTATACTCTCCTTTTCGACTTCACGTTACAATTCATCATGCATGTTGGCATTCGAGACTACACTTTCGACGATCAAACTTGCGACGATCAGTTAGTTCGAAAGCTCGCTGCGTTTAACTCATGCCTTTCGATTGTGTTTGGTGTTGACAGCTCCTGCGGGAGTTTTTTTCGCGTTTGTGATTTATTTTCCACGGAGCAGTTATTTCGCGCGGAGTATGTCTCCCTCTGATGTATCCTTATGCTTGAAATTGTGAATGTTTGTCATCTCGTTCAATAATGTGTTCTCAACCTCTACCACCTTACACACGTTCTCTTTTTTTTGTTGCGCGTGTCAACTAATCTGCAGCTGGTTGAACTTATAGTTACTTCAGGATGTACCGAACCGCACGAGTACGTTTTTTGGTACAGCATTGCACGTGTTAAGAAGACACGACGACCAAGAACGGTCGAGCTGCTTTTGCATGCAAATGGCGGAGGGTAACTCCTAAGCTGGGGTCGTGGCTTCTATAGAGGAAGCCCTTACCAGCGCTCGGAATTAAGCTGTAACTTCCGCTACGGCTCATTGGCACACGCCGGAATTTAGATGGGCGGGCGCGTAACATTTCAGCTGCATTTGACTATAGCCTCGGAGGCGGAAAAACGAAGCCGGGGCCTCGCGCTTTTTGGCATAAGCACTTCCGGCACTCGTGGGGCTCACCTCTTTTGCCTTCATCTTTCCCACAGAAGTGTACAGTGAATAAATAAACATGAAAAGACTTTAGAACTGAACTACAAGGCATTGTGTCTACCTAACGTGCGCACAAATTGAAAGTAATATTTTATTTGGCTTATAGAGCCTAATTTTATTGTAAAAAAATAAAGTTATAACAAAATTCACAAAAATGTCTGTTTAGATGCGGGTGATCATTTGTCACAACCCGCTTGCTGAACCGACGGGTGAAACGGAGGAAGTCAGCCGCGGAGTAGCTCTTTAGCTCTCTCAACCGTAGGCAAAGGTAGGTTTCTCCACACAAGGGTTCCCAATTATTTACGGTACAAAATTAAAAAGGAAACACGCATTCCGAGCATACATAAACCCGTTTTATTTGTGGATGTCTGCCTACGTATGAAGCAACAGTACTATTTATAATTATTAACAATTCGACGAGTGCAAACGTGTAAAGATTTAAGATATAAATTTGGGAGCGGCGACAAAAAAAAAAACGTAAAATGAAAGAAAGGCAGCTTCGAGAGAGAAGCTCACGTGCGGGAGTAGATGAACGTATTTTCCACATTTCACGGTGGCTAGACAACAGAACAAACGGAGATCGCAACAGCTGGCTTTGTGGATTTGTTAGTTATAGCGGCTTTATGAAATTGTCGTTATCATGGAAATGAGGCGTATCAGCGCACGTCAAGTTGTTTCAAGGAATTGCGAATTTTCTGCATATTATGCGGCTCGAAAAATGAAATAAAGAAGCTGGCAAGATGCCTTTCAAAACACCGTCGTGAATCCCTTTGTTATATTCTGAGAATTTCTGAATGTAAGCTTTTGATGCATCATCATATTTAGGTCTATATTTTCTAGCTTATAAGGAAAGCAATGTTGTTAAATGACCCATGAAATGAGCCTTCCCTATACTGCCTTTAAACAACACACGATCTTCTTAAAAGCTTGACGCATAACGCCAGTGGCCGTCTTTGTAGCAGTCAAGCGTCAAGCGGTACGGACAAAAAGCCGACAATGACATGGAGCATGGGAGACGTTGAACGAATCTTTATTTTTTTTTCTAGCATGCCTCTCTAATGACGGTAGACAGTATCGTGCGTCTGTTAACGTTTTGGAATATCGTGGAGATACCGGCTGACTGAATTTCGAGATTGAAATGGTGTTCTTTTTTCTTTGGATAATTGGGACAATGCGACGGCCACCCATTCCTCAGAGCGGGTGCCCATAGATCTCCGAGCACTGTGGGCGTGGAAGTGGTGCATTGCGCATAGACTAAAACAACGTCGGATGGCGTTCAGTTCGAAGGGCTCGTTGTTCAACGAGGCTCGCGAGCAGTATGATAGCCAAATTCGGAGGATTTTCATGGTTCGGCGCTTCATAAAGACAGCGCGTAAAGAACCGGCAAACCAGTTAGCCTCTGCAATCGCTCTGCGTAGTTCGTTAACTAAGATTGCACGTGGATGCGTTCTTTCATCCCCGTTGTCCACTCGGTACCCGAGAAGAATAAATTCCGCCCTGAAGCCGCGCTCTCGCCACGGCAACGGATGAGGACTAGACGAGCGAAGGATGTGTAAACCGGGGAACTTATCCGATACGAAATCCCCGATATTGGTGACTCCTATTATTCTGTATTTTTGCTCCCTGTAGTTCTTTCTTGGCACCACACTGGGTAAGCGATTCCAACTTCCTCGTCGGATTGAAGTAAACTCGGCGGAAACTACGTTCTTTTGTGCAGTGCGGACTCCCGTACAATCAACCATCGGTTTGCCAAGAGATACCAGGCGGTGTAGAACGCGCGTTTATTTCCTCCTATAAAATTCGGAGGTTGTGAGCGAGCAGGATATTCCAGCAAGAGGAAAAATACAGGTATTTAATTAACTTTGTCAGGATACGGCTTGCTAATACGGCTTGCTAATACGGCTTTTGGCGTCACAGCCTTTTCGCAAACGGTAGATGTTTTTCCCACGATGACACGAGTCGGCTCTTACTGAGACATGGTGCACCTCCTCGATGCTTACATTTCACAGCCCAGCACTAAAACGACCCCCTGATCTGGCGCGTGTACTCCTGCAACCACCACCTAATACCTAAGCTTCCAGTCTGGCTCATTTACGATATTCCTAATCGAAACACAGCCCTCTTCTTTGACCAGTTTCTGGAGGTCAACACTGATTCAATGGAACGAATAATAATTATGACCTGCAATCAATCAATCAATCAATCAATCAATCAATCAATCAATCAATCAATCAATCAATCAATCAATCAATCAATCAATCAATCAATCAATCAATGATTAGAAACGTTGTGCAGATAACCGCATGCTGCAAGTATTCCTTGGTGTGTGTGCATGCTTGTGTTTGTGTGTACGGATGAAGGCTGATTGAAAAAAAATTACAACATTTAGACTTCTTGCGTAAATGATGCAATTCAGCGAGAGCTAGGATGAAAGTTGTCAATTTTCTTTTTTTTTTAATTCTCTCCCATTTTCACGCCTGCTTTAACATCTTTCTTAGCTAGGTTAGCCAGGTGTCCGCCCAATGTAAGGCTACTACCGCGCCTTTCCTTTCCTTATCACTACTTGTAGTGATATGGAAGTAGTCCCTCATGGCCTGTGTTGCTTCGGGTTGTTAAACCCCAATAAACCAATAAGCCAAACCTGTAACCTCAACGCAGACGCGCGCCCTCTGTGCTTTCGGAAGAGCAGGAACGCTCGTGCTACACAAAATTGCAGGAACGTTGTAAGTTTTTGTCTAGAAAATGCATGGTCACAGACTTGCGGATGTTTGCAGGCAGCGCTTTGCGGGCAAACGTCTGAGAGGTGTTTCGGAGCGTTTGGCGGCGTCTCGCGGCTACGCATCCCACCTGATGACGACATAAGGTTGCATGATGCGCGAGGCTCGGGGTGCGTGCAGGGAGTGGTCACATGATCACGCGTGAGTGCACCCCCCCCCCCCTCCTTCCTCGAGACGACGAAGGTAGCGCGTGGCACCTAGGGAGTGGAGGGGGATTGGTGGGGGAGGTGTTCAAGTGAACGGTTTGACCAGACATGCGCGTTGACACTGTGGGACGTCCGTCGCAGGTACAGCGCTCGCTGCAAAAGAAGGACAAGAGGAGACTTCATAGCAGGCCGAAGGGCACATTTCATGGCATCAAAACTTCTCTCCTTCGCTTTATTGCATTCTGTCTTCTTTTTCGTGGTAAGGGGTTCGGTGCTGCCTCTCGCGCGTTTCGGTGCACAATACAACCGCCCCCTTTCTAAAGGCGACGCTCGGCAATAGGTGCAACAACGTGCAACAACGGACCATCTCAAGAGTGGGCCGGGTCGTAAGGTTGGCATAGGTATGCGAAGATGGGGCGCGCAGTCGCCTATTCAGTTTGCCTTCTGAGCAAGATGATGTCAAAATGGGGGTGAATCCAAGACATACTGTGCTCGTTCACACTTGTTTTTTTTTTGTTCATATAAACATCGGAAAATAGATTCATTCATAGCTAGGCGCAAGAGGGCAAATTCTGTTCGCGCAATAACTTCTTCTTTCAAGAAATGTTTCAAGGGGTGTGCTACTGATCGCGAGATAGGCTTTGCAGATTTCTCCTAAAATCCGCCAAAAATGTCGGCGAAACGTGAATCGAATGAAGAAACTACCGCGTCAACATTATTGTGAACAAGTCCCCGACTTTGTCAACTATTCCCAAGCATCCCACTTCGACATCTCCTACGGTGCGGGTAGAGACATGCGAAAGAAGCCAACAGCCACTCAAACCAAAGTTTTTAGCTTTGACCATTGGTTACTTTACTATGTATGTCACAAAGAGCCTCTCATCTTCCTATTCTCGTCTGTTCAATATCGCGGGCAGCTGTTTCGTCATGCGGACTCCACGTGCAGCCTTGGTCGAGTGTTCAGGCCGCATGCAAGGTGTGCTTTGATACCGTACAATAAAGGTTTGGTTTGGTTTATTGGGGTTTAACGTCCCAAAGCAACTCAGGCTACGAGAGACGCCGTAGTGAAGGACTCCGGAAATTTCGACCACTAAGTGCATACCTAAATCCAAAAGGACCTCATTAACCTCGCGTTTCTAGTATGATTTTACACAACACAACGAACCACACTGCACCACACCACACCGCACCGCAAAGCAAAGCAGCAAAAGGGTCTCGAAAGGTGACGGCTAGGGTTCTCAGTTTAACCGAGGCGTTACTGTTTAAGCTTTTCTCGAGAATTTTCGCAAGTTCGTTTGTGGGTGGGCTTGCGTGTGTGTGTGTGTGTGTGTGCGTGCGTGCGTGCGTGTGTGTGTGTGTGTGCGCGTGTGCGTGTGCGTGTGCGTGTGCGTGCGTGTGTGTGTGTGTGTGTGTGTGTGTGTGCGTGCGCGTGCGTGCGCGCGTGCGTGCGTACGTGCGTGCGTGCGTGCGCGCGTGCGCGCGTGCGTGCGTGCGTGCGTGCGTGCGCGCGGGCGCATAATAGTGTTACGCAAGAATCAACGCTACGGAACCGTTTCTCTCGCTGCCTGTACTGCGATCACCTGGCCATCTGAAAAAATATAATGCATTCCACTCAGACCGGTGCTTATAATGCGCCGGACGTGGTAGGAAGAATGTCCGAAAAGGTCGCCCGTATTCGCAACTTTTCGTCTTTCATGCGTACCAAACTCGCCGCGGCTCGGCATTTCGTGCACACCCCGACAAGTTTTACGCCCTGTCATCCTATCGCCGCTGACACGCAGTTGTAGGCGGTCCCGTACCATGCCACGCAAGCGCGCGCGTCTGTCAGTCTCGCTTTCCGAACAATGCGGTCTTGCTGTTTGGTATTCATGGCTACAGTGGCTATACGGGCTTCAGCGGCGACACTCGAGAAGTATACGCCCCCCACCCGCCTGGCTTCGCGCTTTCTGCGGCAATCGCTGACCTGCTGCTACTTTTTTTTTTCCACGCTCTGTTCTCCTGTGAGCTCGATTCCTTGCGCCAATGCAGGGCTTTTCAGCAGGCCAGGGATCGCGTTCATCTGTGTGAATCATACCCGAAAATAACAGCGGCATGGAGAGTTGGAAACTGGCTAAAGGTACGCTTATGACTTGGGGTAGCAGGGTCACACGTGGATGGTGGTGAAAACATGTATAAGGAGGGGACAGGAGGTATGTCTGGATTAGCCCGGAAGGGACCGATCCTTATAAACACTAGGTGGAGGTCCCTAGCTTGGGACCACAGTGGCGGTGGCCGCCGCCCGGGCGCGCCCGACTAAGGCTTGTTGGGCCTGTAAGTCGTAGCAGCCGAGCAGGGTCACCTCCCAGTCCTCCCAGGCTGGGTTGGATATGGGGAGAATAGCCGGTTTGGAGGGGCAGACCCACACCATGTGATAGGTATCCGAAGACACCGCTTTACAGTGCGGGCAGCTGCCGTTAAAAAAGGGGTCAAAATGTTTTAGTGCTGCCGGGCACAGCAATGTATTTGTGACAAGGCGGAGAATGAGCTGCTCATCCGCCTTCTTGAGGCCTTTACATGGGCGAGGGTATAGGCGATGTCTATCTTGATAGTAGGCTGTACATATTTGAAGGTAAAGACCGGATTAAAATCGGGCTCCTTTAACGGTGTACGGTGTCCTTATCCCGCATGCAGTTTTGGAAGATTCGATAGGCTAGGAAGGGAGTGCAGCCTTGTTTAAAGCTCCGACAGGCTGCTCGCGACTTCGTGATTATGTATTTTCAATCGGAATGTGAGGCCGCGAGAGCAATCGCGACCTCTTATGCGTGTGTTGCACTGCGGGCTCTGAAGGCCCGTAGGAAGGAGGCCGTTAACTATGTTGCTGGGTTGAACTACCGCGACCGTGTACCATCCTCCGTGGTGAGGGCCGGAGGCGTCCACGTAGTATATACCTGTTTTGTTGCCATAATGTCGGGCTAGGGCTTCTCTTCGTGCCAGGCGCCGACCATTACGATCTTCGTGTGACATGTTGGCTGGTCGCACATGGAGGGCGCGTCTCCACATTTCTGGGATGTGAAACCTGTCTTCCATGGCAGTAGTGTGTTGGATATGAAGTCGAGCAAGAAGGTCGCGACCCGACTTCGTTTGCGACAAGCGCGTGTACTGGTTTGTATGGTGCGCCTCCCGGAGCTCCTGGAAAGTGTTCACCACCCCAAGGGCCATAAGCCGGCGACTGTTTGATGTAGTGATGGGGAGGTCAAGGGCGCGCTTAATAATTTTGCGAAGAATGACCTCAAAGGCATACTCCTCTTCTTTCCGTAGGCGGAGATGAGGAGTATAATAGAGAATTCGACTGGCTACGAAGGCGTTGCTAGCCGCAAGGCATCCTTACTTCGTAACCCCCGCGTTTGTTGGAAACACGTTGGACGATGCGGCCCACCTGGTCCCCCACCTTAAGGAGTTTGGCTAATGTAGTGTCTGGCTGTCTGTGTTTGTGAATGTAGAGTCCGAGTACCCTTATCTCGTCAGTTTCGTGTATGGGACCACTCTCAAGAGAAAGAGAGAGAGATTTCAGTTGCGCACTTTTGTGGGTGCACAATTCTGATTTTTGAGGGGAACATTGAAGACACGCTGGGCTCCCATAGGTGTAGCTGAGACGTTGAATCTTGCCTGCCTTCTGCTGTTACATGATAGTTACAGTTACTTCTCATGTGTTACTTCTTGGTTACGTTTCACTTTTATCCTACGATTGTACGCGTATAATGAGGAGCGAGTTATTAATTATCAAAAGACATTCAACGACAACTCGAAGAAGAAATATAAAAAGTGCTTGTTGTATGCTGTAAAAGCAAAGGCAAGTAAAAGAGAACTACAGGAGAATGAGTGGTGGCAAAGAAATGAACACAAAATGCGTTTTGCCCCATAATTTGCGAAAGCTGCTAAAAGCTTCTATATTTTACGATTTTTTTACAGCGATTAAATGAACATAGCGGTAGTTTATATATCAAATTCTTGAGAACGACTGCCAATTAGGGTTAAATACAAAGCTGCAGTACACGAAAACGTTTAAGAAAAGTGCAAAAAAGCAGAAGCGCATTTCGCTGTACCTGCCAAAGGTCACTACTGCACATGCGCCGTTACCATGGCAACCAGTACCATGGTAACCATGGTGCCATAGCCACTGCGCTGCACTGCGCATGCGCAGAGTCGCGCCGCGTAGCAGGGATATAAGCCGGAATCGATGCGCTCGCTCCTCAGGCGGGCACCATGGAGAAGGAGAGCGGCGTGCTCGTCACGGCAGCAGTACAAGCTGTGTGAAATTGAATCTTCCGATTCAGAAGTCGTCGCATGGTACAAGGCCGGCCAACAGCGTGAAAATGAGGCGAGAAAGGCTAAGCGGGCGGCCGAGATGCCCGAAGGACGAAAGGAACGTCTCGCGAAGAGACGCCGCCAAGCTGCTGAACGAGAGCGACGGCCTGTCGCTACCGAAATTTCAGTCGATGTAACTGCTTTCGCTACGTATATCTTGGCCTAGCTGAGCTGAGCTACTGCCATTTTTTTTCTAAACTCCCCAACCATGTGTGCTGGGCCGAGGCACGCACATTTTTCATCAGGGTCCAAAATAGAGTTCTTTGTGCGCACCGCCATACTTTGTGCGCACCGCCAGGCCGGCCTGCAATGGTTATTAGGGCTTCTCAGTGGGGGAAGGGTTCAAGTGCGGCTAAAATAAAGCGGAGCTCGCCATGGTGTTTGCACTTTTGTCACGCGTTCCGTGGGTGTCCTCGTCTTTCGCGCTTTGTCTCTACCGCTCTCGAGACCGCGGAGGGAAGACTCCGTTGGCGGAGCTCGTTTCCCTTGCTTTGAGTGCCCCCGCGTACGCCTGCATTCCACGCGCGTTTCCCACAGGCAAGGCTTAGCGCACGTCGGAGCGCATATGCTTATTCGCGAGCGCACCGGCGACATTTTCTAACACATGTATTAATTTCTAACTTCGCGAGTTTGATCGCCGAAGAGTGGTCCGTATTATTGTTGCCGCGACTGTACTTAAATTGATGTATGCAATTTTAAACGCGACATTCTTACATCAGCGCGCCATTCGCATTGTAAAACACGTAAGATGGTTCATTTCCGTGAAGGCAACACCCATTCTTCACGACACTCTCTTTTCTAATGTTATTTCTGGAAGGCTATTCGGTTATTTCTAATGTATGGCCGCAGTTTATTATTCTTTTTTTTTTAGAGAAGTATGCCACAAGACATTGGTTCGGAATAGGGAAAGGTGATGTAGGGCAAAGAAGAGTGAATGCAGAGCAGTTTTGCTCACATAGCCGCAAAGGTTGCCGGTATAGCAAATGCCAGTGGTACACTTTTCTAGTCACATTCGCGCTTCCACCGCAGGCCCTCCTCTGTGAGGAAGCGTTTCCGCACACATGCCATGCTGGGCATGTCCAAATCAAGTGTCGCACGTAACACAAGTTCAGTGAGGCGCCTGAGTGAGGGCACTCGTCAGTCGCCAGCAGTTGTCTGTCACGACACTGATGACATACAGATGTGGTCAGAGTCTCCCCTTCCCGAACCCGGTGCATGGATACCTCCTCCTACCTAGTCAGACTATGTTGAAGAGGGTGCGGACACGGAGGAATTGGCGAGCGTGTTCGCTGGTACCAAACATGTGATTCGAGCAAATGCGACCGGAACGGACCTGGTGGGAGAGGGAGCGGAAGTTCGCGTGCAGTCAAATGGGTTAAGGTGTGTCGTTGTATCTACATGAATATTATGGGGATCGCGAATTCAGTGTATGCGCACAGAACAGGGGTAATGCGTGCAGATTAGATGAATTAATTTTGTAATCGGAAATGGGCGACGAATAGGCTTAAGCTGTTTCGGGCCACGGTGGAGTAGGTGTAGAGGCAAACTATGTTTAATGTAGAGACGAGCGGAGGGGAAGCAATGGCACTGTAAACCGCTTGAAGTTCTAATGCCAGAAAGGCGCACGCATCTGTAGTATATATCACAGGAGAGTTCAAGATGGAGCGGATAGAAGACAGCAGTAGCTACCCTCTGTGCAGTGTATGATGCACGGCTGCACGGTATGCACGCTTGAGGTAGAGGCGCGGCTAATACCAGTGGTGAAACGGTGGAAAGATTGCTGTAAGCTGACAGTGCGGCCAGGAAGGAAGTGTCTTTAAACGGTGGAGATGTCGGGCATGTTTGCGAGCTATAGTTGCCTCACTCTGGTCGCTGGGCGATGAGTTCACTGAGTGTAGTTGAGCGTACTGTTGATGCATGGGTATGGATGTAACATCGGAGAGTTGAGGTATGACCTGCATAGCCTCAAGGTTGATAGCTTCAAGGCAGTCCCACTGTTTGCAGGCGACGAGATGAAAACAGTGCAGGCAAATATGACCATTGAGTAAAAACGTGAAAATAGCGCAAAGTAAAGGACAGCAAAAGAGAAGAAAAAATACAGTACCAACAGTGAGAGTCCTATAAAAAATATTTGTCAACAAATAAAAGCACAGTGAAGCATAAAACATTACGTGCACACTTTCTCCCCCTTCCCCTTCTTTTTTTTTTGTGCAGATTCCATTATGAAAACGAGAAACAGAAAGTAACTCTACGCGGAACCATAAGAGCATCAGGTGGAATAATTTTTGTCCCGTATGGTTTTCTTTTTGAGATCGCAAGAACGAGAAACAAGCACCTATCACACCTATCACAACTACGCATACAAAGGGGGAATTATTAATAAAATGCCTTGCGATTTGATAACGGAGTGAAGCGCCCACTGAAATCAATAAAAATGACTGGTAATGACAGCGTATAGATGGCAATGAATTACATTGCGTTATTTATAGTACGAGGTGTGAATTGCGGCATTGTCAGTGTGTGCAAAAATTGGCTTTATTTTGTACGCATGATCCATCCTTGTCGAGATGGTGTGCGCAGGAAACATATGTGAACGAGAACATTGCATGTTACAGTGGTATATCACAGTAACACGTCATTTTTTTTTTGCATACCATATAAGGTGTGGAACAAAGATAGTCGGGTAAACGTTGTACGCATGGTGAGTGATATTGAGGGTGCCTTTCAGTATACTTATGTTATAAAATCGCGAATAAGATGACAGGATGAACCACGGTGGTTTGTTTTGAGCCTCTTCCAGATGTTCAGTCGAAGTGGCATGATGGGGACCCCAAGCGATAGATGGGCATTCCAACGAATGCCGGATGCTCGAGTTATGTGCAGGAAGTCTCGTGCCATGGTTGACAAGGTGAAGCCTCTTGTAGAGCCCGAGTTTCGCCAATGCTTTCGAAGTTATGTGCTCGATGTGATCATTCCATTTTTGAGAAGAATATAATATTATGTAAAAATATTTGATTGTCGAAACCGAATCAAAACGAACGTTGTTATTGCATATGTGTTAATTGCTATTTCTGACGCTGAGATAAACTTGAGATGCTTTGTAATTTCAATCTTGATTTGCACCTGCCATACAGAGCACCATTCTTTTAGTTTGTTAAAGAAAGACTGCAGCTCAATAATGTCGCTATGGCTCGTTATTCCTTTATATCGAACGCAGTCGACTGCGAAGCTGAGAATCATAATGTCATCCAACTGTTCTCTAAGCGTGGATCATGAACACAACGTTGGAATTAGCCGTCACCGCAGGAACGAATTTTATTTTCGTTAATGCCGCGCACATCGAAGGATGAAACCAGCTTTCCGCGAATATTGAGTCGGTAACCAACACCACCATTTGCTACCTGTCACTGTCTGCGCTTTAGCTTTGTGATCTCATGCAAGTGTGTATGTTAGTAATGTAGCACGCTTTTTCTTTATATTGAACGACATTGGTGATGTTTTTATTTCTGTAGTCCTATTATTTTAGGATTATTATTTTATTCATGTTAGTGCATTAATTTTTTGTGTAATTTAGTGCTTTCTTTTAATGGTTACGTTGTTGAAAGAAAACATTCTTTTTTGTTTAGAAACCAGTCACTCCATAGTAGCTCGGTTTCTGAATAAATAAATTATTGTTAATGTCTTACCAGCGTTTATTTCAAACAAATTGATAGCAACAGTTGAAAGCCGGCTCTACCCTGGCTCCGGTATGTGGACTCCAGAAACGCAGTCGGTGGCGGCTTTCGTACAGTGACAGGCACTTGAATTCGTGGCGCCATTCAGAACTTTTTGGCTTTGTTCTTTTCTGCGTTGGCGTGAGAAAGATTTAAAGAGCGCAGTAGCTCGCCTTAAGCCATTCTTGACTGAGTTCTCTTATACAACATCATCATTATTATCATGAGTCTGCATTACTGCAGGGTAAAAGCCTTTTCCAGGCATCAGATACTGTCACCTTATCTCCGCATACTTCGAACCTCATCCGTCCACCTCACTCTCTGCGGTTGCCCTCTTTGAAATGAACTCCGTTACCCTAAGGGAGCGTCGGTTATCTGCGGCACGAATTACACACCCTGTTCTTGTCTCCTCTCCTTTGTTTTCCAACCCACTCGGCTCTATTCCTGTTCTTAACCCCTATTATTTTGCCTCCCGTAGCTCGCGGCGTCGTCCGCAACGTTACTTAAACCTTTCCATTAGCATCGAGGTTTCTGCGCCATAAGTGAGTGCTACAGAAATCAAACTAGCATATAGTTTCGTTTTGAAGGATACTGCTAAGCTTTGACAAGTATTCATGACCGGAATACTTGTCAAATGTACTACACCTCATCCTTATTAACCCGTAGCCGTTAGTAAATCATTCCCGCTGTATCCACCAGCGTTGCCGTAATCGGAGTGACCAGCGCCGCGATGTCACCCGAGCGAGTGCTGCACGTGTGCCATGCCGGCCACGTAACCCTACGCCATGACGTCACCACAAATGGAGCCACGCGGCGGAGAACCCCGCGGCTCACGTGATCACCCGCGCCGTCACGTCACCGCGAGCATGCCTAGGAAGTAAGAAGACAAGAGGCAATCGCAAATTTACAAATAACAGCATCGTACGACAGTAACGCTGAAGAAAAACATTGATGAGATGCATAATCATCCAGGCATATTTTTCTCCAGAGATTTTTCCTCTAATGATCCGAATCCGCGGTCACTATTTTTCCTGGATTTGTATATTTCCATACTAGTTTCGATACCTCGCTTCCTATCGCAACCTGCTCCCTTCCCGGATGGTTGATCATCACTGTAGTTTTCTTCATATTGATTTGTAGTCTTATTGTTCTACATTGAGTGTTGAAATCCTCCGTCATGCGCTGCAGTTCCTACGCTCAGTAACTTAGCGTTGCTCTGTTATCACAAAATCTGTGGTTATGATGTCCTTCCCTGACCTTAATCTCCTGCTCTTCCCAATCCAATTTTTTGAATGCCTATTGCAAATCCGTACCGAATATCTTCGGTGAGATTTTGTCACTCGCTGACACCCTTCCTGATTAATATCGTATCATTTTTCTCTTCGAGCGCTGTGATCGCTGCGTAATCCCTGTAGGCAATTTTAGCACCTCTACTTGTGTCTCGCCCACACCTTGCTTACGCAGCGCCTGCATAAATGGCGATGCTTCGACTGAATGAAATGCTTTCTCGTAATCATTGGTTTCTATATACAAGGTGTTTCACCTAAGGCTGTCAGCAGTTTTTAAATATATGCTTTTCAGGTAAAAGAGCGCTTTTTTTCCCATAGCATGTTAGCGGTCTAGTACACCAGAATAGAGATAAGACGTGCTAACAAGCAGGCTCCTTAACTAATATTGAATAGTGAACTTTTCAGCCATTACAGTTAGGTTTTGTTATTTATTCAGAGGCATGTAGACCACCGTAACTGATATCCACCGTAACTGATAGCGCAAGAAATGTCGCTGCCGCACACAGCCGAAACAGACACCGCGTGACAAGAAAGAGCTCTAGCCACGCCTACGAGCGCGCGTCACACATCGGCGTACCTTTCACGTGTTCTCTGCCCGCTCACCGCTTCCAGTCGGGCACTACGGAAGGAGAGCGTGATAGCCGCATCGCTGTGTGACGCACGCTCAGAGGCGTAGCTAGAGCTCTTTCTGGTCACGCGGTGTCTGTTTAAGCCGTGTGCGGCCGCAACCTTTCTTGCGTTGCAGTGGTGACGAGAATGGCATTTTCTAAAATCTAAAAACTGATATGGATATCACTTACGGCTATCTACAAGCTTCTGAAAAAATAAGAAACCTCACGGTAATAGTTAAAAGTTAACTATTCAGTACTAGTTAACCACTGTGCTAGTTAACATGTCTTAACTCTATTCTGATGCACTACCCTGATAATGCTATGCCGATGAAGAGCTCTAATTCAAAAATCCTTTCTTTTTTTAAATTGCTGACCTTCTTAATTAGGTGAAGCACCCTGTGTAGGGGCTGGTTATATTCTGAGAATTTTTGATAACTTGACTGATGGTGTGAATATCATCTAATGTCGAGAGCCCTTTCCGAAATCATGCCTGTTCCAATCGCTGACTGCAAGTGAGGTTGCATTATTATATTAGCGATTGTACTTTACTAAATGCATCTAAAGCAACGAATATCAAGCAAGTCGGTCAGTACCTTTAAAGTTCTTTAACATCCTTTGTCTTATAGAGTAAGGAGATGGCAACGACAATTTTGTATGCGGTGCCGAATCCTCTAAGTGCACGCTATCGTTATGCGATGAGTTCAATAGATGTATTTCGCGCCACCCTTAATCCTGAGCGAAAACATGGTTCACTGAAGGGACTCAACATTCAGAAAACAATAAAGCAGCTTGGAAAGGATTGTCGCTTACGCCACCTTCTTTGAATACAAAAAAAATGAGCCTAACAGTTCCACAAATAAGAAGTGGTGGCTTACCATTGTTTAGATAGCCTTATAAGTTCTAGAACACTCTTTACTTGCCCGAAAAAGAATTAATGGAAGCCTGGAACCATTAAAGCTTAGGCTGACCAGTGGACTTCAGTGCCGCGCTTGTAAAACGCTTTATCGTAGCGCACGCACCGTTCATAACCTATGCGCATAAATATTAAGCAGTTAAACGGCCGATGTGTAATTACAGAAAAAAAAGTGCACTCCGTGACATGCAATCAGTAGCACTACTGGGCACTTTCAGCTATGCTGAATGAGGTTGGGATTATTGCTTACTACTAGTGGCTGTATAGCGTTACGTTAACGCCGGCCGCTACTGAGCAAAATTTTCACACAGAAGTTCCCGATGGAATTAACGTAACACGCATTTCGCCGCGACCTTGTTGCAGCAGAATTTACGTGACCAAAAATGGGCGTACGCCGACGGTGCACAAGACGGTGACTGCAAACTCTGCCTATTCAAATGGTTTGGTTTGGTTTTAAACCAAACCAAACCATTTGAATAGGCAGAGTTTGCAGTCACCGCAGCAGCGTTTTCAGGACCCGCCATGTCTGAAACTTCGTCTGAAACGCGAAACTTCTGTCAAGAATTCCCTCTTCTTTCTGTGCAAGCAACTGCATTAAAAAAAAGCAGAAAGAAAAATTCCCAGCTGTTTACTCCCTGCTGCGTTATGCGCTAAGCTCAGCGAAAGCTGTTGCCGGGCTGGGCTGCTGCCTGTTTCTCTTTTTTTTCCCCGCCTAAGACCTACAGGGAAGTAAAATTTAGCGCAAAAACGGGACATGAGAAGGAACAGCACCTGTCCCGTTTTTGCGCTAAATTCACTTCAGTGGAAACCCAACTAGCCCAAATTCACGCTCTTACCAACAGGGAAGTCGCGTGAAAACATGTGACCGTCACGGGACCGGTCACATGACCGCATAGTTGTGAACGCCACGTGACTGTTAACATTTGTTCACGTGACCGAATGTCAATGGTCTGCGCTAAGAATCCAGAATTCGTCGGGGAGGGCTCCGTATAACACCCTTACCTCTAAAAAGTGTTCTGATCACTGGTATCGAAAGCGACATATTTGCTCCTCTCAACTGGGCATTTTATCGCTCCACCAAAACATCTCCAGGGTTTTACCTATAATTCTGGTTTATGCTGCGACTGGGGACTTTCTACATATTGAACGTGAGTGTCTGCTTAAGGCTCTACTTTGAACGCGCCATTCATGGTGCATTTCATATTCGCCATACACTACCGTTACTTCTCGGCCTTGTGTGAAACCTACTGAATCAGTGAAAGATGCATGCCTCCTGGTCAGGCGTGGAAACATAGATCACCATAGCATATTTACTTCCTGTTGCTCCCTCCGCATCCCGGAAGCTACAACACATGAGAGAAGCGAGCAGAATCATTCCGCAGCATACACGTAGTCGACCGAGTGGGTGTCCGAATGTTTGCGAAAATGGCAAACTTGGGTTTACTTCACTTGGAGTTTCCTCGGGGCCGAGCAAAACAACAAACTGAGCTCAAAGGCGTAAGACACCGCCGCGCTATTCTGGGCGGTTCCTCCTCGCCGCTTCAAAGCAGCGCCGCGCCTGAAAGAAACCGCCGTGCTATGCTCGGCATCAGCACCTTTTCTTTTAAAGGACATGTGGAACTTTGCATGCACACGTGCTATTTTCTATCCGCGATTTCGCCATGCTTTATTAGAAATACTAAGGTCGGTGTGAAATGGAGTGCGTGATGAAACAATAATGTCCAATTTCTGCTCATGTCGTGGCAGTGACTGTCACCCATTCGAAGCAGACGGACCACGAATCCGTGGGCAGCGAGCGAGACTTCTTGGTTCCGAATGGCTTGCATCCACTGCCGCGTTTTACCTCTTCCGACCAGCGGCGGACGTTGGGCGAAAACACCTGCCTGCTCTAGCGCGACGCACGCGGCGCGAGAGCAGGCAGGCAGGGACAACAACACACTCGTTAAACAGCTGCCTGTTGCTAATCAACCTTCTTTTCTGCACTAAAATAACAGCATTTTGTTCCTCCTGGGGACCCACACAGTGCACTCCTGATTGGCTTTGAGACTGGAGTTTGTCATTATTTTGATAAGGCGTCGCAAGCGAGCTGTTACCGGACCGTCAGTTAAAAAAAAAAGCAGCGAAACAGTCGGTAGCAGAGTCCGTGCTGCCTCTCTGTGTCACAGACGCTTCCTGGAGCAAGCAGAAAATAGCCGGTTATCTTCCTAGTTTTGTTTGTTAGTTAGATACAACAAAGCCCTGGGCGTACGAGAGATTTCGATGCTTGCGTTTGGCTTTAAAAGTTTCGCCGCACGGTGAAAGAAAATACATTTCGGTCATCAGCAACTTTCCTTGCTTTTTTGGCTAAAGGTGCTGGAAATAAAAGACAAATTTTCTTTTCCAGTGACCTCAGCAAGCGCACACGCGCGGCTGCTTCAATTAGGGTAATTAGAGAATGGGAAGGATTGCGAAGCCTGGATTTCCTTCGGTCTTCATGGTTAAATACTTGTTCTCTGCTGAGTATCAGGCTAAGTGAGTGATATTTTAGGGCAGCTGGCTTACTCGCCACCCGCATGTTCCATGGGTCATGTTGTTGGCAGGAGAGCAGCCTGGGTTACAACAGCATGGCGTATAGACCGCCTGATTCATCGTGTAGGGGCAGTCGCCGAAAGTCAAGCGGGTTGTTTTGTTCAAGCCCAATATTCTTAGACACAAATTTTCAATATTAGAATATTGCAAACTACTATTAAGGAAATATTGAAGATAATAGTCCATTTTTCCTTTGTGTAGCGAAATCTTTTTATTTTAAGAAGTTTTTATCTCGCTCCCATCGACTAGTAAATACTGCCATAGAAAACCAATGAAGAATATTTTTGACGGTAGCAAACACGTTAATAGCAAAAAATGCAGGCCTGCCGAGGGGAGGTACCTGGATATATTAATTGTTGTAGGCTAATCTTACAATGTATGAGCAAAATGCTTTAAAAAAATATTTTCCGTTCAAATATGCTTTTGTCCAGAATCATTGGGTGTGAACATTCTGTGCATATGATGCTGTTGAATTATTTGCTTTGAATCAGTACAACTTGGCATCAAGCTAGAAATTCTATTTTCATCCCTACATGCACGCACACACACGCATACACAAACGCAAAGAGAAAGGCATTTGCGTTCTTTTACCGGAATTTTAAAGGAAACGCCTGACGGTCACTGCGGCCTTGAAAAAAACCACGAAGAATATCCCCCTCGAGCATCGAAGCGATCCGCCTTTATGTGCAGACAGAGCTGCAAGCGAAACGCACAAGTGAAATTTCCAGCTAAGGCCTTTCAAAACTTCGGCCAAATTTTTCCACAAGGTCGGCCTCGGCACTTTGTTCCACAGATGCAGCTCTGGGCACAAATTCCCTAGCTTATTATTTGTGTTTGATAGCCCCGTATTGCATCTTTTGTGTGACTGTGAATGCAGGAACCGGCGGACTGTAAGAGACACGAAAGCATTTTCTTAGGGAGGGGGGATTTAGGTGCTCTGTTTTCTTTTTTTCCATGAACAAAAAGTATCCTGAGACGTGCCTATTTTGGCCCCCTATAAAACAACACCGTTGCGCAGCATTTCGAAATTCTGCGTCTGGAACTTTTAGCCCGCGCAACAGGGTTCCTGAGTACAAAAGCTTCTGTTTTGCTTGTTGGCGCCGAGCAGATGACGGTTAGAATAAAAAAAAACGCATTTTCGAAGCTGCGGCTCTCGAACTTATTGAAAAGTGTCTCTAAACCAGGGATTCTTCTTGATTGAGTGCAATCGTCTTCAATGAGCCGTGAAAGGTCGAGGTTGTTTCATTCGCGCATTTTATTCTCGATGTCGACGCCTCAGTAAACAAGCACAAATTCAACAAAGTACCAGCGCCTGAAATTGAGCACTTGTTGAGCCTTCATTTTTGTCGTGAACGTCTCTCTTCTGAAGAAATCTAAGCGCGCGCCAGGATTGTATTCAGTTAGAGAGAAAAACATTGAAAGAAGACGCGCAATGAGGAATGATCTAAAAAGAATAAATAAAAATCAACGCATGTCCTTCTGCGTGCAAGGCTCTTACATGCATGAATTTCGCAAGGCTGACGGGAATGCCATGTAAATTTCCGCCTAGTCGCGCTGGATAAGCTCGGCTTTGATCTGAGCTAATGTAATCTAGTCCAATGAAATATGCCTTATGTTCCAATCTAATCGCACTCGCCATCTAGAACGGGCTACTCCTGCCCTTCACCGCTTGTTAGGTTTCAAATCAAAGGCATTTATTACGACTCACTCGGTTACAGAAAAACCACGGACGTGCTGGCAAAATGTGCTTTCCACACGTGACCAGGGCCTGGGATTTCGTGATCATCAAGGTATGCATTTCAAGTGGCATTGAATATGTCTTCCGGCAGTTAAAAAAAAATATTAGGTACACAAATAGGCCTAGTTATTTACGACATTCACTCGCGTTAAGGTTGGCCTGCTCTTTTTTTAAATCGCGCTCTCTAAACTTGAGGGTCGACAAATAAGCGAATCACGGCTTCGGCAAGGCGGAAACCATCGCTACAAACGCAAGATATTCAAGAAGAGAACGACACCAACAGTGCTACGGCGTTCTGCCCGCCTTCGGTACTTCACAAAAAAAAAAAATGGCTGTGGTTTAGCTCTGGTTAAACCTGGAGGATTGGGAAAACAACATCTGCGCGTAGCCATATATTGTTGCGTGAGCTACATTGCCCATAATCTCGCCGCTTCGCGTGCTTTTGCACGACCATACTGCGCATGCGCGAGAAGCAAGTGACGTCACTTCGCACAGCAGGCGTGCCGGCGGCCCCGGCACGCTACCTGTGCGCCGCTACTGCGCATCGGAGAGGAGAGAGAGAGAGGCGATCGAGAGCGCGCCGCAGCGGCGGCGGCCCCGGCACCCTAGCTATGCGCCGCTACTGCGCATGCGCAACTGGCGAGCGTGGCGGCGGCACCACTGAGTCACCCGCGCCGCGTACGGCGGCGGCGCGCCAGATGTGCGCCGTGTGACGTCACTGCGCCTCGCACATGCGCAGTATGGCCTTTCCTGGGCTCCGCAAAATGGCTCGGCGACTAGCGTAGTGTTGCTTTCGCAACAAAAAAGGCAGTTGCTACCACTATTACAGGACAGTTTCACGCGCCACATCTTTGTCAAAAGATCCGCGAAAAATATTATCAGACAGAGCCGAAGCGACGATAAGCACAGATACTTAGCGCACCATCAACTCTCGGACCGATAGCTTTAGAAGCTTCGTCATAAAAGTGAATGCGGGTTTCTAGTTATGCCGCCAGAACGCCGGCGAGCGTAATTGGCTACATTTATGGGAGTCGTCTTCTTACGCACGGAGGCGAAAAAAAAAACTGAAGTGCCAGCGCGAGAGTTCGATGTATGCCGCTGAAGAGCGCATGCGGTACAGGAGAAAGCAGCCAGCGGGCTTTTTCGCTTTCAATAACGACGCTAAGCTTTCTAGGCACCTATTTGGAATAATGTGCCTAATTTGCATCGGTAAACCCCCATTCGTTTAGGGCGTCTGCAGAATTTTAATATACATAAATAAAGCGGTTTACTTATCCTGTCGTCTTCATGCATTGCGGTGACCAGTGCCGGTCGTCTTATAAACGTGGATCTAAAAGATTCTGTACGGGTCTCGTTGACAAAAACGTGCATTACTTACCTAAGCCGGAACAGCATTAAGGTGGCACTTCGGTCTAGTGGCTGTGGTATAGCGAAGAGATACAACCCGCAAGAGACAGGACACAGTGATAGACAAGGGCGGGAGCTGAGTTTCACGTAACATTTATTTTGTAGAGTGAGGGGCGAAAACGGGGAGCTCGACAAAGGACGTGACTGCACAGGATGCGAGAACAACCTTCAGCATTAAAAAACGGAAAAGAAAACGAAACAGTAAACTACGAAAGTGTCATAGTATTCGAAAAGTCACCTTACCAAGCAATGCACCCGTTTCAACGTCCCTGAGGCTGCTGGAAGGCGTCCTGGAAGTTATTTTCCTTAAGGGAGTCAACAATCTTTTGCCATTGGCACTGGATCTCGGAGGCGGTCTCAAAACGAACTCTAAGCTGCATCTTAATCCACGGGGTAAAGAAGTTGGCAGTTGCTATATTTGGCTAGTAGGACTGGTACAGAAGCGATAATACGAGTGCTTGACAAGAAACTCGAACGAGGAGTGCTAAGCCAGAGGGCCCACACTGGAACTCGTTGGTCCCTCTGCTGAGGGGTGAGCCCTCTGAAGACGAACTGGACAGCGACACCACGCATGTTAAATTGTGACCTTAGAATTGTCTGCAATGACCCGTCCAACACTCCAGCAATGTCTGCAATCTTGCACTTAAAACAGCAGCCAACGAGGGACACAACACAGCAAGGACACACGAGACAAGGCTGACCAACAACTTGAGCTCGACAACTTGGGTAGTAGAACTTTTTGACGGGTTAGTTGATATATCGTCTTGAAAGAATGTGGTACGCCAAAAAAGGACGAAACAGGAAGGAAACATAGAAAGGAAAGAGGTGCAACTCCCAACTTCCAAGAAAAGTTGGAAGTTGCGCCTCTTTCCTGTTCTATGTTTCCTTCGTGTTTCGTCCTTTTTTGGCGGACCACATTTTTTCAAGTCGACAACTTCCGGTGGCGTTTTCTTCTTGATAGAACGCGAAAGCATTCTTGCCCTGCACTGTGCAGTAGCAATCAGAAAACTTTGAAGGCGGGGATCAGCGAGTAGAAAGGTACAAGAAGAAGGATTCAGAGAACTAGAAAGATGCTGCAGGATAATTTGGATATGAGCTAGTTGGTTCATTTTGCACTGTCGTGTCTCCGTGCTATGTGGGGTCCCTCGTTGGCTGCTGTTTTAAGTGCAATGTGAACCAACGGCTCAGATCCAGATTTCCCTTCTGCAGTCTTCTAATATTACGGTATTTAGGCGCATTGCCTTGTGAATTTCTGGCGCACTATGTCGATGAGCCCACCCCTGTGCTGTCATTTGTCGGTGCGCTGCAAACTACTCCCGAAAAATTTTGATACACCTTCGTAATTTCATGCTGGCGGCTCAAAGCTTGCTTTGGTCGACCCATTGTGATGCCACAAGCGCCCTGCAGCACTAGCGGCGGCCTGCCGTTGGCTCGGAAGAGAGAGGAAGAAAAGAAGGGAGACACGAGGCGTGGCGCGAACGGCGCAAACGGCGCGAGGAGACGAGCTCGGGCAACGGAGCAGGCGAGGTCACGGCTGAACGGCTTCTTGAACCCGGGTGACCAGGCCTGGGGAAGCCATCCTCGCCCAGCTCAGCGCAACCAGGAGCCTGCTGTCTCCTGTCTCCCGCCTGCCTCTCGCTGCCCCGGAGAGCGGGCGCCGTGCCGGGCACAGGCAGGTGCTGCCCGCCCGGAGATCCTGCCGGCCTTGCTGTCGGTTCGTGCCCGCCGTCCCGTAGCTGGGACCTGCTGCCGTGAGAAGGTGCCTCCCTGGCCGTGCCCGGGTGTCCAGACCTGGGCGGCTGTCTCCTCCCTCTGGTTCGTCATCAAGGCCACTGCTGCTATTGCTTCGCGCCCGACTTCCGGCCGCAGGGAGAACAGGCCTGCGGAGGTGCTTGGCCCCGGCGCCTTTCTGGCAACGGCCAGCGGATTCACAAGCCGGAACCACTCCTCGACTCTCGTCCGCACAGTTCCCTACCCATCACTGACTGCTTGCTTTTAAGTAAAACTGTTTTTGTTCTCCCTTCTGACGTGCTCGGTCTGGGACAGTTTTCTGGATCCTCCGGGGCCCCACCTCGGAGGACGCTCGAATCTGCTTGGGGACTTTTCCCCTCACACCCATACAACATTCTTTTTTTTTCATTTTCGGTAACTGAAGTTAGGGAGTGCACCCATAAACGTATCGACCAACAATCGAGCAAATACGAGAATCAATATAGTCTGGAGCGTTGTGAATTGCACTATGTCTGGCTATTTTCATTTAAACGGAAAAATGGCCCCTAGATAGTACTCCAATACCAGTTTGAATTACTGGCTTTGAAATAACGTAAACTATTGCATGAACAGGTTTTCTTTATACCGTTTTGTTCTAGCATATATACTGGATGCGGGATTCTTGATCCCCGTCTCTTCTCGAGGCGACGATCGTATACCTTAGAGACTTTTCATCTAGTCTCGACCTTCATGAAAATAAAACGAAGTCGATAGGCAGAGAAAAAGAAACGAACGGGAGTAGTTCGCCCGCAGCACGTGCTCGAGCTAATAGGGTAGACAAACCAGACCACCGCGTTAAGGTTAGACGCGCCGTCTTCTGCACCTGCGGCTGTTATTGTTTCCAGTATGCCCGGATTCGGGCGAGTGGGGAAGATGGGGAAGAAATGAGGAGGGAAGAAGGGCGACACCGAGACGGGAATCACGGCTGCTGCGCACGCATATTTCCGTGTCTGCCCCCCCGCGCCACTACGTCTGCGGGCGGCCGAAGCCTGTTCCTTCTGTGCTTGTTTGGATGGCTGGGCGCGGACAGGCGCGAGTGCCAGATGACGACCGACTGGACGGCCGATGCGACGCTTCGTGACGTCTGTGCCGACGGGGCGTCGGTGCCGATCGATTGGCTGCTCGGCTGCGTGAACTGTCCGTTTGTTTAAGGAAAGCGCGAGGCAAAGCGCCTGACGGGAGACGTTGCGGCTGAAGAATCCCGCATTGATTGAGTAACAACTGGCGTTGGTATGCGTGATTCCACTCGCGTGCACGTGTCGACATTCCTCGTTTGGCGCGTGTACGGACCTCCACCGTCAAAGGAGCTCTAGTTCATCAATTTTAACCCACATAACAGTCTTCTCTGATCGAAAGCAAATTGCTGCTGTACGTATACGAGCGCACCTACTGTGTCGTGATGAAACCAAACTGGCGGCAATGCTCACTTGCGTTTCACCGTATTTTTATACCACTAGTTATATGCAATCGAAACGGCGAAAACCGTTCGTGGAGTTTTCAGTTTTAGAGCGCAGCTCTTTGGCGTCCGTTCCTGGGTTTCGCGTCGGCGTCGGCGTCGGCGTCGGCGTCGGCCTCGTAACCAGCTCCGCCCCCAATGTCACGCTTTTCAATTGGTCGAAATGCTCGTGACGTCACAGTGCGCGAATTTCAAATGGGGCCAATTGTACTTTGGCTAGTAACCATGCAACCAATCAAAGGGATCGTATAGTGATGCTGCAACTAAGTTGGACTGAGTTTAGTTAATTGCTTAATTAATCAATTAGCCTAATTAATATAGAGGAGAATGAAGAGGTCAGAAGAAAAGAAAAGAAAAGAAAGAAAGACGCGCGCCGCAACGACAACAGCGTCCGCGGAAGGAGACGCTGCTGAAAAAAACAGATAAGTACGAAGCCGCGTTCCCTCCACCACCACGCACTTCCCCACTCAGTAAGACGTTGCTCGTTTCATATACGTTGTGTCGAACATCCTAGACAGTTCCAACAATTGACAGGTTAATGACAGAACACGATGGATAGAAATACAATAATATAAATATGAAATAGCCTAATTAACCTTTCTAGTTAGACCGCATAAATCAATAAAACCGAGAACGAAATTGGTCGAGTTGGGGAATCGAACCAGGGTCTCCGGAGTGCGATACGAGCACGCTAGCCACTCCGTAATGCCAGCTGAATGGTTTGGAATGAACAAAGGCGCGTCTAGCTAATACGGCGTCTTCGTTCACTCCCATCTTCCCCCTTTCCCTTACGGCGAGGTGCAGGTGTCCACCCAGATATGCGAGAGAGAGAGATACATTTCCTTTCCTCAAAAAATAAATTTACCGTCCAGCAAGGCGTACAGCCGAATTGGCGATGGCGTTCTGTGGACTCCCTGGCAGCGTTGCAAGACGCTGTCACGTTCCACTCTTACAGGCGAAGCTTAACATGTTAACCACACATCAGTAACACACGCAGACAGCCAATGGACGCGTCATTCGCTGGCAACACTTGATTCATCATTCACAACCACATTCTTAACGTACGCTCCCTTGCCGCACATGCCAAGGACGTACACCACGATCACATTCTGCGCCATTCCTCTGTACTTTGCTTTGCTGAAAACTGGATGCATCCCGAAGAGCCTCTCGAAATCATAGATTTCCTATACTGCTGTGGTGCTCGCAGAGACCACAACAGAGCGGCGGGAGTCGCTATCTACTTGCGCACAGGTCTCTCTGCAATACCAGTCGAAATGTTTGGCACGTCACATGAAGTTGGCGAACTGTGCGCCGCAAAGTTGCCCAACGGCTTGCTGGTAGTAGCTGCCTACTTCGCCCCTACCGCACTCACGAAAGACGTCGTGCACTTCCTGCAACTCGCATTAACCGTCCATCGATCCACACCGATGTTAGTAGTGGGGGACTTTAATGTTGACATAAAGACAAACAGCAATTTCCTAACACTTATGCGGGAGAACATCCCGTTCCTCTCGCTCGTAACGCGTCCCACGGCTGTGACAACCTCGCGAGGCACTTGTATAGATCTCGTCTTTGAGAATCAAGCATTGGTGTACCAAGTCGAACATATATCAGTCTATTTCTCCGACCACAAAGCTTCCTTCATGACTGTCAAGAACTGTTAGTGGAGTCTTTGTTAAAGGAATACGTGTGAAAAATAAAAAAAAAAAATCTGTGATAGCGCATACATGTGTTGCTCGATTTCTTTGCCTCAATCTATCCAAAAGGTGAAACAGCTTATTTACTGCGCTCAAATTTCGCATTAGGAAGTAACGTAATCGTCGGTAATTTTTTTTCGAGCTACTTTCGGTTCGGTCGACTATTGCAACATTCGTGCCCTCTGTCGTGCTAAAATCAAGCCAGCGATTTCTCGTTTCGTTATAATTATTCAAACTTAATGAAATACTTGCTGAGTTGAGTTTCTGGTGAATATATCACCGCTTGTTTTTGACAGCAGATTGAAAAGAAAAGGTGAGTGCCCTCTTTTCGTAATTTTCAATTTTCAACAGGCTATTGAATCTTGGTGCATGTTCGAGTATACCTACAGTTTCTGAAGGCATTTGCGCTTTGTGTCGCAGTAAAGGCACCTTCTTTTTTAATAATTTTGGAAGAACAGCTTAAAGGTCTCGAACTTATTACTGTTCTTACTTATCGCATAGAAGAATTTGTCAACGCTTACAATTCTCAGTTTCAACATCTTGCGTTGCTCAGTGAATAATACGCTCGGCTATGTCATCAGTGCTATGTATGCCCCCCCCCCCCCCCCCTTTTTTTTCTTAACATAAGTAAAAGATGGGCGTCCAGATAGGCTCATTGTGCTCTGATAGTGATAAACTTTGACAGTCTTGAAACTTAACCACAGATAGAAAACTAGCAGATATCTGCAATGAGGGCAGAATTCATGCATGCACGCCCCATCATTCCCACCGTGGTTACTTCGCAGTCAGGATATTTCGAAATGACAACCGATTCACACTTTCCTCGCTCACTCATGTACTAAACTAAATGTGTAAAATTATAAATGGCAAATCTAAGCCTGTGGTCGTGGAGTAAATGTCTCGTATTGCATTTTTGTTTTTGTTGCGATGCAGAACATGCGCAAACGTAAGTACGGCGAATTTTGGCTTTTAATACAAACCGAATGTCCCAGTGCGCTGCCTAAGTGAACGCCATAAAAAAAAAGTATAGAGCTAAGCTTAACGCTTTAGCGCGTTAATCATCGAATGCTGTTATTGCCTTGGTTTAGCCACCTAGCCCTGCAATTGGCCATAAAATGTACATGGTCCGCCCTAAGAGAAAGCTTAGCCCTGCTAATATGAGTCAGTGAAAACTGATTTGTCCATCGGTCGCTTCACTCCCTCTTTCTCTCACCTCTAGCAATTTCCCTCTCCCTAAGACTGCACAAACATTTACATCGCCTTTATTCCACACATACATTAAAGGGGTCCTGAAACACCTTAGGCGAGTATCTAACCTGTTCAATCACTCCGTACTGTTGTCATGAACATTTTAGCCAATTAACACTTCTACAGGTAACAGAAAACATACAGTCACGCTCAAAAGTTGGCGAGCCCTTGCCGACGACTTTTTCACTCTCGCGCCTTCCTCTGTTTCACGCTCCTGCGGATGCCTGTTTAGAGATGGCGATTAGTAAGATCCTTTCGGACGTCACGCAGCTACTACGGCCGCGGCCAGACAGCCGCGTTGCTTCGGCGTGTCAGCAAGCTCTGCCCATCGAGGAATTCACGTGCGCGTCGGCAGCCAGCAGTGGGAGCGAGTAGGTGGGGCTGGCGGAGGAGCGCCCTCTTTTCAGCGTGGAAAAAGTGACGAGAGGATAGGGAGAAGCGGGCAAACGCTGAGATCCTCACTTTGACTGCAGATGACTCAGCTTCTAACAAACGCATTAAAAATTTTTTTTTGCTGGAGATTATTCCTGAAGCGGCACCCTTTAACATCCCAGGTATACTCTCAGCTTTACTTAGAGCCCCCTAGAGATCCCATTCAAAGCAGACATTACTTACTATTTCTGTTTCTTCCAGTATGTCCAACAAAACTGACTACGTGTTATTATTTCTCATATTAAACTTACATCGTGCCGCCGCGGTGGCTCAGCGGTTATGGTGCTCGGCTGCTGACCCGAAAGACGCGGGTTCGATCCCGGCCGCGGCGGCTGGAATTTCTTTGGAGGAGAAATTCTAGAGGCCCGTGTACTGTGCGATGTCAGTGCACGTCAAAGAACCCCAGGTGGTCGAAATTATTCCGGAGACCTCCACTACGGCGTCTCTCATAGCCTTAGTCGCTTTGGGACGTTAAACCCCGTAAACCAAACCAAACCTAAACTTACATCGTATGATGTCTAGACGCATATACATCCGGCCCCAGAAATTCGCTTGAAGTAATGACAAGAAGTAGTTGGGACAGCGAAGCTTTACGGATGGAAGCATCTCAACCAAACGTTCTGTTCTTACAGGCTCTGCTGTGCTTCGCGCCCTGATCGCTGGATGCTTCAGGCACGGGCCTGGCTATCAAACGCGTCGCAGACCACCCCACGCCGGATTTAACGTTGCATCCTGCTATATTCAATGAAGTGGAGCATGCGTATGAACCATGGACAGCTACCGCGGTGGCAGTGCCTATATAACTCACAAGCTACAAAAGGCCAATCTACATCGAGCCATTCTGTCGGCTTGGCGAAACTTTACGGATGGAAGCTACTCCACCCTACGCGCTGTTCTTGCAGGTTAGTATGTTTGGAAAATGCGATAGAAGTGGCGTTAAGTTGCTTATTGTTCGGCAGCACCCCGCAGTGCGCATCAAAAATGCTGTACAATGTTTATCGTTGTCCCATACTGGCTTGTGATGTAGAATTGAATCCTGGACCTAACGATGTCGAAAGAATGCTGCAAGAACTCCTGTCTGGGCAGAAGGACTCCTGTTCGTGATCATATTAAGAATATTAAGGCCACACAAACATCTTTTTCTAAGGATTTAAATTATATGACTGAAAACATTCTACAAATGGAATGTACGCTAAGCAAAGTGGAAGAACGTGATGATAAAATTGAAGAACTAGGTGTGAAGCTGAATGAAATTCAGATCAGCATCCGGTCGCCGCAACAAAAGATTGCAGATTCAGAAGATCGCAGGAACAATTTGATATTCTTTGGCATCATAGAAAATGTCGAAGATACCAGCGAGGAAATCAAGAAAAAGGCGCTTACTGTTGCCTTCGAAGAAAAGTAAGTGTCAAGGTAGGAACAACGGTAAAAAATTCGGCACAGACACTTCAGATTTCTTACATGTGGAAATGCCAGAGCATTACTGTCCATGAGTGCGTAGACCCCCCCCCCCCCCCCCCCCATTTTCTCCACACGCACACAGCAAGAAACTAAATAGTACCGAGATATTGGTCTTGGATGACTTTTCCGCGTCTGCCTTAGACGAACGAAATTGTGAAAAGGTGCAAAACAAAACAAAAAAGACAGGGGATCGCAGGCGCGGCTAGTACACGATAAGATTATAACTGACAGAGAAACTCATGTCTCGGATGACGTCAAAGCCTGCCGATCAAAAATGCGAAGGAAAGAAGCAAGTGACCAGCATTTGTATGGCAATGCTTGAATAACGCTCGAGACCTCACCCTCATAAATATTAATCCACGCAGCTTAGTGAATAAGACGCTTGAACTAGAACATCTTTTCGATCTCAACACAGACATTGTAAAGGACGGAAACGTGGTTACGACCAGAGATAAGGAACTGCGAGGTAATACCCCCTAGGCACAAAATCATTCCCAAAGACTGCAACACACGCCATGATTTCTAAGGAAGGCATTGAAATTGTGTTATTAGAGGGCAGCCCCGACAACAAGAATATATGGTGCAAAACTATGTTTTGCGGTGCATCCTACATAATTGGAGCAGTTTACAGACTGCCAAACACTCCCCATAAAGTTTCAAGAACTGGTGCATGATATCCTTTCAAATAACCTCCCTGTGATAACACGGGCATGATTATTGCGAGTGGTATTAACCTGCCGGTATACAATTGAATAAACTTGAAGTAGGCAGTGCCTCTACTAAGCATTACGAAGCTTTGATGATTCCGTTCAGTGACGATCTTATCCAACCCAACTAGTAAGTGAAGTAACAAGGATTAGAACAATCTCAGAATCGTTGCTGGACGTCGCTTTCATAAACTGCAAGATCAGGGGTTATTACATATTATGTTCATGACGGAGTCAGTGACCAGAAACTCATTTTTCTCTGTGTGAAAAAGGCATTGCCTCCGAAGAACACGAAGAGACAATCTCTCTTTGTTAATGACTCGTCTACAGTTCATGATGTGAGATTTTTAGTTTATATATAAATATATTTGTGCACTTTTGATGAGGCGACTGACGTAAACTCTGTGCAGAATCAGTTTAAAACTATCCTACACAGATGTGTGGAAAATTTTGTTCTAAAACGATTGAAAACTATAAAGAAACGGAATCTGTGGATAAACGGTGGAACTGTTAAATTAAAGGAGCAGCTAAGATACAAAAGAAAGAAAATAAAACGAAATAAAACTGAAATCTCAAACCTTTTTGCAGATTTTAAGAGAGAAACGGGAAGCCACGAAGGAAAAGTATCATTCACAGACACTAGCTGTGTTCATGAAGGACTATCCTGAGAGATTTCGGCGTCATCTTGATCAATCAGACAAAAACACGAACTACGTTGCTGACTCTGGAGATGTTATTAGTAGCTATTCAGAGACTGCTGATGAGTACAACGTTTCTCACTCTGTGTTAGCTTCATCAGATCTATTGGCTGAAGACTTGAATAAACAAAATGCTTACACACCTTCTGCCATGCAAGATGTTTGCTTATCAGAAAAAGGAATCATTTCACTTGTACTACAAATGAATCCGAAAAAAAAATACTTGGCTCAGATGGTATCCCTGAAGATTTTTCGAGACGCTATCAGCGTGGGTCTCAAAGTATCTCTTCATTGTATTTAAAGGGCAACTGCAGCACTTTTTTGAGAATTTCGCGACATTCAAGGATACAGATCTTTATAGGCTGCAGGTAAAGCATGCCAAGTGTATTTTCACTAGCATTTAAAATAGTGACGTAATCGACGATTGAATTTTGCGCTTCTCCTCAATGCACCGGAGAAGTGCAGGGAAACTCAGCGTGACGTCATGGAAGGTATGATTTCAAATTACCGCTGTCGTCAGCCACACCCTGCCCTGACGCGTTAGACGCTGCCAAACAACTCTCGGCAGGGTTCGCCTTCGGTGGCGTTGGTTTTTTTCCTTCAAAGCACGCGTTTGTGCGTTGGAGATGTACCCATACCTTCGATGACGTCATCATGCGCTCCCCACTTGCCGTTGTGCGCTGCGGAGAAGCTGGAATGGCGTCCGGATTTTAATCGGCGATTACTTCACTATTTCAAGTGCTAGCCCAAAAAGACTTCGCATGCTTTACCTGCAGGTTTCACACATTCGACCCTCTTAAGCTCGTTGATTTCTAAAACCTATGCAGTTTCCCTTTAAGGCATTTCTAGAAGAGCATAGTTTCCCTTATGATTGGCTTGTTGCAAGAGTTGTGCCGGTTTACAAATCTTATGACAAGCAAAGAGTTTAAAACTATAGGCCATATCGATCCCCTGAACACGTTGTAAAATATTGGAAGGCATCTTATCAAAAAATTTTTTTTTATCATTTTGAAGGCTTCAATGCCTTGAACCCGAATCAACATGTTTTAGAAGGCGTTTGTTTCAGTCGCGCAGCTCGTTGAAACAGTAAATGGGTTTACAAAGGTGACAGACGAACAAAGCCAAACAGACTCCATATGTTTAGACCTGTCAAAAGGCTTTGCCCGCGTTTCACACTCACAAATCCTGATTACTTAATTTTGGTGTTCATATCACTATCGTCAGATGGATAAATTTATATCCTATTAATAGAAATTAGCTCGGTGAAGTCAGTGGGACATGATCAGAAATACTGCCTGCAACGTCAAGCGTGCCACATGGTTCCATGTTGATCATACTCCTGTTTCTATGTTACATTAATTACGTAAGTGATGGACTCGAGTAATGCATTACGGTGTGTTTATTCGCATATAACTGCCTAATGCACTCCTCTGTCTGAAGATCACATCTCACTGAATTCAGCATTAAAAACCGTCAGTGAACGAAGCAAAAAGAGAGATGAAAATAAACTGCACAAAAACAGTGCGTACGACAAAAACAAGGAAAATTAAAAGCAGTTTAGTTTTTGATTATGAACTAGGTGGCCAAGTTATTTCTCACACTCGTCACTTTAAATACCTAGGTGTCCCCATATCACAAGACCTAAAGCTCAGCTAAAACAAAGCTATCGTTCTTAGGACGGAGATTACAATTCAGTCCTCGAAATGAGAACATGACAGCGTATCTAACCCTGGTACGTCCCTGTTTGAATACGCAAGCGTCCCTGTTTGAATACGCTAGCGCTGTATGGGATCCATTTAAAACGAACGAAATCAAACAAAAAGGAAGAATCGAGAGGCCAGAAACAAGATTTATCCTTTCGAAATAGAGCACAACGGATTCAGTCACGGCTATATTAACTAAGCTGAACTTATCGAATCTATCCCAACTGCGAATGGTTGCTACGTTGCTACGTTTTGTACTTGATGTACACAAAATCCTTCAGTTAAAACACCGAATGTTATATTAAAAGAAGGTAATCACGTTAAGTCACACATAGCCACCCCGATCAAATCATGCCTGTAACTGCGAGAACAGACATATTTAACTATTTTTTCCGCACGCGATTGAAGGAAGTAACTCGTTACCACTCGAGATTGTAAAATGGAATCCTAATGCAATTTTTCAAAAGCTGCATCGAATTACCTTGCGGCTAGTGGTAGCTCTTGGCCCCAATGATTTGCGTTGTATTCATGTTCCGTAGCTTTGTATTGGAACCAATGTTCTTGCATTAGTGTATTTTTTTTTGCTCACCATCTATTTTTCTGCGATTCTCAGCCTGTGTTATTAAAGTGCATGATGGCTTATGCACTGGTATGTATTGTGTATAGTGTGCAGCGCGCATATTTCTTCTCCTAGCGTTCGTGCTTGTACTGTGCAGCGCATTAACCGCATAGAAAGACATCCACCCTGCAATGGCCACGTACGCCAAGAGTATAAATAAATAAGAAAATAAATAAATTTGGATCGGCGAACGTTACGTCTCTAAAAGGATTATTTAAGAAAAAATTAGTCATTTATTATGCTATCATTATTGAACAAGCTTTGTCATGCAAGCCATAATTTTTTGCTGGCTATCATAGTCTTACACTGGCACAATAATCCCTTTATCTCAGCTGATATTCTTTGTGTAATGATGGTTTGTGTAACCATTGCCGATGTTGCTATTTATTATGCGTATAACCCTTCTTGATATTGCTTTTGATACTGTTTCTTACATCTTTGGTCTGCCTTTTCCTAAACAAGCAGTACTTGATAAACTTTACCACTTGGCTTACGCTGTGTGGTGTGTGCAATCCTGTCGCCATTAACCTTTAGAAAGCTTTGTTAATTGCGTATGCAATTAAACTGTGTTATTGAACAGGCTTTTTTTCTTTATTTCATGTGTGAGTTGCGTTGTTTATCAAGCTCTTTGGGCGCTGAGAGCACGTCAGAGTTTACAACCTTTTCCCTCGACTGCCTCGATTTGTGGATAGGAAACAGAGAAAGCGAAAAAGAAAGATTTTAACGAAGTATGTGGTGAGCTTGGAGGTTTTGATCTCGAGATGCCAAATAGTCAACAGTGTGCTACTGCACATTGTGCTTGTGGAGAAAAATATTTAGGCTCACAGCTTGTATAAGACAACTGCCAAAAAGTGATGACAACCGACTAATAAACACTGCTAACATCATTAACTGCATGTATTGTTCACAAAACGTTCACGGGCCACACCTCCACGGCTCATGTATTGAAATATTCGCTTAAATAACCAATTTGAATTACCTACAACCACCCTAAAATAATCCACCCTAAATCAGCCATGTCAACAGAACCGAGTAAGTGAATGCCGAGAACAGCTGTGACTTTCTTTTTGTAGCCGGAAAAAGTGCCCGGAATAGAGCGAATGGAGCAAAAATGTGCGCCGTGCTCAACAGGCAATGTGCGTCAGTAGCACATTATTATAATCTTCTGCCCACGTTACGTACTGCAGGCTAGAAATAACCACCCTAGAAAAATTCACCCCGAATCAGCCGTGTCAACAGAACCAACTGAATGCCGAGAACATCTGTGACTTTTTTTTTATTGCGAAAGCAATACTACTCCTAAGAACGGTCTTTCGCGCAGCGGCGGCCACTTGGCACGTTTGACAGTTAGAATGATCCCTGACGTCACAGCGTGACGTCATACTAGGAGCGAGAGACGGGCTACCAACTCGGCTCGTCGGGTAACGGCGGCCGCTTGGCACGGCGTGCCGCGCTCCTCCCGCTAGAGGCTCTAGTGAAGTTATGGCGTGACGTCAAACCAGCAGCGAGAGACGGGCTACCAAATCGGCTCGTCGGGTAACGGTGGCCGCTTGTCACCGCGCCGCGCTCTTCCCACTAGAGGTGCTGCATATGCTGTATAAAAGACCTGCTTTCGCAACCTACCAGGCTCCGATTTTTTGTAGCTCTAAGAAGTGCCCGGGATAGAGCGAATGGAGCAAAAATGTGCGCCGTGCTCAACGGGCAATGTGTGTGTTGCGGCCGTAAAGTGCGAAAGCTTTTGCGCTCAGCGTCGGATGGAAAAGAATTAAGCAATATTTCAGGCAGAAAAATTCCACCAAACCACAGGCCGGAGAAATTCTGAGAAGCTCGAAAATCGCTGCCTTAGAGAGAAAGGCCCGTGACGCAGTCGAGATAGTTCTTTTTTATGTATAAACCGAGGTAATCGCCGTTTTGTACAACGGGCCTTCATGCGAAAACGCTCTTAAATGCATATACGTAACAGTTAGCGGTCTCGGTTGCTACCACCGCAGCTAGGACGTTTGATACTTTTTGGCGGATCAATTTGCTCCGGCTATCGATTGGTGCGAAAAGAAAGGTACTATCGCTAGCAAGTGTGTTTCGCTGGAACTAAATTGATCTGTAACTAATTTCTTGTAAATAGAGCGCTGGAACCTGATTCTAATTTATTAAAGCACTAGTTGAACGTCATGGAAACATAAAAGAAGCCCTATAGCTTTTATCCCTCTGGATGGACGCACGTGCCAGAAATAACAATCCTGAAGATAACAACGCGAACATGAACGGAAGAAAGACTGAAGACGGAAGGACGATAAAAACAGCGCTATGTTCATCTTGTAATTTTTTGTACTTTGTCACTTATCCGACATAGTTGTACTCTTTGTGACGTTAAAAATCGGACGCATTTTTCTTATCCGGAGATCTAATGCCAACCTACATCATTTCATCAAGAGCTAATCCGAAGCGCGAATAACAGTCTGAAGGCCCTAGCATAAATCTGAGTTTCGTTTCGTGCGTAAAAACACATTTGCAGACACTGCTGCTTGTGCTCTTGATTTGTTCAAGTTCGTACATCGCCCCGCAGGGTAGTGAAATAACATGGAAGTGTTGTTATTTGCGCCTTGACGATTCAGGTAAATGTTTCTGGCTGTAGATTTTTTTACTGTTCAAGATTTGCGGCATTTTCACTATACCGAATAATGGAAATAATGTTGTATTCTATGCTCGTGCATTGTGCACGCAAGAATTTTTTTACTTCCTAACTATTTAGCTAAAGTTTCTTAATGCGGTTATGAACCGGTGGCAGAAATGACAAGTTTTCAACAGGGTGTTCTAGAACGCAAAGAAATGCGCAGATCCGCTATGCCATCGATCACAAGCAAGAGAAATTATATGCATCACCTCCTTGTTTAATCATTTGCAATTTTTACTGTGGCGATGTCGCCCTCTGAAGATGGCGACAAAGCTTTAAAAGACGTAAAAATATACGTAAAAAAAGGCAAATAAGCAGTGAAATACATTTTGTACATAACCTTTTCGCCAGTACTGTGAAGTTTCTACGCAAAAGCAGTAAAACACAACAACTTATAACACAAGCTCGCAGGAGAACCATATGACGTTCCTCATATCAGTGCTTCCATTTCTGCTAAACTAATGTACCTCAGTAAAACTTTCACGACCAATTGCAACGCGTTTTTTCATTCGTTCCCTCGCGTCTCCTGCTCCACGGTTTAAAATAAAATGTGAAAAAGAAAACTGCTATTTGATTTAAAGTAGTGTCTGACCTCCCAGGAATAAGATTCGCATCTTGTCATCAGTTCGCTGACAGCGAACGAAATTATTCGATGAAGGCCACATCATTCGTCAGCCCTGAAACATGCCATGCATTGTTTGAATTCTTCAGCGCGCCGTCCTAACATGAAAAATTGTGCATTTGCAGCTCGCATATCCTTCGCTGACATCCTTGCCTTTCACCGCATCATTCTCCTTTTCTTTTACATCCCTTTTATCTTTCCTGAGAGCAAGGTAGCCAACCAAAACACCTTTCTGGTTAACATCCCTGCCTTTCCTTTTCCTCTCTATGACTGGTCTTACGCACTTGCAGGTTAGGGCTTCTCCGTTCTACTTACTAACCTTCCAGACAAAGCACGCTTTACAGGAGACAGTTTTATTCGGTTGTATTGGTATTAGTGGCGACACTGAAGGGAAGCGCAAGATCAACTTAGGTTGGGAGCCGATTAGCACGGTTGCTAGTTGAGAAAGATTTATACTCTAATCAGCCAGCGCCGTATTTGTTCTCTCCTCTCTGAGTACGTGTTTTTCGCGCTGGTTTATTTAAAGGTTGGGGTATAGTGTTCCGAGATATTAGCATCAAATGCTTTTAGATTCCATTTTCCGCATACTCAGGCCAACATAGTCCGAGAACCGAGGCGAACTGGATAGAGGACATAAAAACTTTGCAAACCTTTGCGTTCGTGTGTTAAGCAACTGCTGCTGCGTGAGCGGAAGGGAGCCGTGCGGTCCTTCGAGGCCTAACACTAGGAGTATCAGGCTGGCGGCGACAGCATGTGGCAGAGCGATTCCATCTCATCATCGCTCGCAAGCCATGACGCTCGGTGTGAAAGTAATTCAAATGTCGAGGTTACGCTTGTGGGCGCCCCAGCTTCGGGCTAAACAACGCACAAACGTGGGGCGTACGTAAAAGATAAGAGTGAGAGCGATAGAAAGGGAGTTTCCCAGAGCGCGTTCTTGCGCCCGAGTGGCGCATCCAGTGCTGCGGTTGTGTTTAGCAGCCGCGAGACCCTGAACCAATCGTTAGTTTGATTCAAGAAACTGCAGGCTTGCCGGGGTGTTCGTGGATAGCAACAGCGCAAGAAGGGTAGACTCGACACAATTGAAAAGAAACCGGACAAGCACCGAGGTTTCCGCTTCTAAAATGACTGGTGTGATAACGCCTAATGGGAAACAGGGCACCTATGGAATGCCCTGCGTCCAACTCTACCTACGCGGAAAAAAATCCCCCAGGAATGAAGGCAGGATCGTCGTCGTAGATGTTTTTCATCTCGCAGACGAGCTCAAAAACGCGCTGCGATTAGGACAAAAGTTCGGATACGAGCCTGCTCTTCATCTGGCTAAAAATCAGTAATTTCAAGATCCATTTCCTGTTGTGCTCCTGATGTACTGCGACCACAGTGCACCTACAAATGTGTGGACGTCCATGAGAAGATAGACGTTGGCCACCAAAAGTTAGCATGACCTTGTATTCTTCAATGGGTTCTTTCAAGAGAAGGCTTGTGCAGCTGTTGAGATGAACTTAAGGCAGGTGACGTTCGACGCGAACATTTTAAAGGAGCATGCGGTCACCTTGTTGCAGTGCCAAAATGTGGAGCGTTTGACCACTCCAGTGAAGAAAGTGGCTGCCGGGCAGCTGGAGGCGTTTTTCTCGGCAAAAACGGCCAAGCTCAGCGTCCCGTTCAAGTGCATCGTGTTGGCACTATCCGACTACCTACAAAATCACCTGTCATTGTTCGCAATTGCCAATCTTTTTCTTATACCCAACAGCATTAGTACCGTCTCTTTTCGTTTGTGTCGCATCTACCCTTGTTGCCTGTTGTTAACCTTGAATGTTCAGCAACTTGCTCAAATATCAGCATTAATTACAGGGGTGTCGATTCATCCTTCGTCTGCTGACAAAGATACCACACTATCACGCTGTGTGAGCTCGATGCCTCGCTGGCATTGCACTCCATCGCCGACCAGTTCCTGTGGTAGAGAGCGACTCTAGAGCAGCGAGATTTTTCACTTAAGTCATTCAAAATTACTATTACCCACTTTCGCTTGCTCAAGTGTAATAGTCGGAAGGAGTATGAGGATATATTGTGACAAGAAAGTTCGATAAGAGCGCGCCACAGCAGCCTGAGATGAAGGTTTCTTGCTTTCGTTTTTCAACGCACCGTCGCCCTGTTGCAAAACCAAAGCGCCTTTGGCCGCACGCCGAGTGCTACGCTTGATTTTGGACCCAGTACTGCGAAGAATGACGTCCTAAAACGATGGATTTTGGCCGGTACTTGTTCCTGGAACAGAAAGTATGGCTTGAAGACTAAAAATAAACTTACAGCTAGAACCTAAGAAGATTTTGCTAAGAAAGCAAAATTAAAAGACATGAATGATCGCCGTGGGTGTAGTTGCTACATCATGAAGGCACTTTCAAATCCACGAAATTGTGTGCATAATGTGACGAGATGTTTTTATTTGTTTTCCTGCATAATTTTATGATTGAGAGCACGTAATCATATGACTGTGCCATGCGAGAAGCGACAAGTTCTGGAACGATCGTAATCACGCCCAAAACTTCTACGATGTTCCACATTGTTGTCAGTGTTTCAGGCTCGTTATCTAGAACGTTCACTGCGTTTTGAATTGTGCGAACCAAGAGCGAAGGGCGTTTTCATTTGTATGGCTGTCGTGTGCACGTGTCGCTGGAGGTTTTTTTTTTCTTTTCAGAATAACACATTTTAATGAAACTTATACTATGAGTTTTCCTCTAGTTGTTGATAACTTCCACCAAGTTTAGGAGCCACGCAATATTTCATTTCGGTGGAGACCAATTTTAAAGCGTGCCATTTCCGTGGCCTACGTTCACATTATTTATACGAGAAACACTGTATTTGAGACGTGCAAGACACTACCCGCAAGTTAACGGCTGCTCTCCGCTTTACTAACAGAATTCTGAGGCCTGTGTTAGGTAGCCTCAAGAATTTTATGAGGGGAGCCGTCGTATTCAGTCGCTACTTCTGTCATTCAACGCGATTATGATGATTTTCACGTAATGTTTGTGATGTTATCTTTGTGTAACGCGAAGTAATGTCCTTTACCACGCGGACTTGGTTTCTGTTTCGATCTGTTCTTTTTGCACTTTAAGGATATTTTCACTCGTTATTTAGAAAAAAAAAACGATTTGTCATGGCAGAGAGAGTGGAGTCTAACCCTTTGCGGCACAGCTTCTTCGTTTGTGCTCGGGACCATACAAAGTTTTTCTCGGAGCGTTTAGCATTGAACACCCGAATACAGTGATCCCAACTACGTTTGAAATTCCTGCTAAACACTATGACAAGCAATTTTGTGCCTATAAAAAAGGATCACTTTACCAAAATAATAAATAGAGATAGATGTCGTGAAGCCCTACGACGCGCCTAGAAATTTCTGTCCTGTGCTGTCATTTTTCCTTGTCTCTAGCGGAGGAATATTTTAACTTAAGGTCACTGTATCCGCGTTTTCCTTGCGGAGACATCTTCTAATGATAAGAAAAATAATTAATTTGGCGTAAATGTGGAGAAGTGTGCGCGGTGCTTTAATTTTTTGAGTATCTGAGCCGCCCTGACTGTTTTTGTGAAATAGGGGACCCTAAAGGAACGCTGAGCTTGCGAAAGGAATCGAGTGGTTCAAGAATGACTTCAAGAATAATTTGAACGAAGTTGGGGAAGAGGTTTCTTCTAGTGTCCAGTTGAAATTTGACACCCAGTGTCCGTTGATTATTGCACAAGTCAAGAAAGAAATGAGTGCCTTACGGTAAGCATTGTTTTCCTAAACGAAACAGTTGAAGCGCTCAGAAAAAAAAATCAAGAAGTCAAGGACGAGAATAAATCATTGATTGAAAAGAATGCGTCGCTGGAAAAGAGAGCAGCCTAATTAGAACAATGTCCTCGGAAGACACTGTAGAAATCAACGGCGTACTCCTCATTAAGGGCTGTGTGCAGTCATAACAGAAATTATAGGTTCACAGAACAGGTCCTCGGTTGACGGCACTTAAGTGAAGGTGACCCACCGCGTTCCTGCTGCAAAAAGTAGCAAAAACCTGGCTGCCCGGTTTCGCTCTAATCAAAACGAGGCTGTGTTTACAACACAGCTCGGAAGACACGGCTTCGGGGGTGTGGCGTGTGCTTGCCTGGCGACCATGATGCGCCAGTTTCAGTGACCATCTGAAGCGGCAAAAGAAGGTACTGTTGACATTGGCCTCGTAACTAAAAAAGAAAAAGGAATAGAAGTTGTTATGACCACATGACTGTCATCAAACCAAACAGACCTCTAATTGCCATTCTTTTAGAATTTGTAATGAGTCTGAGTTAAGCATTTTTCAGTAGTATTTTATTTAGCTTTTTCCTGCTTTCAGTGTGTCGTACATCAACGCCTCAGAACTAAATTATTTCCTTCATAACGGGTGTCACTCTGCCATTCCATTTAATGCTCGTCGCCTGCACACGACATATAAAGAATTTCAATCTCTTTTCTGCTCAGTACAGAACCAATTTCTTCTTTGTGTTTCTGAAACTTTGCTTACTGGTTAGCTTAGAGGAATACTGTCATCGCTCTTTCTCGCAAAATGGTGGTGCAGCTATTTTTATCCTGCCTAGCATTTTATACAAGTGTAAACTTATAGTGTTGATCTAGACTGTCCAGGCGCAAAGTCTGCTTCTATTGAAACAGAACGCTAAGCGTTCGGTATCAGCAGCAATAATATCGTTTTCGGTTGTATTTGTGACTCACCGATTGCCTCTGGCTCTGATGTCTGCTCCGCTGTTGACTGGGTCCTTGAAACCCTTTCCATGAAAAATAAGGCTTCGATTATTACGGGTGACATCCGCATCAACCCAACTGATGGCTCTGCCCCATACACTACTCGCAGTGTGTGAACTGTCTTCAGTGTTATGGGTTTGAATCACTCGGTTAGCCTTCTCTGTGCCATTTAAATAGCCCTACATCATTATAGGTCATGCATTAAATAACCAGTTTTCACCTCCTTGATCTCTTTTCCTACATGTCACTATCAGCGATAATTTTCCTGTAGCCTTTCGGTTTTCAAAAAACACAGGTTTTAGGGAACCTCTAATTTTCAACGGTGTGAAATTCTATCACCTCATCCCTAATGCTCACTGGTCACTCGTTATTACTGCGGATCATGCCCAAACTGCTTAGTTTTTTTACGTCCAATAATCGGTCAAAGTATATCGCCATCAATTTTGTCGTCAGAAAGATTCCCCTCCTTTCAATACTTGGTTGACGACAGGCTTGATAAAGGGCATGCGCAAGAGAGATAACCTTTATCGAAAAACGAAAAAAAGCTACCAAATAATCTTAGATAAAAGGGTTGGTAGATTAGTATTAAAACACACTAAATACTCTTCTAAGGGCTGCTGAATTCAAATATTATGAAGACGAAAGGCAATACGCCTGCTCTGACACTTACAAGCTGTGGAGTCTAATAAACTCCTTCCTTAATAGAGCTCCGTGTCATAAATTGACAAATATAGCCCATAATGAAACCTTTAATAATGAATCAGAAATAGCGATTGTTTTCAATAATTTCTCAACTCCCTTGCCCTCTGATCATACTTCTTGCTCATTCATTCTTTTCAGTCACTATGCTCAGTCATTTATTTTTGCTATATGTCATTCCTCTCAAGGTACATAGCGTTGTTCTTAATGTGAAACCCTGTAACGCTAGTCTAGACGATATTCTGGCCTGCGACGTGAAACCAGTAATGGCTTTTATTGTTCAGCTGGTTATATGTACTAGAAATTTGATTTTTTTACCAGGCGTTTTTCCCTCTGAGTTAAAGATAACCAAAGTAATTCCTGTGCTCAAAAAAAAAAATACACAGATCAATGATTGCAACAGACTATCTTTAGATTTTCCCGCAAAGTAATCGAGAATATATCAAAGATTCTCTAATTGCTTATCTGCATTTTATGTGCTTTACCGTAAGCGATTTGGTTTCCCTCCAGGATATTCAACTAACCAAGGCTGACTTAGAATTGCAATTTAGGTACTCCCAATACAATGTTTTCCGGCTCTGTTTTTTATTGACTTCACGAAAGCTTTGGCACTGTGATCCACAATATTCTTTTCTCCAAACTTCCTTCAAATGGCACCAATAGAACTCCACTCAAACTCATCCGTAATTACCTTTTAAACCGCCAACAAGGTCTGTATACCTTGCTATATTTCCGACAAATTTTTTTTAAATATTGGCATTGCCCAAAGCTCTATTCTAGTACCAGTCTTATTCTTGCTATATATAAGTGACTTATCTCTCATTATTCTCCCTCAACGCTTACTAAATCAAGCACTCCGTATCATCTCTTGACGGCGTCGCGATACTTGTGCAACCCTATTGCATACGCGTCCTAATATTCTGCCGTTAGGAAATCAAAGCCCATATAATATTGTCATATGCGCTTACAATGTTATTCACGACAGTAATTTTATTCCTCACGTTCACCGTTGCAAGACAGCTAATCCTAACTGCACTAGATTAACATATCCTCATAATTTTCTATCACCTAATATTCGAACAAATTATGCAGTCAGTCGGTCAGTTTCACAATGTTTAAAATATAGAACTCCTTACAGGCTCTGACAACTTTTTCATTATCTTTGGGTGTTTTTTTATTTGTGAAATCAGAATTAATAACCTTTGTCTTTTTTGTATTTCTTATGCAGTTATTACATTTCTATGTTTTACAGATTGCTGGTACTTAAACCTTTCGAACATGGCTCCTTTTCATTTCATACTAATTCGCAACTCTATTTGTCTTGTTTGATAGCTTTCTGACAATTTTTTTCTTATTTCTGTTCTAATTTTTATACTGTTGATGTGTTTCCAGGCTGCTACTTAGCCCTGTATCCCACGCTCATACTTTTTGCTCCTTTGACTTTGTCATAACAGATACCACTACACTCAAGTACTTCGGGATCTGTTGCTATGTGACTTTTTTGTATCCGATTTATCTATTGTATGTTTTTATAAGTAAACGGAATGAATCACAAAAATGAAAGAGACACATATGCTCCGTCTTAAAGGTATGACGCTATAACCTTAATGGGTTAATGTCGATATATGTGGAATTGGTCGGCGTTTAGTTTACATTCATAGATCCCTGGGAGTCTTCATACTACTCCTGGCGCAGTGGTGTATCGTTTAAGCGATGCGCCATGGCCCTGCAATTGTAGGTGCTGCAACCGTTGGGGCTTGCGCGACCCAGGTTGCTCTTGCCGAGAAACCTCTCGTGCACAATCATTCGTTTAACTGCCACCTGCCGCGTTGATCGGTTTGGTCACAATCCGGTTTGCAGGTTGGGATGACGGCGCAAGTTCACATGCCCTAGGTGGGCCACCTATGTTGCTTTTCCTAGGATTTTTCGCTCACAACGGCGCCGCCGCTGACGCCGGATTTACTGCAGAACGGAAGCCATAACGCTATCCCATTAAAACGAAATATAACCATCCCAACCGACTCGCCACCCCCTGCTATGTTTGCCTTTCCTTGGAGTCTTCTGCATCACCCAAATAGGTCATCGGTGGTTATGAAAATATAAGTCATAATGGATTATCTAGTTGCTGTTTACACGTCGCCATTTATTAGTCACTTCTCTCTGGAACTTTTGAGGTTCTGCTTGTTTCGCTTTCATTTCAAAATCTTCAGACGCTATTTTCGCGCCATTAAGGTTACTTACGAGCCTTATTTCACAGCGGTTCTTTTTCCGATTCATTAACTACCCCTTTCATTTTGGACAGCTTCCACCAGAGACGTCAGGCCAGATAGCCACCGAGCCAAGTCTCTGAAAAAATATCAGACAAAGGCGGTGTTCATCAATAAATAGCAAGGATGGAGAAACAATGAAGAATGAAAAGAATTACTTATGAATTCAGCCCCTGATTCTTTTTTTTTAATGCGAAAGTGATGGAATTAACAAAAGCAATAGATAGTCAAGGAACCAGTAGAAAGCTGGGAGCGCAATTCTGGAAGCTGCAACGCATTGCAAATTGACTATTTTAAAAGTAAAGTGCCACATGGGCGAGAAAAAAGCGGGGCTGTGATGGGTTGAGAAGGATGGCGCTTCTCTCCGCCACTGTGGCCTGTGGCCCAGTCATGAAGAGGCTTATCTCTGTGCACTGAGCGATACACATGATTCTGCGTCGTCTCAGAAGCACTTTTTCTTGACAAAGGAGAATCTTTGCGCTTTCGTGAGGTGAAGAATATAGGCGTCTGATGAACTGAGCTCTTCCTGTACTTCAGCAAGTCTAGAAAAACGCGGTGCGCTCAAGTATTTTGATTTTACTGGAATTGGAAGCAGCTGCCTTCAAGCGCAGGCAGATGAAACACACTGCGGTGAAAATAACCTTGCCTCATTAGATGTTTTTTCCCATTGAGCGAGGCAGGCACTGCCTATGACAGCAAGAACAAAACATCCGGTCTCTCTGCACAATGTACAGCCTCCGAAACCACTCAGAATGCTTGACGGCTTTGTGGGGAACGGCTATCTCAAGGCCCAGGCACTCATCTGATGATTCTTTGAGATCAGGTCACAAGGTGGATCGAAATCTAGCGGGAGTGGCGGCTGACCAATAAGAAATTGCTAGCCCTGCCTCTTGCTCAGCATAATGTCAACCTAGATGACTCTACAAATGAAAGGTTCATTCGCGGACACTGCATCAGATGGAGGCATGGAGAAGGAGGAAAACACAGGAAATAAACAAAAAATAAGTCTACATAAAGTATTCTTACTGAAACAGGTGCGAAACAAAGCGCAGCCGACTGGGAGAGGGGAGCTTATAACACGGGGCGCTGTTCTCACTGCACTGATTAAAACTGCGCTTTGTCAAGTGGTTGTGCTTTAAGAGACGAAGAAATTGATTTTGCCTTTTCGCCAATAATTACTAATTGAGCACTAAAGCTGTGTACTTGTCGCTCCACTAAAAAAAGAAATCTAAGCGTCAGCATCATCGACAATCTTGTCACTACGCTGCGAAAACAACAAAAATAAGGAGAGAAAACAAAAGTGACAGCGATAAGGAAGGAAGATTTTAATAAAATAATACACTAAGTACTATGTGAAAAAAAAATACACCGAGTTTTCTGTCCCCTCCGTGAGAAGCAACGCCAGCGATATACCTTTACTCCTTCAAAATTTGTAGTGCAGAAAATTATTCACGACAGAAGAAAGTCCTGGTCAAAAATTCTTCACCGTCATTCAAAGGGACGGGTCGACAAACAGAAAGCACTGAAAGACAAGCAGCTCACAAACAAAACAAAGACAAAAGGCTAACTGAAAAAGAAAACCGAAACCTGTCCACAAAAGATGTCTCGTTATACATCTCCGTCCCTGTGTAGGCCTGCTCTTTTAGCCGTATCATATACCAGGTGTCCCAGCTAAATGTAACTAAGCTCTTAAAAAAAAAAAACGAAGTGTCTTGACGGAGTAAAACAGTTGAGTGCTGCTGAGAGTCATGTGTGTACTCTGCGGTTTTATTTTTCATTCCGAAAATTTAGGTAATTAATAAAGACGAAGTAGCTAACTTTTTAAATATTACCTTCGGGTAGAAAGTGTCAATTTGGGGGCTGTAGATCGCGTTGAAAAGAAGCAGACAGGTATGTTTATATAAAGGTACCATTTGGGTAGCTATTTTCACTCGTCTGAAAACATTCGCCGATGATTACGATACTCGGGAATGCCAAATTTGAGCCCAGCTGTTTAGGTACTTGAACCATAGGCGCTCACGTACGGAGCACGCAGTGCGGAACGGCGGTGGCATTTGTCCTCGCCTTAGACGTTGCGCTTCTGCTCCGCCGGAGCGTTTCGCTGATGCCACCGCCACCGCAGACAGAACGCGTCGCCTCTCTCACGTGCAACCGCCATACCCTCCTCCTCCTCCTCCTCCTCTGATTTCTTCCTCAGGCTTGTGACGCACTCTCCTCCTCCGCTTCTCTCCTCGCTCTCACCTTACCTTCCTCTTTCTCTTTCCTCTTCGCTCTCTCTTCGCTATTACCGCACTTTCACCGTCCGTTGTGATCCTGGTTCGCTTTGCAGCTTACAGAGACGTCGAGGCCGACACCAACGCTCGACCCAGGAACAGGCGCTGAAGAGCTGCACTCTAAAAGAAAGCCTGCCAAAGAGTTAGCAGATGCTGGCGCATATTTCGCGGCGACTGCGAACTCAAAGCCACGCCGGAGACCGCGCTACGGAAACGAGCGCATTTCGTTCTCAGGGTGAACGTCTTGGGGCGCTGAAGTAGCACCGCTATCAGGTGACAGTCTTTTTTTATTTCGCGGGATTCCTTTATAGGGCGGTAAAAAGATCTAGGTAAATGGTAACTTCTTGTAAACATTTCTGAGTGACAATCTACAACTTACGGATTGCCCTTTTTTCCTGGGCCAATATTGCAGAAAAATATAGTAGTAGTAGTAAAAGACTTTTAATCGACCATAATTTACAGGCCGAGCATTTCGACCGCCTGGGCGACCAGAAGCCGCTGTTCTTCTTCCCCTTCAGCGCCAAGCCAGTCGAGCCAGGTGGTGATGGATAGAGAGGATGGGGGGAAGGAACCCGACTGCAGAGCAGCCGGGCAATAGAAGAGGCAATGGGCCAGGTCTGCATAGATACAGGGGCAGTTGGGACAGGAAGGGTCCGATCGATAGCGATAGAGGAAGAGGCGGGACGGGGTGATAACTGCATTCATCTGAATGTGCCGAAGAAGGCGAGACTCCGGCACCGTGAGTGATGGATGAGGGGGAGGGTAAAGGCGTTTGTCGAGGCGGAGCTCAAGGTAGACCTCTTTTATGGTGCGGCAAAGGGTGAGTCTCCCACCGTCCTAGGAGGGCTTGGGCCAGGGGATCAACGGTGCCCGTAAAAGTGTGTCGCGGGCGAGCTGATGGGCCAGCTCATTGCCGTCAATCCCTGAATGCCCAGGGACCCAGCGGAGGAAAACGATGGAAGGCTGCAGTGCGGAGACCGCTCGTTCGACCTCCTGTTGGAGAGAAGGGGTCAGGGTGCGTTTCTGTATGTGGTTTATAGCGGCTTGTGAGTCCGAATAGACTGTGTACTCTTGGAGAAAGGGAAGGAGGGAAAATGACTGGAGGGCATGCGCAATGGCGAGGACCTCGAGGGACAATGCGTCTGGAGGGTGTAGATACGGCCCGCTGGTGTGGGTTTCAGGAGCAGGGAGGTGTGGCTGGTACAGGGCGTAGCCACAGGAACCTCGAGGAGCCACGAAGGAGGCATCCGTGTTAGCTACACCCTGGGTATCAAAGAGAGGGGAATGGTGCTGTGCGGCCGCATGACGACGTCCGGCGTGCAGGACGGGGGACATGTTGGTCGGGAGGGGAAGGATACGAAGATTGGGAGCGGCGGTGGGAATAGGAGAGGTTAACGGGGAGATTGGAATGGGCGAGATACCCGCTTGAGTCAATAACCCCTGACCCTGACGGGTAAGGGAAAGCCGGGCAAGCTGCGAGTCACGATGGAGACTGAGAAGAGAACGAAGAGAATGGAAGAGGCCTGTGGCAAAGAGCTTAGTGGTAGAGGTAGTGATAGGGAGGTTGAGAGCTGCCTTGTAGAGGCCCACAAGGGCAGTCTCGAGAGCGTTAAGTTGAGTCTGAGTGAAGGAAGCGTAGGGTGCAAAGTACAAGACCTTGTTGAGGGCCAGCGCGTGGGCAACTCGGCACGCGTGAGCCTCGTGGAGACCTGAGCGTCGAGTGACCACGCGCCGCAGGAGGTGAGTTACAGAGTGGCAGGTGGTGACAGCGCGGTGAAGGGATTGCACATTCTTAGCCGCATGCAAAGGGAAGCCAAGAACTTTGCACTGTGTGACGACAGGAATGAGAGAGCCAGAAAGGTGGAGAGAGACGAAGTGGTTGTGTGAGCGCTGGTAGGAGGAATGGTTCAGAAGGAGAAGCTCAGATTTCTCAGGAGCAGGAGAGAGGCCAGCGGTGGTGAGAAAGGATTCGATGAGATCTAGGCCACGTTGCAGGGTGTCCTGTACGTGACCGGGAGAGCCAGATGAACACCAAAGAGTGATGTCATGGGCGTAAAATATATGATGCAGGTCGGGAATTTCAGCTAGCTGGGAGGCGAGAGGGGCCATAGCGAGATTGAAAAGGGTAGGAGAGAGAACAGCACCTTGAGGAGTGCCACGGGTGAGGTGGTGTGGGTTAGACAAGTGGGTATCTACTCGAAAGCGAGCCACACGTTTAGAGAGGAATGAGAGGATATAGGAGTACATGCGGGAGCCACAATCCAATGAGGCGAGTTGAGAAAGGATGTGATCGTGGCAAACACCGTCAAAGGCCTTGCGAACATCGACGGTCACAAGTGCGTAAATTTGAGTAGGTGTAGGGGACAGGAACGTTTGCTGGAGAATCAGAAACATGTCCTGTGCACAGACGCGGCGCCGGAAGCCAATGAGAGAATGGGGGAAGAACTCCCGTGCCTCAAGAAAATCACAGAGGCGAGTAAGAGCCATTCGCTCAAGGGTCTTACCAACGCACGTCGTCAGGGAGATTGGGCGGAGGTTAGAGAGAGAGGGAGGTTTGCCCGGTTTTGGAATCATAGAAATAAAGGAGGATGTCCAGGAGCTCGGCAAGCAGCCGCTCTCCCAGGCCTCATTGTAGGTTTGAAGGAGGAATTCTTTGGCGCAGTCAGGAAGGTTGCGAAGTGTGGTGTATGTAATGGCATCCTCACCGGGAGCCGAGCGTGTAGAATTAGCAGCCAGAGCAGATTCGAGCTCCCGGAGAGTGAAGCATTGGTCCAGATTGGGGTTAGGTCCACCCGAGTACACCGGGTAGGAGGGTGCCAGAGGGGGCGGGAGGTAGAGAGAGGCGAGTTGATCAAAAACTTCGGAGGGAGTCCCCTGAGTGAGGGCTTTAGCTAGAGTGGGAGCAAGGGCAGGCTTAGTGCCAAGGAGGGATTTAAAGAGAGACCATGCGGATCGCGAGTGCAATGCAGAATCAAGGCCATCACAAAGAGCACTCCAACGAGAGTGCTCGAGGGAGGCGCAGTGGGCGACGATCTCGGCCCGCAAAGCAGTGATCCGGGAGGAAAGTTGGGCATTGTGTGGTTGGGAGCGAAAGGAGCGTTGAAGACGTTTACGGCGACGCCATAAACGGAGAAGGTGAGGATCTGGGTCTTGGATTGGGTAACGAGAGCGAACGCGACGGCTACTGGACGTGAGCGCTGCAGAGATGCGCGACGTCCAGTCGTCGTAGGATTGAAAGGAGTCGGAGGCGATAATAGTGCGAAAAGTATGCCAGTCAGTGTGAATAATCGGATGACAGCGAGGGTTGTGGGAGAGAGAGGTGGTGATATGGATGAGAAAGTGGTCACTTAGAAGAGTTTCGGCTGTCACCTGCCAGTGAAAGGAAAGTGAACCCCGAGAGAAAGTGAGGTCGGGTGTCGTAGGGCGTTGTGAGGCAGTGCCCGCTCGAGTAGGAGAGCCAGGAGTATTAAGAAGGGTGAGGTGGCGTTCCTGGGCCAGACAATGGAGGAGGCGGCCGGGTTTGAGGGTTTGTGGGTAGCCCCAGAGTGTGTGAGGGGCATTAAAGTCACCACCAAAGAGGAGATGGGAGGTAGAAGAAAGAGAGTGAAGGAATTTGCCCAGAGCAGAGAATAAAGAGGAAGTGACAGGGGGGTTGTAAAAAGACAAAAGGACGAGTGAGATGCGGGAAGAAGGGTGGTAATAAACCACACCAACTAAATATTTAAGGAGGGTGGAGGGGATGTCAATTTGCTCTACGAGCACGTCACTGCGTACATAAATAGACGCAAGTGGTGTGGCCGTAGTGGCATGGTAGGCGCGGTAGCCTGGGTCATTGCGGGCCGTCCGGGTCTCCTGGAGAAGGAGAAAATGAGGTAGGGAGGGGCGGGTGAGTGGATACTGGTGGAGGGGGGTCTTATTGTGGCAAAGATTTCGGCAGTTCCACTGCACAATCTCTAGGTCCTCGCCAAACGCCATTATGATAGTGGAGAGGAACACGATGGTACGCGTTCCTTCTTTTTTGCCGGGGGCAGTGACTCATGGACGGATTGGAGCATAGATGCGAAGGATTCCAATTGATTTGATTGTGCTTGGAGGGTGGTAAGGATCTGGAGAACCGAAGTTTCCAGCTGAACCAAGCGAGTGTGATGTGCCTGTGTGGTGGTTTCTACTAGGTCAGCCAAAGGGGCGACCTGGGCGCTGGAGGAAGGAGTGGTGAACGTGGCAAGGTGCTCAATTAGCTTGCTAAGCAGGGAGGTAAGAGAGGGGGTGGTTGTCTGGAGGGTTTGAGTCAAGGCATGTATCTGCTGTTGTAGATCGTGGGAAATGCGCTGCTGCTCTTGCTGCTGGCGTTCCAGCATTGCGAGCCGGCGGTCGAAGGAGCGGCTCTCGTCAGTCAAGGATGGAGAGGGTGGTGTAGTGGAAGAGAGGGACGCTGGCACCGAGGATCCTTTAACTATGGCGGCGTAGGAGCCTGGTGGTGACGTGATCGGAGATGATGGAGATTCATGATTAGAGGAGGAGGAGGAGGAGGCGGGGGAGGAGGAAGGGGTGGTGGGTTGAGTGGCCCGGCGCAAAGCTAGGCGACGGAGGTATGCAGCTTTAGCACACTCGCGTTGCTTAGCAAGGATGAAGGGGCAAGTGGGGTCGAGGGAGGGGTGGGTGTTCACCTGGCAATGAACGCACCAGGGCTGGGCACACACATGAGCGGAAGGGTCAGCGGGTAGAGGAGCAGCACAGCGACGGCACTTGGCCGGAACGCTGTGCTGGGGGCATTGGTGGGCGCGATGGCCTAGAGTGAGACGACGGGTGCAGGTGGGAGGCTTAGGTTTATGAGGACGGCACCGGAAGGCAACGCGTTTGAAATAAACAAAGTGGGGGATGACGGTACCAGCGAACGTTATGAGCACTGATTGAGTGGATCCCATCATGCGAGCAGCGAGAATATCTGTTTTGAAAGATTCCAGGTCATGCATGAGGTCGTCAGGAGTGAAGTGGCCCCCGACGTTATGGATGACGCCGAGGCATGAGATGGGAGGATGGGGGGTGTAAGTTTTGATGGTGACAGGCTTACCATGAAGCTGAAGATGCGTGACAGAGAGTAGGAGGTGGGCGGTGAGAGGAGAATGAGTCTTTAGAAACACAAGGCTTTGGGCTGGCCTGGCCTGAAGGGTGATGTCGGCACTGGTCTTCGAGGAAAGTTGTGCAGCGGAGGCGACTGCGGCGAGTACGTCGTAGAGAGGTAGCTTGGGGGTGAGGGTTCCAGGAGGAAGCTGGATGGCAACTGTGATGAGCTCGGCGCGGGGTCGGGCTGCGGTGGCAGGCTTACGGTTGGCACCGATGGTGGTCCAGTCGATTTCCTGGGAAGGAGTGTCGTCTGCCGGGGACGTCGTAAGGTCCATGTCTGAGTCCTCAGCCGGAGTCTCAGTGTGCGACGCGGGTGCCGGGCTGGAGGTCTTGGTGTCAGTGGGACCTTTGGATGGAGTAGGTGCAGCGGCTCCAGCGGCGGCAACGAACGCAGCCGGCTGCGACGCGTCTATGGCCCTGAAGCTCTTGGCGTCCCTTAGAGCGTGGAGTTGGCTAGGTGTGGACGCTGCGCCGACGACGAACGCGGCCGGCTGCGCTGCGGCCGTCGATCCGGTGCTCCCAGCGTCGCTCAAGGCGTGCAGTGCGGCAGGAATGTGCTCGGTTGCGTGGGCGGCGTTGAACGTACCCGTTTGAGAGACAGCTGTCGACGTGGTTGGAACAGGCCCCGCGGTGGCGGCATCGGTGGGTCTGGGCTGCAGGGGCTTTGTCAGACGCTGCATTGTGGCGGTGCAGGCGCGGCGCGTTAGGTTTAGCGAGGCGCCGCGCCGCTTCACAGTTTTGGAGACGCTTGGAGGGCCAGTTCGGCAGCGGGCCGTAATGCCGATGGTTTCCACGTGCTTCGGGAGCCTTCCTGAAGCGATGGAGTGTAAATCCAGGGGCGGGCGAGGCCCTAGACCAGGCCAGGGGCAGGTTAAAGCAGAGCGGGGTAGGCAGCCAGCTAACCAGGGCGGCGCCACCTAGCGGAAGCGATGGTATGAGTTCGAAATATATATATACATTTTACAAACTAGGCTACACGACTCCCAACAGCAACAGCGCTCAGTTGGTCTCACTCGCCTACGACACTGAAGATTTTTTGAAAACTGCGCGACATTTAGCTGGGACACGTGGTGTCTCTCTCTCTCTCACACACACACACACACACACAGACACACACGCACACACACACACACACACACACACACACACACACACACACACACACACACACACACACACACACACACACATGCACGCACGCACGCACGGTTGTGCGGTTTGGTCACAATCCGGTGGGCACGTTGTGACGAAGTCACAAGGTCACGTGACCTATGTGGCCCACCCGACACATAGTTCCTTCTCTGAGGATTTTTCGTGGCAGTTTTGCTCACGGCCAACGGCGCCGACCACGACGCCGGTTTTTCTACGACACAAGACCCTTAACGCTGCCGCGTTAAAACACGAGCCAGCATTGGGAATTGCCTATTCTATTTGATCCCCACTTTTTGGAGAAGATCTGCTGCTTTCTTCCCAGCCTTCGTGTGGTATTCCCCCAGCCCCTTCTTCCTGCTTGCGCTAACAGAGACCCAATGTGTGTCTTGGCTTCGCGAGCAGAGAACAAGTGGCGGGTGTTCATGAATTCGCGCCACTCCAGCCAGGGAAGCGTACTATCAAAAGAAACTTTTTCAGTCTACGGAAGCCTGCTCACTGCTCCACGTTGGTTGTAGCTGTTATTTACGCTAAACTCTTTGTATTCGTCTCAATTTCGCTGTCACTGCGTATTCTGTCGTGTGTTTAGAAGATGGTACACTGGACGGAATGGACACCAGAATGGCTGATAACTGTGTGAAGAACGTTCAGTGTGAACATGTTCATGCGGCAATCTGGACCGAGAACAAGGCAGGAGAAGCCATTTTGAGTTCCATCAGCACACGATATCTACATGTCGCTATCGATAACGACAATGTGGGTGCTGCCATTAAAGAACCTGCTTCTCTCTTCTTTCGTGTCCGTGCGTTGGTTGTCGTACATGACGGGGTCAAGCCCTCGGGCTAATTTAGAGCACGATGACAGGTGATAAAGAAATGTTTGTCTCTGTTTTTTAGCGCTGGAGTCCTCTTACCAACGAATGAAATCGGTGATTTTTGGTTCGTGTCTTCCGCGCGACCAAGCAGTCTTTTTTGATGTCTTTAATTTGTTAAACGCTAACCATTACCACGTCGCCAACCGGGTAGTGAGGAAAACCGCAGTGTTGTTATGTCGCTGTTGAAGAAGTTCGTTAAACTTTTCGAGCGTTTCCTTGCAGAATCAAAAGTATTTCTAGCGAATAAAGTACCGTATATTCGATCGATATCGAATATTCCTCTCATGTCACACGTTCAAAGTACACTGCAGAATGTATTTTTTATTTAATATGGCTATCTGATGCACTATAGCTGATTTACATTCGCAAGTTAGATTATTCGCACACCCTAGCGTATTAATGATAGGGTCCATAGTGCGGATCCACTTAAAACAGCGTGGTGCTTACCTTCGCAATGTTGCCGAAGGCTTCTGCTAAATCTTAAAGTATAGCTCTTCAGTTCGTATATATGCATGCATTGTTTATTATTATGAAGAATTAGCACACTGATCACTGAACTTCATGAAATGTGCCGTCATTTATGCGACCAGAAATCCTTACTGCAAAAGCGAATAACCAAAAAACTTCCTAATGTTGTCCCGTAAAAATAAAACTGCGGCATTGCCGTGTTCAACGTCGTTAAGCTTAAGTTTTAAATAGATATTTTAGCGCTATAAATGCAAATAATTGAAAATGGTAAAGGAGCATAAAAGTCGTGAAGATGTACCTTTGATTTTGAAGCGATCTACTTAGTGTAGAAGTGCCAGCGTTGGTAAACGGCGCGAAACCGTTGCATGTTATTCCTGACTACGCACCTTTCCTGACACTGCTTTCCCTATACGTAAAAGAATCGGAGCCGGAAGCCTTATGCACTGGACACACTCCATGCACAACAGGCGGCGTTTCTCATTCAAACCTAGTCGCTACTAATAGGCCAATTCTTCTGCTCACAGCAACCGAGACGCCCTTTGTTGTTTGGCAAAGAAAGCCTTCTACCCGTACCAAACGAGAATTGAGGCGGTACTTCCTCTGCCGCAAGGCAGGAATGCAACAACGCGCCGCTGGCACTGCATTCTTGTAGTCAACAGGTAATGTGCGCACGCTTGTACAGGCGAAATGAGAGGTCTGAAGGGCATGCTGGGTAGTGATCGACACAAACTTTCTAGGAAGCGGTTCTCAGAACCAACGTAGGACTAATTTGCAAGCCGCTTCCAGGTTAGGCGCATATAATGCCTTACAATTCAGAGCAACCTGCATTTCTTAGTTTATGTACCACCTTAGCAACTTTTCCGTTCCTCAAAAGAAGTTTGCGAGTCTCGGAGGCGGTTTCCGCCACAGAACGTTACTTGTAGCCGGCTTTATGACTCACCCCTTTGATGTTGCTTTTGATGTTCCTTTCCTCCTTTTCTCAGCTATTCTCTGTTCCTTTTCCCGTTTAGGCTTCTTCTCCACGGCACGAAAGACTTCTGAGGAGAAAGTTTCTGAGAGGTGCTACTCGCACTGAGAAGGTGTGAATACGTTCCCAATATTTTGAGGCCTTGTGCGCCCACGGTGGAGCCTTTCGAAATGCCGTCTTCTTCACGAATCGATGAGAATATCTGCGCTTCTTCACTCGCGTTTCGCTTTTGAATCGCCACCTGCAGCTACATGCCGTTCTGTGCGAAGTTGTGCTTCCCGTTCTGGTTATTTCTTGGGCAGTCCAGGGGTCTAATAAATCTAACACACACACGCACGAACGCACATACGCACACAGGCACGCGCGCGCGCACGCACGCACGCACGCACGCACACACACACACACACACACACACACACACACACACACACACACACACACACACACACACACACACACACACACACACACACACACACACATGCACGCACGCACGCACGCACGCACGCACACACACACACACACACACACACACACACATACATATATAAGGAATAAGTATTTGAGATACGCAGAAAAAAGGACTTCCGAAATGGACTACACGGTTATCAAGAAGACTACGCTTCAGCGTGAAAAAGAGAGAACGGACGTTGAAGTGGATATGACTGACGAGCGAGCCCAGCGAGCGCGAGTCATATCAAATACTACAATGCACACGCTCTCAAATAGCTGATATGATAGGCTTTTTTATCAGAATGGTGATTTCGAAGAAAGAAGAAGCGCCGCTTTCTGACGGTGGGTGTTTCTAGCGTTTCTACGGGGCTGCGATTTCCTACATCACCGTTCTCGCAGTGAAAAGTTGCGTTCTACAAGGCTCCAGCTGGACCATTTCGGGTAATCAGAATGAAATACATCGGATCACTCCTAAATGTCTGCAGGAAAACATCGCAGGTACTTCTCGAATGAGAAGGCTCAGTACCTGGCATCTACTGTAATTACTCGCCTAATGAACGCGCCCGTAACTTTGGCAGTCAAAATGCATGACTTTTCTTAAAATTTTATTCGCGTTAAAAGCATGCATAAAAGTTTTCAGATATGTTTTGGGAGAAAGAGCACGTTCATTATGCGGGTAAATTGGTTGCGAATGTGCTGAAGGTTCGCAGTACGAAAGCAGGATCAGTACTTCAAGGTCAGTTCACGGAGCCACAGATGCTGTTTTTAAAGATTCCCTCTGAGATCACGCGCCTTCAGCCGCGTATATAAATAAGCCTCACTTTCGGTTCCCTGCGCAGCTGCTCACATGCGTAAAGTGGCATCGTGCGGATGACTTCCGACTCAGCCGGCAGAACGGAGCGTTTCCCCGGTGAATATACCTCGCTGCTCGCTATCCTCTCTCCTTTACTTTGATGGTAGGCAGAACTGAGGTCCTGAACGGAAATAAGCACAGTGGCAGAGCGAAGTGGTTATTTCCGTTCTCTTACTTCCCTGGAGTGCTTCAATCTCCAGCTCGCTCTCTTTTTCTCCGCGCTTTAAAGCTCAACGTTGCACATTATGCAAGAATATTCTGGGCTTCGCCATCGCTTGGCTTTTGTATTTTTGCGACATTACTTCCCTCCAAGTTCCCTGAAGGCGAAGAATCACATACATTTTGACACCGCTCATGTGTTTTTTTTTTTTTCGAGGTACAGAATCCGCGCCGATGCTTCGTATCAGAGGTCTGCAAGCTGATATGCAATATTGAGACGCTGGCCGAGAAAGCTGTACTCTTGAAAAAAAGGGAAAAAATTCTCCGGCCATAAAATATGATTCCTTTGAACCCAGAGAACTTGTCCGGGGGGACCTGAAACGAAGGGGCCTAGGACGCATTTGCGAGAGGTTTGGATAGTTTCGCTTGGATGTTCATGTTTCTGCGCCCAGTGTCGCTTGAAGGCGGTCATTAACGTCTTCATCAAAAAGCAAGCTCTACTTGCACATTCGAGTGAACGCACTCAGATTTTAAAAAATATGATAAAAAAACTACGTGCACAGAAAAAAGCTCGTCCACGCTCGTCAGGTCTGCAACTCGATCGTTCCTTCGTTCTCAGCCTTGAAATATCACTAGAGTTTACTTTTCGACCACTAGCGCAATATTCCTCTTCACAAATTAGAAAGCGGACTTTGTGCGGCAGCGGTAAAAAAACGAAGTCGGGTGTTTCAGTAGCAGCAATGAAAGCTCAGAGCATAGAAGAAGCATGGACAGAAATCATTGCTACAATTTAGTTGGATGTTTTTCTCTCTTTTTTCCCCTCAGAGCGTTTTGAAGGAATGTCCGCTACTTCACGTAAGTTTATTGCTGACAGAAACGTCATCTCTTAATAATGTATCTCAAATTATGTTGACGAGCGATTGGATAATTGCTTGTTTCTCGCACGTAGGCCACGCAGTGTCTATCAAGACCCTTATAAAAGTAACAGATTACAAGCGCATTATACATTGATTGTCACCCCTGATATGTTCGAGCCTTTGTAAAGGCAACTGAAATGTAAACGAATTCCTACAACCCTGAATTTCGTTAGGGAGGTGGAGAGGGGCTCACGGTTGCGCCTTTTTCTCTCTCTTTCTTTTTTTTTCTCTAATGCTTTTAAAAAGGTTCAGATATGATCTGTGGAGTGTGGAGAGAATGATTAATGAAGTAAGCGTGACTGCAGCCTACCGTACCTCGGATACTATGCACAGCGTAGTACTCGTGCAGAAGTAATGCTTTGTGCTGTGGGTAAAACAAAAAAACACCTTCCCTGTTATGAGTAACTAAGTGTTTTCTTGGCAGTGAGAAAGTGAACAAGGGAAGGAAAAGCCTCAGAGTGCTTGCCAGCATTTCTACTAGAGGACTTGTCGTCGTCTGGGCAAAGCGTTCATCATTGGCGGGGTTTAGACGGGGTCTTCACTCGAGTAGGAAGGCCCTTTGAGGGGAAGGTGGGCATGGAGTGCGAAGGGTGTGATTGAATCTTGTGCAGGCATGATGGGTGCTAAAGAGGATTAACCGGTTGACCTGGAAAACTGTGAAAAGATAGTTAATTTCGGATATCACCGATATAGCTCATCTTTCTTATGTGTTCAAGATAAATGCTGTACAGGAAATACATTACGACATAATACAAGGTTCACATGGTAATCTTAATTTCTGTTGTGTGGGTGCGTTATCAGAGAACTACGTTGCGAGTTCGTCAACAAATACATGTGAGCCTTGTGAGAATTTCAACTTCCCGACTCCCCTGAGGTTACCACTGTAGTGGCAGTGCCGTCACCTAGAGAGTTTAGTTAGGCCGCCGCGGTGGCTCAGTGGTGATGACACTCGGCTGCTAACCCAAATGACGCTGGTTCGATCCCGGCCGCGGCGGTCGAATTTCGATGGAGGCGAAATTCTAGACGCCCGTGTGCTATGCGATGTCAGTGCACGCGGAAGAAACCCAGGTGGTCGAAATTTTCGGAGCCCTTCACTACGGCGTCCCTCATAGCCTGAGTCACTTTGGGACGTTAAACCCCCATAAACAATAAAACAGTTTAGGTAATGAGAATAACTTCGGCTTCGAAAATTTGAAATTGATCGAGGTGCCCTGTATCTCGCAAATTTATCCGCATTTAAAGCAAAGGGTTACGCTACGGATGAGCGCCACCGGAGAGGAGCCCACACTAAGTAGAGTTCCTGCAAGCTAGGCGGCAAGTCATTCATTTCAGTTCAAGACTTAGGGACACAGCGGGATTTCGAACTCTTTCGACGCTACTACGAAGCAACGGCTTATTCGACCATGTGAAAAATGTAATGTGGTAGATCAGGTAAAGGGGCGAACCTGTACAGCATCAAAATTTTTATTGCGTATGCGTGCGCGTTGCATGTGCACTGGGCAGATAAATGACGGAAAATTAGGCTGGTTCCCAAGAATCGAATGCAGTAGAATCTCGATGATACTATCACGATTGATACAAATTTGGAATGATATGAGTCTTTAATATTTCGCTGTATATAATGTGCATGATTTCGGCTGTTCCGAACATTCACTGGTGCCACTACGGATGATGCGAACGTGCGAGTCGAGACCGCACCCTCGAGCTTACAGTGAGCGCTGCCCGCTCATTAACGAAGCGGCGATCGCCAGTCGTGCAATACGGAGCGCTTGAAGAGAGCGGTCGAGAGTGGCCGTAAGCACATCCCTTTAGCCGCAAACATACTTGCGTGAAAGAATTTCCCACCCTCCTGTGTACTAATGTTGCATGTTTTAGATTATACGAGTTTCAGATGATACAAATATTTTTTGTTACCTTTTTGGGGGCGAGTTGGTTCATTTCTTCAAAGAAAGATGGGGGAAAAACGAAATGACGCACAAGACCACAGGAGGTTGCGCTCTGTAGATGTCTAATGTGTTAATACATTTGTCCCCGCCTTCCTTGCACAATTGTACGTACCCTTGAAGAAATACTTTTATGCGAAGCATATTAACGTAGATTTCGGGCCTTCGCGCGACGCCCGGCGGTGGCCACCATTGACCTTCAAGTGACCTTGAAGTAGGTCACGTGACATGACGTCACGTGATGACGTCACACCGGCTGCAGATGGGGCCTCATATCGCGCCGTCGGTCGCCTCCCGGCGGTGGCCGCCATCGACCTTGAAGTGAGATCACATGATGTGACGTCACGTGATGACGTCACACCGGCTGCAGATGGGGCCTCATATCGCGCCGTCGGACGTCGCCCGGTGGAGGCCTCCACGCTTCGGTTCGCGCCGTCGCGCGCGACGCGGCGGCGGCGCCACCATCGCTGCATCACGTGATATGTGACGTCACGCCAGGGATGAGGCGGCGCGCGCCCGCCGTCGCGTCAGTCTCTGTGCCCGCAACCACGCCAGCTTCTTTGCGCCGGGCGTGTACGCGGTCAAGATGCCTCCAAACGCTAAGGACATGCTTCGCATCCACTGGGCTTAACCTTGATAAGCCTCAAATTTTTTTTGTCCCCACGTGTAACTGTTATCATAGCCCTTTTGCTGTTTATATTTCTTTAAGGCTGCTCAAGTAGGTGCTGTGAAATACGATGAAATGGAAGAGTGCCCCGTCAACTACTGCCGCTCTTTAACTGCGTCCTCCTGATAGCAGTTTTAGTGTTCTGACTGAGTTCCCAACAATTAAGAACGCCGTTGTTGCTTTTGCAGCCACAGAACCATTGCTCCTAGTATTCGATGTAAGTTAGGTGTAAACAGAATGGCCCGATCATGTGTCTATGAATTCTACGGTGCGCCCAATGAAGGCTACTGAAGACTCCTCTATTACGGGGAAGGTCGTGACCCATGGGCGCTTTCTTTCCTGTTCTGCCCACGAACGGGCGCTACTCTCTTGTTTTTGCATCCTAGCGCCAGTCGAATTTCAGACCAGCATTTCATCACGGTCACTTCATATGTATTAGCATTAATCATCTTCAGTGTTGACACAGCAAAGATGGAAAGTCTTGAAAAAAAAACGTTTGTTGATGTTGGGCGCCTCAAGCTGCTTCTAGAATTACCCGAGAGATTGATTTTGCTCTTTTTTGCGTTCTGGATCAAGGGAATCCTATGCCGTCACTTTTGATTCCGCTGAAAATTTTTGCAGAGTTATGTAGGTGCTTTCTTTCGAGCTTGTTTTTTTTTCCTTTGGATGCCGATAATAAAATCTTTTTTTTTGTTCGCTTTATCGCTACTCCAAACAGCCTCACGCACTGAACCGTGGTAAAAAAATATATATGCATGTATATTTATGGGAACTAAATAAAACGTGGCTTGTTTTCAATTTTGCGCTGACTGTTGATTCATGCAGACTCAGCAAAAAAAAAATTTGGAGGGGACACTTAAGCTCCGGCTTAGGGATATGAGGCAATAGGTAAAAGGTTAATTCCCACATACTCAGAAGGTCATTCTTTACATTGCATTTGCAGATCCCTGGAAATCCTCATACGGTTCCTGGCGCAGTGGTGCAGCGGTTAAGCGATGCACCACTGCCCTGCGATGGCAGGTGCTTCCAGCGGTGGACCTTGTGCAAGCCAGGTTGTTCGTCACGGACGACCGATGATTAATTTAACTGCTACCTGCCACGGTGAGGAGTTTGCTCACAATCTGGTGGGCAGTTTGCAATGACTCCACAAGGTCACGTGTCCTAGGTGTCCCACCCGCCTGCTAGATTGCTCTCTGGAGACCACCTGTCAGAGCCATGCCTATGATTTTTGGCTCAAAACGCTTACGCCGACAAATCCGACACCGAATTTTCTGGTGAACGGCGTCTTTAATGCTATCGCGTTAAAAACTTCCGCCAGTAATTTTGTACCGGGAGCTGTTTCTCTTTGAAAGCACAGAAACCAATCCACTAGATATAAAATGACTGCAGGAGAAAAATGGCATTTCAGGGGATAGTTTAGTGCTACTGCGTGCGCGCACACTGTGGTACTTGGAAGAGCAACTTGGAAGCCAGCCCATTGACTATGAGCGCCATCACACTTCTGTGAGTGTTCGAGGCAGCTAACTGTGGCACTGGACTGTTAGCGATCCAGACGTTATAAAGGTCGCGCTCGCCTTGCAATACATGTGACTTCAAGCCTCAGAGTGCAATGAGGGTACGGCAGTTAATGTGATACAGATAGGATTGATCAGACAATTAAGATTGCAATTGAGCTGAAAGGGAATTACAAATATTGAGGAAGTTCCCGTGGGCATAGCTTCGTTAGAGAAATGCAACATTTCGCGCCCCCGTAGCCTTACTGTTTTATTTTCGTCGGCAACCCTGATTCCTCTCATCTCTTTTTGCACGCCTCCTTTGCGTACAAGGCGCATAGTAACGAACCATGATGCTGCATGCTACGAGGGGCACGCTGCACTCATCCCGCGAAGCAACGATGCAATTGAACTGAAAAACAAAAGGACGGGCATGGAAGGCTGGAGCCACTGACGACTTATAGATAGCCAAAATTGGTGCAGGTGCTTTATTTTGCAAGGATTCTTCTTTCGGTCTATTTTTGCACTTTTTTGCCTTCGGTCAGCCACGACTTTGATATGAAAACCGGCGAAAGACGTTCTTGCTCGCTGTCAGCATTGTCGGCGTAAGCGACACGTAACGTAACTTCGGGTATGAAGTCTTGGGACTGTGCATTCATGAATTTTAAAATTTCACGCAAGGCGTGCAGTATACAAGTACGAACTCTACCGAAATTTTGTTTTTAAATTGTGTATTATGACTTGCCATAACCGACGAAATTCTCATTATCAAGTTTCTTGATGTGTCTAGTTACGGTACGTACCCAGATTTCTAGACAAGCGCGTTTTTGAACAAGAAATCGTTTACGAACGCCATTTTTTTTTTTCACTTATCATAAGAATACACTTTAGTAAACAATATTTACGCACATTTTCCCACGAAAGGTTTGTTTTTTCCTGTAAACGTTTTTTCTCTCGTAAACACCGTTCCCTTTTTCTATGGCAGTCTTAACTACTCGATGCGAGCAAAAAACTATCCTTAAAGGAAGATTTTACTACCCTTCGGAAGGTTGGACCATTTCCTTCAATATTTAGATAGCAGTATGTTATCTTACAATATTCCACAGTTACCTCACAATGAATGTTGATGTACAGGAATCCTGGACATGCCATTGCGCTGCTGACCAGTTATATGCGTGATTACTAGCACTAGCAGCTGTTTCGATTCAAAGAATACAACGCATGTTCTCCCTGTAGCGCACATTAAAAAAGAAGGACGTGACCGACCATCGGCGCCTGACGTGATGAGGCATGCGGGCAACACTATCGGTGCCACAGTTGCCCATCACAATACGCTGCTACGCGTTTCCCGCTCGCAGAGAGAAAAACCGGGAAGTGAGCACCGCAGACGTCTGCTCGCTGGGGAAAAGAAACAAAAAACAGCGAAGTCAGCGAAGGCGATCCTTTCGTCGAGATAAAAAATTAATGGCGACTGCATCACTGGTGATGGTGCTCCGCCTTGTGCTTTTTGCAACTGTTGGATTTGCTTTCAATGCTGCTATCCCGCAAGAGCATGTGATGATTGTGTTTCTCCTTTGGGAGAGTTGCAATGAGTGCTTTAAGATATGAGAAGTGCTTCGATACGGACTTCAATATCTTGCTGTGCAGCGCTTTGCGGCCACCGTCCCGCGAGCGTTCGTCCTCTGTTTGACCCGGCCTGTTTTTGGGTATGAACTTCCGCATACGAGCTGCGTTCAGAGCACGACGTTCCGACTCGACTGCCATCCATGGCCCTCTCGCAGCGCGACTTATTGGCAATGTCGCCGCTGGCGGCTGCATTATAACTGCGGCAGCTGTCATTGTGCTGGATCGCATATGTTGCATCACCCAGTGATTGGAGAATGTTGTTATGGGAGATGGCGAATCACGCCTAATTTTATGGATCATGGCGAAGTTAGTGTTGGGCGCAATACATGAGCCATGTGCACTACGTGGTCACGTGATAGCGGAAGCCGATGGCCTCGAGAACTACCATTAAGTTTCGGCAGGAAACTTTCGCCTGAACTTCTAGCTCTGTAAAATGATTCACCTTGTTTGCTCTACCAAACTGTATGAGAGGTTCGGAGACAGCACAATTTTAGCTACTGGAGGAAAAAACGTGCACTTAAAAAAAAACACAAAAACATTGATGTTTCAGCGACTTTGCGGTTTAGCTGTCTGTAGATCCGACCCTTGCCAAATGTGTACTGGGTGCGGAAAATCTACTAATAATTGCTTCCCGATGGAAATTGAGCCCTGCGGACTCTATACACATGGGTGCAGGTTATACTCCAGAAATTAAGGTACATTACGACGGAAGGACAGAAGAATGAGTCAGGAAATTGACGGTTTGAAAATAGGGCCTCGGCTCTTATATTGAGGCTTGGTGTTTACCGTATAATTCTGCTTCACCGCCGACGCCACTCACCTTCGAGTGGGAGCCCCTCCAATGTGAAAGGGAACAAATTTTGAGCATTCACTTACTGATTACTCAATAATTGTTTGTTACAAGCGCACTTTTTCCTCCCTTCTCGCTACTTTTCCTCTAAGCATATGATATTAAAAATCTTCTTTCCAATTCTATTGGGCAAGTAGCCCAAAAGTTTGTCTGTTTGCGCAAGCTGGTTAATCCATTTCATGAGGCACCTAGAGGAAACCTAACGTGGCATTGACAGCAGCGTAACTGCTGCCAGGCGACGGCTGCCGGTCACCACGTATGTAGAACGTCTGTTGTGCCCCCTTGAACACCGTTTACGGCAAAGGTGGCCGCAAAGAAAAAGCGAAACAGTCGCGAGGGTTGGTTTGTCACGAACTCTGTCTTCTTTCGCGCTGGCGGGCGTGAATGCCTTCACACCTACCAGTAGTTTGTCTCGAGTTCTTTCTGCGCCTCAGCGAACACCGCCAACCACCGACTGGAGCTCTGTGCTTCAGCTCGATAATGTGCCAACCTGGAAGTTTAATACTTTCGTCTACTACTTGCGCAGGAGGGTGAGCGCTTTCGCTGTTTTGGGTGGCTGAGCGCTGTTACATAGTAAATGCGAAACAAATGCTAAAAGTTGCTATTTAGCTCCAAGGGGGCCAGTGAACTAGCAGGGAACATTCCGTTGCGATGCGCGCGTGCAGGTCGCGAAGCTGCTGACGGAGACAGACCGTTCGCGATAACCACAGACGCGGTGACAGCACCAATGTGACGAAAGTGAGGAGCGGAGAAAACTTGATGCGCTGCGCAATTTGACAGTTTACTCTCGTTTTGCACAATTATTTTTCGTGCAGCCTCATGCGCCAGCGCTGCCTTCGTTATCAATGCCTGTGAGATCATCTGCTTTCCAGATGCAGCAGTCATAGAGTTTCGAAATATTACCTACTGAGAAAGCTGGCGTCACCATCTGTGCCACTCTCTCAAAGAGCGCCTCATTCTCCTCGCGAATGCCGGGAAGACGAGGTTTCGTGTTTGGCTTGGCTAGTGTCGGGCAGAAGACGCGGTTTGTATCTCGAAATTCTATCCTTTGGTTATATCCTCTGTGCGCAGATGAAATTATTTCATTACTGCTATTTTGACTTCAGTACAGTTAACGAAAGTGAAAGTTCGATTTTAGGCTGCAATAGAAACTTTCACAGCATTTCCCCGAAGTTTCTCTCGAGAAGAGTCGTATTATACAAATGAATCCACGTTTTATGCCCAACAGTAGTCAATCCAAGTAAGAAACATCGTCTTCTTGGCATTCCTGCGCCTCTCCATGGTGGATGAAGTGTAGAGGAGCCAGCTTCCGTCTAGTTACATAAAGGAGTATAGACACCTAACTTTTGGGTGCGTGTTTTCTTGTTTGTAATGATGCGTAAGGCATTATTATAGATGGATTACTACGTGGTGTTCTCCTACGATCACGAAATAATTTCGAATCGAATTTCTTTCTCGTGGTACTTCTGTTTCGGTTTCAACGACCGAAGGACGATAGTGACACCAAAATAGGTTATAGGTCACGTGAGTCATGAAAAAAATGCAATATAATCGCTTATTCTCCATTCGTCGTCATTCTGGCTCTTTAAACGATGAAGGAGCGATTATATCGACGTTTTTTGATGCCTCACATGACATAAAACCTCCCTTTGACGTCACAGTCATCGTTCCGCTGTAGTAACCGAAACCGAAACAGCGTGTCGGAAAAATTTCATTATAAATTATTTATCCGTCGTAGGAGAATACCACAAGGTGAGTTATGCATAGTAGTGCCTTCCGCATCATTGTAGGGAAGACAACGTGCTGCCAAGAATAGGTGTTTATACCCCTTTAAGAAAATACGAGAGCAGTGCAAACGCCACGTTCCCTGGTCATCCGTGATGTGGCGACCTCCAGCGGTCGCTTGCATTACGTAACTCGAGCTGTAGCGCCATACGGCGTTTCCTATAGTCTCGGCGACGTGGTCCCGTCCGGCAGCTGGCTGTCAGATCATCCGCTTTGCAATGGTAATAACGCAGACGCCGTGATCACAGTTATCCACGAAGTGGCAGGCTAGGGCTGGATCCCCTGTTCTGTCGTCTGGGCTGTTGTCATCCTACTGGCTGAGCTGGTGGCAATTGCCACCACCCCGTTTCAAAGGACGCGCTCCTCTCCATCCACCTAACCATCCATCCATCCTACTCGCGTAAGCTGGAATCGGCAGAAAAGCAAGTGAGCGCAGACGGGTAGGGAGGGGCAGGAAAGGGCTTGTTTGACCCTTTTTGGTTGATATGACGGGCATTGATATAACAGGAAGCGATGCCTGTACATATGCGTTGCCTTGTATTTAGCAGCTCGTATCGATGCCAGGCTTCATTTGGCAAATACGTTATGATCTGTTAAATAAGCGATTGAAAAATTCAGGGGGCACTTTGACTGTCTAAAGTGCGTAGAGGCGAAAGCGTTTTCCGCACCACTTTCAGTGCTTCTGTGGCACTGGTGGCGTCACATGTAATTGAGTACTAATTACTAAGTGATGACAAATTACTAATTAATGGTTAATTACTGATTAATGCCTGAATACTAATTAACTGCTAATTAAGCTTAAGCTTAAGCTTCGCCTTTAGGAGTGGAACGCGACAGCGTGTTGTAGCGCTGCCAGGGAGTCCACGGAACGCCACCACCCGTTCGGCGCGATGCCTTGCCGTTTCAACGCAACGGTTTTTGAGGAAAGGAAATGGCGCAGTAAATCTCTGTCATCTCGGTGGACACCTGAACCGCACCGTAGAGGAACGGAGGAAGTGGGAGTGAAAGAAGAAAGACTAAGATGGCCCGTAATGAAGAAAATGAAAATTGTATTTGAGGAAAGAAAATTACGCAGTAACTGTCTCACATATCTCGGTGGACACCCGTCAAAATTCAGGGGGGGGGGGGTGCACTTTTTTGACCTAAAGTGTGGTCACTGATGTGTGGTTAAGATGTTAAGCTTCGCCTCTAAGAGTGGAACGCGAGAGCGTCTTGCAACGCTGCCAGGGAGTCTATAGAACGCCATCGCCCATTCGGTTCTACGCCTCGCTCGTCGGTAAATTGGTTTTTGAGGAAAGGAAATGTATTTCTCTCTCATATCTCGGTGGACACCTAAACCTCGCTGGAAGGGAAGGGAGGAGGATGGCAGTGAGCGAAGACACCGTATTCACCAGACGTGCCTTTGTTCATTCCAAACCATCGAGCTGGCATGGCGGAGTGGATAGCATGCTCGTCTCGCACTCCGAAGACCGGGGTTCGATTCCCGAGCTCGAACAATTTCTTACTAGGTTTTATTTATTGATATGGCCTGACTAGAGAAGTTAATTAGGCTAATTGGGTAATTAAGCAATTAACTAAGCTCAGTCCCACTTACTTGGAGCACCACTATATGGTCCCTTCAATTGGTTGCATGGTTACTAGCCAAAGTACAATTGGCCCCGTTTGAAATTGGCGCACTGTGACGTCACGACCGTTTCGACCAACTGAAAAGCGTGACATTCTCTGTCGACAACTGCTGCTTACAACGATGAGACATTAAAGGCTTTCGCCTTAAAAGTTAGTTAATGGTACGGTATGTGGGGTTTAACGACCCTGAGTTGTGCTGGGTGTTTGAGAGAGGGCTCCGGATCGATTTCGATGAATTGAGGCTTTTTAACGTCCACTGACACTGCACAGTGCGTGGGCATTTTCGCATTAGGCCTTCATCGAACTGCGGCTGTCATGGCCGGGATCTGATCCCGCGTCTTTGGACTAAACAGTTGAACGCGGTGAAGACTGCGGAGCACATATTAAAAAAAAAATGGAGGTGACACATAAGCTCTGCCGTTAGGGTATGACGCGACAGCGTAATGGTTAATGCTCATATATGCAGAATTGGTCTTTCTCTACTTAAAATTCGTAGATACATAAGAGTCCTCATACCACTCGCCTGGTGCAGTGGTGCAGCGGTTAAGCGATGCGCCACTGACCTCCAATGGCAGGTGCTGCCACCGGTGGGGCTTGTGCCACCCAGGTTGCTCTTCCCGAGCAACCTCTCATGACCAGTCATTAATTTAGCAGCCACCTGCCACGGTGCGCAGTCAGCTCACAATCTGATGGGTAGGTTGCGATGACGTCACAAGGTTACGTGACCTTGGTGGCCCACCTGGCTCCTAGGTTGCGTCTCTGGGTACTTTGCTTGGATGTTTCGCTCATGATCAACTACGCTGACGACGCCGATGACGACGCCGGATTTTCTGGGACATGAGATCCTTAATGCTGTCGCGTTAAAATAGCAGACGGATTAGCATGGCTAAGCGAGGAATTTCGTGCAGTATAACTATTTGCGGTGGGCATTTAATGTCCTTACGTGCTGTGAATGCGAAAGTATCCGTTGACGTCAAGGCCTTTGCACTAAAGGCTTAAACATAAAGGCATTTGCCTAGAGGCATTTGACATAAAAGTTTTTACATAAAAAGGCCTTTACCCCGAAGAAATTTACAATGAGGCCTTCACCCTGAAAGGCTTACCATGATGCCTTTAACTTTGACCTAAAGGCCTTTACCCTGAAGGCATTCACCTTGATGGGCCCCGCCGTGGTGGCTCAGTGGTTACGGCGCTCGGCTGCTGGCCCGAAAGACGCCGGTTCGATCCCGGCCGTGGCGGCTGAATTTCTATGGAGGCGAAATTCTAGAGGCCCGTGTACTGTGCGATGTCAGTGCACGTTAAAGAACCCCAGGTGGACGAAATTTCTGTAGCCCTTCACTACGGCGTCCCTCGTAGCCTGAGTCGCTTTGGGACATTAAACCCCCAATCAATCAATCAATCAATCAATCAATCAATCAATCAATCAATCAATCAATCAATCAATCAATCAATCAATCAATCAATCAATCAATCAATCAATCAATCAATCAATCAATTCACCTTGAAGGCCTTCAGCCAGATGTGGGCATGTGGGCCGCCTGCCACAAAGCAGGCTTCACGAACGTACTACGTACGTGTACCCGAAATCGAAAAATGAGCCTAGTAGTGCTCCCACACTCGAAAACTCTTGACAGTAAAGACAACAGCGCCCCGTATATCAAATTTGATTTACTGTAGGGAGGTGGCGCAGATCACTTGTGGGCGCTCAATAAATAATGCTCGACTCCCGTATCCACCGCAGTGCCCCATACGCAGCAATCCTGGACAAAAGCATTTTTGAGCGGGAAACCCTTTATTAACGCAGTTTTTTTTTATATAATGTAAGATTTTACTATAACAATCAATATATCAGGAAATCACCCGACGGCAGTATTGTATTTTTTTTTTCTATTCGCGTTTTTGCTGTCGTCAAAAGCGTTCCTTATTAGTTTTCTATAGCACTCTTAAGTGTTCGGTGCGATCGGTGGAAGAACTCGCCGGCCTTCCCGCATTGAGGCAGTTTTGTCGGCGGCTGCTTTCCGTGTCCAGTTTGCTGCTATTATGCGCCCGAGTTGGTGTCATCTCCTAGCTCTGAGTCTGCTCTTTGCTGTACGCTCGATTGTCTTTGCTAAGGCCTCGCTGCGAGGTGTCCATGCACAGCGTTACGTTTCACTTCTTCTTTTTCTGCTAGAGCCTTCTGGCTAGCTTCTAGCGTAAGGACGTGAGCTAGATTGCTTGGTTGCATAAACGACCTTGTACCGCTTACCCGCCAACTACTCTCGCATGGTTTTCTTCACTCGCCTGGCGTAGTGCCGCAGCGCACTGTGATGACGGCGCCAGCCTCATTACGAGGAGGCGCTGTATCGAGTGACGGATATTGTTTCGCCTTTTGAGGCGATATAGGTATGGTCAGTTTTCAAATGGGTGCTGTTTTCCGGTGCAGCCACCGGCAACTGGGACCTGGTGCGACTACAATGCCATTTCACATAACTGACTGTATAGTGCTACCGCGGGGCGTCGTGTGGTTAGCGCAGCGCTGCAGAAATACTGAATTGAAAGATGTGGTCGGACCGAGAGGCCATTTTACCCGAAAGCTGAAAAACAAGTGTCTTTGTCTGCCTGCCCGAACCATAAATTTCAGTTCTACTGACCGCACGGATGCTGCAATTTTTAGAGACATGCTCTGCAGAGCTCTTCTAAAGAGCTTAAATATAACCTCCTGCTTCACAAAGTCTCTTCGCGAATCTTCTTTGCTTGTCGTGGAGTAGATCATCAGCGGAAATATCAAAAATGCCTGTTCGAGGCAGCGTAAAACTGTTACCTGTGCATAAAAACGGCGCTGCTTGCGCAGCGTCAAAGGTTAGTTTACCGCCAGCGTTGCGATTTATTTATTCATTTCGGCTACTTTCCAGGCCCGAAGGCATTACAGAAAGGATTAGTAAGGTACATAAAATGAACAGTGCATGTTATACAATATTATTTACAAAACGGCAGATAATACAGTAGTCTTGAAACTGCAGACGTCAGAAATGGCAGCGATGGAGGGAGGAAGGTCGTTGCAGTCTGCGCTCATTTTGGGAATTAATGAATTATGACACATTTTTATTCTGGAAAACAGAACAGCAACTTTAAACATGTGGTCTGAACGGGGCGATATGTATGATGGGCGAGCAAAAAGATGATCCTTTAATACAGGGTTGTGATGATACATTCTAGGAAAAGACAGAGTCGAAAACATTTACGGCGTAAAGAAAGGTCTGGCAGGGTAAGGGTGTTTTTCATGGAAGCCTTATTAAAAGGTGGAAGCCTCATCGAACTTTCTTTTGAGAACTTATGTTCCAACACGCATTGCTACATCGCTGCGAAAAAGCTTTTGAATGACAACATGACGTAAATTTCCGCTTTGAACTTATAATTGATTGTTATAGACATCTACAAACTCAAAGCTAGAGCTTGGAGTCACAGCCGTTGCATGGATGGACATCTCGGCATTTTCGATCACGCAAACGCCAGAAGACACCGAGTTGCGCCTGAGAAGCACCAAATAGCACTGTAAAGAGCGCATCGTCAAACACCACTTCAACGCCGCGTGGGAGTACCATCCAATACGTCTCTGGCACCACCTCCTTAATGAAGTGACCGCTTAACCGGACGCGTCAGGATGTCTGCGTTGCAGCGCCACGCTCTGAGAAAGATCTGCTGCGATCCCGGTGTGTAATGCTATCATTGTTGCACCAGATAAAGCAGGATGCAATCGGAATCTTTTAGTTCCTTGGCCTCTTCCGCGATGTCATCCGATACGAGAAAATTGTTAGGAAGCGTATATATTACGGCAGAGCAAGAGCCGGTGTAAGCACAAAAGACCAAACTTATCAAAGCGGACCTACGTAAAATGGGGCAAATTGGTCGCACAAAGAGCGAAATGAGTGGTGCAAGGAATAGTGCTGGAAGGGCGGTAAAATTAACTGCCCCAACTAAGAGATACAGTAGTGAACAAAAAGGTATGATATATCAGTTTTTTCAAAATAACTTTTTTTTACTGCGCTCACTTTGAGCACGACGTTGATGGGGTTCCCATGTCAGTCTTTTTACACAGTAGCATGTAATGTTTATCGTCATATTAAGCGACACTTTGTTGTCACACCAAATTTATTAACAACTGCATTCTGCTCTGCGTGAAGGTGTCAGCGATTTTTATATATATATATATATATATATATATATATATATATATATATATATATATATATATATATATATATCGAGAGAGAGAGAGTGAGAATTAGGTAACAGTTTCAATGATGCCTTTTCGCAATAACCTAATGCGACAGCGCTTCACACGAAAGCCTTTTCCGACAATCACTACTCATTTCAGCCAAGGCAAGGAGCCCAGGAGGAGTTCTCTACTCCGCCCGTACAAAGTTGAAGGTCATGTGGCTATGAAATTTGACCTTCAAACCAGGAGGAGCGGAGGTTTGGCTCTGACGTCATGCCTCGTGACTTGCCACACATTACCATAGCTGTGCGCGTTGAGCCGACGGCGCTAGCTTGCATCGCAACTATCGAATCACGTGACTCGCTGCGCCTCGCCACAGCTGCGTATGCGGAGCAGACGGCATTCTCGCAACTGCCGAAAACCGCGTGAAGCGCCGTTCGCTAGACAGAAGCGTGTGGCGTGCACTTATCTTCCTGTGTTTACCTTAACAGAGCTTTCTCTTGTCTTACTAGGTGCAGCCGGGTTGAACCACAGCTGATTTTTTTCAGCAGTTTCCTGATTTTCTGCTTTGAGCTGCTGGCTTTTTTGTCCCCCGGACGATGCGCGATGCTATGCAAATATGTTCATTTGAGACAGTCTGAGCAGGCCGGCTTGGCGTCTCCATAAGGTACCCAGGCCTCTTCTTGATCCATTCTTTTTTTCACAAGCGTCGAAGAGTGCTTCAGGTTGTAATTCTGCTGAAACACGTATCCAAGTCACAGATTCTTGCGTGCTTAAGGAAGCATGACATTTTAAGATTGACCTCATCAACCTCTTCGCTCATGGTGCCTTGAATTCATTCAAGGAGAGAGACTCCTTGAGGATGAGAATCAGACCTGTTCCGTTACGTTCCCGGCTTTGTAGTGTAATGTGGGAAGTTTATAACGGGGGTGCACAACGTATACAACGTGTATACGAATCCCATCATTCCCGCAAGACAAGAACTTCAATTTGTCTAATCAAATCACTCTTTTCCATTCGGAGCCTATCCACACCACGTGTTCCTTTACGTACATCATCCTGGAAACCAAATTCTTTTCATAGATGTACTGAGCTGGGCTCCTGTCGCATAAAACAGCACAATTTCACAGTTAGCCGCTGCGGTGGCTCAGTGGTTATGGTGCTCGGCTGCTGAACCGGTAGACGCCGGTTCGACCCAGGCCGCAGAGGTCCCAGCCGCGGCTAGAGGCCCATGTACTGTGCGACATCAGTGCAGGTTAAAGAATCCCAGATGGTCGAAATTTCCGGAGCCCTTCACTACGGCGTCCCTCGTAGCCTGAGTCTGTATGCGACGCTAAACCCCCACACACAAAAAAAAACATTTCCACAGTACATGACGTTAATGTAGGGCTTGATAATAGGGCCAGATCTTCGGAACTGTCGATAACAGTCAGTCATGAGTTTTTTAGGCTCGCGCGAACAATGTCTTTCTCGACAACTTGGTTGGTAGTTCTGCCGTATCTACTGAGGATACCAAAAAACCAAACCTCCTCTCATCCTGTACATCGCCAGAACCTGTGAAGGCGTAAACTGCGCTACTCTAAAGTCCAGTGAAAGCTGATGGTGCGTCATCCCACAGTTGTAGCCGTGGTTAATTGCTATTTGAACAGTCGTGGTGACGTTATGTCAACCTCGACACTTCTTCCACTCCTCAGAAAACATACAGTAATACACGTAACCCTGCAATACGTCACCTGAAAATGACAAGTTAATAATAATTTAGAACAGGAGAAAAATGACCGCAATGGGAAGCGCCCACAAAAGGACAAGAATAAAAAACGAACTGAAGGCTAACAGTTACGTCCCAAACAACTCCTGACGGAACAAGAGTGCATTGATTAATCCTAATATATTCAGAATTAGCAAATAAGTATTTTTATATTGGGGATATCTTCAATTTATACTGAAAAATTGAAAATATAACTTTTTGTTCACTACTGCACGTGACGTAAATTATTTACTTTCTCTAAAAGTAAAATAAATGTTCTTGTACCCTTATCTATGCTACGGGGTACAGCTATGCTAGTTAGTTTAGCTATACTAAACTAACCAGTTCAACTACGTGGCTTCCAGTAGTCCTGAAATTAATTCCAATGGCGAAGCCAACGCAGACTGAATGTTCAAGGGTATCATGAAATGGTTCTAAAATACCTTCGTTGTAGATATGTCCATATTCGTGATGCTTTTGATTTCTTCTTAACTAAACATGCCTAGATGCTGAACGCTAGAAAGGAAACGCTCAAGCAGCGCTCACCACGCATAAACTATCATCCACCGATCACGCTCGAATATGCTGGTTCTCTTTTGCGTTTTTTTTTAAATATACTCAAGGCACCGTGTTCTTTCGCCCCGAACTAGAGAAAATAGTAGCGCAACATACTCCACAACGGATAACAGACAATTTAAAGAAAAAAAACAATAGTCAAAGAGCATCTAGGGGCTCCTTCAAAGGCATCATCCTGTACAAGCCCGCTGCCGATGCCAGAAAAGTGAAAAGGAAATGCGGAAAGTTTCCACTAGGATCTTTTGCGGGAGATTTCCCAAACGCCGTAATACATAAGCTACTCCGTCCTGATTGAGACGCAGCTACTCGGCGCAGCAGCAAGACACACTACTCTTCCGCCCCGCTGCCTCTGCCGCCCCACCCCCCGCACACACACCCACACTTTTCGTTGCGTGTTGCGCGAAAGGGATAGGGATGTTGCGCAGCGGGTCACGGTATTAAAGGGCCTACAGACAAGCATGGAAGATGCGACTATCAGCCCCACTCCATCTTCCGGCCTTCCGGGCCAATCTCGGGCGCCGGCACTAGGCCAAGCGTCTTGCGTGGTCAGGGTAAAATAGTCTATTGGCACAGAATATTAAACTTAAAACGCCACCCACGTCTAGCTCAATAGCTGTCTGCGTTTTCTGCGATGGTGAAAACGACGAATATCCAAGCGTGACTGAGCTGAAAACCTTAAAGATTTGTTGAAAATTGGTATAACTACACACTTGTTCTGAAAGTGCACGGCAAAGTCGTTCTGTATTTGGAGAAGTACGAGTACGTTGCATCTAAGGCGTAAGCATTTGGTGCGGTTAATTTCAAGGTGACTGCAGCGGTTGCACGTGCACCAAACACGAGTACCGTTCTGCCATCCCGTTTGTAGTTCACCGAAAGAAAGATGGGAGATCGAAATTCACCGCCCAAAGAAATTTCGGTATAGTGAGGGATGTTTATCGCCGCAACATGTCTACAAGTGGGCAGCGAATTTCAGAAACCCAGTGGCTTCGACGACACACGTACCGCGAACAGATCGAGGGCAACAAGTGACGGCACTAAAACAAACTGCGGCTGCGCAAAAGGACGTAGAAGAAAACAAACGTTTTCAGGGGCATTTGCAGACTACCACAGGACTCAGATTGTTTTGACATTATTTCTGTTTGCGGTGAAGCAAAGAAAGTGAAATTTTACACGGCGCTTATAATTTGCATCTAAATGATATCTAAAAATTTCAATAAAAATAGAAGTAAGCTGACGTTATTTTAAATGAATTTATGAATCTTTTTGCTTTCTTCAGGGGACATTTTCACACTAATTGTTCAAGCTGCAAAATTTCGTTGCGGATTAACAATCCTATTTTCCTGGTGCAATCATACTGGTGTATAGTTTTCGCCGTCGTGTCGTTATCTTGCCTTATGCAGCCTTTCCTGTTACATTACTCCTGTTCTCCTCTCTTCCTGCTTTCGATAGAGGCCTGAAGCTTGCCCTAGTTATTAAAGTGTTGTCCGTTCGATTCAGTGCCACGTTACAAAATTACAAAATACGCCTGGCGTGAGACAGTAGCTGGTTTGCTAAAAATATGGGCTTCTTTCACGGATTGGCCGAGAAAAAGCATCTCTCTTTTCGCAATTTATTCAGAGAAAAGACAGCAGTTGCCAGCGTTTGTAAGATGGTAGCGCTTGTAAACTGGTAGTACAACTGGTGGCGGTTCAATAGTAAAACAGAGCGCCAGTGCGCCCATAAATGGACTGTCTGAATGTCGACACTTTTTCCATATTATTTTCTCTCCACTTTATAAGAAGGAAATATATTTTGGCATCTTTTTAATTGTTTTGAAAGCCCAATAATGCTACGCAAACACATTCTGCTTTCAGTCGCGCTCCGATTAAAAGGCGTAAAGGAAATAACTACTATCTGAAATCGAAGCGAAACAACATTGTCTCCTGAATACACATATGTTCTAATGGAACACGAAAAGGAGCGGTCCCACAGCGCCCGTACAGCGTCGGCAGAGATCGAAGTCTTGAATTCTGAGTTCCTCCCACACATCTAGACCTTGCTCGTACAGTGACTACCAAATTTTCGGACCACTGAAAGAAGTGAAGGGAAGAAAAAAGTTTACCTCTGATGGTAATTTGCACCTGGCTCCAAGCACAATCAAAATTTTTTTGGAAGGCATTCGCGTATTTCGAAAACTCCGGAAATCCTGACTGAGCACAGCGCTGACTATTTGTCGCAGAGTAGCGGCATTGAGTAATCTAATGTGGTCCCTAAATTTTAAGATAAAATAATGAAGGTTATCATTTGGCTGCCCTTCTTGCCAATGAGGGTACCACCGGTCGATTTCAGGGAGTACACATTTTGCGCCTAACATACCTCAACTCTCGAAGTGCTCATCAACCTGACCGCAGTAAATTACTTGTTGTAGAGCACGACGTCTGAGAGCTGCCGTGCCGATCAGCTACGGGTGTTGAAGTGCATGGCTGGCTTGCAGCCTTTTCTACTGCAGAGCTTCTCCGCGGTGGCCTGAAATTGTGAGATAAGTGTTGCAGTCGAGGGTCGCGAAACAGCCTTTATAGACCATGCATTTAGAGTGGGGAGCCAATGAAGAGCGTTGCCAATTCATTCATAGTGCTATTGTCAACGTAGTGCGAGAGTTGTGCCTCACTTGGCGGGACTCTGCCCATACTTATCATTATCGTCGTCATCAGCCCATTTCCATTGCCAGATAGATACCTCCCCCACTTACCTCCACTTAACCCTGTGCTGCTCAAGCTGGGACTACCGTACACCCAAAAACTTCCTAGTCTCATCTACTCACTTGATTTTGTGCGTATGCTATTCGGATGCTAACGCTGTGTGCAACATATGTGCTCCAGCTGCGGTTGACTGGGGTACGAGGGACGGAGGCACTCCAAGCTAGGGCTCCTATAGTGATCCAGTTAGTGGACTCTGCGGAAGCCATTCAATCTGCCGCGGTGGCTCAGTGGCTACAGCACTCGGCTACTTAGCCGGTGATCCCGGGTGCGAACGTGGCCGTGGCGGCATCGTTTCGACGGCGGCGAAAAGCAAAAGGCGCCCGTGTGCTGTGCGATATTAGTACAAGTTAAAGATCCCCAGCTGGTAGAAGTTATTCCGAAGACCTCCACTATGACAACTCTTTCTTCTTTCACTGCCACCTCCTTCCTTCTCTCCCTTACGGCGCGTTTTGGGTGTCGACCGAGATGTGACACGATTACCACGCCATATCCTTTCCTCAAAAACTAATTTTCAGTTTTCATTTTCAAGCCATTCACGTTGCGAGCTGGAGCTGACTCGGCCTGTTGCGTATCAGGAAATTGATAAAAAAAAATTGTCCGTGCGGATTGCCATTTGTTCGCAGTGGGCGTCCAAGATCGATACCTTTTCAGGCCCTGCCCACGTCGGCGACGCTGAAATCGTAAGATTCCTGTCTCTACTCTTATATTCTTTGCACTGCTGTAAATAAATTTTGCACAGGCGCGAGCAAATGTTTGCGGACCAGGGATGGTGCAAGGTGAAATTTCTTCGCTGAATCGATATGAAGCCTCGAACTGGGCACTCTGGTCTGAGCATATACCTATGAAAACCAGTGTGCACCCATCAATCTCCACTTCCGCTCGCTGGCTGCGAAAAAAATTGGCCTTTTCCGAGACACCAATTGTCCGTAGACGGTCGCTCGCGAGTGCGCACTTAAAAACGAGTCTTCGTTTACTATGAAAACATGTCATATTTTCTCTGATCAAGCAAACAGGAAGTGATCCCGCTCAATAGGAGCTACAACGCAAAAACTGTGGCAGGGGCTCTGTTCTCAAAGCAGTGCGAGCCGTATGGTGCTGAAAATTGATGCATTTAGCGTCGATACAAAGAAGAAGGTACATATTGTGTGCGATTGTGCATGTCCGTGAAACAACCTGAGCTCCCATCCGTGGCGAGTAGCGGGTGTCACACAGAACAATAAAAAGCGGCCTAGCTGTGTTTATTCCCCATGGAAGACGTTAGGGCATGAATTTGAAGAAGAAAAGAAAAGAAAATGGCCGCACGTGGGTACACTGAAACTGAAAAATAGGAAGCCTGCTTGGCGTTTCTAACGAAAAAAAACAATTGTTTTACTTTGTGCTCATAAAAACCAAACTTATCGCCTTTAAACTACTGCAGCAACATGTAACAAAAGAACTATAGCGCAACCAAGACGAACACAAGAAAGGACCACACAGGACTAGAGCTAAACTACACCTAACTTTATTCACTAATAGCGCAGCAAATATAAGGAATAACCAGGGCATGCGCAGATACCAGTTCTCATACAACACTATCAACCGAGCAGTTCAAAGTATGCCATTTCCGATTTGAAGCAACGCCATTTCCGATACTGCAGCAACGCCAGAGGTTTCAACTAAAAGTTGTAGGCTCTCAAAATAACACCACGTAGAGCGATTACTGAAAAAAGTGCTTCGTACGTTTTATCGCCGCTCTGAATGAAACGCACAAAACTGCCGAGCAAAAGATTACGACCGCTCGCGCCCGCTGGTAACGCAAATGGGCTCGCAAAGCGCAGCGAATAAAGGCAGATTACATTCTAGTTTTGTCTTTCCCGCCCTTCGTAGTTGACCTACTCCACAGGGTCTCCCACCTTCATTCTTTGTTATGGTAGAAGCTTATCAAGAAAGGTATCAAGAAAGCTCACACGCGGCGCCCCTTGACACAAGCATTGAGGGTCGGATAAAAAAAATGAAATCGGAGCAGAAATGGCGCATTAAATCAAACCTGCTGAATGAATTTGGCTGCGCAATGTCGAACTAAGGCTAGTAAAAGAGCGGTGAGGAGCATAGAATATTTTGAAACGAGCTCTCGTTACGTGAACGTATCGGACAGTAGACAGTGAAGTCTGCACTAAGGGCCCAACCGGGCTCTCCGATGAATACTTTGTGATTTCCAATAATGGTTGTAAGTTAATCAATAGATCAATCAATCAATAAATCAATCAATAAATCAATCAATCAATCAATCAATCAATCAATCAATTAAACTTCGTGTAAAGGAAATTCTTTTTGCAGTAACACTCTCTGAACCTAAGTTACACGGTTCGATTCCTCTTCTAGACACTTCACAGTTTTCTTATCGCGAAGGTTTACACATTATTCATGGTTGAATTTATTTTATTTGATGTGAATTTACAAAAAGCCCTTATTTGCTAAATGTGTGATCTTACGCGGCTGTGGTAGCCGGAGTCTCGTCATATCAGCCACTATTTTTTTTTTGTGTGTTGGCTCACGTCAGTTAATACTTTCTGTACGCCTGTGCATCAGTCAGAGCTGTTGGAGAAGTTAAATCAGGCAAATGAGTTCAGTGACACCCCCACGACACTTCGAGCCATCGATTGATGACGAAGAATGACTATTTCTTTTGCTCACAAACTATGCTTTCTGGAAAGTTTACGAAGCATCTAGAAGACCGAGCTCTTCATACAACCATTGTGAAAAATCCAGGCGCTAACAAAAAACGACACAGAGGGGACACAGCGCTTCATACAACGCTCGGCGCCATTTTTCAAATGCTACAGTAGCTGGTAATACGGACTGGTCGACAATAGTAATTTTGTTTGAAATTGTCTTTACCAGGGGTTTTTATGTTCCCAACATGATATGAGGTGAATGTGCTGGGATTTGCACGAGAACGATTTACGCAAAATGTCTACAAGTTGCGAGAAACTTGCAAAAGTTCCAGATTTTATAAGTATGAGCATGCGCTAAGGCAAGCCACCTTGCCGCATTTAGACCGCAGTCTGTGCAGTTATGAGTGTCAGCGGAGATATGAACGCTAAGCGGTAATTGTAAGCATGAATGGTATTTTTGACACGCTTTGAGTGCGTTTAAGGTAAAGATGCCGGTGATCTTCGCAATTCCGGCCTTCGGACAACAAAACCTATAAGAGCAGCGCATGCATACTTCACCTCTTCAGTGACATGCGGTCCATGGTATTAGAGTTCGGGGAAGCAGCGACGCTGTCTTGCAGAGAAAGACGTCGAGATGCGAACACTGTGGAATAATGCATAGGTCGTTCTCATCGCTGCAAGAGCCGCCACTGGCACCTGTTGTCACCGTTTTGCTGATGTTAAGCTCGAAAAGTGGTCGTAATTTTCATATTGAAACGCCCGGTCGAATGTTCATGAGTTGTTTCGACCATGTCATGATCAAATACCTTGCCTGCCTGCACACACATGCATACGCTGTCGGCATCTCGTTGGCTATCGCAGGTGGAATCGCCTGGAATTTTTACTTTTCCGAAGCTTCGGCAGTACCGTAGTAAGGGGCTCCTGACGACGGCAAATGTCTCGGCTTCTGGAGAGCTAGCGTTGGATGAATGTGACTTGCTTGCGCCGACGACGGCAAGGAACTCACTGAGCGAAGAATCTTGCTCATCCAAGGAGTCTAGCGTGGAAGCAGTTCGACATGCCGCATAGGTTGGGTCGTCGTCCATCTTGTACGCGGAGCTCCACTGTTGGTGTTTTTCATCACTGAGAGAGGAAAGATTCAGAGATCCTCTTGAGGCTGATCCACAATCTGCTTCGAAACGTGTTGCCTTACCGGATGGGAACTCTTCCAAAGCAGGAGCTTCGCGACTCCCGCCTGACGGGAAAAGTGACATGTTTTCAAAGTTGACCGGAAGTGAATGCCCCTCCAGTGAACGCAAGCTATTGCCTCCAAGGAATCGATGCTATTCCATTTGTTCTGTTGACTGGATTTGTAGGCCACTGACACTTGTCTCGAGCTCACTGGGATGGCTATTAATTCCCACAAAGAAGTCTTCCTTCATCGCATTGCAAGAGGAAAGAGAAAACGATGTTGCATCGGCAACATTTCCCGATTTCCCGCTTGGGCTCTCTGCAGCCACTGAACGTTTCCACGAGTCTAGATCAAATCGCGCGCAAGTGGCGTCGCCGAGGTCGGGACTGATGCCTTCACGGTTTCTTGAGATGCGGCCGCCGCCGATATTGTCTGAAACGTAGCTAACTTACAAATTCTTTGCATACATGCCGAATGGACTCAATGGACGAGACTATAGACAGATGTTCGTCCCAACTCTCCTTGCTACGTAATGTAGAAGAACTTCTTGCTGGGCGAGTTGGTGCATAGCTTTCTTGGGATGGCGTTGCGCACACGAACAAACGTACACAGGAAGACAAGGCATTTGTATTGGATCCTGTGTCGCCCCGATCCTCTGCGAAATATTTTTAGCTGCTATTGACCGTTCCTTGAATGTAGAGCTTACTAACCACGGTGTTCTTAAGTGTTTTAGATATGTTGACGATTTTTTAATTGTTTTTTCGAAACAAAAAACGCTGACCTACACTGATTCAGTTAGCAGTGTTTTAACTCTTTTTGGACAACATGGCAAAGGCTTGGTTTTCACGCACGAACTCCCAACCAACGGTTCATTGCAGTTTTTAGACATAAAAATGCAGGTTGGCTGGCATCATGTCTGTTGGAAGTATGCTCCTCGAGCACAGAAAGCACTACTTCCATTTGATTCTGCACATTCAAAGATTGTGAAAAGAGCAATTGCAAACTCGTGCCTAGAATCAGCCTTAACCAAATCATGCGAGCATGAAATGCATTCCAGCTTCCATAATCAGATCACCAGGCTGCTTTCAGCCGGATTCCCCTGCTCGCTCATCACAGCGGTAGCCGAGAACCTTCTCCAGAAGACAAAGAAAGGCAAGCATAGCTGTGACCTTGAGCGCTTGCGGAGTGCGAAGCCGACGGTGCTTCCTTACATGCACAAAGTCGCCCACAATTTAAAAAAAGTGGCAAACAGGCATGGTGTTCCGGTGGTTTTTTCCGCTCCAAAAAAGCTTGCTGGGTTATGCCCCAGGATCGCCGAGGAAGGAGCCCCACGGAGCGCATGTACAATAAAACATGCAGAACAATATGTCAAATGTGCCACGGGCGTGGTGTATCAAATCCCGCTCAAGTGTGGACGCGTGTATGTCGGCCAAACTGGACGCTGCATAAATGAGCGCGCAGGGGAGCATGCTCTTTCTGTAAGAAAAAGAGACGGGGCGAACTTGCCTGCCCATTGCATTTCATGCTCTGGTTGTGAGCCGATGCTCAATTACATCAAGATTCTGGGCAAGAGCAAAAGCAAAATAGCCCGCGAACTTTTAGAAGCTTTCCACATCAGGGAAAAAGGCGGAGATTGTATTAGCGATACCTCGGTCACCTTATATGATAGGGAAAGGAATTTTATCCGTAGCTTTCGCTGACCTATGCAGGCCTGACTTGATATCCCCTTCCCCCCTGTCCTTTCTTTCCCTCTCCCTATTCTGTTTTGCACGTGTGTATGCTGCATATATATTCTGTTGCGAAAGCAATAAATCTAGTTGATAGTTTGCGCTCTTTCTGTCTTCTGCCTCTTCCTGTGTACGTTTGTTCGTGTGCGCAACGCCATCCCAAGAAAGTCTCCTTGCTACGTCTGGTTGGAAGAACCCATGGTTAGAGAACCTACAAGAAAAGCACACTAGAGGTATTGGCGTGAGTATCCGACAGGTGGCAACGTGGTCTGGTGAGCGGCTGCTTTTGAGTCACATCACTCGTTGCAACCCCGGCTCCGTTCTTGGACTCCGCGCGTGCCCTCTCGCCTTTGATGACCTGCAGCGACGGACACGACCTGTCATCGCTCGTTCTTTTCGACGGTAACAGTGCACTGAAAAGACTGCGTAGCATGTTTAACTTCGTTCGAAGCGTGTTCATAATATTGACTTCGACTAGCCACACGTCGTCTTCCTTCTCTGCCGTTAGTCAATCTTATATTCATTTTTCCTTCTTTATCTTTATTCTGCAATGTTGTAAAGGCTGTATAAACATAATTAAAGCGATACATGTGCTATAGGAATGTCGGGCCAGACCATAAAAGCGTCTCGCCCGAAATAATGGGAAAATTGCGTTAAAAAGGTAAAATATCCTGCAAGAGTAGAGAAAGCAACAGTAAAATCAGCGTAAGGAAAATGCAGTTAAAAAAAGACAAGGAGTCTCGGGCTTTCTAGCACGCCCGCGGGGCTAGTTTGCAAGGACACTTGTATCACACCCCCTTACGCAAGAGCCCGCTTCAAAACCCGACATGACTACAGAGTGCGCTGAAGAGAGCAATCATTCCTCCACCCATGCAGCTCTTAGTCCAGGGCCCGCCAGCATAACATTCTTAGTGGCCAACTTGACGGAAGTCAACAGCCGTAACAGCCATAACGAGTACCTCTTTTATGCTTGGTGGCCAACTGGTAGACATATACCTATAGTTACCCCGTCCATGGACGGCTGTGGCGGCACCACTCGCTCTAGAAAGTCCCGTAGATAGCTCTTTGATTACACTAATCGCAAAATTCTCCGTAGAAACTATGTTTAGAATTCCTTTGCTCTTATTGTTCCAGAACTCAACGCTTACAAGGTTCCTGTATAATGAGAAGGTAGCGCCATTCTTTGATCTTGCCGTCGTCTTTCTCGAGTTTGCGCTTACTCTGTATACACCCTCTCTTTCACATTGGTAGTGAACCGAGGACAAGTCCGACACTATTGGACAAAATTTTTAATATTGATAAATTGCAAGCTACTGCTATCGAAATAGCGAATGCAATGGTCCATCCATCCTATGTGTAGCAAAATCTCTTAAATTTTTTCCATCGCTCGCACAGAGCAGTTAATACTGCAATAGAAAACCAATGGGGAATGCTTTTGACGCTAAAATTGTTAATAGCAAATAAATTCCAACCTGCCGACGCGAGATCTGCAGACATATTGATTGTTACAGTGAAATCTTACAATAAATAAGAAAAAAAATGCGTTAATAAACTCTTCTCCGCACAAAAATGCTTTTGTCGAAAATTGTTGGGTGTGGTTGCAAGCGAGATGCAAAAGACTCCTCTATGCTGGCGAAGTCAGTGCAGGTTAAAGAACTCCACGTGGTCGTCATTAATTGGAAGCCCTCCACTACTTTGCCTCTTTCTCTCTTACTTCTCTCACTCCTTCTTTCTTCAATCCTCCCTTTCCTCACGGACTCTTTGGGTGTACACCAAGACGTGATCCAAGACGTACTGCCTACCATTGTTTTATGCTGCGTTTAGAAAGGGTTTAAACTTCACCTCATCTGCCAGCCGCGGTCGCGACGCAGTCGTTCACGCGAGCGGTTGCATGAATGGAACAATGGTTTTCATTTAAAACTGGTTGGCGCAAAAAATGGCGAACTTCGCAAACTGCAGAAACGCCTAGAGGTCGTAAGCTATAACGGGCAGGGAGGATTTTATATTGTGGGTTCGGCAATACATACGTAGGTATTAGCCTCGAGACAGGACTACTCAGGGATTCGGCCTGCTGACTGTGTCCTGGCCGTACAAGGCGGACCAAAAGTGGTGTGGTGCTAACATTAACAATCATGCAGACGTTCATTTCAATAACAAGCTATTACAATAACCTAGGAAAAATAACTGGAACACAGCAGGAGAGCAAGGCACATCAAGAAGAAGGTATATGATTTTCTGCTCTTTCAAAAGAAACTCAGTAAATAACGTATTTATGACAGGAACACATTAGTGACAAAATTTTCATCAAAGACAAGGGCAAAAACATGTCAAGCTACTCACGTACTGCGTTACCTTTTAGTGAGGAAACAGAAGGCAGGATTTTATATTTAAAGTTCTGAGCTGTGAAGGCACTACTTGCTGTTTCGATATGCTTGGATACTCTACATAGAAGCATGATCTACATGTGAAGAAAGCCAACAGTCACAGAAGCAAGGGAGTGTAAGGAAATGTTTTTTTTTAATTTGTCGTTTTGATCAATAGGAATTATTTGTTTATTTTATCGCTGAAAGATCATTAATTAGAAATTACAAGCAAAAGCAGCCACATGCCGCTAGCGACATCCGAACCCACGACCTCCGATGCTATACCAACTCGGCTAAGGCGGTTGCCTAATCTACTTTCGATGGTATTTATGTTGTGCGTGACCTAGCCTGCACAGTGTCCACTAGCGCCTTCATCGTCCCTAGCGGCGGACATAGCACACCTTGCATTACCGTGACTGTCACGCGGAACGTGACCGAACGCTGAGGGAGGAAGCTGTGCCAGAGTCATCTTATAATACCTGGGCCATCATGACTGCCGTAACCGAGGCCCTCGTTAAACTTCGAGCAGACAAGGGAAGGGAATTGAGGGGCTCGTTATGGCATACGTGTGAAAGAAGCCAACAGTCTCCGCAACCAAGCAGCCTAGGGGAATGTTTCTATGTTTTTTTTTTTTTGTGTGTGTGTGTGATGTTGCTACGACCGCCACTAGGGACCAGGGTTGCGCTGGTGGACTCTTGAAACGTTAGTTCACATGCAGCGTAATTAAATTGGGAAGTTCAGGATGGGACAGCCACCTCAGCAGCTCAGTTGTTAAAGCAACGGACGTGAAATTCGGAGGTCGCTGGTTCCTATCCCATCGGCGGCATGTGGTTAATTTATTTTACTTTATACCCAATTATCTTCCAGGGTTAAAATAATTATACAATTAATTTCCTATTGATAAATATAAGAAATAAAATAAAAAAAGGCAGAAATATTCCCCTATGGCCCCTGCTTTCGGTTCCTGTTAGCTTTTTTCCCATGTATGTCATAACAAGCCCCTCATTTCCAGTCTCTTGTCTGCACAACAGCTTAACGAGGAACTCGATTCTGGTATTATTGACACCTTAGGCAGCAAGGAGGGTCTTTGCACAGCCTCCGCCTCTCGGTTCGATTACGTTCCACGTGACACACGCGGTAATAAAGGGTATGCTACGTACACCGCTGTGGGCGAGGGTGGTGCTGGTGAAGATTCTCAATGTTCGGTTACACTACACATAAATACCCCCGAAAGCAAAAGATTGGACAGCCGTCGCCGTAGCTCATTTGGTAGAGTACGAGACGCGAAATTCAGAGGTCGTCGGTTTGGACCCACTGGAGCTATGTGGTTGTTTTTTCTTCTACTTTGTAATCAATTGCCTTTGTGAGATGGAATAATTGCAGTATTAATTTACTATTGGTCTGCCCAAGAAATTAAAGAAACGATGGAAAAATTCGCCTATGCTGCCAGGTTGGCTTCCTTGACATGTATGTCATAACGAGCCCCTCATTTCCTTTCCCTTCCCTTGTCTGCTCAGAAGCACGATCTGATGTTCAATTGTTTGTTTGGAATAATTAGTTCATGGTATGTCAGCGACAAGAATTCCACGTAACTACGGCTAGCACTCCTTCTGCAACAATGGGCAGGTGCATTGTATAATGTATATCCTGTGCAATGAATACGTAGCCAATTTAAGCTGGTAGAGTTTGCTGAAAGTAGGATTACTATATTTAGGCATAAATGTGGGGGCACTCAGGCACTCATGTAGAGACCGAAATGCTAAAATAGCTTTTCTTTACGACCTATAGCGCTTATGTGCGGCACAGAGGTCACTGGTTCCCTATAGTAGCACACACCGAATAAGATGAGAGTTAACCATTGAAAATTAATACTTTCAAAGCTCTAACCTCAATTTTTCTATTAAATAGCCTTAGGGGTTATCAGTCTGTCACGCCACGTGCAGCGGTAGATGAACTGTTGAGCGCCGCATAACAAAAGTTGCAGTGCACCACCAAAACTGGCTGTCCAAATGGTGCATCATCTCTGTACCTCCGCGATATGGCCACCGTGAATAATCAGGTTCTGAAACGTCGCCTTCCAGCGGTCATGGTCAAAGAGCTATGCACCCCTTTTCAGCTATCACTGTGACAGCCAGAATGACTAATAGAAATAAGTTCACGAGCAAGGCTAGCAACTTTTTTCAGTTCTCTGCTAAATGAAACCGTAGAACTCCGGAAGTTATAAAGAGTAGCTCAGTGTCAGTTATAAACAGTTGGATCCCTGTTCGCGTTCAGTATAAATACTGATAATGCTTTAGTGTAGTGCAATCTCTCTCATTAGAACGCGCATAATTAAAACTTTCGGTTTGTTTAAACGGGCACTTTGGTCCCGTGAACCTAAAGTATATAAAATTGTTCTCATTGGCTCGAACTCCGCATAAGTGAATCAAATGTCCTATCCTCATCCAGTTTGAATCACCGAGGGTTGATTGTATAGCATGCTTTAAATGTTTTCTTTGAAGTGTTTGTAATTCTCCACAAAACTAAGTACTTTTAAACATTCACACCACTCTCCACTTACGGATGCCAGACGATATTGAACAACAGAAATGATTATCGCGATTATACACGCAATCCTGAATAACAACTTGCCGCTCAACCTTACTGCTCATACACGCGCGCCCTGTGCACAGCCGGCTCAGGGGGCCGCTGGTGCAAATGGTTTCAGCGCTGGCGCCAACCGCGTCGTGCCAGAGCCAAGGCACGCCGAGCTGACATGAGTCCAGCCGGCCGTGAGTGTCCTGCCCACCTAGCAGAACGCACGGTGTGAACTAGCACCGAGTCAAGCGCCATGCGGTATGCGGGGAGCCCTTTCCGCATGACACACACCAGTGTGCAGCTGAGCAGTGCGCCGTCAGCGTGGCTTTGCGCTGATGCGACGCGGTGAAGAAGCCGCAGCCAGGCATGCGGTGCAGTGGTAGTTGGCAAAAGAAAGTCACAAGGGGCTTGCGCAGAACGCGCGCATCGCAGGACAAATTAACGGAGGAAATTTCAACGCGCATGCAGGAAGGCGAAACAGCAGGGAGGGCTAATTACTCGCCAGAGAGGCACAGCGACTGTAGTGCTTTGTTGATGAGTACATGTTGGCGACGCCTATTCTTAGCTGAGTAGGCTGTTTTTCGATGAAGGCGTGATGCAAAAACGCTCATGAACAGAGGCAGCCGGGAGAATTGAAGAAAAAAACTATTCTCTGGAATGCTCCACTACGCCATCGCCCAAGCCTGGATGTAGCTAAGAAGCTTGTCCAATTATTTTCTAATTGTAGACTTATCCACTGTGCAATCGCCAAGCTAATGTCAAAAACGGCTATAGGCTAAGCACAACTGACAGTAATTGCCGTAAATTTCGTAGCCTTCACTTAATATTCTTATTTTACGCAGCAGAGGGTGGTCTTTTAATGTGGGATACCTTTAAGAATGTTAAAAGCTCGACAAATATGTGAATTTAGAAACGGCTACCCGCACCCGCAGCTGCAGTGCCAGTTAACCTCAAATAGTATAGGTGAGTATAGATTGAGCTTAAGATTTCTTCTGTACGCTGGGTTGAAGATAAACACCTGCGATATTTGTGCAGCTATGGCTTAATTCTATGCTTCGCGCACACCATTGTTTCCGTCAAGGGCCCACGGTAGTGCATAATTCTTCTTGAGAAATATTCTTAATTCAGCGATTGATCTCCGCTTTAGGAACACTCCAGTGGACAGTGGTGTGTGACAAAATAGAGCGTGCCATGTCGGTGGCTGCAAGCGTTTGTCCTCAACGTTGTGTATTTCGTGCAGCACGCAGGCGCTTGTTTGACAGCACGCTACACATAGTTCTAATACATGAAACAGATTACCGTATTTGTGGTTTAGTTTCGGTGTTAAGCTAGATGACTGCCTAAAAACCTCCAAAATATGGCTCTCTCCTTAGGCTACGAGCGCGTTTGTTTCAGCAACGCATTGCTATACTTTTGCGGCCTTTGATTTGTGGATTGCGGGATTTACCGTCCAGAAAGCGACACACGGGATATGAGGGATGCCCTTGTGGCCGACTCCGTACTAATGTAGACCACCTGCGTTTAATTAACGTGCGCTGACATAGTACAGCACACCGGCGTCTTTTGCATTTCGTCTGCATCGAGACGCTACAGCCGCGGCTGGGACCGAACCCGCGACCTTCGGATGAGTAGCCGAATGCCGCAGCTAGTTAGCCACTGCAGCGGGTGCAGAATTTGTAGCTAGGATACTGTCATCAACTACAGTTTTAAATCACGCTGCTGACAAAACTAAAGCCCGCACTCAGCGACTTCGCCGATCATTCTCTGAAGTGTGCTGGATATTTAAGCATCCTAACTGGGCCACCTAAGCGGCAGGTGGGCCAATTATGTCACATGACCTTATGGCACCATCACAGCTTGCCACCAGATTATGAGCGAACTGCTTACCGTCGCAAGTGGCAGTTCAATTAATAACTGGCCGCGGGAGGTTGCTCGGGAAGAGCGACCTGGCTCTCACAAACCCCACCGGTTGCTGCGTTCGAACCAGCCACCTGCCGGGCACTGTCGCATCGCTTAAGGGCTGCAACACTGCGCCGAGAGTGGTATGTGGATTCCCAGCGATCTTTTAATGTAGAGTAGAAACTGGCCACTTCCGCTTATATGGGCATTAACCTCTTTTCTCTATGGCGTCAGTCCTTTAGGTGGAGCTTAAGTGTCTCCTCCAGTTTTGCAGCGCTGGGAATAAGGTACCCAGTCACCGACTTCGCCAGTCTTTGCCTGAAGCCTGCTTTACCTTGGAAACCGAGCCACGAACCGAAACCGGAACTGGAGTTAAAACCGAAGTTTTAGCGCACATAATTGGTATTTGATCTAACCACGCTAAATCGTCCGTCATTGTTTTTTTGGCACACCCGCATCCTGCAAAATTTTCGTGTCATCTGTGCACAAATCAGCCGATCATGTAATCAATTGATTCATTTAGCCATGTGTTGGTCGAGCTTTATTTAAGCCGCCCAAGCAAAACAATGGGGTGCGACTACCACAGTAGGCTTGTAGAGCGAAAACAACTTCATGAAAAAGAGTGACCCAGTTCTGCGCGATAAGAAGGTTGGAGCGTGTACTATCCCACTTCCGGATTGTTTTATACTTACTGAATGCTATCCAGCAGACGGGTTGTTCTCTGCGCTGGAGAGTAAGTGGGATGGTGACAAATTTTTTGCGACTGGTTACTGATTTCCAGGAAAGTAGTTGTGACGTTCCAATCTACCCGGACAAGCCGGTAGAAGCATCTCGCGCTACGTAAATCCGAAGTCGTTGCAATACAATAAGACGGAAATAGAGAGGAGCTGTGAGTTTCGTCTGAAGACAAAAAAAAATCAGGGCTTGCAAAAGGTCCCCGTTCGACCGTTCCTGTTTTTCTGTTTTTTTTTTACTTTAAGCACTGTCTCCTGCTGCATACATATTTTTGTAATGCTGCGTATTCTTTTCATACTCACACTGCTTGCCCGAAGAATGTAGACGTCAAGCTTGATTCACCCGGGGCAACCTTGAACGTTTATACCGGCAATGCTGATTCCCTAGGAAAGCACTTTTGTTTCGAAAAGACGCGGACAAAAATCCTGCAGCTATTTTGCAGCGTTGGACGGAAGAGACGGCCAAAAAGTGATTACTCGTGATAGTAAAGAAATAGCGCAAAAATACAGGCATGGAGGCACAGAAACAGGCAGGACGAGCCCTCCTCGTCTTGGATTAGGGTTCGTCCTCTCTGCTTCTCTGCCTCCGTCCCTGTATGTTTCTGTTATTGCCTTTACGGTCAAGTGTTCCTCAAAAGCCCAAATACTGCCTCCTGGAATATACTATGAAGTTATTTAACGTCCGACCCACGGCCAAAATTTGAATAAACGTGTTAGCTTTGCTCTAAAAGTTGTCCGTCAGACTTTTACCGCGATAGCTATTCTTATCGTTTCCTCAGTTCTGCGCCCCTAATGGCGTCCGTAAGCCCACCGCCGGGCTCCCACCTCGGAAAAAAATTTAGGGACGATGCAGTATTGATGCAGAGGTAATGTCACAGCATACTTCTTTCACTCATCTATTTATTGCAGTTCTGATACTCTACACCATTTAGTTCATTGTCGTTCATTCCCCATTCTAGTCCAATTTTGAATGCGCAAAATGTGTCACATTGTCAGATGGAGACGAGTACGCATAAAGTAAGACATGATATTGTGCTAGTCGGTTGACAGATTCAGCAAATATAAAACTACGCGAAGATGACAAGACGAGAAGAGACATAAAGACGCACGCACCAAGCGCAGATTATGTGTGCGTCTTTGTGTTTCTTCTCGTCTTGACTTCTTCGCGGAGTTTTGTATTTTCTGAATGCTCATACAACTACCGGTGCAGTGGCACAGGGGTTAAGCGATCGGCCTCTTCACTGACATGTGGCTGTTTCAAACAGAGTCACCGATAGGGCTTGCGAACCCCAGGTTCTCTTCCCTAGTAGTGCGATGAGGAACAGCTCCCGGAAGCTTCTTTTTTGCGCTGATAGTTCTTCGGGAGGCTGTATATTTTGCACCTAGCCCTGCTGTTGTCTGAGTCGTTTTGTTTTTAGTCAATTTCACTTTTATGAGTTATTATTCTTCTGGCTTCTCCCTTCTAGGTCCGCTACAAGTGGTGAAGGGGGGACGTTTGACAGGTGGGAGGTAAGGGAGGCAAATCCCCTTAAACACCACTTGGCAGGTGCAGGCTTCACACTGACAACGCCGGCGACGACGCTGACTCCGCCGGAGAAATTTCGCCTTCATGGCCCACCTAGCGCTATCGTATTAAAATTCGCAGGAACAACTAAACCTCCTGTTTCACAAGTCTGCTCTGCGCATGCGCGCCTCTTCTCCTCCAGCTCCACTGGTTGAAAATGAAACCGCTTGCATCTACTGCGCATGCGCAGTTCATGTTCGTGTGAAGTGCATCCGGCAGATGGCGGCTGCTCTCAAGCACACACACTTACCACTTCGCAGGAGCAGCGGGCTCCTCGTAGAACCACATCGCACCTGCGTCTGCTTCAGTCTGGAGCAGTCCAATATTCCCCACTTCCCGGACGGCGCCACATCTTGTGAAAAAGGCGGATTATCTTACACGTTGGCAACGCGACAGCATTATAAGCTATTCATGCGTTTACCTGAAAAGGTGTTACTACAGGTCTGGTGACGCCACCTCCCTCTAGGCAATGGGAATTATCTGGTCTGCTGACGTCACCTCCCCCCAGACAATCGGCGTTTTTCATGACCGACGACATATTCTGGCCCAATGATACTTCTAGTGCAATCGAAGTAAAATGCACCTTCCACATCCCACCGCTGCACCGCTACTATGCACAGTGGGGCCCAGTCGTCACTGCGGTCGCCTAGTGGTTAGAGCGCCCACCTTAATATATGAACTCTGTCTCCCCTGTCAACACCCGCACCTTCCGCACATGAGATGAATGCACTAACCACTAGACCACACCTGCGGTGACCTAGTGCATCCGCTATAACATGTAAACTCTAGTGTGTCTCCATTCTTTCGCGATCGCAAGCCAGCTAACGCTGGATCGTTCGGGGTAAAAAACTGCAACTCTCCTATCTATTTTTTGTGCTTTTTCACATCTTTTGCGGGCTACGTTCGCTGCGATATCCACCAACATGACAAGTAATCATGTTTTCAAAAGTGTCTTCAATTATTACGCATTTTGAGAGGTACCAGTGCAGTGAGGAGCACCGGCACGAATGTGCTTTATAATTCAATAGGGCAGGCAGAGTGTGCCACCTAGTAAAAACTTCAAGAAAATGCTCTAAAGATCAGCTAAACCAACGCTGTCGTTCGCTGCCGCTGAAGCCCTTCGTAAGCTTCGTCGTCTTCGAGAAGCCAATGAGTGGGGTCAGTTTTGAACGAGGAAAACGTTATTCCGGCCCTGCTTAACGTATGCAGTTAGCGCTGTAAAAGCGCACCTTTGATTTTCGTGGCTACTGTAAAGAAATAAGAGCAATTATAAGTAACTGACCGCGAATATTTTCACGGAAAGAGAACAGGCCTGCGAAGAAATTATTTAATTTCTCTTCGGCGCCCTAAATGATAGCAAGGGTCCATGGCATTCTCGTTCTGAGCCCAACTTCGTGGGCTCGGTGCCCAGACACGGCAGTCGCATTGTGGTCGAACTGAACTGCCAAAAAAAAAACGTGCACTGAATCTTCTGGTAATGAAATTAGCGCAGAAACAGAGAAAAAGGACAATGAATAAGCGACATATGACGATTAACAACGACATATGTGTCTGCTGCCATGTCCTTTGTCGCTGTTTTTGGGCTAATTTCTTTCGGAACAAGATAATAACTTGCAAAAAAAACAATAACACTGGCTTTAACAATCCCATGTCCTCCTCTTCCTGTCTTTTGAGCAAACTATAGGGTCCGTGGCCCCTGTCCCCACAATACATTCCACATTCGTTTTTGAATTCTTTTATGAGGGCGTTATCCTCCAGTGTTCTACCCCAAAGGACGACAGTTAGCACTCCATCAGGCTTCTTGCTCACGAGTAGCTCAACACGAAGAGGCCGGTGAAGACTGGTCCCTGTTTCCGTGGCAAAGATAGCCGCACTGATTCGAACATTGGGATCAAAAGCAAAGTCTGTGTTTTCTGCATTTTTAATTAGTAAATGACCAATGTGTCACGACGAATCGAGCCGAGAATCCCACTACAGTTAGGAACTCACCCTGCGTTTGTGTAAAGCTTATTCTCTGCACTGATATTTCTGTAGACATTGTGCATCTTGTTGAGTGCTATGAAAGAAACCTTTTCGCTAAGCATAGTACACAGTTCATGTGGAATGTCACCGCTGAAGTTCTGGCAGAGGCCTACACTTGCGGAGTTAAAAAAAAAAGGGACTTTTTTAAGAGTAGTAGGTCATAAGAGCTGTTAAAACCAGCAAAGTTAGGCAGATTTGAAGAATGACTGGGGTTGTGCTTGACTTTTTTTAGTAAAGACTACGGGGGATGAAATCTTCAGCAGGCGCTGGGTCGTCAAGGCTAGTTTTATTTCAGTCTTCACAAATCTATGACAGGCCATTACAAGAATCTCTTTTGAAAGGTGGCGCTACGGCGTTTTGATACTTCACTATACCGGGTGTTTCAGCGATCACTTTAAAAAAATTTCAAAAATAGGCTTTTTGGGGCGGCTTTTGCGGCATAGTATTACCAGCATTGACGGACACCAAAAAACCGGTGAATCGTCTTAAGTAGCAAGCTAGTTAACTAATGTTTAATAATTAACTTCTCCGTCCGTCAACACTGGTAATACCATGCCGCAAAAGCCATATTTTAACCCCAAAAGTTCTATTTATGAAAATTTCTGAAAGTGTTCGCTGAAACGCCCAATATATAGCAATGCATGCATGCTCTTCCAGCGCTGCCCATGCGACACGAAAGTCCTGCCCGCCTATTAAACTTACTACGTTACTAACGGAAGCTTCACTGAGTTAGTAAATTTGACAAGTTCCAGCGGATATAAGAGGGGCGCACGGTAAGTCTCAAAAACAAGACTTGTAGAGAAATTTTCCTTCGTAGAAACATACTCTGAAGTTGTATTTCTGAGCGTAAGTACATCTGTTCGAAGGGCAGGGCACAGACGCATAATAATCTTAGTATTTTCCAGCATGTGAGTCGATGCTGAATCATTTTGGTAACCTTGGGCTATTTTTAAATTTACACCAGAATTAATTTAGCGGAAGCCGCGGGAAATAGGGCACTGGCAAAGTTTTAGCATACAACGTCTTCGTTTTTCCTAGTGCGTATAAAATTAATTTCGACCTAAATTTTAACGAACGCTATGGTACAGAGATAGAATGAAGGGAGGGGAGAAAAAGAGATAAAGTCATTTTATTGTAGAGCGCCGATCAGGAGCAGAGAATGCATCTTTGGCCGATCCGGACATTTAAGTCCTTTGCTACGAAATTCTTAATAGGTTACATCCATGTAACAATAACATGAGAGCAAACACCCATAAATGACAACTGACCAGCTTCTTCTCACGCAGCAGAAAGTGAGGAAAAATTTGAGGACTCTCCCCATAATACGTAGGATGCTCTGTAGCCATAACTATAGGAACTACTTTGGTGTGGAACGAAATGAGTGCTGTGAAACCTGAATTGACACTTTGCGCTCCAAAAGGAGCCCACATATTCGCGCCACAGCCCCTGGTGCTAGCCTTTGACGCGCTACTTGCCATCGTCCGTTAAAATTTAACGTTACCAGCGCAGACTGCAATGCTAATCACGCCATTTTGCAAACCAGACAAGCCCGACGCGAAGTTCCGGGAGTGCGGTCCTTGCAACTGTCCTTGAAAAATTAGTGGTCTACTTCGTTCTGCGCCTCGGCTACCCAATGCAGGAATGCATGCGGGCTGTTGAGTGTTTCAGCATATTTATAGAAATTTTACTCACGCGACTAGCCAACCAAACTAACCCAGAGTATGACACTCGAAAAGTGAAACCCGGATACTACAAGCACGTGCTAGCGCGGACAAGAGCCGGTGGGAAGGCGTGCTCTAGTAACAGAGAACGCATGGGAAATACAGAGACTGCGCGTTCCAAAAGCATAAAAAGCTGCAACGTTTCGGAGAGTCTGTTTGGCCATCTCGTGAGGATATTGTGTATTCATAAGCGGATAAAATTTCTCTCGCATAGTGTCTTTTTATAATTCTTTGCTTTCCTCCTTGTACTTCGTTGCATACAAAGTTAGAGCCAGTTTTCAGCAGCGCTGTGGTTGTTATCATTGCACTTATTGCAAGTTAGCAATTATATGAGTATGTGCCATTTTTCATAAGCCTCAAGACCTGCATGGCAGATGTCAGAGATGTAGTTGGGGTATTGCTGCGGCGGCAGCTATAGCTTGGGCGTACGTAGTTGCTGCGACGCGCCTATTATTTATATCTTTTCTTTCGCATGTATTTTTTTCTACTCCCTTCAGTCTGCACGTGGCAGTGACAGTGGTCCGGTTGGAGATAGTCATTTTCTCGCAATGTGGACGGACGAACACCGGACGGACGTACAAAACTTTGCGGATAAAAAGAGGTCAAAATGTAGCCATTAACTGCATTTCTGTGTTGAAAGAATGATCTTACATCTAGGCTCTTGCGTAACGTTAACGCCAGCGACAGCTGAACATCGGCAGAACTACGACAGTTACCGACTCTGGCCTTCCGGTCTTTTGATTTATGGCCAGGAGAAAAAAAACGCCAGGTGAAAAAATGGCCAGGTGAAAAAAAATGATCAAGTGGACAGGTATGTGACTGTGGGAGCCATTACACAACCACTCTGCAAGACCGTGGGGTACGCTTTTGGCGTAAGAATTAAAGGTCCCTGGTATAAAGAAGAATTCAGTAAGTCAGTATAGTTAAGCCTGGCAAAATATAGTTTTGCCTATGCGCAGTGCTGCAACGCATAGTTGCGCCATGACGGCCGGAAAAAGCCTCTCTGGGAGAGGATGAATTGTTTAATGTTTTTTGTTTGAATAAAGTCAGTCCCTGACAAGGAATGTGTAGAGGACAAGTGCTTTATTCTCACCTGGGCATATTCTTTGCTCAGACGTCCTGGCGTATGGAATCTCTTGATTTGGCATGGATTTACGTCCGTCATTGATATGGTTTTTGACCACTCTCTCTGAAATGGTGTACTCAAGTGGTGGCGAAGGAGGTGCCCTTAAATTGTGAAGAACTGGGTGCTTCATACTAAAAACAAACTAATCCGTTTGTTATTCTGATGCTCACGCATAAACATTCAACCGATAACCCTGTGCTGTTCCTCGAACAACGAGAACGTATGATGAAGGCGAGGATAGGGAAATGGGGGGGCTCGTTACGACGCGCGTTTTATAAAGGCAACTGTAAACGAAACTAATGAAAGGATAAGAAAATATATTGCACTTTTTTTTAAATATAATATGTTCTTCATTAATTGAAACTTCGTTCTGTAATTATCTTATATCTGAAAGATAATCGATTAGTGCCGCTAGTGGGATCAGAACCCATGGCCTCCTGATGTAGTGTACGGTGCTCCACGAACTTCGCTATAGCGGAGGTGGTCTTATCTTCTGCTTTCGTGGGTAACTATATACGCTGTCTGCAACCTAATCGTGAGAGTGCTCGCCAATATCAACATACGATAGGTAATTATACCTGCCAAGCAGGGGCCACAAATGAAGTGGACGCCAGGCTTGGTAGAGGAAACAACGTGCTAAATAATTGTTAAGTTTGTTAAGTTTTCATCGCCTGTTAGCTAGAGAAAGATATTGTGCATTAGTAAACAATGTGAGCAATATTTTTTTTATAATCTGTGTTGGGCAACCTTCTGAGTTGAGAACTGCGAATCCGTCGATATAAAGAAGTGGACGTGAATCAATTTTCGACCGACCACAGCAACAACAAACTCCCACACTTTTCACCATCCTCCGAGACGAGCTGGTGACAAGAGTAACTGGACTTGACCCCCATGAGAGCAGCCATCTTCTCAGACCATCTGCAATCGACAGCATCTTGAATAACGGAATGCGGAGGACAGGGCCACTTGGATAACAATCTCAATGGCAATCAAATGAACGTTTGAAGGCATGATGCACTGCTATAAATGCGGAAGAGGCCTTGTTATGTTGTGCACTAGCATGTGTTTTACGGAGTAGCAACTACTTATAAGAAATGTATGTATTCACAGCTGTAGAAATCGTCGTGACCGACGAAAGATTGAATGCCTTTTTGTGTAGAAGCTTGCAACGGCAAGGAACTAGAAACTGCCTGAGAGAAGTGTGATACAGAGCGATTACGTTGCATGTTTCTCTTTTCGCACGGCAAACATGGAAAGCAAAGGAAACTCCTGCACGCTATTCGTTCGTTGCCGTTCATATGGTTGAGTTTCTTTTGCTAGATGCTGATTCGAGTCAGATCGGCCGAAGAATTAGGTGTAGATTCATTAGACAATAATTTATGTGCGTTCGCATAACGCAAATGCATAGCCTCAGCGCCAATTCAAGTCCGACCTTGGACTTACTTCACTGAAAAACCACACTCACGCCATGGAACCTTTGTGGCGGTGTATGTATTGACGAATAAACGCGATATTTCCATCGCGGTGAAGTTCGGAAAGAACTTTCACAAAGTAGCTTTCCGTTGTCTTTGTGAGGCAAGCCGTACGTATCTCTTCTCACGAGCATCTGTAGTGCTTTTCTCAATTCACTGGTTTGGCCTAAATCGTAAGATGATAAAATTGGTAAATTGGTAAATTTGTTTTCGAGGAAAGTAAATGGCGCAGTATCTGTCTCACATATCTCGACGGACACCTGAACCGCGCCGTAAGAGAAGGGAGGAAGGTGGGAGTGAAAGAATAAAGAGAGAAAGAGGTGCCGTAGTGGAGGTCTCCGGAATAATGTGGACCACCTGGGGTTCTTTAACGTGCACTGACATCGCACAGCACACGGGCGCCCCTTGCGTATCGCCTCCATCGAAACGAGGCCGCCGCGGTCGGGTTCGAACCCGGGTACTCCGGCTCGGTGGACGACGAGCGCCTTACCACTAAGCCACCGCGGTGGGTTGGATTCCCCCTCTTTTGCACGCAGTTACAGGTGTGCGCGCGCTTCTCCACGAGTGTACAGCATTTCCGTCTGAGAGAACGGAGCTAGGATTACTGCCAGGCTGACATGCCTGGCGCTCATAAACGCACTTCGTCACACCCTGCCCTATCTCAGCTACATAGATGCAGTATATATAACCACTGGTCCACCGCGATGAGTGTTTAGTGAAGTACTCTGCTCATCACTGCCACGCTAGCATGGCTGAAAGAGCTAGCAATGCATTCCTGGGCCTGTCATGGCTGGCAGCTTAGCAATTAGCGTTGCCTTTTCGCCTCGTATACTTCGCGTTAGCACCTCGCCTGCTCATTTCTTCTCGTTCGCGCTCCTTGGCCTCGCCTCCCTGCCAGCACGGACCGTGCGGTAACGCGGGAGCGGCTCTCTCGTATCCGTCGTCGCTGAGGAGAAGGGGTACTGTTGCCCGTGCGGCGCCGGCAGCGCTGTAACTAGCGGCCCTCTCCTCCTCGGCGACTTCCGCCTCCTCCCGCCGCATCCAGGCGGCGGCGCTGGCCGTGCTCGGACGGGGCGCCTCACTCGCCGCTATCGCCGCGGACCAAGCGGGCGCAGCGCTCCTCTCGTCGCTACTATCGGTCCCCCTGGAGAGACCGAGCCAGCACAGAGCGACTTTCGCGCTCGGCTCGGGCCGCTGCTCGACCCATCGTCCGTCCCTTCAAACGTAAGTCCGTCGGCAGACTTCTTTTCTCCGGTCAGGAATTTTTGAAAGTAAACTTTTGTAATGCTTCTGTGCTCTCAAAGGACTTGGATATTTCTCTTTGGCATCGACTTGTGCGTAACTTCGACTAAGGGCAAAGTTTGAGACAGAAGGCTTTGAAAAACAATCTGCGCACACTCCGTGAGAAGTGACAAAATGAGTACAAAAAGTTACTCTAATCTATTTGTTATAAAACCTCCTCTCAATCAATGTTCTGATTTCTGATCACATATTATGCTAGCACGTTAAGAAAGCGTTAAATCCGCTAAGAAGCAATGGATGTGTTTTGGTCGTTTGCTTCACTTTTAGTCTAGTCTAATGAGTTCTGGAAAAGTGGCTTTCTGAATTGGTGCACCTTATTTTGTTTTTGATCCTATTCTGGTAATAATAAGAATCCGGTAAGAAAAACGGAATTGTAACCTGCTTGCGCTGAAGACAGCAACAACAAAAAACTATGCCAGACCGTGCTCACAAATTGTTATGCCGTCTTTTTGTTATTTTATTAAACTCATTTTAATGCCCTTTAAACGTGTTGAATGTCTCAACGTGTTTTATTTGAAACAGTTCCACTTGGCCTCTATAGAACGACCACGACTGGCAATATTCGCATGTGCAACACTCTGTCCTCTTTGTATGAGAGATGTGCGAAAAAAAAAATAAGTTGGTGCCTGCAGTTACTGAGAGCACGCAGGCAAACAGCGCAAATAGGTGCGGGCGAGCTACATTTTTTCTTTGCACAGTGATGAGATACTGCGTATATCTCCTCGCTGGAATCAAAGAAAAGAAGTTGCCCTTCACGTAAGTTTAGAACCGTTGTCAACAAATATGTTAAGGACGCCTAGGTATGCTGCTGCCTCAAAACGTAATATATTATTGAGGTCACCGCATTTGATTGGGACATTTCTTCATATCCCAGAAAACCTCAAGGCACAAAGCACCGTTAGGCACTGCCGCACCGGAGGCTTCTGCAGTGTGGCATCCAGTTTAAATATGGCTCTTTGCGATGTCTAAGGAAAGATGTTTGTAGTGGTTTAATGAAAAAGAAAGTGTAAATGAAACTTAGAGTTAAATAGGTGAAAACTGTAGCTGCATTCGTATCATTTTTTGATGAAGAATTTTTTTATCGCGCTTGTTGTGCAGTGCGCGCAAGTGGTTTAAAAAGTTATCCGCCAATCCTAAATGGCTCAAAGCCCACACAAAATGCTCCACTTTTACTTTTACTTAACATCGTCCAGGTCACATTCAAATAAACCGATTATATCGGCTGATTTACTCATCCGCATTAAAAAGCCCTTGACGCATTTTTTAGGTTTTTATTCAGCTGAATCCGAAGCGGGAATACGTACTCTGATGGGTTTGCAGAGCCCCAAGTTTACTCGCTGGGCGAGTTTTTCATCAAATCATAAATGTTTCTCACTCTCGAATTCAGCAATTCATTCACCAACTCAATCTTCATCTCTGGAACTCGTTAATAACCACGCCTAGTGCTCACACAAATTCACTCACCTATCGATCAACTGTTATTCATGAACCTTGTTCGTACCCAAAAATAGCCTTCACTCCATTTACCTGTCAGGCCTTTTCTTCAGTAGCGCCGGGCCTCAAATTGCCGCGTCTACAGTGCCGTCCGCGGTGCCGATTTATGGTGGTAGGCGATGCCGGTGACGCAAGCAACAAGAAATTCTCCGGCCCTTCGCGCCAGCCCTTTTTTCCCTCCTTGCTCCCTCTCCACAGCCACGGCAGAGGCAAAATGCCGTGGGCGCCGCAGCAGCCGCTCGCTAGCTGATAGGCTGAAAGTTTTCAGACAGCACACATTCTTTTCAATTTACTCACTTTGTGACCCATCCATGAGCATGAATGTTTACTGCTGGAGTTAGTTATGCAGATGAGCGCTTAACAAGTTGCTGAGGCACTCACTCGCAGTATCGCTCCACAATATTCGATGCCTGGCAACAGTGGCTGACCTTTTATGACGATCAAGTTCGGAAACATCAGCGCACCGCGATTTCTGTGCATGAAAGCGTACCCCCATATACTATAATTATTTTGAATACCTTACAGTGGCCTGAGCTACGGTTCTGTGCATGGTCGCGCCCTTTTCCAGATTTATCGCGTAAGAGTCCCACGCAAATAAGTCGCAGAGTCCAACATTGAGAAGTTAGTGCGCTTTCTAAACTCATCGTAAACTTTAGCACTGTTCTTGCTGCATTTTTTTTTTTGGTTGGGGGGGGGGGGGGTAACTTCGACTCTCTATTAGGATTAGCTACGAGCTTGGAAGTCATTTTTCGTGTGGAAGGTATCATAATATTGGCAAATGTGACCGCTGTAGGCCACAGCGCTCCGGAATGAAAAACAATGTTCGTTTGTATCCTTTAAAATACTGCCAGGGAAACACCAGTGGCTGAAATTTAACGATACAATGTGTCCCATTTTTTTTTCTTTCTCGCGAATCCACTAATATCAGGCGTGAAAAGTTGCCAGACGCGCTAATTTTAAAAGAACTGGTTAATTAAGACAGCGATTTCATAGACATGCAGCTCGATGCCTTTCGACAGTTCCAAATATTTCTGGAATGACGATGCGCACAGGGGTGACTGGTGACATTAGAATGAATGCAACTTTATTTCCTTCAAGGGACGCGCAGAAATACGAATTTCCCATCATTGCGCGATGCGCTCCGAACGGTTCGCCATTTCGACTCCTTTTTCTCAATCTAGTTATGTTGCTGAGAAGTGCGGAATTTTGCATTTTTGCTCTGCACAGGCGAATTCTGAGCGCTTGATTCGTTAACAGAATGTAAGATTTCAACGTGGTATTGCAATTTCTGGGTGGCAAAACGAATGCAGTGTTTCTGTTGTGGCGCTGCCTTTAGTCAAGAACATTTGTACAAGATGAGCTTTGCCGCCAAACGTTATTTTACTGCAGCCTGTGCTTCCTTTCCAGCTATGCATGTTTTGCTCTTTTAAAATGCAGATATTTTGAATTGTCCCGTTTTATTAAAATCAAATGGGCATCATGAACGTTTTACAAACATAAATAAAGAAAAAGAAAGTAAAGGGCTCTCCTAACCGCTGCATGCAATTAGAGTTGCGCCTTTAGTCTGTTGCCGCATGTAGTACGAGCTGCGGTGGGTTTTTTGCAGCAGATGCTTTGACTCAACATGTGTTTTCTTTCTGGGAGTTATTCACACAGGTTGTCCTGTGTTACGGCAGAATTTCGCTTTCGACTCTTAGCAACATCAATTGAAATTGCCTCTCCTGAGTCGTACCAGTAGGTTCCTTTGCTCCATCGTAAATTGGTACGTGCAGTGTTTGTCATGCATTAAGCACATGAACAATTTGCTAGGTGGTTTAGTTTATTATTTATAGGCGAGAGGAGTAAGTGATACTGTCGATGTGAGCCACTTTACGGCGGCGCATGTGGCGCACTGTTGGGCTTGCGAGGCAGTGAACTGAGATACAGACTGGAGAACCCCATCGGTTCTTCCAGACCGATGAAAATGATTCAGTTATGTGATGCTGCTTCCCAGAGAAAATGCATACCGATGAAAATACGCTATCTGCGACAATGCGACGCCGGCTGGGCGAGGATGGATGAATTGGGATGTTGCTCCTCACGTCCCCTACTACGAGGAGGGTGCAACGCCGGAGTGTTTTTCCTTCAGCCTTCACAATTGCTTTTACAGCTCGAGCAAAATGTCGTGAAAACGGAATGTCTTTTTGAAGAGTATTGCTAGCTTAGGACAGCCTAGCTAAAGGAAATCGTGGATCGGGAAAGATTTGTTATGAAACCTGTATAAAATATGCTTGATCCACCGCTCTACATGTTGGACAGGCAGTACCGATATCTTCATCGAAAAGTCACTCTGTATTGAAATAATAAGGATATTGACAATAGTGTTTATTGCCAACAGAAAATAAAAATGTAGGATAATGCGGGCATGTCAGCGCTTACAAGGGCTTGTGCGACTAGGCACGGCAAAGACAAAAATTTCCTAGTATGTTAGCAATGCGGTTAAAATAAGGAATGAAAGCACTTGTTGTAAACCTTCCAAATAACAAACAACGGTACAGCCACTGTTTTTGAATCTTAAGAGATTATGAAACAAAAGGTGCCGTCCAATTACATACTGTCAGGTAAATAAAAACCGACGTCAAGTTCTGGACGACTCAAGAAAGCGACTGTTGAGAACTTCAAGACGTTCTCAACAGTCGCTTTGAAGCATTCAATGAAGTATCCGTGAGCATTTCGTCTCGAAGTCTATTAAACAATTCACGAACGTGAGCACAGCATCTCGCTTGGCTTGAAAGTAAAATATTTTGACTTGAGACTTGCCACGGCTACGCGAAACGCGGGGAGCAGCGTAGGTTTGTCTTGAACTCCGAGCTCCGAAAATATCTAGTGACCACCATGTGGAAGGAGAAAGAAAAACTTTGTTAGCTCCAAAAATAAAAACGGAATTTCAGGTCTACGCTGAAAAAAAGGAGTGAATGAAAGTAACAGAGCTTTAGTGACCAGAACAGGTTACCGATAACGCGGTGGAGGAGATGTAATGGCCAATTACTTGTACTTTGTTCGGTAATTTGTTGACCCATTTACAGCACGAAAAGAAAAACTGAGTGCCGCGATTCCGTATGAGAACACTGCACACAAATGCATGCATTAGAGTTCGTTCTACTGGTACCGGAGCCAGACTTTAAACTGTGCTAAACCCAAGCTGCTCTCCGCAGTCTGCTCTCTGCCATTTTCAAGTGCCATACGTGTTTCAGTCAAATATAACTTCGGTATATCTGAGTGAGTCCACATCATGAACAGGCGTACTTAGTTAGCGTACACACTTAATGACAGTTAGCGCGTAGATGTAGGCCATTTGGTAGCTCATAATGGGATGAAAAACAGCAGAACACACAGGACGGTAGCAATGCGCCACACAAGGCAACGCTAGCAGCTGAAGATTGATTAGCCATGGTTTTGTTTCAATAACTGCATGTCGAGTTGCTAGCATTGCCTTGTGTTGTACACTGCCTCCGTCTGTTCTCTTCCGCGATTTTACGTCCGCGAGAACTATGCGTATACACAGGTAGGTCAATTAGAGCACCAAAAACCTTAAATTCATGACCAGCGGATTTTGGAAAGGGAAGTTGTTTATGAATAAAATTTTTCCTGTATTGTGAGATTATTGAATGGAAATCAATATAAATGCAGATCTTCCCTCGGGGCACTTGTTTTCTCCTATTTATAAACGAGCCCCATTGGTTTTCTATGGCAGTTTTAACTACTCGCAATGAGCCCAGAAAGAATTTTAAAAGCAAGATTTTGCTATGCACCGGAAGATTAGACCATTCCCATCACTACGTACGTAACAGTATCTTACAAAATTCCACAGTTGTCTCCCTACTAAAAGTGAGGTCTAAAAAAAGCTGCACTTCTTTTTAAAGAGTTTTTAAGCATACATTAATTTTTTTTGTTTGGTTAAATGGCATTCATGCCAAACAATTCTGGACAAACACATTTTTGAGTGAGAAACAGTTTATGAACGCAATTTTTTCATACAATGTAAGATTTTAGTGGAAGAATCGATATATCCGCCGACCGCCCGTCGGCAGTCTTGAATTTTTTTGTTATTAGCGTTTTTGCTATCGCCAAGCGCGTTGTCCATTGGTTTTAGGTGGCAGTCTTCACTATCTTATTCGATCGATGTAAACACATTAAAAGAAATAATTTGTACACATTAGAAGAATGGGTCATATCCTTCAATATTTCCGTAAGAGTATCTTGCACTCTTTCAATATTAAAATTTTTCTCCGAGAATGTTGGACATGCAATCACGCGAGACCCGTGAAATCAATTCACAAACATTTTGACGTAGCGAATTGACTGCTTTTTCGTGAATATTTACGCTTTAAAGAGACGGCGGGGGCATCTGCATATTTTTAATTTTTATTATTTCGCACACTTGCCATAAAGGCATAATTTTGGTTCGCTGTAGACTATAGGAAAGCTTGCAAGCTATATTTAACGATTCATCCTTTAAACACGATAGCAGCTAAGATACTCATGAAAAAATAAGTGTGAAGCGGAGAGAGTAGACGAGCGCCTTAACCACTGAGCCACCGCGGCAAATTGGGCGACAATGCCGAAGTTGAAATCAAGTAATATAACAATCGCAACATTAAGATGCAACTCGACAAAAGCGCTGCAACGTGCCCAAAGCGGTTATTAAAAGTATAGCATCTGTAACAGCTTCGAGGTCACCTGGAAATGAATTCGTGAGGGAAATATTCGACTCTTGTTTGCCGCGAAACTGATTTTGCAAGGTTTCTTCAGCTTTGAATAAATTGTTCTTGAAAGTAGGGGTGCTTTTCTTAACTTATAAGCGCTACCATCCTGTGTCCTACTAGCCTGTGCTCAGTACGAAGGTCATTGTTTTTTGGTGACCACTTGCAGCGTTTCCAAAGCCAGTCGCGATATTCGGTCACGTCAATTATGACAGCATTTAGCGTGTAGTGCTTCTTTCCATGCTTACTTCTAACTCTGCGCGCACATTTCCCTCAAAAGTGACCAAAGTACAGCAAATGGTTTCATAAACAACTTCCGGGCCATCGAATTTTAACAATAACAACTAGTCGAATTGTTTTATTCCACTCAAATTTACGTTGATATACTATGCCTAAATTCGTCTGATCTCAACGCTCCCTGGCTTCGGCTAGCTGTTAGGCGTTGCGAGCCGAGAAACGGCAACATGTAAAATAGTGGTCGGCAATGCGCAGAATTACCGCATAAGTCTGATTTACATAAAATGCCAATATTCATGACACCTTCAAGAGACAACAGGTCTTCATCGTCATGACATTTCAGGGTACTGTCCAGTTCAACCAAGAAACGGTTCACATGCTGGACGGAGGGCGCTCTACTGATTAATAAGAGTAACGCTCATGATGAGTTATCGTCTCAATCAATTTCATTATGTACACGCCGCGGTGGCTCAGTGGTTATGGTGCTCGGCTGCTGACCCGAAACACGCGGGTTCAATCCAGGCCGCGGCGGTTGAATTTCTATGGAGGCGAAATTCTAGAGGCCCGTGTACTGTGCGATGTCAGTGCACGTTAAAGAACCCCAGGTGGTCAAAATTTCCGAAGCCCTTCACTACGGCGTCTCTCATATCCTGAGTCGCTTTGGGACGTTAAACCCCATAAACCAACCAACCAATTTCATTATGGCATCTTGACAACTTGGAAACCACTCCTTGTACTCGCAACCGCAGCTGCAAGCGCAGAAGGTGAATCAACACATGGTCCCAAAGGAGACTTTTATGCAAAGCAACAATGGCATATCCATGCAGAAGCTTACATGGACATCATCTGAGTTTTGGCACCATCGGGCCACTCAAGCGCAAAAGGTGGGCTGAGCAACAAAGCTTCAGCCTTGCTGTAAATAAATCCGCCAAGTTGACGCTGCTTTCCTCAGGGGCCTATGAAGCAGGCAAAGCACTGGCGCAGACCGGCCAAGTAGACCCAACAATTATTTGTCAATATCGCATCCTCCTGCAGCTCGAGCTGTTCACATCGCAGACGGAGGCTCACCTTGTTATTGGATTCTTGCCTGCAGCAGTCGTGGCTTATCTAATGTATTCAAGGCGCAGCTGGTCGGTCTTCCGAGCAGCGCATTTCTGTTTGATTTTCTATTCTAGCCGACCTGGTGTGATGTAGGCGGACGAATTGGAGCTTGTCGGTGTTCCCTTCTTCTCTTCCGTCGGAGACGCAGCACAAGTCGAATTACTCTTGCATAAACCACAACGGTTTAGCACACTGAAGGCTCCAAGCTGCGAAACTAAGTTATCCTTGGCGTAGAGCAATGAGTGTAGTTCAATAACATGTGCCATTTCCCAAAGAAATGGGTGTCTGTATCGACACAGCTGCAATATATTGTCCCTCATTGCGTTTTTGGTTGGCTGCCAATGGCAATGCGGCATGACACTTGCGGACGTGGATTGTATATGTAATACTCTTCCTGCATATTACTGGCATAAGACAGTTTAGTAAAGAGCTGTTGTTGGACAAAAACGTGGACGCCTTTTGTTGGAAATAATACGAAATGTACCATCACTGGTATCAATTAAAAGCGACATACTTCAGCAACACCGCCGATTAAACATACAAAAAAGCTTTTAATCAGAGTTGACTTTACTTGTGTTAAAGGGAAAGTAAAATTTATTTCACAGCAGTTGCACTCCAGCCTCCCCTGCTACTCGACTGGTTATTCATGAATTAACGCCGTTATTTACCATCCTGACACATCTACAATTTAATGAGAGCGTAATAGTTAATATAAGCACAGTGGTTTCCAAGAAGCTAAAATGAGCGTAGATAACAAAGTGCATGAGCTGCAAACTCAGCAATGTCTCGGTTCTCTTTGCTGCCTTTGGAACTCGTAGAAACATTCAAAGATTACGAATAGGTTCAACAAACATAGAATGGCGATCTAGCGTCCAAACCAGCAATACTCTAGAATAGTAGTAGAATACTAGGCCTATAGCCAACGGCTGTGCTTATTTCACAAATTTCCACGCTTACTCACTAAAGTTGTTGATTAACGGGTGGGGAGAAATTCAATACTTACGCAAAAAGCACCAAAAAATTTCCACTGAGCGTAGCAGAGCGGAAAACTATAATCTGCATTTCTCCGAAGACTTGTGTGCCTAAGTTTTGGCAGTCTTAAATTACAGTGCCCTAATTACTACTTTATCATAGTTGTGGCTATCGTTCCAGTCTTTGTGACGCAAAAGAAAATCAGTATCGAGACTCATTGCCATTCCTTGCAAGATATGTAGATAGTGACAGCTGTCATGTCCACCGTCTTTAAGTTCGAAGTTTCATGAATGTCGCCATAAAAAATGGTGTGCCTTCAGCATGCCGCGCCAACTTCGGTGGCGGCCGGCCGCAAGCCCTGGTAAACTAGACTTTACGTGCACCGAACCAACCGCATCACAAGTCTCAGAAGCGAGGCTTCAGTGAGCACACCGACCGGAAGACCAGTCACTCAGTCCCCATTCCAGACGATTCGGAAGGCCGAATAGCATATAGGGTTGCATTAAGATCAACCAAATTCACCGAAGCCCCTAAACATTTCGTCATGCTGCACTGCATGAGACCGTGGTGTCGTCTGGTGCCTTAGACCAGTAGCATTCGCTCTGCCGATCGTTCTGCGACATTCGAGGTCGTTTTTTAGTCAGCCCAGCCGCAAATCACCGAAGTATTTGTTCACGCATCCTAAAAGTCCTCACGGACATTAAATAGGGGGAGGGTGGAGGAACTCAAGACATGACGAAAAATGGTGAAATACATGAATGGCGCAACATGAGGGGTACATATCGGTAACTAAGCGCGAAAGTAAATTTGCTTGCCCAACGTTTCTAATCGAAGCATGTTCCTTTCGGAGATATTCACGTTGCATCGCAACCGCAAAATGCGACTTCCCCTTCCCCCTCATCATTCGTAACCACAGTTACGTGTTGCGCCTGCTCATCTATATACCCCACAAAACTTCTCTGATACTGCAATTGCGCCAAAAACTAAAGTCACAGCAATCACCTCAGCCTTGTCTGATCATACGGCCAGCATTGGAAACTTTGGGCAGCGTGCACTAACTGTCCAGCTCGAATATGACACGTTCAAGCATGCATTCCTGTAAGGTCGTCCGGAGTGATTTCAGTTACCCATGATCGTTCTTTCTACTTGAAAAAAAAAAGTATATTTACTTGCTTCTGCCATCACGCGATGGCTGAAGCAAGTATATTTTTTTTAGCTTTGGTTTTTCACTTTCTTCGGCTACTGGTTTCCGCCAAAATTGCTGCAGGCTTTTTCCTCTTTGAGATTACTGCAGCCTATTCTCTGACTGCCATAATAATACATGTGGTGTCCTCCTTAACGTATCTTTACGGTACGGTACCCTGCAAGACTTTCACTTCAGCCCCGCCGCGGTGGCTCAGTGGTTACGGCGCTCGGTTGCTGACCCGAAAGACGCGGGTTCAATCCCGGCCGCGGCGGCTGAATTTCTTGAAGGCGAAATTCTAGAGGCCCGTGTGCTGTGCGATGTCAGTGCACGTTAAAGAACCCCAGGTGGTCGAAATTTCCGGAGCCCTTCACTACGGCGTCTCTCATAGCCTCAGTCGCCTTGGGACGTTAAACCCCAATAAACCAAACAACCAACTTTCACTTCAACCCAGTAATACTAACAAGGGCCGCCGCGGTGGCTCAGCGGTCATGGTGCTCGGCTGCTGACCCAAAAGACGCGGGTTCGATCCCGGCCGCAGCGGCTGGAATTTCTTTGGAGGAGAAATTCTAGAGGCCCGTGCACTGTGCGATGTCAGTGCACGTTAAAGAACCCCAGGTGGTCGAAATTTCCGGAGCCCTCCACTACGGCGTCTCTCATAGCCTTAGTCGCTTTGGGACGTTAAACCCCATAAACCAAACCAAACCAACACTAACAAGGCCTATAATCTAGGATCAATGACAGACTACTGAAAATGTTCGCAAGTGTGAGCACTGCTCTGATTAGATTACGAGCTAAGCCGAGAATCTTACAGTTTAAGAAGAAGATTTTACATTGCTTGAAAAAGCGCAAACATAACAAATGTGCGGTCCGATGCTTGACACTGTAAATCTCAAAGCACCGAATCAGTAATATTTTTAATATTTTATGCGCATCATTAGCGCGCTCTTTCGCAAGTATCCTTATGCATTTTTTTTTGCTCTTCACGGTTCTCCCGCTGCGGTGGTTCAGTCGGCTCTGGCTTGCGGTTCGTGAACACGAAGTCGTGGATTCAGTTCTCATCAAGGCAACCGCATTCCAACCAAGGCAAAATGCAACACAGCTCACGTAGGAATATTTCAGAGAAAGGTAAAAAAGAAGGCGGTCGAAGTTAATCCAGAACCGTTTACTATACGACTTGCAGCCTTTGCGAAAAATGTCTCGCCCGTAGGGTTCACTATCCAGGCTTCTACTGGGGAATTTAAGGCTCCCCTGCAACTCGAAAAATCCATGGGGGGTGAGCAGATATCTATTCGTCACTCTTGCGGAGCTCTTCAGCTGCAGAAGTATCGTATGCAACTAATTACATGGCTCACTAGTGAACCCCGTGAGGTGGGCACTTTTGAGAGGGCGTCCCTCAAGGTCGTGTTGTAGTTTTGGCTTGTGAAAATTCAATAACCTTGGGGTTATACTGCCAGCGATCAATTTGAAATCTACAGTTCTATTTCAGAGGCTGAACTCCAACACATCATAATTCGTTTCCAAAACGTCGCTGCCCGGTAGCTAAAATTTCTGGGTAAATAGGTGTTCTTGTATTATTCATGAGGGGGCAATAATAAACGTCAGCACTCTTCATCGTGACCTCGGTTGAGACGTTATGAGCATCAGCGTTGAATCATAATGTGCGCCTTAACGATTTTTGGGAGCTCATGAGGTGAAAAAACACTCTTGTTGAAAGGAAAGGTTCTGAACCTTAAAAACATAAAAGAAAATAACGTCAACTTCAGGGGTAAGTCATGACCATCGTGACAGGAAACGCTTACCGTTATGAATGTCCTACTTGTATTCAGTGCTTGCATCCAACGCCTTAACTTGCTGCTTCCTTTTCTTTAAACTTCCCTTTGTTCTTGTACTTCTTCCGCGCAAAAACCATTCTAGTTTTTTAGGGGCCGAGTCATTGTTTGATCTACAGATTTAAACTTTATGTAAGTATGTTTTCTGCAGCTGACCGAAGATAGTTTAAGACGATTTACGCGTCGAAAAGCTTTGCGGGGGAGTTAACTTAGGGTAAGCTAAAGCCATTGTTGAAAACAAAAGAATATATCAAACAGGCTTGAGACGGAGGTTCGGAGGTCGTGGGTTCGGATCCCACCGGCGGCATGTGGTTGTTTTTTCTTCTGCTTTTCTAATCAATTAGCTTTAAGCGATAACATATTCAGTAATATTCTAAATTGATCAACACCACAAAATAAATAAATTAATTAAAAAAAATCCCCTGTGCCTTTTGGTTTCTGTGGCTGTTGGCTTCTGTCATATTTATAACGAGCCCCTCATTCATCTTCCCTTGTTTGCTTAATTCCTTAGGCTTGTGACAGGTAGGCATTAACAGCAAGTACGGGACAAAGACTAAACTTGTGGCAAGAGCGATTCTTCTGAGAACTCATCCAGAAACGTAGCAAGAACAAAATTTCAGCCTCGTTGTCTGCATAACAAAAGAGTAGGTGAGGGAAAGCCAAAACAATATTTTGCTCTTCCGCACACGCACAGCAATTACATAGAAAAGGGGCTGCCGATATCATTCATCAGTTGTCAGATTTAGGGCCATCACAAGCAGCCTGTATTGTTTACACCCGGTCATCGTAAATAACGCCCTGATCTGTGGTCTCCCAAAATGTATCTGACAGTTGTGAACAAACACGCGGATGAACCATAACTCACAGCTCTGTCTCGTCGGGAAAAGAAGGTGCGCAAAAAGAAGAAAGCGTTGAGTTGCTCTGCGCACTCTTTGAACAAATGCGGAAAGGCAAAGAGACTGTTCCTTGGGCGCGAAAGTGACAGGGATAGCGGTGCTATCCTGCGATTAATATCGATTGCGACGCCAATACTTGGCCGATCCACAGCGTAGTAGGACAAAGCAGGCCCCTACACCATCTGTAGAGTGCAGTATCTTCGAAGTGGGGGTCATGGTAGAGATGTGTTATTTTCGGACGAATTTTCCTCAATTTTTTTTTGTTTCTCCGAGTTAGGCAGGCATTAGAAAATTACGACCAATGCAGGCGTCTCACTATCATTTCCAAACTGAACGTTTTCACGCACGTTTGAAGTGACAAATTTACTTCATTATTCGCATATATAATTGCACCGTCATTAGGGGTCAAAAATATTCTTCTGTATTTCATACGGCCGCCAACATCACTGTTTGGATTTTATTTTCGTCAAGTGTGCCAGTTCATTTAGACCTTTTGGTCCAAGTGACCTGAAACTCACCTTAGTTAAGCCGTCGCATAAAAGTTGGCTAGCTGTTAGTAAGCATTGTGCGCTTCTTCTAGATGTTATCCTTATCTTACTGTGCTGCTGTAGAATGACCTCGCACGTACGGACCTGAATTTTGGTCAAGACAGCTGGTCTGTCTTTAACGTCAGACTGATTTGAACAAAGCAGAAGCGCTTCGGAGGCTTTGCGTCTTCTTCAGCTGGTTAGTTTTGAGTAGTTAGTGCACCTAACTTCACCAGCTATGCTCCTGTTGGTGGCGCCAAGAGAGGAAAAGAGGTAGCAGGCTACAGTAATGTCTTCCAGGAAAAGCGCATTACACGAGCCTGTTGTCTGCAGGTTAGCGTTAGGCGCATTATTAACTTCATGTAAGGCCCCCTTCGTCTAGTCTTGTATTCTGTTTTCCTTAGGCGTATAGTTTTCAATGCATCACGCTTCATTTATTTCGCAAAATAATGCTTTATCTGGCAGAGGATATTGTTATTTCAGTTGTTTTATAATGTTCCAGCTGTGATATTTCTTCACTAAATGACGACATATTTTTTGGAGTTCTAAAAATATACACTGCCTTTAAGGCTGGGAATCATTAAGGGAGGCCATCATATTTATAAAGGAAAGCTGAAGTGAAAGGGAATCATATTTAGAAAAAACTGCTCCATGTAACTTTTTGCCGGAAAGCTAGGACTTCGACTTTCTGTTTTGGGCTGATTTCTGCATCCAAATTTCCATCCGGCCTTCGTTCTGCGCCCCTCACCCTTACTTCTGCACCGATCAAATGCATAGAATGTCCATTCTAATAAGCACAATGCAATTATCAGTATATCCCGCAAACCGAGTCAGTCATCCTCACGCACGTTTACGTCAGCTGCTATGTACTAAAATAGAAAACCGCAAACGTGCTTCTAAGTGCATGCTCCGAAAAGTAACTGCTTTGGGGTGCTGTAGCCTGAAACATGCTTATTACGAGGTAACTATTCAAAAGAATCTCGTGAACTATGAACGCCAATTTCATCGCGCATAATTGTGAGATTGTGCAAAGTACAGGAGCGGAAGACGAGAACAAAAGTAGGAGTTTTCTGCTTGTATAAAAGTGTAACCCGCAAGCATATTACAGATATAAGTGTCAGATGCTGACATTTATTAGTTTTAAAAAAGAGGGTTGGGGCGACGACCAAAAGATGCAGCAAGTATTTGCACTTAATTGTGTTTTGCTGCGTTAGATTAAAAATGAAATGCTTCAAAGTTGTTTGCTGCGAAAGGCTCGGAAAGAACTCGCGTCGAAGCTACCGTTGCTTTTTTCTTCTCTAGATACCAAAATTTTCCAATAAATCACATCATTTCAGATAAACAAGAACCATGTAGTGAACTAATTATGAAGTGGGCGACGTATGCAGCGTAAAGTCTATTGATTACGTACACATGCGCTTCACAATCGCCATCGCCAACAGGGTCTTGAAGTACGTGGGAAGGCAACATGTCCTGGTCTTCAAGCAGTTTGTTGTGTGCCATATAACAGACAAAAAGGCAAACAAGTGCGGCTGTCCAGCAACATCGTGCACCTTTAAGAGGAATTTGCGGTGGGATGTGCGCTTCCTATGGCGCAACCAGGTTGATTCTGCTTCAGTGTTAGGGAAAACGGGTTTCAGGAAAAATGTGCCCGGAAAAAACGACCCCATCTTCGAAGGAGGCAAAAATGTCCCCAAACAGGTGCCACCAGACCCCCCGTAACCCCCTGTAATTTGAGCATCCTCCTCGCTTGCAGGAGGTGGGGGGTTCGGTCCCCAGTGCCACCGGGTGTCCACAGGTTTAATAATGGGCACACACTTTCTCTTGGTCTGGTGCTCTTACGCAACGTGCAGGGCCGGCATGCAATGAGCTTTAAACTGGATACTTGTCCCCGCTGGTGCTGTGTTAAGCGTAATGTCTGCAAAAATGCTTTAATTGGGGAGTGTTCCCCAAGCGATTCTGCCAAAAGCTGCCCAAGAAGTACTAGACTGCTTGGTAGATGGTATGTTTCCGGCACATTAAATCGGGTAAACATAGAACATAATAACTTCCCGGTGAACGCCTCCAGTTTATCCCCGTGTGATGTGGAGCGTCCACTCGGGCACTCTTGATGGAGCACACAGGACCAACAATCGTGCAACACTGTACCCTACAGCGGTTCCACTCATCGACATAGAAGTGTCTGAACAACGGCCATATTCAGGGCGTTCTGTGACAAACGTAATGGCTGCCATCGAGTACCTTAAGGGCGCCCCAACAGAGGGGCGATCAGTGTCACAATCACTATTGAAGTATTTAGAGGACATTGGGCTTATGAAGCTGTGATAGAGACGCAATCATTTAAATAAGTGACTCAGGCGGAGTAATTGCCGAGAGGCCGCTTTAAGTCTCATCCCGCCTGTACATTCACACTACTACCACCACCGCCACACACCCACCGTAAGGCGTCCATAAAAAAATGATGGCGGCGGAAAGGAAGTGGCCTAAGGCAGCTGCGTCTCTGGATCGTTGGGCACTTCAGCGGTGTCACCGGCGGAAGTGCTTCGTAGTTTGACGTTTCTTGGCATGACCTGCAGTAAATGACCATACTCAGTGTCAAGGGACAGTCCGATAAAAAGGGCAACTTTTAGAGTGACAGCTTTATGCGATTTTCATCAACCCCGCTCGACACCACGTCACCTGTCCGCTGTCCGAAATATTTGCGACCGACTGCACACACATCCTTTGCGCCCGCTTTAACACACTGTTGTATAGAAAGGGGACGTACGCCTGCCATTGCATCGGTAAAGGAAATAACGCCTCCGTCAGAACTTTTGTCACCTGTCTTCTCGATAGACTGTATAGGTATTGTGCGGAAAACCATAGAGTCAGGAAATCGAATGTGTTGGCAACTTCCTTAAGAAAACACCACAAAGGCCCCTGACTCCTAAGGCTAGTGGGCTCAAATAGAATAGGCAAATGGGCACTTAATCGTCTGTTAAACACAGCTAGGAGGAAGGGACAGCCGAACACGCCTTGTTTAAACTGCACTACGCTCTCGCGCTGTGCACTGCTGAGAGTCGTTTTCATCAACTTCCATCTGCTCCGTCGCTGCGGCACTGCCTGCTCATCGTCGTCTCCTACGTAGCACAAATCGGTGCTTTCGCTCGAATTCCCTAGCCAAAATTAGACCCAACCGCGAAATTTGACCTAGGCTGATTTGACCATAATCGATGTTCAACCATAACTGAGCGTGCCCTACTCAATGGCAGCCTCCAAGTTTGTTCCGGGGCATTTCCAAAATTTGGCGCGGCGACCACCGAAATTTGACCTTGGCCGATTTGGACCAAAACTGATGTCCAACCATAACTGACCGTGCCGTACACGATGGCGACCTCTAAATTTGGCATGAGTTAGTGCCAAAGTGCTATCGCTCGACGTTTAGGTGCAACCGTGATTAAACACTGCCTAACTTTTTTGTCAAGTAGGCTCCCAAAGAACTCAGTCTTTGGGTAATTTTTCACTTGGAGACCCTTTTTTCCAAGTGGGAGCTTCCTCCAAGTGCGAGCTTCGTTACGGGCTAGTTAACGAATGTGGCAGATTCACGGTGCTGGCTGCTATGAATTTCATTAATACAATGCCTTCGAAACCCGGTGGTCGCGAGCGTATAACTTCGGCAGAAGCACACTGCAGCCAGTCTCTAGCGTACCGGCGGCTTGTAAACGGACGGCTGACATTGCCAGAGGGTCGCGTTGCAGTCACTGGACCAGAGCAGGTTGAAATGAGACGCCGCAACGACTTCGAAAATAAACCGAAGAGAGCGGCTGCTACAGTTCGCATCAGTCCGGGATATGAGGGCTAGTACGCAAATCGGTGATCTCGGAATCAAATCGGGGTGCTTTTAGTTTCAGATCCACTCCTTTCGGGCCCTATACACATCCGGTATCTGCAGCTGAAAATGCATGCCTCACAAAAAAGGCTTTCCAACGCTGTGAAAGGCCCAACTAGAGCCAAGGAATCGGCTTCCAATTATCATGCGCTCGCTTTGCTGTCAGGGCGTCGAGGCTACCAGGGTTGTCGCAGCAACGATCCATTGTCAAGTGCTAGCCTCTTAGAGTCGAATATAGCTGCTTATACACTGACGACGACTGAGGCCTTCTAAAGTGCATCAAGCGTCAGTAAGACCAGGAAGAAACGGAAGAGCTTAGGAACAAGTCGACTGCAACAGAGTGCGTACGCGAGCGAAAAACAAATGTGCTCGATGGTATGTGGGGCGTACCGCCTAGTCGTTGAGCACATGCTGATGAGACGAATGCCCTAACTCTCATCAAAAGGATATGGTATAAGAGGCAAACAGTGAGTATTTCAAATATAACTCATGTTTATACTATCGATGATGTACACTAGGGATCTGGGACCTCCGTCAGGCATCTATCCACTGTTTTAGCTCCCAGCATCGCAATGCGCAACGATGAGCGAACAAAATATTCAATTCAATATTCAATTATAGCAAAGTGCAGTTCCAAGGCTACGGACTGCACCTGGCATGGGCCCATTTGGTGTTAATTTCTGTCCGGTTGAGAAGAAAACAGATGTTTTTTCTTGTGCATCCAGCGTTTCTCTCTTTCTTGTCTGGAAGGGAAGCGACTACGTGAGGAGGCGCTCCAAGTGACTAGTTAACTACTGTCAGTGCCAGCCGTAGGGGAGTGTACAAGCTATTTTTCTTCCTTGTCGGGCACAATGCGCATCTACCGCGGACTCTCGTGTCTGGCTTCCGCGGAGCACTGGTGGGCAGGCACTTGTGGGAAAACACAGAGCAGGCCGACGTGCTCGGCTTAAGAGCGCGCTCACACGTTGGATAATTGCTTATTGCTCGGGAACACAAGTAGTCACGACCATGAATTGTCAGAGCCGGTCACGTATTTTCTCGTCGCTCTTGTTGGCCAGATACAAAACAATGCTCCGCTACAAGCCGTTGGCATGCCTTGTGGTCGACGGTCGCGTGGTATTATTAAAAACCCTGAAGGTTGTAAAATACAGATAAATAGCCGGCATTAAGAGAAGAATTCGTGTCGTTACGACAAGATCACATGCAAAAATAAAACAAAAATATCTTCCGTGTTTTTTTGACTGAGCGTGCAGCGCGGCTAAAGTAGGGGCGGAGGAATGCGCACGCAACAACACGAGTCCGAATACGTGTACCCCACAAAGGCATGCGCGCACTTTCTGCTACCTTCGCTGAAAGGGTTGCAGCGGCAGCTATTTTGAGTTCCAGACACAAAGAAATCTACAGTCGTAGGTGCAAATGTGTAAAGCAATATAATCCTCTTTCGTAGCCATTTAACATTGGCGGATAACATTAGCCATATGTTATAGCGCGTAGCGCAAAGATTACCGAAAATATCAAAGCTTCAGAACTGAATGCATTTTTTGAAGGCGATTGATTCTTCTTATAGATCAGACTAACTTTGCAAAGATGGAGTTTGTGATTGGCTGATTGATCCTTGATGGCGTAGAGAAAGCTGTTTTTGGAAATTTGCGAAAGCTTTGCTTATAAACCGATAAACACGGTGCCATAACAGTAGCAACGGCAGTGATGACTAGTGCAACAGAGGGATGTGCAATGTAATGCGGGCGACGTGCTTTGGCGGCTGGCTGTTTTTCTTTGTGCCGTTGGGGGAGCACTCCTCGATCGCTCGGCCTCGGCCCTCTGGCCATTTCAGAGGCGTCTTGGCGTTTCGATGGGAAGCACGTTTGCACGGAGTAAGTCACGAGAAAACATATGAGGCCTTTTCAGAAAGCAAGCCGCCTCTTTTTTTTTTTTTAAATAAAATGTCCGTGACATGGAGCAACTTCTGCAGAATTCCTTCGAATGTACTTCCCGTGGGAGCGCACCAACTTAATCCAGCATTCCTCCTACGTATAGAAACAAACAGGAAGCTTGTCCTTTGGAATGAACATCACACGCCCTAGCGCGCCGCCTTTTTTATTTCTGGGACGGCTTAAAATTTCTTTCCTTGCACTTTCGGCTTCGATATCTGTTGGCTTCTTTTGTGCATACTGCCTTTCACACGAGACGTCAAAACTTGGTGTTCAAGCGAGTCGCACGGAGTCCTAAATGGGGTACGTCAGACACGAACGATGCGACATACTTCAAAACTCCCCATGACAAGTGATGGACGGGCAAGCACTTTGGTACGGCAGTCAGTTGTGAGAGACTAAAATTGCAGCTGCCGGTATGCCGCCCAAATTACGCGCTACAATGTCAGGAGCAGTTGCCCTTTCAACGCCATGGTTGTCTCTACTAGTTCTCTGGTTGCCAAATGGCAATTTTATTTGATTGTGTACGTGGACTATCCCACCTTTAGGCCGTTTAAGCAGCCGAAGGTCTCTAAAAATGCGCATACCTCTCAGCAATCCTGCGGACATTCGGGAAAAGAAGGTATCAAAATGATATTTGCTTTTCAGTCATGCAGTCGTCATCGCAAAATTTTAGATAATGAATTTCCAAACTGGAAGAAACAAAATACAAACACGCTGATCTAGCCGCTTCACCATTCCGAATAGGTTTGTGTTGTCCATAACTAATTCATTGGCGGTCTGTTACCATCGAGGGAACAAGAACGACAGTGACAACTTATGTGTATGCAGTTCAGTTTCTTCCAAAGGACACCCATATCTGGTGCAAGGTGAGCCAGATGCTTTGGGTTCTAAAAAATTGCGAGGACACTTTGGTAACTAAAGTGTTGAGAGGCGAAAGCCTAGCCTTGTCGCGACGACTTCCGGTGGATGTGACGTCACACCGCTCCTATGGCTATATCGATTCCCAAGTTTTACATCTTTCGCGGAGCTTAAGTGTTAATTACACTTAATTAAACCTTTTTTCATCTAATTTGACACCAATCCGACGTTTTTCCGACCATTCTGTGATAATTTTCACTATGCCGTAACGACTTCCGGTGGATGTGACGTCACACCGTTCCCGTGGCTATATCGACGTCCGCGCTATTTCGACGCAGTCTCGACATTTTTGCCAATAATTAATTAACTAATTAATCTACAATCGTCCAACTTAGCTTCTCGGTTCATTTTTTCCTCCTCTATCTGAAGCAACCATTGGTTTTCTTCTATCTTTTTGAGTTCCCGAGTTGTACGCGTGTGACACGCTCGAACGATATTACGAAGACATGAGTGGACTGATGGATTTTATCGGCATCTGCCCCTTTTAATCGGCGTGGTTGTTGGAGACACTTTGCCTATGAAATTTAAGGGCGAAATTAAGTGTCGAAGGGGACGTCGGTGTCCACGTGGCGTAGTAGACGACGAGATATCCTTGTCTAGATTTTGTCCTATTCCGAATCATCAGTGCGTCGACCCACCGCGGTGGCTCAGTGGCTGAGGCGTTCGACTGCTGATCACAAAGCTACAGGATCGAATACTGGCCGCGCGGCCGCATTTCAGTGGAGGCGAAATGCTAAAATGTGCAAGTGGTGTCTGCGCACATTAAATAACCTCAGGTGGTCTAAATTAAATCGGAGCCCTCCACTAGGGCGTCTTTCATATCCTGCATTGCTTCGGGAAGTTAAACCTCACATACCACATCCTCACTACGCCTAGTAGAGCGACGCGATTAATTATAGTTTACTAGCCTTCCCTGTCACCCCCGTTACTGCGCTGTATCGAACGCATTTATCTTGAAGCTTTTTTTACCTTTCAGTCGTCTTCTGGTTCCTTTTCGTTGTAAGATATTTTATTCATATAATCCAGGCTATGTAATTTTAACTTCTTTAGAGTTCGAGCAATTTTTCTGTTCTGCGTTTACGCCAGCAATATTCTTGTCTTTACGTCAGCGATGGCCTAGTCGTTTAAGTATACGCCTTGCATGCGGGAGGTGCTTGATTCAATACCCATTGCCGCCGGATATCTACCGGCATACAGTAGGTACAAGCTTTCCCTTGGCCTGCTACTCGGCTTCTCTGAAGTGAAATGCTTGGAAAATTCATAGCGCTGGAGAAGTGGGTTAGAATGTACGGTGTTTAGTCCAGGTAATTTTTAACGTCTATTTGCAAAAGGAGATTAAGAATGCCACTCTCTGTTATTGTAAGTAATCTCTTGCATCACAAACCGGCACGTTGTCATATGCTAAGTTAACGATAGTGTAAGAATCTTGAGTAGCAGTGCCGGAAATTTCCATTTTGCAATTAACTCAGTAAGTGTGTTAGCAGGAATGTTATATCCCACTCCCCCTATTATCGTTTTAGGCCAACTCTTGTTTTAAGGCGGGTAGTGCTTCTTGTATTCAATGGTGCTTTCCCGCCCACTCCTTTTGAGATCAGAGAATACATTATTAGCTTTAAAGAGAGCTAGTGAATCCTTGAATTTTAACTATAAGGGATTAACTTCTTGCGAAGTCGCTGTAGGAAAGCTGTCCTGCAGCATTTTAAGGAAGTCAAATATGGTTTCGTCATTTCCTTCACTGTCAACTTTAATTTGTATCCCAGTTTCGGCGTGACTACGCAACACGTTCTTACCCAAGCCAGAAAAGGCAAAACGAAGAGAGAATTTTGTAGTCACATATCGCCTTTTCTTTGACGATTTCAGAGATTAAAACCGAAGATCTGACAGCAAGGTAAAGCACCGAACACGTCGACTCTTGGACACGTGTCGGTTGGCCCACAAGCTGCGTTAATGAGAAAATGAACATGTTAAAAAATAGCTCACAACTTTTTACTTCTTCGTTGTCACTTAATAAATTAGCCCAATCTTTCCCTGGTAAATTAAAATAACCTGCCAAGATCACTTTGGTTGGTTCGTTGGTTTCGACAGTCGTGCAGAAAGCCATGCAGTCGTGTAAAGTAACTGTGAGGAGCACCTGGACGTCGGTAAGTGGCGCCAATCAGAAGGGAAGTGTCATACGCTTTCGTGGTCGGCGATGTTATTTCCTGTTTTAAAAGATTATCTTTAACAGCAATGACCACAACCCCGCCACAGCCATACCGGTATGTGCGAAGGACTGCATAAGATGAAGGAACTATCGTAGAGTCATGAATATGGGATTGCAGCCCGGTGTTTTGGTGACACAAACTACGTCTGTAGCGTAGAGTATAGCGGCAGATCTTCAAACGTTTTGCTTATTGGCAATGGTTCTTGCCTTAAAGCATAATAATATTAATGTCTACTTGTTTGTTGTTAAGCGCTGCACGATGAGATCGTGTGCGTTTAGAAGAGCACCCTTTAGTTTCCGTATCGTTCCAGTAGAACATATCGTTATTATTTTACGCCCAATTCATTGCAGATTACTTCATGAATTTCCTTCGAATCTCTCGTACACCACACGGAAAATGTTCAGGCATTTATATATCTGTTGTTTTCAGCTTGAAGCCGAAGTGCAACACTCACCACTTTCCTGCAAAGACACAGAAGTTTAGAATGACCTGCGTTCATGGTTTGCCTTCTTTAAACCAATTCGGTGTATGCCCTCGATATAATTTGCTTCGATGCCCAGATTGTCCTTAGGCATATCTTAAAATGCCAGCTATGCTCCAATGATGTAGAATTGTTTGTTTCATTTTCTTTTGCGCCAAAGCCGAGTATGTTATCTGACACACTTATATTTGTATGATAATTTCTTTCTAAAAATTGAGAAACTGTGCGCAAGGCACAGACAGAGGCTTCAATTTTCCTCAACAGGCATTCTTCAACTTTTTCTTGCAATTGCCTCAGTGATACGAGCGTTGTTTCATTCTGTGAAAGCTATATGAGTGCACATTTTCCAGTCCAGCTTCCAAAACAGAATGTGAAGCCTTGATTTCAGTGAACACATTAGTCTTCACATCTATCTTACGAGGCCCACGAAATTCTTCAACATCGCCCCTGAGTTTCATTTGGAGAAGAACTACAAGAAAGGGGTTCTAAAAACCAAAACAGTATGCCCTCATGTCTACGCAGCAGTACTAGACAGACATGGTTACTTGACCACAGTTAGCGAAACAGAATTTGCCACCAGCCTTTAGAAAGAATAGAGAATAGTTGGCCATCGTGCTCAGAATAGTGCCGCCGTGCCTATCGAAGTGCGCGTGGTTGGTGAGGTGAGTTCATGCGATCACGTGACCTTCCAAGTGTCGCTGGGGCACCAAAGAGATGCTTCAGACATGGCGTAGCCAGCAGGTGATCCGTTTCAGTTTGGGTTCGTACCGCTGTCGCCGATATGGCCGAAGCGTGAGACTGCTGACCGGCGGTTGTAGTCGTTGATGTTGCAGCTAAGGCGAGGCAGTCAGGACCTAGGAAGTTAAAAACAGCACTTCCATCAATTCCCAGCAACAAGTGTTCTAAGAAGAGCGAGATCTGAATTTTGCACTGCCTTACCCCTTATCCTTTACAATACCCCCTCCCCTTCCACCGTAGCGCCTTCGGCGCATTTTAATGTGGAATAAACGTGGATTCAATCAATCAGTCTTCCTTCATTATATGTTTTGTCCTATTCTCTACATGAAGGGGGCAGTTGGTGTATGAAAGTCAAAGTCCAAGACAAAAAATCGCCGTTTACTGAATAAAGTAGCCAAAGCTAGCCCGAACGAAAGATCCACCTTTTACCTAACCCAACATTCCGCATCGCGAACAGAGGCGTTGAATGTAAAGGTGTTGAGGATGAATCATGTAACCGCTTTTTCCTGACTCGTTCTTTAGCCTCTTCGCCACTGGTCAGCCACTACAGCGATACTGCAGCTGACAAATAATATAGCTTGCTAGTTATCTGCGAAACGTAGCGGGTGAGAACTGCATAATGATAAAGAAGAAAGAGGTAACCGAGGGAAGAATCGTTGCTAAATAGGACGACCACTACGTGCACTACTCATCACGTAAAAAACAGTACTGCACCGAAGCCTAATTATTGCCTCATTTGCTGCAACGGCTTGATACGACCGCAAGCGTTCTATTTCCTCGTTATCGCTGGCACCGTCGTCTTTTCACATTTAGGTCATTAGTGCTCGAAGCCGTGATCTTCTGTGTGCCTAACCCGAGTTCGTTACTTCATGCGAAAGTGAACAATAAATGACATAACATGTTCAGAAAAGCAAGCATGCAGGATAAAGAGGGGGAGAAGAAGATCATTTACGCCACGATAAGTTGCAAATGATGACGTACCTAACCGGTAACATTACAGAAGTAAAGTAAAAGGAGTGCGCATAATGACTGAATCTTATCTGCGTTAAAAGCGTTACGAAACGCTGGTCGACATTGTTATCAAATGTCTTTTAAAACATTGGTATTGCTTTGTTTTCGCCAGCTCTTGAGTGCCTTGCGTGGGCACAAATGGTAATATTTTAATGGCCGCTCAGCTGTAGTCCTGACAGGATGACGCACAGCATGCAGCATAGCTTAGGTTGTTGTCACATCACCAGGGCTAAGACTAGGCTATTATCCTGTCACCGTGTATATAGGCATATTTATCTTCAACCGTGTGCCTGCTTTCTGTCCCAGACTTCTATACTACCTGTCGTAGTTTCAACATCATAAACATCCGGAATGAAATTTGTTTATTTTCTCAAGGGGTGTCAAAGGAAGTGCAAGGTGCTTCGCTTGGAAACCTTTTCCTGTCTACGAGAGAAAGTATGCGAATGTGTGTGGCGCACAAAATCTCCTTCGCCCTCATTAATGTTGTTGCTGAAGCGGTATGCGCTGTGGTAGCGCAGTGGCTAAGGCGTTCTACGGCTAAGCACTAGGTCGCGCGATCGAGCCCCGGCTGCGGCTGCCGTATAGCGCTTGAACAGAAATGCTAAAACACACATGTTTAGCGCGATGTCAGTGCGCTAAGGAGAATCTCTAATGATAGAAATTAATCCGCAGCTGTCCAGTAGGACACCTCTCATGTCCCGCGAGCAGTTTTGGACGTCAGAACCCACACAACACACCACACCTACTGTCTCAGTCAGCGAATCCCTGTGCAGCCTGTACAGACAGTATGCGTCCGCAGTATGAGTACTGCTATCTGTGGCCTTCATTAGTATCGCAGGGACAATGCCACTGTAAAGGGACTATAGAAATGTTGCGAGACTTCCGAGGGTTAAGTCGAGTACTATTGTGGTACTTTAAAGGGCAGCTGCCGCACTTTTTGAGAATTCCAGGATATTCAAGGGTTTAATTATATGGGCGGTAGGTAAAGCATATCAAGTGATTACTTGCGTTAGCATTTAAAATGGTGACATAATCTATGATTAAACCTCATGCTGCCCCTCGTAGCATTGGAGGAGTGGGGAGATGCTCGATGATGACGTCACGGACGAGGAGATCTCAATTTCCGCGGCCTTCACCCACAACTAGCCGTGCGTCGTTGGATGCCACCAAACAATGCTCCGCAGGCGCTGCTTTCGATTGCGTTAATTTTTTTTTTTCCGTCAAGGAACGCGTTTCTGTGCTGTAAATGCTCCGGCACCGTAGATGACGTAATCGTGCGCCCCCAACCCGGCGCTGTGCGCTGCGAAGAAGCGTGAACGCCGCCGCGGTTTTAGTCAGCGATTGCGTCCCCATTTCTAATGTTAGCCCAAAATACTTAGCATGCTATACCGGCAAGTTCCACACATGCGATGTCTTTGAGCTCGCCAATTTGAGAAACCTCTTCAGTTTCCATTTAAGAAAATTTCAAAGCGTTCTGGCGGTCTGTGTGCTGAAAGACAAATAGTAGAGAGTTGACTATGGCATCCAGTGGCGCATGATACTCTTTTAGTCAAGAGAACTGAATCCTGGATGGTGATGTCGGTGAGGGGACGGACCTTACAAAGAAATTGCGTCTGTTGTATCTGTTTGCCATGCTCAAATAACTAAATCCGGTTGCCTTTAAGGCCAAGAACAATCGTTTACAATTCCCCAGTCTTCCTCTGTCTTCTGGTATATAAAAGTCTAACACGGCTTTGTATCTGCGCTACAGAGTTGCTCAGAGAGCAACGCGCTCATTAGAGGTATTCTTTATCTACCCACAATCTAAGGCGACCGAGAATATAACGGCAAAAAAGTATGCGCTACTGTGCTTGTGCACGCTATAAGCAACAGCCATTTGCGTATCGGAAAGCCTGGAACAGGTTTAAGTCTGTCCCGTCCCGGGGTTACAGAACATTGCGCCCTCGACGAGTATCGGTTGCTTAGAATAATTGCGAGAAATTGCTGAATGTCGTTCTAACGCGAGGAGAGTTCAGGTGGCGCTACAAACTCTGCTTTCATGGACAGCGCAAACGTACAAATCGCTCACAGAGATAGCACCGGACCGGCACATTGGGAGGACACCTAAGAGGCGCCCCATGGGTATTCGTCACTCAAAGGCGACCTATAGCTTCGTTAGCAGCCATTGCGAGGCGTGTAGCAGGGGGCCCTGGCTGGGCCTCTTGAAGGGTCATCTCTACTGTGGAGTCGGCCCGTTGAAGGGTTTTACTTTTTATGCGAAGCATACTAGCCGCACAACCGAGCTCTTCCTTGCTGCGCCGCGCGCGGCCGCGTAGCTACCACTTGACCTACATCGGCGCACCACGTGATATGACGTCACAACAGCTGTGAAAGCTGGGGCTCAACTCGTGCGCTCGCTTGCGGACGCGCAGCCTCCGCCGGCGGTATGCTTCGCATCCTAGGCTTAACCATAAGCTAAACCAGGCAATTTTTTCTTCTCAGAGGCAGTGGTTGAAAAACTTTGGGGGCGAGGGGAAGGATGGTGGGCGGGGCGCAAAGGCCAAGTTTCGTTGGTACAGCATGAATCTCGCTCCGAACGTAGTGTGCGGCTGAGCCGCAAGCGAAAGGTATTTTTTTTTATTTTAATATAGTGCCTAATGTTTTAAAACCATGCCAATGCAGCGAAGAAATGCAGAAAAAACACCAGCATTTTCAGCGTCCTGGATTTAAAGATGAGGATTATAAGCGCTGTACCACTTTCTCGAACTTCTCTTCCTGCTGGACAACTGCCACACGGCATACGTTCTAAATATACTCGTATATATTCGTTCAAGAACAGTGGATGTTCTCTCTGACTTGCAGGTGTTCCTTAATATCATTAAGGAATGTTCGGTATATGGACATTCACGTGGCAAAATTTTTGATCAGCCTTCAACAAACTTTGCACCAGCTATCTGCCGAATGTGTTTGTTGAAATGACATTAAACGGGATTAATTATTGGTTCTTGAGAGTACGTTCGTCGCGATAACATACATAAATTTCTTTACAGGAGGAGTCACTCTATAAGTATACTCCTTGGTACATTAGGAACAGTACAGAATTAAAAAGGAAAGACGAAGAACGCCCTCAATGCCTGCTATTGAAATTTTATTCCAGCATTTGTTGAAGCGCTTTAGCAACCGCTCGTTTTGTTATCGAAACAGAGTTGTAACAGTACAAATCCAATTCCTGCAATATGGCCATCTAAACGAGCAGCGCGGCGTCTTTCGGGGATCATCTGCGCGCAAAATCTAGTTTTGTATAGCCGGCAGCAGAGAGCACCGAATATCGGAGCTTGAAATCGAGTAACTGCGCCCACTATTACGTTCAAAAACTAAACGGAGCCCACAGAGAGTGTGGTAGTCTAGAATCGCAGATACCCGTATCGTGTACACGATTGTTGACGGTCATTATCTATTTTAATGATGTGCCATATTCCACATATTATTTAATCTCTGGGCTTAACGTAACTATACCCAGAGAAAAAGCGGCACGCTGCCAAGAGCTACGCTGTAAACTGCAATTAGTTGCCCACAGTCGTGATTTAAACTGATTGTGGGGAAAGGATACAGGGTATTTGAAGCCACTGGATTAAAGTATGAGTTGAAAACGAAGCGGGTAAGGAAGGCGCTATTTGTGGTGTGTTAGGACCTCCTTTATTACTGATCGCTGAGCAGCAGGAACGTCCGCTTTCACGAATGAAGATTTACAGCGTGAGGAAAAAAATGCTGCATTTTTAACCAACCTCTACATGTGGGAAGCCAGGCCTGTGAGCTTTTCCAGCTCCGGGTTTCTGGCCCATAAAATTTTAATACTGTCCTCATTCGCTGCGATGTACCTTGCAGTGAATAGTGTATATGCCTATAGGGCACAGCACTGTCGTTGCAAGCTCATTCTTTCTCGATAGGAAACAGTTCAAAATCGCCGGCGCGAAGTGTGAGTGCCGCATATCCCAGGGTAGGCTGCTGAAGTCGGAGCAAGGGCTTTTCCGTGGCCACCGTTACGGACCTGACTCTTCTTACATAATAATGAGGGCTCATTTCTCACCCGGTCGCCCACATAAACAAGTTCGCCGCTCGGTGCCCATTCTTGCGGGGCTCGCGTTATTTCGCATGTTTATTAGCTTTGTAACGAGGCACAGGCAGACGCCGAAGATTAATCAGTAAATTTCGCGCCTGCTGAACTGAATACAAGCGGAGCATCTTTGATAGTCTGTAACCGTTGTTGCTTCTAGCTGAAGATCGCCCCATTTCAGATCACAACTCAGACGTGGGTCACTGAAATGAAGCGTTTAGTTCCCATCGCAGAAAAGGACAGGGTGCGGCCCTGAAGAAAACTGTGGGCTCATATAAAAAAAAATGAACTAGAGAGAACGAAAGAGGAACAAAAAAAAGCAAAGCAGGAAGGAACTTGAAAATCAAAGAAAAATACAAGTTTTTACCGCTTTGTTTAGAGCTGACATTATGGTATGTGGTTCTTGCAAGGGCGAGAAATGAAAATGACTTAGCACATGAGATAAACAAGAAGGAAGAAAAACTCATCCCAACATTTACACGTTACTGCAAACGTGCCTAACATTCTGGTTTTCTCGCTTATTTCTCCTGGAACCATTTATCCGCCAATCCCGAGCTGTACTCGTCGTGGGAGATTGTATCAATATCGCCTATGACGAGTCATATTCGTTCGGTCCAATGTTACGCGGCTTCCACCGCGAAAAACGAGTTACGATCGGCAATTGCGTATCTTACAATTTTCAACACTAGAGGGTGGTAGTCATTCATAAAAAAACGCTTTTCACGCCTTTAGCGCATGTTTTAAGCTTGACAACAGTGATTTCATGATGACATCGTACATGAAGAATGCCGGTGACGGCGACCTCCCGAGACTCTCGAGACAGTAACTGTGACTTCGTTTGCGAGCTGGTGACTGCTTCATCTCAAGTCGAGAGCGATGGTGACGACGACAACGGTGACGCGCTGGGAAGTACACGTTAACTACTAATGATGAATCCTTGTTTGTTCTAGGACGAAAAGCAACTTCTATGCGTTTTGCAGTATGTTACAGCGTATGGGATCAAATAAACACGGCGCATTTCTGTACGTTGTAACCCGCTACTATGGAATGCACTGAGAGAAAGCCGCCCTCAAGAGCAGATTTTTCTCTTTGAATTTTTTTTCGTTAATTCTAACCAGAAACCAGTGAAGTATTTCCCGAATCAGAAAATCAGAATTACACGGGAAAAGTTATGCCTGTTTAAAGAAATTTGGCAATTTCGGTACGTTTTCTATTAATTAATTTGGCGGTTAAAGGATTCAAGCATTCGGTTCGAAGCTACGTCTGACATCACTGCGCTCTTTACAGCTTGGTTTTTGACGTTTCATGTTTCCGCAATTCTAAGGGAAATTTTCGCGTTTGTCAACCACTTTAAGTCTCGTCATTTGCTTTCTTTTTACGTCAATAAATATTTTTGGGGCTGAAAAGCTTCTTTCAAAACAAATGGACACCAACAAAATAATTGCGTTTCTTTTCAGCAAGATGCAGCCGTGTTTGTTTCATTCTTGCCGGCGGTGGCTACACAGGGTATACCTTTTCCGGTGTTTTTTAGCTGCTTTGGCTTCGTCACTTTTCGCAAACTATGAACTCACTGATCCACTTCTTTAGCAGTGTTGAGTGTTATCCTGGAGGGCCAGGGAACGGCCGCCCTCGATACTGTGCCCCGTGTGATCATGTCAACCAAGAGAACAGGGACGATGCCGGTATTATGGCGAATTCCAACCTGTGATCAGGAGCAAAATTCCCTACTCTGCGAAACCGAGGAGCTATTTCAACCGGCGATCTCGATGCTGAGTGTAGGTTGAATAACGACGGCATGGTCTCTAGACTCCCACGACATCTTTCTCCGTCGCGGATTCGAAGACCCAATTAGAGTGGGCCAACGAGCTCCATTTCACCGCCGGCCGGGTCTGCCCGTTTTTGCATATCAAGCACACTCCTGCTACCTTTTCTTTCTCTATCCTATTTGCTAACCTTCATGCCTCCTCCGCACCTGCAGTGGGATGAATAGAGCTCCCGATAACTAGTGGCATACTCCGGGACAGGAGCGAAGAAATTTTGTTTTCTTTTCATTCGCGGAGCGGGGTTCGTGCTATGGCGTAAGCCGGCGCTCCGCGTAAGTGGCGTTGCATCGCGATGTGCAAACAGACCGAGGCGTCTGAAGGGTGAAGCGAGAGATGTGGTTAGATTTGAAACACACGAGATGTTGAATGGGCGCTCCTGCTGTGGATGGGGAGCGGGTGAAAGGCGAAAAGTGTTTTTTTTTAATACTTCGATTTTCTCTACGTGAGACAGAATGTACGATGAGGTTGAGTTTTCGCTGTACACACTATCCTTTAAGAAATCGTGAACAACCTGGAGGAGGAGTGTACAACTGCATTCAATATCTCCAAAACATATGGCTTGATTTGCACGTCATTCGGCTGTCTGTTGGACGCACGCGTATTCGTCGCACACAATTTCATCCGCGCCATCGGAAGCGTGGCGCCACTGAACGAGGTGGCGTGCAACACCAGCGTCGCATTCAGTTTGGCTGCACAACTTGATCAGCGCATTTGTAGCAAGTTGTACGGTGGGCTCGAAACTTCATCCCTGCATACCTCGTAGATCATTCGCAAAACTTCAGAAGACGATTCCGCGACTAGCAAAGAAATTCTACTAGTTGCTAGTACGAGCCCAGACAGGGTGACATTCAAAGCGATACGTGCTGTAGGAGGCCTTCCAGTAGCAGAACATCTGAAAACGTGCAACACTTGAGGACCACTATCGGCGAATACCAACGATTGGCGGTCAGAAAACGAATTTCTTTTGAAAGTTGGACGCAGGATATAAGAAAGACACTCGTGCATGGCTGTGTTCCGTTGGGCTGTAATGCAGGTCCAGAAAAAGCTTTATATAGAGGTTGCACCGGACCCCCTCGCCGGAAACAATGATGTGTCGCGCAGAAGATCTAGTCTAGAAAACAAAGAAACATAAGCCCTAAAATACAAGGCGGAAACAAGATTTCGGTCCGTGACCGACCGGTCCCAAAGGGGCTGTTCAAAGATAACGAAAAAAGGACCATAGACAAAGAATGCTCCAATCTGAAGCAGGTTTTGCATACTAAATGGAATGTGAATTCGGCCCTTATGGTCTGGAAGACAGCGGTCGACAAATCTGCATGAAAACTTTTAGACTGATAATGTTTTTTGTTAAGACGTTCTGAAGAAGGTTTTCAGGGATAAAAGTGGTCGTATAAGCCCAAGCCCTGGGTGTGTGCTTAGGAAGTTGAAAAAAAAAGAATGCTTGATGTTACTTGCGTTGCAATCTCCATGCAATAAACCGGGGAGAGGCCTCCAGGAGGCTGAGACGACTCCCGAGTAAATCTAAGGCAGAGAGAGGGACGAAAAAAAAAAAACTGGGACTATTCTTGAATCTGTGCACAGAAGGCAAAAACTGTACTTTCCAAGAAATGCAGGTAAAATAATGCCAAGCTCAAGAGAAAAGGCAAAGACGAAAGCTTTGCGATATGGTGCACAAGAAGGGAATGCGAGATTTCCCGGAAGCTTTTTCTGAAACGCAGAAAGTGCCGACTCCTATTACCTGACTGTCTAGGCGAACAAAAAAACTTCTCACCTGCGCACAGAAATGAACGGCTTAACTGTTGCAACGAGAGCAATTGGATGCGGCCGTTTGGGAAATATGCGCCTGCTCTAATGCGAGGTGCGTGATTTTTACTCTTGCTTTCAGGTTTGGGTAAAGGTCACCTGTTTGACCCTGTTTTCTAAGTAGATGGAGCGAGATTTTGCTGCATGGAGCACATACACACACCACAGACTTTCAGAAGTATGTCCCTACCCTACAGGTTTAAGATTATTCACAACAGCAACAACTACCTTCTCTCTTTTCTCCTCGACGCACGTGTACTCCTCACAGGAGCTTAACTTGAAGAGACCTTTTCACTGAAGCTGTGAGTCTCTTTTGCTTGTCTGCTGCAAAGCTTTTTTCTTTTTGTAGATCACTATAAGCTTACCAAAAAAGAAACGTATTCGCCTCACCATCTCTAGTCCACGTGAACAGAAGCGGATGGAGCCAGAGGAACCTCCAGTTGCGAAGCGGGCTGCAAGAGCAAGCCGCACAGCGAGAGCCGGTGCTCGAACCCTTCTCAAGAGCGTTCCATCCCAATCAAAGTGCTTAGACGCGTGCAAAATCGTAGGCTAGAATGAAAGCGGCGAAACGTGAACAAGCAAATAAAATATTGTCCACGTGTTGCAGGCGCACATTATTGACCAGTGCTGATGCCGTAGTACATACGTCCTTAATCAAGCAGTCGTGTGGGACACTGTTTCAAACCCGGTAACAGCCATGGAAATCAAGAATAAGCCTCGATACTTCATAGATTCGAGTCTCATGGTACTTAGCAAGGGAATTTATTTTTTGGAGGGGTCGTGACTAGAACATTACGCTTTCACGTGCTGTGCTGGGCACTAAGCTCCCAACTAAATATGTTCTTAATAACACTAACGTGGAGCCCATTTCAGGTTATAAGTATTTAGGCACCAACATAACATTTCACCATACTTGGGACCGTCACATCAATTACGTTATTAACAACGCAAACGGCTTTCTGGGCTATCTACTTCGGAACTTTCCTATTGCATTCACCGTTCCAGGAAATCCTACAGTACAGAAATACCAAATTAAACTTCATTACATGCCATGCCTTGCTTGCTTCTAGGGCGTCTTGTTCACAACGGAGTCGCTTGACGCTGCCAAGCTTATACTGCACAGGAGAGTAAAACAGATTAAGGTCGGTAAGAAGAACCCACGCTTTGCTCCTCGCAGTTACATGCTTCGTATTTAGTATTTGAACCAAAGTAAGCAATGATAGCGACAGGTTGCGCTGTGGCTTGCGGCAATAGTTGTACATTAATGCTTATTTCTACAAGCGCATAGAGCCTACAAGAGCCGACGGTTTGTTGATAGCTCCCTGAAATATCGGCTTGATGATCCGTCTTGTTGCTGTCCACCCTCAAGAAGTAGTGTACGGAAAGCGCGCTTTTTCAAGAATACGCCAACCGCAGTACTTGTGTGCAATCTTCTAAGTGAGCGTCTGTAGCGTTTCATCATTTCTGGCACAACTGATTTCTCTTTATTGTTTCATTACTGCTAACTGAATCAGCGCTGTTTCTGGAGTGAGATGAGTCAACAGGCACTAACCGGGACATTTATTATTCAAATTCCCCGCCAGCAACACACTTCGTTAGAAAAAAAAGTTTAATATAACCATCAAAGCCTGTTTTCTTGCAGCTGCTTTCAGCAACGCCACACTGTTTGCAAGCAAACTGCCCCAGCGAGCTCGTAGTATATTTGAATGAAGTAAAGCATTTGTCTTGGCTGACTGACGACCCCGCTCGGCTCCTGAGAGAGGGTGACCTTTACTTAGAACAAACAACCATGACCGGCACCGAGCGCTCACTGCCTCACTTTGTATCGACATGGAGAGGCGACTTTTCACCGGCAACGCACTCGTAAAAGAAAATCAGGCGAACGCTTTTTCCCTGGCTTGCCTTCAGGTGGCACGGCACGCTCGGCCGGCTCGCATCGTCATCAGCTAGAAAAACAAGCTGTCACTTCGCTTCAGGTTGCCGACGCATGTAAGCGTACTACTGGCTCAGGCTTCTCTTCAGTTCCCTTCGCTAGCTCTTACCGCGGTCAGGTTCTGCAGGAGACAGCAGTGCTGAAATCAATGCCAAGAACGGTGGCTATAAGCAACCGCCCGCGTAGTGACGACAACCGACGCCGCAGGATTGTGGCGATACGTAAAGTGAATGCCGAATTATACTGGTGACTTAAAGAGAAATATTGTGGCGAGTTCAGGATGCGACATGGAAATCGCACGTTTGTTTTCTTTTGCACTGGCACCGTGTTTGATTTTGAGTAGAGTGTTGCGACTTTTTATCCGATTATTTTACGGAACGAAGCTTGTCTCCCCTTGGACAACAAACTAAATGCGATATGTTGGCAGACTTTCGTGTCACTATTCATATATAGGCTTTCGTGTTTTTTCTTAGTATCTACCTGAACGCAGTACCTGCCCCTCGCAACGATGTTACCTGCAATCTACACATGGACAAAACATGCATAACGGCTTGTCAATGAGTTGTTTAAAATGAAAGTACTTGCAATCACCAGAACTCACGGTTTTTCTTTCAATTAAAATAATTAGTAGGTTCCACATGGTGCAACTGCGAACTCTTTATTTGTCACTCGCAGCGTGTACAGCACTAGCGCGAACGGCGCAGGCAAAAACCGAGTTTGATTTATTCAAAACTGTTCACTCGTTCCGCAGAAAAACATACTGTCCTCTCTTGCCGCTGTCCGCGTCCTTTTCGCTGCTTTAAGATACTCAGAACCAACTATAGTCTTTACCTCTATCCTAATCCTAGAAGTCAAATCAGGGGCACCACAGTTATAAAGCAGGTGACTTGAAGAGGAAAATTAGCCGAGGTAAGTTGCAGGAAAATATTTTGCACCTTTAAATGTGTCGGCGACAAGGACCTTTGCTTCCCAAAAAGAGAATACTGCGATATAAGTATATATCAACTGCAGAAAGAGACAATAGAGTGTTCCCTAACAAAAAAAAAATTGAATGGTGATTACGCAAGTATAGTAATGCTTAAAAGCGGCTCTACTTGGCAATAGTGATTACGCAGAGAAAGGATGCTGCCCGTGTGGGATGGGTGTGTGAGGTCCCTGCCCTAATACTTCCGGTCACTGTCGACTGCAAGGACGCGAAATGACTACGAACATTAAAGAGTCTTTCCCGGGAGCCTTTACTCAGTTTTTTTAGGGGGGGGAGTTAGTGCGAGGCTCAAGGCACGGGCTACACTAGGGGTCACGTGATCGCACCTCCGTGGCGTTGTCCTACCACGCCTACCCCGTTCTCCAATCGCGCTCGCCTGCCCGGACACTTTTTGACTCCTGCCCGCTACTAGCCTACCATTCTTAGTACCACGGTTGAAAGGCCATAATTTTTGTTTCTATAATTAGACTCAACATAGCACCCTACCACACCATACTATTATACTACAGGGACGATGATGACAGCAAACTTTGTCCAGGAACAATCGCATTTAATAGCCAGCGCTGTGTAAAAAGTCAGCGATGAGTAAGGGTTGGAAGGCTTCAAAGAGTGAGCTGTGTGCCTTGTGACAAAATGACTAGAGGCAGCTTTGAAGGAGGCGCAGAGCTAGCAGCCTAAAGAGCGTTTCAAATAGGTGTTTTACGCATCGCTGCCTAAAAAGCGTTTCAAATAGGTGTGTTACGTATCCCTGTAGCGTAGCATCATGTCGAACGCAATCGGCTGAACGAAGGCCGGTGGAGAGCTTGTGGTCTGCACCATCTGTGGTCTCAACGGTTCTCTTGCGCTTATTGTTAGTCGTCTTATAAGCTTGTCTAGACATAAACAAGTGAGAGGGACGGCACGCGGAGCTGCGAAGGCCGACTCTCCTAAGGCTGCCGTTGTATCTCACTATAGTAGAACTGGCAGTCTTAGAATAGATTGTTTTCGTTATCCCGGTGAAACAAACCCCATACATTGATTGCACTTGCACCTTTTTCGCTGCTACCGCCAAAGCAACTATTTTACGCCGCGAACACTTTTGCGACATTGGGCACATAGGATCATGTTTGTTTTTGTTTTGTTGTTTTTTTTCATTCCTTTCCAGCGCCATCCGGAGCAGCAGGCCTCAAGCACGAGAGCCGACCGCTTCGGGGCGCCCTCCGAGCACAGTGCGCGCGTCCTTCGAATGCGGCAGGCGAACGTGACGTTCCACTGCTACGGCCTGTACCACTGGACTCTGTCGACGCTGGTGCCTGCGCTGAGCGGACCCCCGCTGGTCGCAGCGGGGCCCAACGGTACAGGCGGAGGGCTCGCCATGCTGGCGACCGCCGCCGCGCCCCAGGCGCCCCCTTCGACTGGGGCGGCCATGGGCGACGCCGCCGCCGGGGCCGAGCTGTCGACGGAGGAGTGGGTGGACGCGTGCTTCCTGCGCCACTCGGCCCCCTGGGTGGTGGGCTACTGCGTGGCCTACACGGCCGTGTTCGTGGTTGGCGTCGTGGGCAACTGCTGCGTTCTGCGAGTGGTGAGCCGCAACGCTTCCATGAAGAACTCGGCCTTCCACGCGCTGCTCGTCAATCTGGCCGTGGCCGACCTCATGGTCATCGTGTTCTGCCTGCCCGTCACGCTCGTTGGGCACCTCTTCGGACGTGAGTGGCGCTGCTTTCACTTACGAGTGGCCTGCACGCGCTGCGAGCATGATCAGCGCGGCCTGTGCTGCCTCTCTGCTGCCACTTTGGTGCCGCCATGAGGCACTGGTTTTAAACAAGAACGAAACCGCAAGCGTTCCCATGCCTGCAGCTTTCGGGCAGCTATTTAGGACAGAGAAATTCGGTTTTGTTGTGTGTTAAGACCGGTTTTTCTTTTTAAAACGGCTCAATTCTAACGTAAGAAACCTCTGAGATCAGAATGAAGGGCTTTTGAGTAGATGTGCTTGCCGCCGAGGCAAACGCGTCATGTTTCTAACGATGCAAATGCCGCATCAGTAACTGACTAAATTCCATTGCAGTAGCTTTTGTAACGCCTGCATATAAAGCGAATTTCGAGACGGTCATATATTAGGGTTATACCCCATTGCGTAAGAATTCTGATACGGGCATGCGTGGATGCAAGCAATACGAATGGGAACAAAAGCGCGCGTGTTACTATGGGACAATATGATGCCTGTGCCTGTTCTCAGCACTGCATGTGCTCCCCGTCCCTCTAGCGTGTCGTCTGCTTAGGAAGCCAGGTGGCAGTACACTGAAAAGTGCTCGTTTGGTGTGTGCTGCAGTATATAAAATTTGAGCACTGTTTTAACGCGATAGCATTAAGTGACGGTATACGAGAACTGCTAGGATATACAGGGCGTTTCACGTAAATTGAACCAAAGAATTGAACCAAGGTAAGCCTAAAGGTGAAACTGCCTGTACTGCGCATAGATCACGACCTCGCTGCCTGCAAAGCCAGCTGTATTTACTGGCAACTCGATGACTACACTGAAGATGGAGGATGGTCAGAAGATGGGCGGCAAGTATATACTGAGCGCAGGAGCCGTCACTATCCGCGCATAGCTTTGCTGTTTTTATTTGTCGGCTCAACCAAATGCATACTGAATGAAAAAATACGCAAACGAAACTTCTCTGAAGGTTGTGGAAATGCGCGGAAAATCCGAGGCTGTTTGCACCCACATGAACACCGGTGCCTTTTCCGCGGCACTGGAATTCGAGCGAAGCTGCTAATGGATCCAATATAGACGCTCGGTCACTAATGCCGATTTCTGCTAGTTTGCAGCGTATATTGTGCTGCGCGGCAGAGATTCCGTGTTTGACTGGTCGGTTCGGATCGAGTTCACGAGTTTGGTTGGTCGCTTCAGATCAAGTGGCTCCGAGACAGAGAGCTCCGTCTTTATCCACCGAGTAGACTCGAATATCGCAGGAACTCCTAATGTGTGGCGTCATCGCCTCCGGAATGCCCAGGACAGTCTGCCCTGTTGTGATCGCTCTTTCAGGCATCACCGGATAACACTTTACACTTACGATGACGAAATGGCATCGTGAGATGGAGTAGCTATGCTTCTCGCCTTAGGGTTGAAGTCGCCCAAAGCGCAGCAACAGGAACAATAACGAAACGTATGTGCTTCGCGCTAAGTTCATTAAAATAATGCTGCCAGAACAGCTTAAAAAATGACCAAAAATTAATGTCGACATCATGCCCTATCAAACAGGTATTCAGACGCAGAGGTACGCACACAGGCTGAGTGTGCATTCCGATTAGAAAGCAGCATTTCAGCAGCTAACAGCAGGGTAGCCCAGCTCTCTTTGTTTTTTTTTTATTATGAAGACGTTTACATTACGAAAAGGAAAGTATGACATCCGGATGCCAGGCGAAAAATCTAGAACTTGTTGCGCACGTGCAGCACTATAGCACCGAACGCTCTGCCGGAGCACATGTTTTGCGCTGGTCAATCAGGGTTGGATCCCTTTGCACTGGGTGCGCCCGCTCTATGACGGATTCGATAGTTCGCTCAAAATATTCTAGTGGGACTGACGATAAGTTATCGCTGCGCATCAAAGGATGACGTGCAATATACCGCTTGAACAGCTCGAGCGAGGCTCAATCTTCACTGCGCTCTCGAGTAGAAGATGTACGTGAAGACTTTGATATGGGCCTCGCAACATGTCTATGGTCCCCCTTCGCTTATTAGAAGAACCGGTGTTGGACTGTGCTATGTTGAGGCCGAACCACAAGGCAGCGTTTCTCCGGTGTCGTGTCAGCGTCTCTTCTACCGGCGCTTTCACTAAGCGCCCGCAGGGGAGGGCGACCACGCCACCTCATCAGCCAGCCGTGACCAAACACATGAAGGCATACGAATAGGCGTCTTCAAACGGTGGTGTGGAGTGATTGTGTATAAAGCCCCCCAGTTATAACCTTTCCATAGCTAAGCAGACAAGTGAAGGGAAAAGATGTGCTCGTTATAACATATATGACGGAAGCCTGCAGTCACCAAAACCAAAGAGCATAAGGGATGCTTATTTTTACTTTTTTAAATTCCCGTAGTGAATTAATGGGAGATCAATAATGTAATTGTTTTATCCGTCAAATATAAATGATAAGAAAGCAGAAGAAAAATGGTGAAATTCGCAGGTCGTGCTTGTTTTTTCTTCCGCTTTTTATCATTTACATTTAACGGATGAAATAATTATAGTATTGATCTCCAAGTAATTCACTCCAGAAATTTAAAAAAAAGTAAAAATAAACATCTCCTATGCTCCTTGGTTGCGGTGACTGTTGGCTTACATCATGTATGTCATAACGAGCATCTCTTTTCCCTTCACTTGTCTGCTTAATTGTTTAACGACGGCCTCGAATCTGGCAGTCTTGGAGCAATAGGTAGCATAAGAAGGTTCTCGCACAGCTTCCGCCCTCACCGTTCGGCCACGTTCCTACGTGGCACTCGCGGTGGTACAGGTCGTACTACGTCCGCCGCTATGGACGAGGGTGGCGCTGGTGAACATACTCAAGGTCCTGTTACATTACACATAAATACCCCCGAAAGCAGAAGAATGGATAGTAGTCAGCGTAGCTCAGTTGGACGCTAAATTCGGAGATCGCGGGTTCGGATCCCGCCGGCGACATGTGGTTGTTTTTTCTTCTTCTTTCTTATCATTTATCTTTAACTGATAAAATAATTGCGGGTATTGATCTTTCAATAATGCACCCCAGAAATTTAAAAATAAATATAAACATCCCCCTAAGCTCCTTGGTTTCGGTGACTGTTGGCTCTGTCTATAGCTAACTGTCCTATTCAGCGGCGACGGGAACCTACTGCGGCGGCAAGGGGGACAATAGCAAGGGCACAGAAGGGGCGCTGATTCGCAGGAACGGGCCGCGCCTAAGGCGGATACAGTAGAGAAGTGGAATAATCCCGAAGTCGCTGCCAATGCACTGCAGTCACTGGTTCTCACCCATCCCCGCCTACGAGGTATTTCCGGCTCCGACGCTGTGGTCTGGCTTCACCAGATATCTGCGTCTTCCTACTTCGCAGCGCTCCAAGCGCCGAAATTTCGCCTCCGGTGAAGTCAGTAGCGGAGAAGCTGATGCGACGCCGAAGGAACGCTGCCTTTTGGTTCTGCCTTTAGAGGGCGGCTTTCAGAGCGCCACTGAGCGATTGATTTGGTGCTTAGGCGCGCCCTTGCCTGGCAAGCGAGCGCCATTTGATTGGGCTGTACCTTCTCAAATTTTGTTTTCCCCCTTTACCGCGTGTCAAACTCTCTACTTCTATTGGTGAGTGCATTAGGAAATCCCAGAATATAAAAGTGAAGCCCACCTCGGCAACAGTTTCCTGTGGGCGCCACCGTAGTGCTCGAGTCGTAACGTTACAACTCATGTTTACATCTTCAGTTTGCGTGTATGTTCGAGGGAGGGCAAAATAGACGTTTGGTCTGGACACCAGGGTATGGGCGCGTAGCCAGCTGCTGCCAACTTTGGACCTTGTTGGTTAGTAAAGTATAATGATCAGTTAAGAAAAGGCGGTGGAGTAGCCGCTGCATGACGGCAGTCGTTCACTGCGGGTGTGCGGTTGCCTTGTACGCCTTCCTGGGTTTCATTGTTTGAAATAAGCCTCCGCCCAGTAGGGCCATGGTCACCCCTAATCGCACTAGAATTCAGGATTTCACCCGATGTAGACTTTGTTTAATCGGCCAGGTTATCCTTGTGAAAAAATTTCTTTGTGGTTTTCAACAACGGTGCTTGAACCCTCCCTGTCGGCAAGAGGCTCCTGGTCAGGCAGAATGGCTTATCACCTTAAAAACAGGAGCATATCATTCCACTTTGCCGCCTGAGATATACGGCTAATAACTTTGATTCAGTCTTTGCGGGAATTGAAGCACTCTTTCTTGACGTCACGGTTCCTTTTTTCTCAAGGTTTCCTTCTTCCGGCACTTGTCTAACTTACTAGAGGCTATGGGGCAGGTCCGCCGCAGAATGAACATAGTAAGCAACCTTCAGGCGACCTTGTGCCAATGTTCTATATAGATATTTTTGTAGCTGACGACAAAGGAGTGCTCAGTAACAACGTTTACTAAACCTGCACCATTTTATGCGTTTCAGGCAGCAGTCAGGCAGCAGGTAGTGTATTCTCCTCGGAATGGCAGTTATAGCGAAACAAATTATTAAACCCCATCGTTGTTATTCTTAATTTTTCTTTGCTATTGTGCCCCTGCTGTGCATGACTAGTTGCGCTGCTTGCCCGTTTCTTATCCTACCATAATACTTGCTGTAAGAAAAGGGCGTGCTGCAGTTTGAAATTAATGGAGAATATTCATTTCTGCACGGCGCGCTGCCGTTCGATTTAAAGTTACAAGTTCTGGCCCTCATATGTTTGATTCTCTTGGATTGGAAAACAGCTTTTGATGATGAACGCCAGAATACCTGTCATAGGGGAATGTAAATATAGCTATAGTTTTGCGGAGTTTTTTTTTGTCACAGAAGGAAACAAATTGGGAAATTTTTCCAGATACGAGAAACTACAAGAAAGTAGAAGAAAAGACAACGGCCAGCCCCCAGAGAGATGGAACGCCCGACCTGCGCATGTCGCGTTCGGTGCTGTATGAAATGACCCTACGGTGACCGCTGTCTGGCCTTTTGCTATCGAAGCCACTTCTCTTAGGTGTAGCCAAGCCATGAGAATGTTCATCAGCGCTGCACCCAACAATAGCGGCGGACACAGTACCACCTGTCATATACCGCAGGTGTCACGTGGACGGTGATCGACAGTGGCCGGCGGCAGCTGGGCGAGAGACCTGCTAAGCTGTCTGTGACATAAAGACTGCCGAAGCCGAGAACCTCTATAACGAGACAGGAGTAGTGGAGCTGAGGCCTGTTCAGGATATGTTTACGAAAGAAGCCAGCAGTCTTTGACACCAAGGAAAGTATAAGGGAGTGCTGCTATTTCTCACCAAAGTTTCGGTTGAAAGAAACAAAACAACACCATTCTGAAAATTTTAGGAGAGAGGAGAGAATGTTCAAGAACTTTCAGACTGCTTCACCCGCTACCACTTGACGCGCAGGCAGGAAGAACTGGCAAATCTGTATCTGCGGCTAAAAGGTCATCTGAAAGTAATGACGTGGCTGAACGAAAACAGTGCCTGAAAGCGTTCGTTATTTCAGTGCATGCACACGACGATATGGTGAACCGAAGTAGGCTCCGAGAAATTGCCGTAACGCACGATAAAAAACGCGAAAAACAAAATAGAGCACAAGTATCTGATATACATTCCTGTTACTGAGTCAGACTCTTTTACCCAGGGAGATCAGCTTAAATCTACACTTTTATTATTGATATTAGTCACTCAGTGGTGCTTCTGTCTTGCCCTAATTACTGCAGTGTAGATTCCAGTAAAACTTCCCTTATGACCCACGTGTTTAGTGGCTTGTGAACGTACAGTTATTCTAACGAAGAATGCTGTCTTTTACATGCATGAAGGCACAGCGCATTGCTTTGCGCCAAATATCCAAAAACGCGAAATGGGTCACGAGTAAGAGGGCGGGTGCGCGTCTCGTGAATGAATTCGCTGACCGCTTGATGCTTGAACACAGAAAGCAAAAAAAAAACTTAAACAGGCATATGGAGAGAATGCATGGGACTCGACATGAATCGCTGCATTTCATGCACGAGGTCGTCCATATGCTCCGGAATTTTGAGCGCCCGTCGTTCAGAATGCAATATTGATCCGCAGCCTTTTATTGGACAGTTTTGCGCTGAGGTTGCCGCTCTCTTTTACAGCTTCATAAAAAGCGTAGGGTCTTCTGGTTTGTATGCAATCGCGACGCAGAATGTTGCTGCGACAGTGTTTTATTGCTTTAGCGTTGACTGCAGTTTTTATGAGTAGCACATTTCGACCCAGACACTCCAAAGATTCTATTTACACTTTGATCAAATGCAATACTGCTCGTTCTGGTCACGTGCTGAAGCTCCACCAACTGGGATTGGTTATCCAACGAGGTGGCTTATAAGACTGTCGGAATTTTTTATTGCTTTCTTTCGTTGCCTTAATTCTGCACCCAAACGAATAGAATAGAAATAAATGAAAAAAATCTTGTTGTTTCAGCAAAATAACATCTAGGCAACAAACACCACCTCAAGACGGGCAACGGCAAGAATAATTATATGGCCCAAAACTAGCATCACTCAGTCCCACTAAGCGAGACTGAGAAAACGAAGATTGTCAACGATTATTCAGGATCTTTCGGAAAATGCACAAGCTCAGAAATCTCAGTTGAATGTCGAAAAATATCGTACTTACGGATTCATATCTATTACAATAGCAGTGTAATGTGCTTATAAACCTATCATCATCATCATACTCTGCTTGGAAGGGAGGTATTTGAGAGGGTTTTTTTGTTCTCTTTTTTTTTATAGAGAACGAAAGAGAGCGAGAGAGGGTTTTTTTATAGAGAACAAAACAAAAAAAACTTGGCACCAAGTTTGTGGATATGGCTGTTGAGTTGATTCCGAAATAAAACGGGAAAGGCAAAGATAATTTTGTTGTTAAAGGTTTTTTTTTTTCAGAGCGCCACAAAATTCTAATTAAATCAAACACGACAGCACTTAACTCGCACAGGCTTTGCAATCGACACAAAGGACTTCAAATGATATGTCTCTACATCTATACACTAACTCCCGGCTTCATATACTCAGGAAAGTAGGTAGGGCGACACTATCCATTTCTTTGTTCCGTGCTTCCAAATAAGGTGTTAGGATGTTCGCGAGCAAAAATTTGAACAGTTTGGATTGCCTGACGTCTCCTTGTGGCTAATCCAATTTAGAGGAACGGAGCGTGTTAGAGAACGTACTGCAAAAATACTCAAGATTGAATAAAATGATTCAATAATGAAATTTACGTGCCGCAGCATACGGGCCGTGAGGCGTGCTGTAGTAGAGGAAACCCAACTAATTTCGACCACCTGAATTTTTTCAACCTTCGTCGCTTTCTCGGTACGCCGACACCCTGACTACTTTTAGCCTGACGCAGTGCGTGGAAAGAGTTGGCCAACTCCCTCGCAAGGTGTCTTAAAAGACAAAACCTCCTCGTCTGGTTCGTTAAAGCTTTCCTTAGCCTTGTTCTTTTTATTTACTTACTGTCGACCCTGAAGGTCAAATATTTTTACGTGCTGCGACATGCACGCACCACAACATTGGTGTGGCAAGCGCATATGCACGTCACGCCTGAGGCCCCGATGGCGATGACGCTTTGCCAAAAAAGTTTTGGTGAATCGAACGCCGGCCGCGCTGTCCCAGACACATGCGAATTTCATGTGTTCGCGCTAACAGGAGTTTCTCATGAGGAATTTTGTCACATAAGTAAAGCGCCGGTTAACATGAAACGCCTGTTAAACAAAACGAAACATCTTAGTATGGCGAAGGACACATTTCGACCAGAACAAGGACGGGCGTCGCAGTCCCACAGAAAAAAAAAATTCAGGATAACCGCATCTGCAACCCAGTTTGCAACTGCTAAACTACTTTCATTATTACAGCGCAACGACGGCACAGAACAAGAAGGGGACACAACAGCGCTGTTGTGTCCCCTCATTACAGCGTCATTACATGATTACAGCGTCGTTGCGCTGTAATAATGAATGTAGGTAACCAACTCGCCCAAAATGTTGTATTATGCTAAACTACTCCTGACGCTGACTGCACATTTTTGTGCGAGCATTTTCTGCGCGGGGAGTTCACAGGGTGCACACCTTGACATGGAGCACAAGCGTCTTCAAGACAGCGTGGTCTGATAATGAATCCCGGTTGTGAGAACGCAAGTCATGTTTTCGTGTGAACGCATTGTACATCGAGACAGCGTGCCCGACATTGTGGCACGCATTTACGAGTCCGCCCTGCGATGTCATCCACTCAACAACGGGTGCAAACAGACCGACTAAACGACCTGTTAACTTTCTGATATTGCACCAAACCTCCTCACTGATATGACAAGGTCAAGGTGAGGAATCAAAGGCATCACGCTCATTCACTCTTTGAATAAAGCGAATTTAATCTATGAACTTGCTTTGAGAGTCAAAAGAGGAATTGTGAAGATGTGCGGTGTCTTCAAGACAGAGATATCGCAGACAGTTCTTGAAGCCACCGAGCTTGTCGGCGCGTAAAAGAAGGCAGCAGCACTGTAAATAGTTATTGCTTACGCTATAGGCAGCATTGCCACGAGGAGGTTTCGGACGCATATGTCAAAAGCTTCGTGAAAAAAGCATGCTAAAAGCGCAAAGTTTCAGGGCAGTAAAACTATTTAAAAAGTTTCGGAACAGCGACAGGCAGTGGTGAAAAACATTCACTGCGTCATGAGTGGCGACGTTCCAAAATTTTTTTGAGGAATTTCCGCGCCGTCAAGGATCCACGACTGCTTTGTGCAGCATAAGTTGCATGAAGTAAAAAACGTTCCTTATTCTCTTTTGTTTCCTAAATCTTGATGGCGAAACATGACGATTCATAATTAGTACTCAGCTAAAATTCAGTTTACCGAAGTGAAGCCTTTTTTTAAGCGGAAGGCCTTTCTGCTTTGTTGAAATGTTAGTGACATCTTTTCATCACTCTAGTAATTCAGTAGACAGTTGTGCATATGCCGCTGCAGGCTGAACTGAGTTTCATTTTATTACAACTTGCAGTGGTTTGATTTTCTGCTGACATTGTATTCCGTGCAGCACATGCTGTTCTTCCTAGTCATGGAACTTAACATCAGAACCTTAAGCAGTAGTACTATCATTCTTAGGGTCCTTTGATCATGCATTTTTTATTCGCTATCACTTCGCAGCTCATAAAGAGGGAATGAAAAAGCGCGGACATAGAACATTGATAGATGAAGAAAAGCGTTGATTTATAAGTAAATCATTACTCGAAATTGAGTCCAAGCAAATACAGGATAGGAGTAAAAACACACATCATAACAACATACCACCCTCCTCTGCTATTCCGTAGCGTCAATAATTTCCCGCGTCAATTGGCATCTGGTATTTAGTACTTGGGGTTTAACGTCCGCAAGTGACTTGGGTTATGGGGCACGCCGTAGTCGAGTTCTGCGGATTAACTAAGACCACCTGGGGTTCTTCGCAGTGCACTCAAATTGCGCAGTACGGCGCCATGCATAACGACTCCATGAAAACGTGGCCGCCGCGGTAGGGAACGAGCCCGCGTCCTCAGGATTAGCAGTCGAGCGTCGTAACCACTGATCCACCGCAGCGGGTCCAACTGGCCTGTGTATCTTTCAATGATGTGGCAACTAAAGAAGTGCGATGGATTTTCAAATTGCTGTGTGCACGCTATAATTCGGTTCCTTTGTTTCTCATGGGCTTTTTAGTTAGCAAAACAGCAACCAACCAACCAAAGAGAGACTTTTTCAGTATAATATTGAGCTTTGATATAGAGCACTGCACGGGCCTCAATCTGAGGCCCAAGCCCGGCCCGGGCCCGAGACCTGGAGCCCGAGCCCGGCCCAGGCCCGTGGCTTCAAGCCGGGGCCCGGTCCAGGCCCGCTATATTATCGCTCTAGCGAGCCCGGCCCGGCCCGTGAATCCCGGATTGAAGCCCAGCCCGGGCCCGGCCCGGCCCGTTTCACAGTAACGCTTGAGGTATACTGCTCACTCTGAGCACGTAGACCGCTCCTAGACCGATAAGAAACTGGCCGACAAAGGTTCTGAAACCACAGTGTGGCTTGCAGAAAGTTCGTTCTTTTTAACCCAGAAGGAAGTGATTAAGAGTAGTGCTCGTCAGGCCCGTCTTTTGGACTGTGATCTCGTGTAGGTGCGCAAAGATGAACTCTTAAGTTCCGAGAGACAAATAAAAAGGGCTGCATACGCGCGTAATAGACTACTTTGCATTCCCCCGTGATTTTACTCAGTTATATTTTGCCGCCGGGAAGTATAAACATTAGCAGTGGGATGTCATTTGTTAGTGAACGCGATCTTACAGGTTGAACTCATAGCCGAACTGGTCGCCTTTCAGCAGAAACGAAAAGCTAAAAGGCTTGAGTATTTCACGGTGTGTGTTTTGTAGACTATAAGCGTCCTAAACTAATTTGTTATTCGCGAATGCATTTCTAATAGTGTGTGGGTATATTTTGGGACGACGAACGATCAATGGCCAATTAAGACCGGTTGAATCTTACTCTTGCTGGTGGAGCAGAAGAGAATGTGCGAACCACGTGATAACTTACAGGGCAAAACACTTGTCACGACAACCAGGCTGAAGAAGCGAGGAGGGATAGATGTGATTATGAGATGAGATTTACAAACTCTCGCGAGCTTTTGTGGCTGTTTCATTTACGTGACGTTGCGGTCATCTGATCAAAAAGAAAACCAAACGCGCTTATGTTTGTGAATTTCCTCGCATAAGAAAAATTTAGCTATAAAATAAAAGCTATGTTTTTGGCCCAAGGGGAGTCAGGCCGTTAGAGACACCGAAGCAGAGGGCTCCGGATCATTTGGACCACATGGGTTTCTTCAATAAGCAATGATACTGCAAAGTACATGGCTTTCATGCTTGCCGCCTAAATAGCAATGCGGCCGCCGAGGCTAGGAGCAAACCCGGGTTCCCCTGCTCAGTAATCAAGCGCCTTGACCACTAATTCACCGCGGCGTGGAAATAAGGAAATAAATAAGTAAATGAATAAAGCATTGTTTTTTTCTCAGCGCGTACTATAACCCAAGGCTCATCCGTGTCGCTGCTGCAATGCCACAGTTGTGTACTTCACTCTGCAATAGTGAATGAATAGTCGGACACCAGCCGTTTCTGTACGGACCCAAGCCCGACTCGGGTCCGCAGCTGTAAGCCCGAGCCCGGCCCGGGCCCGCAACTTCAGGCCCGGGCCCAGCCCAGGCCCGGCAAAACAAATCACGTCACGGCCCGGCCCGGCCCGCGGGCCGGGCCGGGCCCGGGCTTTTGGGCCGGCCCGAGCCCGTGCAGTGCAATACTTTGATATTCGAAAAAAAAAACCTTGCCTCGATGCGTGGCCTCCCAATGTCAGTAATACTAAGCTAAACGTCTAACTTTTTCCGCGCACCGAAACGGCGAAGTAATTCTTACGAGAATTCGCTGAACCAAACAATACACTATCGCGTTGCCACTGCACAGTACAAAATCAGCTCTAACAGGGCGACCGCTTCGCAATGAGCGCTGTACTGATACTTGTACCTGAAGATTTTTATGCGCTCATCGCAGAGCTAGTTTCTCATTCCGAAGTTTCTCGGACGCGTCCATGCGATAAGCATTGTACAAGTAGTTTCCGGAAATTGCTAGTTTACTCGCACATGCAGTTAATTTATACTCGACGACCGTGCTCCTCTACACCAGGATTGAAGTGTAGCACGGCTGGAATGAGCAATTTACTCGCTTGCGCAGAATAATGGAGTTCATTTCCAGAAACCCTTTGACCTGGTAATTGGCCCGTCTGAAGAAGCGCAAGGCTCCTCATCTGAAATGGGCGAAACAAAAAGACCCAAATGAAGGTCGATTGCGGTCCATGGGCCTGTGACGCAAGTCCGATCTTACCCTGCGACTGCTTCACTCGCGTTGCCGGGATCACTGGCCGCCGCAATGATTTTCTTATCCTCTCTCGGAAGGCGTATTCGCGGTAATCTTGGCCGCTGAATCCTTTCGATGAATTTCCCTGACGTTGACTAATTCAAGCTGCATTTTAAGCTTCTATACTGCACTGTGTTCCTTTACAGGAGCTCATTGTGCTTTCAGAGCCCTGACACAATTTTTGTCATTATGATACTTTCAGTCGAGCATTATTTGCCGAAGCGAATCACTACCACGCATGAACCTTATGGAAGTAGGGCTATCTGCAGATGTTCAGAAGAAGTGAGTTGCCCTCGTGATTACTCTGTCGCAAGTCGTGTTACAGTGGACATTCAGTATAGACGGCCGCACAACGCGCGTACTACTGCACAGATACTTCTGCGCAAGAGGTCATGGCATGTAATTGTGTGTTTTGTAACTGAAGCCAACAATGCTTATCTGTACAATGTTTTCCACCTTGCTTTGGATCAAACAGCGCAATGTCCACGCGGTCGACATCCCCAGCTTAGAATTTTTTTTTTCTTGGAAGACTCGCAGTTGAACGGCGGTAAAAAAAATAGCAAGCTAAAAGTAGGTGTAATTAGATTTTCTTGTTCCGGGAACGAGTTCATCGTGCTGCTCATTCTCAAATGGACAAAGTAGTTAAACTTGCACGTAGTAAATGTTTTTCTTCAACAAGAAACGAGCAACATTTCCAGGCAATGCAGGCGTGTTGCTGGGAGAGGTCGCCTCCCTCACTGCTTAAAGCACTCGAAGTTTAGAATTTTTCCACGAGCTTCGGTACAAGGCTGTGCTTCATGGTCTGCCAAAGCGGCTGGGCACTCGCCTATTGTGCCGCGAAGCCTTGTCCGAAATCTGGATCTTCTGTCGTCTTTCCTTGAGGAGATAAAGCCTTTTTTGCTGTTTCAAGCTCTTCGTAGTTCGGACGGATCACTTTCTGCCCAACATTTTTCATGCCGAATCTGCGTTTCGCGGCACGTCTCGAGAGCTGCATGAGGACCGGCGCTGTCCGTTTTTTTTTTACTCCTGAAAAGAAAAATATAGAGAAATTGTCATTTTGAGCTCCTAAATAGCATAGCGCATCGTTTTCTTCCTTGCAGGCCCCGAGTGTGCTGAACGAAACACAGAAGAAACGGTTTGCAGAATTTGAATCGCGCGCTTTTTTTCAATACTTCCTGCTCTCCGCTCAGTGCTTTCCAAACAGGAAGTGGGTTCTGGGGTTCCTTTTTGAGCCCCATGTAGTCTACTTCCGACTGTTTATGCGTATATGTAATTTGTTAGACTGTGCGCTTTCAGCTCGTAGCTAATGCCAGTGGAGTAGCCAAGCCTGCTGCATCTTCCCCCTCCCGTCAACCACCCCCCCCCCCCCTCCCCCCTATCCTTGTAACTGTGCCTGCCCGGATATTACATCTGACAGCGAGCGGTATTCGAAACATTGAGTTTCTAAACATGACTTAGAGAGGGGAAGCTATCGCCATCGTCTATGCGAGTTTCTTAAAGAGCACTTCGTCGATCGCGAGAATGCCGGGAAGACGAGGTTTCGTGTGTGGTTTGACTAATGTTAGGCCGAAAGCATGGCATTGTATTTCGAAATTGGTAGTTGGGCCACGATTCTCTCCTCTCTGGTTTCAATAGTGCGTTTTTCACTTCTTCAATGCATTTAACGCAAATTAAAGTTCGGTGTTGCGCAGGTATGAAAACTTATGCAGCATTTCTTCAAAGTTTGCCTCAATAAGACTCGTATTCCTACGACTGAATCTACGTTTTGTGCCCGACATTAGTCAAGCCAAGTAATAAACCTCGTCTTACCCGCATTCCTGCGCCTCTCTGTGATGGATGAAATGTAGCGCCGCCAGCCTCCCCTCTAGTTATATCAAGAAGCTCTATCATTAGAAAGACCCCACTTCTATAGGCTCGTATGACAATATTGTCTGCCTATTGCTGAAAAAAATAAAAATTGACCTGAGATTTTGTTTTAGGTTTCCATTGCACGATGGATGAGTGTGCCCGTATCGTTAGTAACGCTCGAAGAGGTAGGCCATGAATTTTATTTTAGGCTTTTATTATACTGCGCATTACAGTGTACTCGTATGACCGGGTACGTTTCACTTGCACGACAGCATGTATGGAGAGCACGGTAATGACTGCATTCGACTCCTATGACAAAAGAGGAACGTTAATTAACTTGGTAGAAAATATTAGGAATCAGGGCTGAGAGCCTTCGGCAAAAAGAACATCAGTTGCTTTTGTTCCAATCTGCACAGTTCTTGAAGAAAGGCTCCCAGGAAAAAGAAGAGAGTGATCAATGGGCGCTGGAGCGGAGAACGCATGATTAAAAGCTGGACAGTAAAAGAGGCACATAAAGACCAGTATGACCCCCGATATGGCATTACTGAAAAGGTTTTGCTCGCAACCACCATCTATTCTACGGGAGCATGCCTAGATTGTATACATGCACAGGTAATAGAAGCAGATGGCGATGAGTACTGTATAAAAATGGCAACTTAAACTTTCGTTTCAATACAACTTCTTTCAGGCCCATCAGTTTATGAAAAAAAGTTACAGCCCGGCAAGCTAATCAAAAAGAACCGCCCGCCTATTCCCATCATTGAATATACACTGCTGCCTGCGGTCAAGGAAATATTCCATGCCTTTCCTGCGGATGTCTGTACATACGGTGGTTACCTAGTACTTCGGAAAGCACACAACGGCGTCGTTTCTAGGAAGAGTTTCCCTTTGCAGTCGATCTCTCATCGCCGCAAAGCGATGGAAGTCACAAGGTGCCAAATCTGCTTTCCATGGTAGGTGCAGTAGGACAGTCTAGCCAGGTCCGCAATAATTCTGCACTGTTTTCATACGATGTTCAGCATGAGAAGTATTTTGGTCCAAGAAAAGAGTTTTGTATTATAGCCAGACTGAAAAGTAGGTCCCAAGCTGTGTCAAGGTAGCGACGTCATGTCAGGAGTGCACAGTCGGTACAATTTCCAGAAATTGTGGTCGCCTGTTTTTTGTACGGAACGACAGCTTGCATCATTTTGCCCGATGAGGCCTGTCGACAACTTTTCAGTGATAGCGAAGTGACGCGTCGCCACTTAATTGACTGCCATCTTGACCTCACGCTGATAGTGCTATCAGCGACGCTGTCCTCTTCAGTCTGGTATTATTTGTAAACTTCCCTGAAGATTGCGCACGGTTTTCTATGTACTCCTCTAAGATAGTTGGGGTGTAGCGCGGACTTGATGCTAATGCAACATTGCCAGTTTTGTTTCCAACGCATTGGGGCTGACCTTCAGTTCCGCTCAGAGGTATGTAGTGCGAATATCCTGGTTCGTGGCGATAAACTTGTTGAACCTGGCGAACCTGGCGAAGTTGAACCTGACGAAAAATTCAAGATGCAATGTTAGCGCCAAACCTGATTTGTGTATTTACATTATTCTACCTCACTCTAAAAGAACTCTTTAGGTAATGCTCCAATTTTGCCCTTCATTCTGCAGCAAATAAAGCACGACCCTGACAGTTGCCGCATACGCGTTAACAAATTTGGCGGGACCATGAAACGCCGAATACATTGTAAAGGACGTCTTGATATTAAAAAAACTCTTTGACGCCCGTTAAGGCTGACCCTTTATGGATCTTTCGGTGGAGACAAAGAGCTTTAAAGGATAAGAAACGTGTGCTCGCGAGTGATTTTGCATAACAATAGTTAGCGGAAGAAACCTTGAACAAAGAACTTGGAGGCTATCCGACACACCTTTAGAAGGCAAAATGAGATGGATTGTCACAGCCTCTTAGGGCTGGGCTATGTCTTTTTTATGTGTGTGGGTATTTCTTCCACGCGTGCACAGGCGTCGAGCCGCTGTGGAGCAGCGGCTGCTTTGATAAACAAAAAATCCGACATCGATATGGCTTTAATATAATGACGAAGAATTTGCGTCCGTGCTGCCCTCGTATTATGAATTTCCAACATTCTAGGATAACAATTTTTAATATTTGAAAGCTTTAAGGTAGTGTAATGAAAATATTAAAGGTAATGATGCATTTTCCGATGTATAGCGAAATATTTCTTTTAAATCTTTTCCATCGCTCACATCGAGCAGTTAAGACCGCCAAAGAAAACCAATGGGGAACGCTTTTCACGATAGCAAAAACGTTAACAGCAAAAAATGCAAAGTTGTCGGCGGTAGATCAGCGGATATATTGATTGTCATAGTGAAATCCTCCAACATATTAAAAAAATTAGCTCATAAACTTTGCAGTTCAAAAATGCTTTAGTCTAGAACAGTTGGTGATGAAGTGGGGTTGGTTATTCGCCATAAGGCTTCTAAACGAGGAAAGCACCATGATGCTTTATTGAATGACTGCCTCCCATGGTGGCTTCTGAGATTAACAAGCTGAGTAAACTGCAATGTACTACCAGGTGGTTTAAAAAATGCATTACAAATAAACTAAGAGGCATCAACGCAGGCGGCGCCATGTGACACTGAATGAATAGAGGTTAAGAGTTGGACAGTGTTGAAATACATCCTTTTTTTTTAGGCAACTGAGGACGGGAGAAATCACTATCAAAGAGGGAGTCACAGGCTTCGAATTTCACTTGTTCAAAGCAGGTGACGGATCCAGAAATTCTTTTGTGCGTAACAAAGGTATGCGACTGGCGGACATGCTGACAAGTGTCGCTCTGCCTATCCCGAATGGCAAGCTCATGCATGTTGACTAGTGAAGAAACTGTTGTAAGCATGGAAAGCTTTCCGAGCTTGGTCACAAGTTCTCCCTTCTCTAAGTACAAACATGCGACTCTAACCCGCATATGCAGCTCTACATAAGTGAAATGAAAAAACACAGGCGACGCACTAGTGCAGGCAACAACAAATAAAACAGGCGTGCTTCTATTGTGTTGCGCTTTTATAGTGATGGACACGCACCGAGCCGCCTATTGGTTTGCCGTGAAGCACCAAGTTGACTAATCAATTTTCACTGTAACATATTGTTCATTCCAGTCTCCGCCCGAACCTGTTGGCGTTATCACAAATAACATTTATTGAAATATTGCTTATAGTAAAATGAAAACCCCTCCTCACTCTAGCAGCGACCGGTGCTGAGTGATCATCACCGTCTTCTTCATCTCTTTTTACTATTTATTCTTTTCTCGCACTGTTTGCTGTCATGTCTTGCTTGGATATTTCTCTTTGCCTTTTATCTGCAGCTGGCACGAGGATAAGGGTCATATTCCCAAGCAACGAACCCTTCATGTCTTGTTATGTTTAGCTTATCTATTTTCATTAGTTCACGTTAAGTGTCCTACTTTATTGTTTACAGAGCACTGGCGACGTTCAGTACCCAGGTGCAATTAAATACATCCCTCAGCAAGAAAAAAAAAATAGTTAGACATTGTCCATTCGAGACCACAAGAAAGTTTACTGCCTGTAAGCGCAAGAGAAAAACAGTATTGGGGTAGGTATACTTGTAGCCTTGACCCCCGATTGTGAAATTACGAATACACATCAAATCAGGCTTTAATGTTGTGCTTAACCGCAATAGCTTCATCTGTTCAGTTGAGCCCAAAAATGTTTAGTTGCAGCCCTTTATTGACAGACATTTTCAACTCAATTTTATAGGTAAATGATTCCGGCGCTCGGCTGCTGGCCCGAAAGACGCGGGTTCGATCCCGGCCGCGGCGGCTGAATTTCGATGGAGGCGAACTCCAGGTGGTCGAAATTTCTGGAGCCCTTCACTACGGCGTCCCTCATAGCCAGAGTTGTTTTGGGACAATAAACCCCAATAAACCAGGCAAATGATTCACTTTTAGCGCATTTTGAAGCCGCCCTTACAATCAGATAAAAGAAAGCACCCATACGCCGCAATTTTCAGCTAATATGGCGGATATTACTGTTGTGATTTGTCCGTGCATTGGCCAATAGTAGCGAGGAGCACTAATCTATGCAGCTGACATACGAACTGCCATATGAAACACGTACTTGTTTGCAGAAAGAGGGCTGGAAGATGTGCTTCTTGACAACACAAGGAGAGAGAAAGATGAACGGAAAGGCAGGAGGGCTAAATAGGCGACGCGCAGTATGCTACCCTACACGTGAGAAGGGGAAGAGAGGGAGAGATAGAAAGCGGAGAGAGGAAAGGGAGATCACTTTTCCACGTGTCCGTTGGCCATTACTTACAGGGCACTCAGTGAAACTTCATAACCTTGCACTCAATCCTGAGTCTAAGAACTTGAAAAGCGCCTTCACAGCTTTCCACAGCGATGAAAGTTTAGTCCAAAGACCAAGAATCTTGGCTTCAGTAAGGGGCCCAGGATCTAAGCGGCGGAGTGTTGCAGCCAGGAGAACACGCCCAAGCTCAAAGCTAGGGCAGTCACAAAGTTTTTGCTGTATTGTTTCGCCGCTCCCGCAGTTCTCTCACGCAGGAGAGTGCCATTGCGATTAAGTAAGGGTAGGCATTTGTAAATGTCACTCCCAGCCACAGGCGACACAACAGCGTAGCATCGCAGCGGGAGAGGCCGGAAGGAGGAGTGAATTTAAGTAAGGGGTCAAAGCGGTGTAGAAGGCATGCGGAGTTTTCAGGGGAGGACCATGACGCTAAAATCTCAATTCGTCCAAGCATTCGCAGATGTTTTGCTGCGTCGGCTCTTGTCAGTGGTATCTGGACAATGTTTGTACTACCGTAAGCCGATCGAGCTGCAGCGTCAGCTGCGTCGTTTCCGACAATGCCACAGTGTCCTGGTATCCACTGGAAGACGATGTCATGACCCTCTTCCTGTGCCTGGTGTTGAAGCTGTCTTAGTTCAGCTGCGAGTTTCTCGCGATCACCATGCCGTACAGCAGAATTAAGACATCGTAGGGCAGCGTTTGAATCGCAGAACACAGCCCATTTTTGGGGTTGTTTGTGCACCGATGTACTGCACAGCCGCACGAAGAGCGGCCAATTCTGACCCGGTGAAGGTTGTCCGATGCGAAGTTAGCTGGTTAATACTGGCCTGTCTCGCAGGAATGACCACTGCGCAAGCAGGACTTGTAGTTAAGACCGAACCATCTGTATACACATGAGTGCGTTCACTACATTCGGCGTGGAGCAGTAGAGTGTCAACTGCTTCAGGGCCGGAGTCGATAAGTTCTATTTTTTCGCCATGCCCGAAATTATAAGGCGCCAACATGGCTCCCGCAGACACCACTGCGCAAAGGAAGGCCGTGCCGTCGGGGTGAACTGTGATGGGATGAACGACTGGTAGGTTGCTATTACCTTAGTAAACGCTACGTTTGGTCTTTGTATCGCCACTGACACAAGGTGATGCTATAGGGAATTCTTGTTAGAGACCTATGTGGATCCGCACGGTGTCAAGTCCTTGGGTAGTCCTTGGCGATAGCAATGGTTGAAACTGTTGATGCGCTGCGAGAGATACCTAACCTTGTAGAGTCTAGAGCGCGCGCAAATTCGTCTTGCATGTGTTCGATAGCACGGGTGTACTATACCGCAAAAATCCCAAGAAGAGTGTTCTGTACAGCCGCAGCATTGACAACACAAACATAGTGAAGACGGGAGGATGATGCCTCAGTGTGCTTAGCCAACGTTTCGACAGGAAGAGGCGTAATCATTTTTCTTTTGTTGTTGTACCTTGTCATCTGCTTAAATTTGGATCTCTAACAACACGTTTAGGAAGTCTAGAGACGATGATTTTGATGCCAGCTTCATTTCTGTATATCCGTAAAATGAAACGCGTGGAGGGGAACTGAAATGCGAACAGCAATAATGGAGAATGTTACAGTGTATTTAGGGACGCAGATTACTAGAGCGGTTGATTTTCGCAACGAAGGCGTAAAGTCAGGTCTCTGGAACTGCTAAGAGGCCACACCTCCTTTATATCTGCAGCCGTTAATATTTTGATATTTTTGCTCGCGTTTCAGGTGTTTTGTTCGCGCTTCATTTGACGCTGATGGATCATTTCTTTAGGCTATGTATTCACAAAGTGCTGTAAGGTAAGCGTGATAAAAAATTGACTGTTGTCGAGCTCCCCACGGATGGAGGTTAACGAGGAACTTCTCTGACGATGCCCATGCTGTGTTTCAATTTGCCTTCAGTTTCCAAATTATAACAGTGAAAAAAAATTCTGTATTTTTTTTTTGACCGCAACCTCCCAAGGTTCCGAGAAAACATAGGCTCTTAAATTTACGTCTAAGACACCAGGAATAGCGACACCTCAGCAGTAATGAGTGAGGTCCTCCGCTTGGGCTGCTGTTGCATGCTGCTTTCCATACTGGTCAGCAATGCAAGCAGTGAGCCGGAACTTGAAGGGGCGAGGCGCTGCCTGCTCCTGATTAACTAAACCAAGAGCAAAATAAATAATAAAACTGTTCACAAAGCAAAGAGACAATGGCCGAACTCCTTACACTGAGACTATTGCGCACAAGGTCATCCGAGGAAAGAATGCGTCAGCTAGTTTGCTTGCGACAGCCTGCAGGCGGCTCTAATTTTCGCGGGAGGGGGATTTTTTTTCCCGTTTTTTTTTTTTTTTTGCCGGAATGAGGCGCAGCCAGCCTGCGGCAATAAGCGACCCAGTGGTTCTTGCACTTTTCGTGGCCCTAATTACGCCCTGGAAGAAGAAAATAAATTCCCAGCTGAGGAAGGACACAGAAGGGCGTGAGATGCCAAAGTAAAGAAATGCGAGGGACATGGGTGGCAGAGGTGGTCGTTAGTCTGGTATCTTCGCCACTTATTTTTTTTTTTTCAGCAACGACTGCTTGCGCGATAAATAGCTTTTTTCCCTGCTAACTTTCGTGGAAAAGATCGCGCAATGGGATGATGTGCATGTTACCTTTTGATCTGTAGAGCAAAATGACAACGACGAGAGCATGGTTATTGCACGATATTCTCCGTGTTTCGTAGAGTGCGCTTATCGTGACTGTACGTGTATTCATGCAATCATTATAACGAGCAGATAGATTATTCGTACAAATGGTTTTAAAATGTTATTGGCCGTTAGGTAGAAAAAGTGGCTGTAATCATTCGGCTTCACAGTCTCTGCAAAACTTGCTTTTTCATAATGTTGGCGAATCTCTTTCTTTATTTTAGCGATTTTTGCTCGCGTTTCAGGTGTTTTCTTCGCGCTTCATTTGTTCGCGCTCTATCACACAGATACATCTGATGTTGCACACATATGTGCAAGTGCGTAAATGTATATTCATGGGCCGCAAGTATTCCAAGACAGAGTAGAAGAGACAAGCATTGCATGACGATCTATTAATACCATTACCACAGTATTGTTGTCGCGTGTATTTGCTTTCTATTCAGATATTTTGTAATTATAGCTTATTCCAACGAGTCCTGTTTCCTATCTCTCTAGCAAACTTAAGCTGGGTTTGAAACCTTCTAAGTATTCAATTTACAGCACTTAGGCCTTTTGCACATGTCTAGTGGACGTGTTTGAACTACCTTTTTTTCAGTTCCTAACGCTAAACACTTATAATAAAATTTTTGTCGCAGCAATTCATAGAACCGATTAAAATTTATCCGGGTGTTGCATAATTTATTTTCTTTGTACTGAAATAAGTTTCGTCCAGATTAGTTCAGTACTCGAGCAAGATGATGATGTGTCCTCGGATACCAGCTTCAAAAGCAGACTTAAAAAATCTCTCTGTCAATGTCAGTAAGTTTGCCCGAGTAGAATCTCAATTTGCAACGAGGTGGTTACTACGGGCAACCAGAATTTAAACAAACCGGGAAAGCAAAATGAACACTAACACTTAAAGCATCGACAAATTTTTGTGTCCTAGACGTTGGCTTAATGCTTGTGAAACCAGGGCACTACTTAGCTGGAAAGCTGTAGAGAGAATTTCATAAGGTTTCGGGAGACCCTTAACGAATTTGGTTCGCGAATCTCGGGCTTCAGCACGACCTGTATCGCAAACAGTTCATTGAAACTTCCATTGCTTCACCGGTCTAGAGTGTTCACTGGCGCATCAAGCCACTTCTTCTCTTATTAGGGTAAAAAATAGTTTCTTTTCTTCTCGTTCAACAACGTCTAATGTTGAGATCGAGAACTTCGGGAATTGCTCCAACCGTACATTAAAAGAAGGGGAGCTCTGTCGCGACGATGTTAAGACTTTGTTTTCCCGGTAAATTAGGTTAGAAAGCAAGTACTGAAAAGTGGCCAAGGAAACTGACTCGAGAATCTTTTCGTGTTTTCTCAATAAAAAGATCAAAGAATTAAGAACCTTAAACTTCAGGAATGTGTGCAAGAGCAGAATTCCGAAAACGAAGAGTGCAGCTGCTGGAGCATCGGGCAGATGCATTTAATAAATCAACGAACTCTGGGCAATCTACTGCCAAGTTGGCACATCTTGAACCGCAATAAACAACGAGGTCGGCCGCGGTAAGAGTTCGGTACGTCAAAAAAAGAACAGAAAAGTTACGTGAAGAACCCAATTCAGTAGCAGTCATTCGAACTCCTCAGATTTTAAATTAAAAGCGATTTCTTACAAGAAAAGTAAAAGCATGCAGTAAAAGCATGTGACGAACCTTGCAAAAATGAATGCAAGGTTCGTCGCGAAAAATAAACATGTAGACCACAGCGACGCATGAAAAACTAAAAAGCAATTTTCAGTTTGTTTTAGTACTGCCTAATTAAACGTTTTGTACAGCAGGTACTCCAGTCCAATCTGACAGACATGTAGTCAGGCTTACATCGAAAGCGAAGTAAACGAAGCAGGCCTGACATGGTTCCAGCGAAAGATTGTGAGTCGTCTTTACATAAAAGACGGATTCGCGATCAGAGGGCGGCGCAGTTGCGATTTCCTCGTGTTTTTAAAGATGTACCAGCCGCATATGAAAGCTGCTCTTAAGCAGGAAACTTTTTCGAATCGCGGTCGTATCGAGAAGTCTTGTGTTATGCAGAACCACGGGGTTATTGGCTAGACGCGAGAACGGGCAGTCGGGGCAGGAAACAAAAACGGAGCCGAAAAATCACTAACCTTAACAGATCTTTTGCGTATTATGCCCCTGCAAGCTCTGGAAACATCGCATTGCGCGTTTTTAGGAAAGCGATTGCGTCTGACACGACACTGGTGTTGCTGGATGGTTGCTCTAGCTAAGCTGTTCCATCGAGGCTTATTTCGATTTCTTTTCCAATAGCAAAGCACGTGGATCAGCTCGACATTTCTCATCGACCCATGCGCAAGGCGTGCATCGCATCGCAGAGCAGGTTCAAGCGCAAGGGTCGATGCCTAACCAGATGTGGATGGTCTACGCCATGTGAACTGACGAATATGGAAGTGCATGAGAAGTAAAGTTTTTGCGTTCACGTCTTTATTAGCAGTTCTTAAAAGAAGGCAATGTCTGAAGGATCGAAAATTGTCAGCATAAGGGATATTCATTTATCAAGATATAAAGCGTGCGCAAAATAGATAACGGCTACCAACAAACTATATAGCTTCATACTAGTTCAGAATATTCGATATAGATAACAACAGCGAAATCCTTCTCGCCTTAAACAAGGCTTAACGATACACAGGGGTTTGTAAATGAGTAGGGGGAGATACGCCCCCTAATCCGTCGACATCAACGCGGGTGTTCACTTAACGGGTGTTCAAAGTTTTTTTTTTTACAATTCTTGTCAGGTAAGAGCACTTTTAGCACATTACAAATGTTCTTAGAGCGTTTATCTAAAGAAACATGGATCGAGAGGGGAGGGGGGGGGGGGCGTTTTAATTTTTAGTACACCACCGGGACAAGTCGGCACGCGCTCACTAGAGGACGCCAGCGATAACCTTCTAAGCTGGTATGCTCCGAGACCACAGATTCGACAAGATGGCCCCCCTTTCGGTTACTGCAGTAAGATTAAACGTTGGTCATCTTTATAGGTCCGACTCCTCAGCTAGGATCGCAGGCGCAGCAGCTTCTCTTTCTGTTCCTGCCTTCTGTTCCTGCCTTCTGTTGCCTCCTTTAGCTTTGGGAAACCGCAAGCGCCAATTCAACAGATTGCATGCCCTCTTCGTCTGGCACCTACGACTATGGTGCACTGGATGCAACGTAAATGCACGCGGGTTGCCTCATTTTCAGACTTGCTGGCGATTAATCTACGGGGAAAAAAACAGAGGAACTGATTGACAGGGATTTAAGAGGCAGTAGGGGACAGTAGGGGATCATCGCAGTGTATTTAAGTAAGGAAGAAGTAAAGGGGGATAGCCCAGTGTGTGACACGCCTCTTTGGAAGCGCGCACCTTTTCTTTCTGGAAGTCGCAGAATGAGCACCTAAATAGCTATCACAAGGACGGGTTCAAATTCGAACACTACCATTTGTTCTTCCTCGTATGTGTAGCGCGACTTGATGTGTTACCTGGGCCGTATTCTATAAACTGCCCGTTTGAAAATCACCATCTTGCGTCCATCTAGTCATCTGTCGTCGGTCACCAAGATATACCCGCTGCTTTCAAGCGCCTGTGGAAAGCGACCCGGACATCGCGTGTTTGGTGACTGGCCTCATCACAAGCTGGCATTGACTGCGATATGCAACCACTGGTGCGCTGCGTCGCAGCACTCGGTCAACAGCAGGCTACCTGACCTGTCCACTGGCAGCCATTGGCTGCGATATTTAGCCAACGGGGAGTTCCGGTCGCCTTCTACCCAATTGCCAACTTTGAAAGCCGTGGGTGTATCTGAGAGACCAATGACAGAGGACGAGACGGACGCGAAATTGCCATTTTAATATGAACAGCTTATGGAATACAGCACCAGTTTGTAATTTTACATTTCTCAGGAACCTTTATGGTGTGAACCTAAATGAGTTGTAATACATAAATGGGGGGGGGGCTATTTTGTTCAGATGTAGGCGCTGTTGGCATTGGATTCTGGCTGATAGTACATTCGCATATCACGAAACACACGTGACTTTTAAACCTTGATGCTCAAGTGGCCAAGCCACTCATGAAGTGTTTCGTGATTAAAAACGAGTGACTTGTGCAGGTTAAGAAGTACTTGCAGCTGGGCTTGTTGGTGCGTATTCGTTAGACATGAGAGCGCAAAAATGGCAACACGGACGAGTGAGGGGAACAGGACGAGCAGCAGCGCTCGTCATGTTTCCTTACTCGTCCGTGTTGCCATTCTTGCGCTCTTGTGTAAGTTATTCTCGTATTGGGCTTGTGAATACGGAACAGCTGCCGTAAGGCAAGTGTACTGTTCTCTCTTAATTCCATTCTCTTTTAACTTTATTGTCTGACACCTTTTTCTGCTGAGGCGACGTGCAGCTCACCGTTCACTTCGTAACTGAGACTTGTCTTGTCTGCTTCTCAATGTGCCTGTTTGATAGCATTAACGGTCTTTTTTTTTATTTATCATGGGTCCATTCCTTGCTTTCAGGATAGCGGTAGAGGGATGACACGAGCTAACATGTGCCAAATACCGTATGATAAAAAGTTCCCGCTTCAACAGTTCGTGTTGCAGACTACAATCTTCCGAAAAAGGTCAAAGTTTTATGCACACAGTGTGCGCTACGTACCGAATCTCGCGAAGGTTCTCGAAAACAAGACTTCTAATTTTTTTCTTTACCAGTAGGAGTGTACTTTTCAGAAGCTGATAAATTTTCTACATAAGACTACTGCGCTAAAAAAGCGACAAAAGCACTTCCTGAAATAAAATAGTCTTTATAATGCCAAGTCTCGGCTTGAACTTAATAAAGTCTTGGCATTGCGAGAAGCAAAAGAGCGCCCATGAATAGGCCTGAAAGAATTGATATATGCAGGCTTCCCGAAAAGCAACAAAAATACAGAAACATACTTTGCTGCCTTGACATTAGCTTATTCTAAATCCTTCTCAGTTTTGCAGCGATTGTTTGCCTTTATAGATGGGGCAAATGTAAGGATCTTTTGACATTCGCTGTTCGACTGAAAACACCATCGTGGCATTTTAGGTGACCTTTGAATATGTGCGGAGGCGTCTGGTTTGCTTGAAAATCTGCAGTATTTGACAGAAGCTAGATGAGTTTTTCTTCCTTCCTTCCTTTAAGCAGTTCATTTTTCTTTTTTGACTTCGCAGAAGGGCATTTGAACTGAACAAACATAGCAAATCAAAGCTCCAAAGGTTAATGCGAGGGTAGGACTGGACTTGTCTTCAGGCTAGTATATGTATTTCTTCAGACATGGCAAAGTTGGGCAAAAAACACACACACACGCACAAGATAGGTTACACGAAGAGCGCAACACTGAAATCTTATTTCATTGAAAGTTTGAGGCATATATTAGAGAGAAAAGATAAATCGCGAATGTGCAGCCAAAAAAACCGGCAACCCTTTGCAGACAACAAGGCAGTGTCCTAATGTGTCTTATCCAGGAATGCTACCTCACCCTTGTAAAGCACAACAGAAGAGCGCTGATGCAGCCGTACAAACTTTGTTTTACAAAATATGTTTTTATCAGTACCCGCGCGATAATATGACTCTTGCCCAGAATTCTAATCTCATGGCCCAGTCGGATCTCAAGATCTAATCTGTCCCGCGTACGTAGGCCAGACTGGACTCCACGTGAACATCTGCGCATGGGATAATGGCCTCCTTCTAGGCTGAGGAAGAAGGGGGGGGGGGGGGGAGGCTATTTTACGCATCGTAGTGTTCAAAAGTTAGCGCTCAAGCGCTTGAACTCAAAATCTCTCGACCCCATCGAATTCAACCAGAAGGTTTCTGTTCAACTGTTCTATGACTTCGCGCCGAGACAAACCGCAACATCCACCGGTCCCGTATCGCTTACACTGCAGCTCTTCTCGCTGATTTTCCCCGCAAATGCAGGAGTCAAAATTGCCGACGACAATTTCGCGAAGTGGAATAGGCTTCAGTGGCTGCGGTTTAGGGGTGACTGACAACTAAAGCAGTAACTTAAAGGGGGCATAATATTACACGTGTTCCATTCGAGATGATTGTTACAGCCACAGATCCAGAAATTAATTTTCTGATTTCACACAGCAAATCACAGAAAACGTAACATAAAATATTTGCACCTTAACATCTAGAACAGTTCGTCGGAAGACTGGGCGCTAGAAGCCGTGTTTGCTATTCTGTGCATCTTTAGAATCTGGTTCCATTGGAAGCCAAAGATGGCATAAAAAATTCTTGCCAGAACATAAGAGCGTCTTCATTATGCGACGATCAGCGGTGTCGACTTCTGACGTCAGCGGAGACGACATAGTCATGAGCCGTTGTTACGTGCAAAAAACTGTGAGAATTGTGTGAGAATGTGAGAATGTGTGTGAGCTATGGCAAACTAGCAAACTAGTATTTGTGCTTGTAAAGAGCACTCACTTTCTCTTAATCCAATAAATTACCATAGGGATCGCAGCGAAAAATAAAAACATAGCCACGTCCATGCAAGCTCCTGAGGGTACGAGATTTTAGTGAATTAATTTATACCACGCGCACGCGCACACAACACACACAAACACACACACACGCACACGCACACGCACACACACGCACACACACGCGCACACACGCACACACACACACACAAACACACACACACGCACACGCACACGCACACACACGCACACACACGCGCACACACGCACACACACGCACACACACGCACACACACGCACACACACGCACACACACGCACACACACGCACACACACGCACACACACGCACACACACGCACACACACACACACGCGCGCGCGCACGCACGCACACACACAGCGCCTCTTCTTCCCGCCCCTTCTACCAATGAAGAGAATGTGCATAAATCTCCTCCATATGTAACGGCTACTTTTAAGGCTTCAGCGGTTTACCAAACAGTATCTTTTCAGTTGCAGTGATTCGCCATCAATCTGTGTGTTAACACAGCTATGTTCAAGGGCGAAGCTTGAGTGCGTTTTCAGAACGTAAGATGAAAGGTGATACCACCGTGCCGCTCACTTGCTTCGAATTCTATGTTTCGGGGAGCCATGAAATAGTTGTGACGGCGTTTTGCTTCTTGTGTTTTCTTGACCTAAACAAGTATGTTTCTATTTCTACTATTTCAACTATTCCTATTAAGCCCAAATATGTTCTATATGCGGATGACGCCTGTAACTTTTAGCCACACCTGGTTGTAATCCACTGATAAATGAAGCAAATTCCTTCTTTACAAACCTTCGGAAGTGGTCAATAGTACACCAGTTAAGAATTAACGTTAATTCTAAACGAAAATTAGCTACTCTATATAGGCCAAAATCAAAACAAGTAGACATTCCTGTAAGTTTAAAGTAGAGAGAAGAAGAGCTACAAGTAGTCGATAAGGTGAAAATCCTGGGAGTTATTTTTCCTCAAAACATGTCGAGGGATAGCCATGTTGAATTTGTTTTAATGAAGTTGCCTCGTTTAGTTGGTCTCATATCATGGCTTACAGCATGCTTGCCATTTCAAGAAAATATTTTTCTTTTCAAATGTCTTTTTTATTCCTATCTAAATTACTGCTTTTAGGTTTGGGGGAAAAGTACGCATACAAATTTGCAAAAGATAATTATTCTAAAAAAAACGGCTCTCAGGATCCTTTATGACCCATCATATAACAGCCACACACACAGCTTTTTTTTTAAAACAAAAAACTGGAATAATGCCAGTGCAAAAACGTTTACAATTGTAAGTTAACTGTGGCCTTAAAACGAGAAATAACAGAAAATTAAATGTTTCAACAAGAATTACCATTTCTAGAAGAGAGCTTTACAACATACTCTTCGTAATAAGGGAGTAATTACTCATTGACATCCACCCAAGCGCAGCCATACGGCTACAAAGGAAAGTTATACAGCTTTCTCAGACACTTTGTAGTTAAAGAAAAATTCGTCCTGGTCCGGGGTTCGAACCCGGGACCACCGTCCCAGTTGGCTCAATTGGTAGAGCGACTGGTCCGATTACGCGGTGGTCCCGGGTTCGAACCCCGGACCAGGACGAATTTTTCTTTAACTACGAAGTTTCTGAGAAAGCTGTATAACTTTCCTTTGTAGCCATATGGCTGCGCTCGGGTGGATGTGAATGAGTAATTACTCCCTTATTACAAATCTACTCCACCTTGGGGATGCCCCTAAACATTTGACCAACACTGTTCCCACTTCGAGTTATTGATCAATTCGCTTTCGCCCTGCCATAAGCTTGCCGTCCCGGTTGGCTCAATTGGTAGAGCGACTGCTCCAATTACGCGGTGGTCCCGGGTTCGAACCCCGGACCAGGACGAATTTTTCTTTAACTACGAAGTTTCTGAGAAAGCTGTGTAGCTTTCCTTTGTAGCCGTATGGCTGCGCTCGGGATGATGTCAATGAGTAATTACTCCCTTATTACAAATCTACTCCACCTTGGGGGATTCCCCTAAACATTTGACCAACATACTCTTCGCGTCACAAAGAAAAAAAGGAATGTTATAACACCTTGCACTAACTGCTTTAGTGAAAAATTGTCGCCCACCCTGCGAGAACTCCTTGATCATTACAGTAGAACTGGTACTGACCTTTTCAAAAAGAACTAAACAAGAACTTCGCCAGTACTATGCACTCGTGCCAAAACTATCCCATTCACTTTTTGTTTTCATTGCATGTGCACATTTTTATGAACGTTTGCATATTTATTATTGTTTTGCTCCTAGGTTATATTTTCATTGCAGATGTCTCAAGTATCGAAAATTTGTGCGCGTGATTCAGAAGCTGTCAGTGATGTGTTCTGTGTGCGTTTCCTTTGCTTACTGTCGCCTTGTAAGAGGGGGCTGTGGGCTTTTTTCAAGCTGTTCAAGCTTCGGGCTGCTTTTACTTACCACCCCTCCATATATTTGATGTAAATAAACTATTTGATTTTGATTGATTGATATCTTTCACTCATGCGTTGTGTCATAGCGGCTTTCGTTTTATCACTGGATTTACGATGCGATTTTTGGCTGGTTTTTCTCATTTTTTATTGTGGGATAAGCTCGTTCATGAGCGCAGACATAAAAAAATGCGAGCAAGAAGCAACAAATTCGTGGCACAAAGTCACTGCCTGCAGTGGGTCATGCACGGACATGCATGCGTTGTTCATCAGCGCACACTGACAGCGTATTTTACTAAAGTGTATGAGCGTTCGAATGACGTTTCAGTGCCTTAAAGAGACATTGGTACTGTTTCTGCAGTAATACCATAAAAGCGCCCAGTTTCCTATAATTCATGCATTTTTTTTCTCTCGCGGTGCGGGGAGTATACGAGTTCTGTTCTGCTCACGTTTATGTGCAGGATTAAATACTGAAGTGAACTATTATCCCACCGCTCCTTCAGTGCTAGGCATGCCAAATGGGTACAGAACGAGCCATGGAAACGCTGAACTGACTCGCTGTTGTGGAAGCCGCTCTGCTTCGGTGAAGGAAAACTCGGAATAGATAATATCAAATGGCTCCTACACCTTCCTTCTTGAAGCTTCTTGAAACTAAGTAGGGGTGCCTAAACGAATTCTATTTTCGAGTTTGTGACAGCCCATCATTGTAAAGCTTTATTTCGCTCAATATATGGCTCCGCCACAGAAAAATAGCAAATGCTGCGGCTGTGAGAAATAAGAGAGGAGGTAAATGTTCACATACCTAAAAATACGAATAAGAAACTAGGTGTGTAAGTGTGTCTAACTTAGCTCTGAGTACGCTGTTGGTTTTTAATAGCGGCATTTAAAAACTGAGACAGAAAAGAGCAAAGTGTGGCATTGTTCGGTGCCGAGAACAAAGGAAGCTGCACTTCCACTCCTAAACTTGATAGCTCCAGAGCCATGTTTTAGGCTGCACTCCGGCAAGTTCAGAGTCCTCGCTCGCCTTTAACATGTGAGCTGAAAGCCCTTCATAAATTAATCAAACAAAGGCGGCGGCGCGTATCATGTGACGCCGAGGTTAGTGGTCTCGAAAGCGATACCCTCCATGGCGGATACCGGCGGCACTGCTCCACGTTAAGTAACGCCTCAGAAAGTCTCAGCTTTGGAGACCGGGATTAACTCGAGCAAATCACGTCATTCAAACTTGGCCCCCTCCGCTCTTTCTCTGTCTACCGGCTAAGGAGCTTGACTCGCGAAAGTACAAGGGAGCGACGTTGGATAGCCACGCAACACCACTGCCCTAGGCATGCTTAACGCAACACTGAAAGGTCCTGGCTTTGTTGAGGGGCCGTACTTACCTCTTTCAGGGCCTCGGAAAGGGCTGGAGGGCATTCTCTCTCATCTTGGTTTGTTTACTGAGGTCTTTTGTCAACACATTTCTAGCGGAAGCGACGCCTATCACAATTTCAGATAAACTTTCACGCTTCTTTTCATAAGGGTGCTGTCACTTATAAGTCTGTTGACGCGGCGAAACCTAAAGAGATATGGAACCTCACTTGAAGACTCTATACGGCAGGGCATGTGATCCGCCCAACAGTTACTGGAAGATATGCTGTGTTTTCATACTTGTTCATACTTGCTAGTTATGTTGTTATGTTATGTTGTGATAATTCTTGTTATGTTGTTATGTTGTTATACTTGTTATGTTGTGATAATTCTGAAAACAATAAAGCTTGATTCGATTCGATAAATGTGACTGTCTGTGGATTTTCTTGCCTTGGTGCAACAGTTATCTACCCACAGAAAAGTTGGTTGCCGTACCCAATATATACGTGCGAATTGGTTTGAGATTTCCTTATTGTGTTGAGTTGATGGTGTAGCCTGTGAAATAAATCACGTGTCTGTGAGCGACTGAGGCTTTTCTTTCGACTTTGGTGGCAGACAGAAAACCGTATCTGCACTGTAATACTGACCTTCTTTTCAAAAGTGACCTTTTGCAAACCCTGTTCTTGCTTGATAAAGACCAAAATCAGAGCATCGGTACGAAGCTTCTGTCCAAGAGAGCGGGTAATGGGCGAGTCATACCTTGGTAAAGGTATAGACAAATCCCTCTATTCAAGACCACAAGCCTACGCATTGAAGTCCTCCTAGAGCAGATGGAGCTTGGCCCGCCTACGCTGTTTTCATTTTAAGGAAAATGTACCTGATAACCAGGAAGGTCGTTAAGTAAGGAGGTGGTAGGGAACACCTGCCATTGAAAGTCACAGCTGTCAAAATTATCTGCTGTGCTCTATCACGCCTCTGACTGCAGTCGCAAGCGTGCAATCATCTACAAGAGGTAGATTCATGTTTTATTTATCCGTGCACCCATTGTTACATTTGCCTTCACATGACGCCTTATTGTTGCTCCAGATGGCCAAAACGAAACACGAAATTAGTGTCTGTGGGTACGCAATGATTTACCTCAAGTTCTGCGGTTCAAGCTCTACAATGCAATTCTGGCAAGCAGCGCAGATGTGGTGTTTGCGAAAAACAAACTTCAAGATTCTTTAAAATAACGTGTACTGCCTTGTAAACAGCATTCCTAGTTAGCAAGCACGCAAAACAAAATTTCTTACTGAGAATAGGATGAGTAATTAAAGCAGTTGTACTCCTAAATGTAGAAAGAACACGAGCATGTGTGCACTGAATCTAGTGCAAGGTTCACACTCGTGAGGTTAGTTGAGACAAGATCGTGGGAGCATGTTCCCGCAAACATCCTGTTGCCAAGAAGCGGGAAGGCATCGGACGATTCCGTAAAGCCGAGTTCTCAAACCGAGAAGAAAGGCACCGGTTCCTCACAGAATCTGAAAATATCGTTCCAGACGGAACGGTTATTATTATGAGGTAATTAAACATTGGTGCTCAAGCAGCGGCTGTAACAAGTACAGTCTACCAGCAGTGCGTTGTCTCGTTGTGCTGCGAAGACGAACGCCATGATGCGCGAGAATGGACTTTCCCCACGTGTGCAAGCAATAAATTCCTCATGCTTACAGCTTATGCATCACTCCGACCTATTTTGGGCGTAAAGCTAAAGCAAAGACAACATGTGGCAGATGTGGTCGACCAGGATTAGCACTTTTGCGAACAGGACACTGTAAGCAATAGACGAGAGAAATGATTATGATGATGGTGATTATTAATTTTTATGGTTTAAGAGTAACTTTAGCCAAAGAGCGCCATCGCACAAGGTATTGTTCTTTACACAAGGTGGGGTCAAAGGCCTAATTTCCAAGCATTTCTCCCCAGATAAGCCAACCACCAGCCCAAGGGAACCCTTGTACTCATTTTGTCCCTGGTGGATACCTGGCGGCAGTGGGGATCAAACCCCGCACCTCCTGCATGCGAGGCAGATGCTCAAAACACTACACGACCGCTGCGATAGACAAGAGAAAAGAAATAGCTAACAAAAACTGACTTTGTTGTCAGCACCGCAGCGTTCGTTGGGCATGCTTTCTGTGGGCACAAGCGGTGTTCAATAAGCTCCGTTTCCGGGGCTGCAACGTTTTATTGGTTGATTGATTTCAATACGCTACATTCAAAGGAAAAGATGGAATGTTCAGTTTTCCAGGAGCAACCTCACTTTTCGATATATAGTCCCCACCAGCACTGTTGCTATTCCACCAGAGGACCGCTACTCCTAACCTGTAGTCATAGAAGGGGCGGCTGTTGGCGACACCAAACGCGCACCACGCCTTACAGCCCAGACCTGGAGCCATCAGACTTGGGGCTGTTTCCAAAGATCAAGGATGTTCTAAAAGGTGCGCGGTTTGCGTCCGACGAATTGTTCAGCCATGCAGGGCGCCGTTGGCATCGTGAACAGCAGCTTCTTTATTCTTCTGGCTAGCATGTTTGTTTCACCAAGGTACCACGGCTTTCAGAGCCACGTGGCTGATATTTTGTTCCCACTGGTCCCGAAGGACCTGAAAACCTTTGGAATGGGTTAACGACAAATCTCATCAGCTTTGTCCGGTCTGAGAATAATTGAGTCCCGCGCCGCTCCAACAAATAAGATCGGAAGGCAACATAGCTGCGTATTCTTTTCTCTTTCTAACATCCTTCGCTCCCCCTTCCCGTTCTGCCGCGCTTGAAAAGAAAAAATAAAACACACTTCTTCGCCATCCATACAGGCTTAAAGAGTAAAAGCAAGGCTATGGAGTGAAACACCGGATGCTATATTTGACTTCCCGGGATTACTACACAAAACCCTCGCAATGGGACAGCAACAGACACGGACCATTTGGATCCTGCTGCTTTCCCAAGGGAGCTTACCAGCGCATTAACCGGAATGGAGAAGCCAAGGGTTGTACTAATGCGAGAGAAACGAGAAAGTGTGGGCAGTTCTGCACGCTCATACGCTGTCGTTCCAACACGAAGAGCGCAATGTAACTTCAGAGCGCACAAACCTAAATGTGCTTTCGCAGCGTCGACTCTGTTGCTCCATAGCGAGGATTTCCGCAGCGTAGTTGCGCACTGCCTGCTGGGCTCGCAGGAACATTTGTATTTGCGGCGTTTTGCATAAAAGGACACTTTCCCGCTGTTATGGGCTGCTAAAACTGGCCGCAAATGTGCAAACCCTTCAGAACGTTTTCGGCGCAGTGGACTAGCGATGTATTCTCTATGGCTGGTTTTAACGTAGAGGATGGCCTTGGATTCAACCACACAGCCACGTACAGATATGCGTGATGACGTATCGTGCGGCTCGCAGGTCATCGAGCAGAGGAGAGTACGCTTCGTTTTTCAGTTGCGTGGGCAGGTACAGCATGTGTCACAGACGGACACGGGAAATGATAAAACCGGCCCTTAACTCTAGAAAAGTATGTTTCACCACGAGGCGAAGAAAGTCGTAGAGAACTCGAGAGGAGGAGCCTGAAGCCGCGCTCCAGCTTCGCGGTGAAAGCTCCTTTTCTCCGCGTTAAGAGCCGATTTAATCATTCCTCATGTTCGTTCTAAGAATGACACACAGTGTATGGCTTCACAATGTGCCCATTTCATTTGAACGTCGGAGATGTAGGGCATCAAGCAAATAGCGATTAGCGCTTTCCTTGACATTGGTGGATTCTGCCTGTCGCAGAGCGACTAGATGCTGCGGTTCCCGCGCGAAAGCACTGCCTGCTCAGAAGGTTGGAACTGGGCCAAATGGGCCGCAGCCACTGGGTGACCAACACGCGCCTTTCGTCATTGCCACGGAGCTGACGCCGCGAAAAGAGTGTACACACAGTTCGTGAAGGTTGTCGCAAAGGCCTTGCTAGTGAGCACACAGCCTTTTTCCCTGTATCGAATGTGACAACTGCATTAAGTTGTGTCGCGAAAACTGACTACAGCTATGAAGAATAGAAACGAGCAGCTCTGTCGTGTGTCTTTCCACAGCTAATGTGTGAAAGTATTAATTCGATATGCGTTTTTCTCCAGATGCATATCGTGCGTTGAAAGAAGAATTTATAGAAACCTAGAAACTTGTAGGGTGCGGCATCGTTAAGGTTGTTCGGCATGCCTGAATGACGCCAACGACTGACTGTTGCCATAAGGTTGTTGCTAGAGCGCAATTTCTGGCTTTTTGCGATGAAAGACAAACGTGGAAGTAAAGTTTTAACCGTTTCTTTTCGGTGCTAAAGATCGAGCATAAATGTCCGACTACTTCATTGGGCTCACACCTAACCATGTCAGAATCTTGGGAAAAGCACAAGCAACATTTAGTGACATAAAAATTACAAGGAGGCCGTAGTGCAACCACGGGGAAAGAAAACAGAGCTCTTAAAAGAGGGCATTAAAAGTTAAAACTCGAAATTTGGTTCAAAAATGTGCTTATTTGGAAAAGAATGGTTAAACCTAGTCGCCAGATTTGCGTTCTTTAAAACTGCTTTTTTTGACTACTTACACGAAGTCTACACAGATCAGAAATTCATAGACTGATGACACACGAGCCGTTAAGTCATCGCAGTTGACATGGCTCGAAACATCATCTTCCTGTGGTAGTACTCCTCATAATTATATATATTATTCGTATTAGACAAAAAAAGCAGGTCGTACTACGAGTGTTATGAAATTTGCAGTAACATAATAAGCTATAGTCGGTAACGCGTGCACAATGCCGCGATAAACTCAATTTGGCGATTGGTGCTTCTGCAAAAATTTTTTCAATAAAATCTTCACGCCGTCGACAACCAGCTAACCAATGTGTACTTACAACCACTGTGTCCAAAGATGCTCGTATAAACTGTGACGAAGGTGGCGACGGCGTCACGTTCCAGCACATTTTTCAGCGAAGAAATTAGAACTTTGGCGCTCAAACTGCAGAGCAGCATCTCTTACTGACACCAAAGCTAGCGCCTATGCGTGCTATGATTACCTTCTCTGCTAGCCAACATCCGTTATTGCATAAACACAGCAAACTCAGCCGACCAGCAATCCACGTGCAACTGACCTGTGATGTGTCGTATCTACAGGTTATGACGAGATTATTCACAGAGAACAAAATTCCAGTGCAAGTTGATGCGGAATCATGCGGTTTGCTTGGCCAAGGGATCGAAAACACTCTTCGCCCCTTAAAACATTTTCATGTTTCCGTTTTCACTTTTGTTTTCAGTAAAGAACACTTTCGGTAAATGCGGATGTAGATGGAGACGAGCGCGATTTCACGAACGGATACTTTTCCCACTGGTTCGGGGCTGTCTGTAAAACGGAAATTGTCCTAGAACGTACGTTCTCAACCTTATGTCTCGACCAAACTCTCGGATAAAAACAAATAAAGCTACAATGTTTTATACTATGGCTCACTAACACTACGGCGTCCCTGAGTCACAAGGCACTCTGTTCGCTCTCAAAATGGCATTGGTGTCGGCGTTATTTATTGTACAGCAATTCGTAAACATCCTTGCATACAAAACACGCTTTGAAAGAGGATGAGCTGCGAGGAATCAAAATTGAATGCAGCGCTCTCATTTGCACCGAATGAAACCGACCTATTGCAAAGCCTGCCTAACAAACACACTTTCGTATGCACAGTCATATGCAACTACAGCGGAGATCTAGGCGAGAAATGGCAGCAACAAGCCCACAAGCCTATTGAATACACCATTAAGGGTATGCAAGTTAGCGCGGGAATTTGCGTCGAGATTTATTCGATGCTATGGTACTTTCCGCAACGTTTAGCGCGACTACCTAGCTGTGGAGACAGGGCAGCGGGCTACTGAAGTTAGTTTTTTTGTGCGCGCAGTCGTCATGCCAGCGCACAAAAAAAAGAATAAAGAAAGGAAACGCAAAAGAGTTCGGCGAGAAGTGAGGAGGACGGAGGGGATTATAACGCCGCAGTATGAGGATCGTATTCTTTCCGTTGTCCCTGCAATGACGTGCGCCAGCGCTGGAGAAAACACAATGACGGCGGCGTCTAAGCCCTATCGGTCATTATATGTGTGACCGGCACAGAGTAGCAAAGCCATTAAAAGCGCCCGGAAATGTTCTTTTACTGAGTAAAATAGCGAGGGTTAATAATAAGCCTTAGCGACAGAGGTGGGTGGCGGGGGGGTTGTAAGTTGGCACGAACTGAGGGGCAGTGTGCCTTCTTGGCGCTCGCTCTTTAAACACGCTTCCACTGCGTCCGCTGAAATTTCAGATTTTGTTTTCGCTTTCCACAATGAGAAAGTAAGCAAAATGGGTGCAGCGATGCACGGCGGTCCTTGACAGGGTCTGAGGAATGTGAGACGTGGAACACTGCACTGGTTCATGCCATCGCCACGCTACGCTGTACTGATCAGCCAGAGCTGATAGTCGCAGAATTTGTAAATAAATAAGGAAAAAAATGACATCGCACAGAAAACCACGGTGTCTGGCCGGTACACTCAGTCATGTGTGTATATGTAGTTTGCCGCTCCGAAGCAGCGCGTGGTCTTTCAGAGAGGCTGCGGTGGGGGGGCCCACAATATTGTGACGAAGACGAAGCTGGCAGTGGCGCGGGACGGAGCGCCCGCGCTAGGCCAGCGGCCATTAAATCATCTCATAGCCATGGTTCACCACGTCTCATTCTTCGGCTGGCCGCCGCGTAACATTTGGTGCGAGGTGCTGGGGTCCCTTCATCGCCAGCCTGGTCACGGAGCTTCGGCGTCCTGGGCCTGCCGTGGACGTCGGCCGTGAGTACCTGGTCAGCGCCGCACGGCCGTGCCCCAGCCCGCCCGACCTGAACCGATCTCGGCGCTCACCCCAGCCCCGTCCCCCGCCCGGACCACACCACACGACGACCTAAGACCCGACGGACCCAAGACCCCACCGACCCAATACCCCACCGACCCAAGACCCCACCGACCCAAGACCCCACCGACCAAAGACCCCACTGACACAAGACCCAAACATGAAGACACCGCCCCCCTGCCCCCGCCGTTCGGTGCGTCCAGAGACCTCGGCCGTCCGCTCCTGGCACCCTGCGGCCCGGATGCTTCGTGGACCGGGACTCATTCTCTCATCTTCTTCATCGTGGCGGCCAGCACTGCACCATCTTCTGCATATTGTTCGATCCTTCACTCAAGACCATCGCCATTTCGCCGTCTGTTCGTCACCGATCGGGACGATCGCTCGGAGGCCCCGGGTAGTGTGACGAAGACGAAGCTGGCAGTGGCGCGGGACGGAGCGCCCGCGCTAGGCCAGCGGCCATTAAATCATCTCATAGCCATGGTTCACCACGTCTCATTCTTCGGCTGGCCGCCGCGTAACAATATTTTCTATCATCTGGGGTTCTGTAACGTGCACTCACATCGTACGTCGTATGCTGTGCATTGACAACTCACAGCTCATGGAGGTATTGCGTAGCGCCTCCAACAAAATTTAACTAGCTACAGTGGCTAAGATTTGATTCCGTGGCCTTGGGCTCACTGCTGGTTAGCAATAGCCACTGATCCACCGCGGTGGGTACGCTTATACCCCGAGCACATGTCCTCAGTGGAGGGACTTACGCGCTCTGACGACGTGAGCAGAACGTATGACCCTTGCCCCGAATGATTTGAGCGCATTCAATAAGTTCGTGATGATGCCGCCTTTTTATGTTTTTATGCGCTTTTTTATGTTGCTTCTTGCATTAGGAATATTGTAGGATTACATTTGTTTCTTTTTTTCAGCTACAATACTGCTTTGCCTGTGCCCGATATAAACTGCTCTTACCATAGGGCATTGAAGGGCCTTCATTGCAACCTGAAATAAATGACACCACAGAATTCATAACGTTGATTTAATAACTCTCCAGTGAACCTTGCTTTATTCAGAACGCGACTGAAAGTTTAATTTCAGGAAAAAATAAAGCTCTCCTTCTTCGACTCAGCGAGCATGGAATCCTTGAATGTGTCGTCTTTAGGTTGAAGACGCAAGTCTTTGGGTGGTCATGTGAAAAGCCACAAACCTCGTCAAAACTTTTGTTGAGCTGATACGTGGAGATCAACCTTCGTAAGCTTATGTGACATTCTTTTAAAACAGTTTTAATCACAGCCCTAAGGCGTTTTTGCATTGCTAAGACACGGCTCCATGATTCGAGATTTTTACCTCTGATCCTATTTGAATGCGACAGCGTATTTCTCTTATAGGTGTAAGTTGGTGCTGGAAGGGATTTACGCCGGAAAGAGCTGTTAGTTACGAGCTTCCTACTGACGTGTGAAGAGACCACAGTTTCGCATCGCTGCGTGGGTTTTGTCCGCTAGCGTGCTCTCAGCTTGCGAGAACAGCCCCATTACAAGGCTTTTGCTGTAGCATTTTTTTCCTTTGCATTTATTTGCCTTCTGCAAAGAGCAGTACCCTTTTGAAGTAAGGATCCAAAATACAGTCATTATTTGAATACGTGCACTGCACGAGTTACTTATAGCGGAACCGGTGAGAAAAGAATTTACCTACGCAATAGCATTAACTAACATTTGGTTTCATTGGAAATCGTCATGGGAACTGGCATACTTAAAATGAAGGGAGGAAAAAAGGCGCTTCGAAACAAACTGGAAAAAGCTGCGCCCAATTTGAAAGAAAATCTTGCCCCACCAATAATCGCCGTACTAAAAGGTCGGGTTATATTATATCCTTCTGTGGCGGGTGCGACCGAAACACCGTGGGCCTAACCTTTGCAAGTTGAATGGTGTGTTCAGCATTGCCTCGCATGAATCGTACCGTGAGGCGAGGGAGACAGTTGCAGCTCATCACAAGCCATGTCCAAGAAGCTGTACGCTCAGGTCAGAATGGTTTGTGGTTTGTCTCACCTTAGTTGCCGCATTCACGGATTATCGTGATCGGTTGGTCCACAATGGCCGGCCAGTTAGGAACCTTTTCTTGTATCTGCTAACCGCTTTGATAATTCGCTCCTCGCCTCGCGACAGCGCATCATCATGGCATCGGCATCATTCCGGATGCGTCCACTGCGAAAGAAAGGCTTCTCCAAAGTGCTGGGATCTAAATATAGTATATTATCCCTGTCTCACTTCAACTAACCGCGTCCTGCCGCAGCTGCTGCATTGTTATAGCCCCTCGTACGTATTTCCTAACCACATTGCCCCACCTACTCTGCACCTGTCCCTGCGATGTTTCTCTTCTCTTAGAATCCGCGATGATTCCGCAGTGAAGTAACGATTATCGGTTCTGCCGCCAGCCTAAATTCACCCTCTGTATTTTAATAGGGTTCGTTCACACCTCACGCTACTCTCTTTCTGCCTGCTCCGTTACCCGTATTATTTCCTTTCCATAGATCGCTTCGCTGTCCTGGGTCTATGTTCAAACCTTATCATTAGCCCCCGGATTACAGCTCTGTACTGCATCTGGCTAAAGAGGGCCAACGTCGGGAAGCAAGAACTGGCGACAGCAAAACAGCGGCTGCATTGCAAAGATTGCCTGGAAGAGAGAACTCGAGGCGAGAACTTTCAGTCAGGATGCAGGCGTACCGGCCTCTAGCATCCAACCCTTTCATAAGCCTATCTATCTGGACTATCTATCTGGAAGTCTATCTATCTGGAAGTCTATCTATCTGGAAGTCTATCTATCTGGAGTCTATCTGGACTTCGCATGCGGGTTGACGCAGCATGCCACGACGCTTTCTCGACCCGACAAGATGATTTTTTCCTTGGACCCGGCATAAATGCTCCAGCAAATTACTTCCGGATTCGGCCTATATTTCGCTTCAGTGGGTGTGCAGTCGTACGTATAAAATTTAATAAGAGAGTAATCACTTACCGACATCCAGTCGAACGCAGCCGTACGAAAAGAATGATAAACAGCTTTCTCGGAAATTTCGTAGTTAAAGAAAAGTTTGTCCCCGTCCGCGGTTCGAACCCGGGGCCACCGCTTCACTGGAGCAACTGAGCTAACCAGGACAGCAAGCTTATGGTAGGGCAAGAGCGAATTGATCAATAACTCGAAGTGGGAGCTGACTGCGCTCGGGTGGATGTCAATGAGTAATTACTCCCTTGTTACAAATCTACACCACCTTGAGAGATTCCCCTAAAACATTTGAACAACTCAGTTCCCATCTCGAGTTATCGATCAATTCGCTCTCACCCCACCATAATCTTTGTGTCCCGCTTAGCTCAGTTCGTAGAGCGACAGCTCTGGTGAAGCGGTGGTTCCGGGTTCGAAGCCCGGACTAGGACAAATTCTTCTTTAACTACAAAGTTACTGAGAAACCTACATAGCTTTCCATTGTAGTCGTTTGCCTGGGCTTGGGTGTAAGTCAAGGAGTAATTACTCCCTTGCCACAAATCTACTCCACGTTGGGGGATTCCGCTAAAACAGTTGACCAACGTATAAATTTTAAGAACCGAGCACGCAGTTGTCGTTAACATTTGTGTCAAACCACGGGAAGAATTACGGACGGCCACCACCTTCAGAGAGGCCGAGTTTTTTGACGGGCTACTTGGTTCAAATCATTCATATTCAAACACTGCTCGAAAACTTGAGGACCAAAAAACTGCAGAAAACACAATCTGCGCTGTGTGCATGCCTTGTGCTGTCTTTCCGGGGCCTCGTATTTTCGCGCAGTGTTTGCACAAGCTTCACAGAAGCAAAGCTGAAAGCGAGCTAAATGGCAATTTAAATCTTTGTTCTCGCGTCAGGAAAGTAAATTGTCTTGCTAAAATCATTTGCGCAGGCAAACAGAGCACATGGATACGTAGCCTTGGCTGCGGTGTCAAAAACAGCTATTTAGAGAAATAGACGCCAAACCACTCTGCCTAGCCAATATATCTCGCTACCGAAGTGTTCATTCATATTTTAGGACTTATGGCTGTCCCAGAGGTCGCTTTTTGCTTAGACAGTGTTCTTTACAACATCTCGATGTTGCTGCAGCATTGCCTCTAATATTAAATTTTCTTATTGACGAAAATTGTGCCACACACCTTACTCGCTGCTTCCTTCCATCTATATTGGCGCCTTGGCGACAAGCCTAGGCCTGCTGAAGTTTAGTTGACCGCCTCTGAAACACCCAGAGAGCTGACATACGATGTCAGCGTAGGTGTTTTTATTCTTTTTCTTATTACTATTTTTGCGTGTTTTAAACGTAGACACGGAAGAAGCGATAAGTTGTTTGAACTCGAAGACTAGGCTGTTTGCTCAGTAGAAGGACCCAACTGTTCCGAACTCATGCGCGGTACTGCAAGATTCCTCTAAATCGCTTTTTTTCTCTAAGAAAGCTTTCTTTTTTTGTATCTAAGGTAGTTGTTCGTTCCCAGGTACTGTTACCTGCAAAGACTGACGACGCGTTTTGGCGCTGACACCTAACATTTGAAGTTAAGGGTAACCTTAGAAGACGGCCGACAAAAGAAATAGTCGCAAAACCAGTTGAAAAAGAAAGCTGTCGAAAAAGAGGGGTGCGCATAAATAGAAAGACTCGAGAAAACAACCAAACTGTCTTTGCAAATAGAAAAAAAAAAATAGGCGTCTACGTTTTGTTCCCAGGAGCTTTCGGTATGTAAGCAAAGTCAAACCGTTAAGTCTTCCTGCTACACGTCAGTGCTGCTTGCCACAGTGTTTTAAAAGCTGTACAAGCTGAAATGGTTCTTTCAGCATCACTGATGCCGAAATGAAATGTAAAAAAGTTTCTTCGCAGAACCTGCACAGAAAAGAAAAGTACACCTTACTTACAGCTGTGAATGCATTCTCCGGCGTGTTGAGAGCGTTAAACAATGACCAGCATACTTTTGCCCTAAGGTTCCTTCCTATCGTGCAAACGCTGCCGTTTCATGAAATCATGAAATGTTTTGCAGCAAATTAAAATCATCACTTAACTGCAGACGCGCTATTATTTTACTGTCCGCTTGTAGAGCTGTATGCCCATCTGTCAGACACGTTCCGGCAAAACGCTGCGCCAATCAATTCTTTGAAAATAGCTATCCCTTCAAATAATTGCCTATCTTTATCTGATCGCCTGTTCTTTGCTCTGTGTAGTTTATGCGCATATCGATGTGCTATGCACATCCTCCGAAAACTGTGTTGTAAGTGAGCGCTTGTTTTGCGTTACTTTAATAAACACCGCAAATTAACATAACATGGACAATCGGACAATGGCGTCTCTCCTAAATGACTCGCAAGACAAATTCGTCCCTGCCGGCGTTGTCTTTTAGCCTTTCTTCTCTGGAAGTCTCAGCACGCATGCGTAACCCTTTAGATGATGCACGAGCTCACAGTTGCGTTTCTGTTTTTTTTTTTTGCATTTTCCTACATATTAATGTCCATTTCACATCCCCAGGCGAAGAGCATACTTGCGGTTGACGCTGTAAAGAAGATTAGAGTCTATAAAACGATGGTAGTGCATACAATCAGGCCGCAAAACACTGAGGCGCACTCTATTAATTCTTTACGTATTGGACTTTGCATTACAAAACGTTATGGCTACATTGCGTTAAACAGCTTTTCCACCTATAGAGCAGTGCAACTAACCAACATGGGTTTCTGGCATGCCGGCATTTTTCTGACTGTCGTCGCTGTTTAGGCTTACCGCTAAAACAACGTCCTTCATCTGTAATAAATCTGTTCACATTATCGACTGTTCATTGTCTCCAAAAAATTCCTGTGCAGGAAGACATCGTGCCACTCGAAAACTTGAACATGTTGCCCTAAATAAACCGTCACATCAACATCGCACTCAGCGCCTTCCTATGCTACACCATCTTCTCTGTGGCTGATTAGCGTTTGCAGCATTACCTCGCCATGTATACCCATTAGGCTACAAAAGAGCTAAACCGACTGCTTCTATTTGCCATCGACATGACTTGTAGCTTTAGCGGCACCAAATTCATGCCAGGCAAGACTAATTTGGTCAAAAAAGGACAAGGTGGTACTCATAAAGGTGTTGAAAAGGACTTTTCATATAAAAAATACATCGCTAAATTGTCCATAACCATTGATTAACTGTCCGGCCGTTGATTGATTTGATTTGGTATATATATATATATATATATATATATATATATATATATATATATATATATATATATATATATATATATATATATATATATATATATATATATATATATATATATATATATATATATATATATATATATATATATATATATATATATATATATATATATATATATATATATATATACGAGGGGGTACCCAAAAGAAACCGGACTAAATTTTTTGGTCGGCAAAGCTTCTGTGGTACCGCGTTTTGCCACTAGGAGCGCATAGAACGAACATTCCAGAGTCAGTAAGCCGAGTGCCGTCATTGAAGGAGGTCAGACTAGTTTAGGCAGAGTTTTAGAGTGACGACTGTTTTGTGTGAATGTCGCTTTTTCAATGGCTGATTTTCGTGAACAGCGTGCGCCAGTGAAATTCTGATTTTTGCTCGGAAAAAGTTGAATGGAAATTATTGAAATATTAAGAAAGACGTTCTATGCGGACAACTCAAGTGTTCCTGAATCAAATCCTGAATCAAAGCAACAATCATGCCAATGGAAAACTTCAAATTCACCTCGCCTCAAGAAAGCTCGTCAGGTGAAACCAAACCTCAAAACAATGCTGATTTGTTTTTTCGACGTGGGAGGAGTCGTCCATTGAGAATTTGTTCCGCAGGGTCAGACAGTTAGCCTGGCTTTGTACTTGGATGTTTTGAAAAGATTAGGAAACAGTGTGCGGTGGAAGCGGCCAGATTTGTGGCGGTCGGGTGACTGGTTTTTCCATCATGGCAATGCCCCTGCTCACACAGCCCTGTCTCTACGACAATTTTGGACCAAAAATGGCATGACCCCTATTCCTCAACCCTCATACTCTCCCGACCTTGCCTCGTGCTACTTTCTTTGTTTCCTAGAATGAAAAAAATAGGTGAATGGAAAGCGTTTCGCTGATGTTGCTGGGGTGAAGAAAAAAAACGACGGAGGCACTGTCAAGCATCAAAAAAGATGAATTCAAACAATGTTTTGAAAAATGGAATGAAAAATTCGACAAGCGTATCATTGCAAGTGGGGAATACTTTGAAGGAGATTGAAGGTCTGTGCTTAAAATGTGAACAAATAAGTTCAAACAAAAATAAGTCCGGTTTCTTTTGGGTACCCCCTCGTATATATATGTATATATATATGTATATATATATATATATATATATATATATATATATATATATATATATATCCGGCGCTCTACCTCAAGGTTAGGTTATTTTAGAAGATTTGACCGCCTTCGCCGCAGCTCAGAGGTAGAGCGCCGGACGCGTAATTCGGAGGTCGTGGGTTTGGATCCCACCGGCGGCATGTGGTTGCTTTTTCTTCTGTTTTTCTAATAAATTAGCTTTAAGCGATAATATATTCAGTAATATATCAAATTGATCAACACTACAAAATAAATAAAATAAATTAAAAATCCGCTGTGTCCCTTGGTTTCTGTGGCTATTGGCTTCTCTCATATTTGTAACGAGACCTTCATTTCGCTCCCCTTATTTGCTTAATTGCTTAGCGAGGGCCTCGGTTCTGGCAGCCATGACGCCATAGGAAGCATAAAAGGGTTCTCACACAGCTTCCACCCTCGCCGTTCGATGAGGTTCCACGTTACACTAGCGGTAACTCAGAAAGTGCTACGTCCGCCGCTTACGAACGTGGATGGCGCTGATGAACACTCTCTCAAGGTTAGGTTATTTGTAAACATAAACACCCCCGAAAGCAGAAGATTTGACAGCCGTCGCCGTAGCTCAGAGGTGCCTATATATATAGAGCTCAGAGGTGCCAATATATATATATATATATATATATATATATATATATATATATATATATATATATATATATATATATATATATATATATATATATATATATATATATATATATATATATATATATATATATATATATATATATATATATGTGTGTGTTGCGAAAGCGTGAAGTACTAGACTGCTTATAAGAATATATAGCGAAGTATACGCTTCGTTAAAGGAAACATATTTATTCAACTCGACGTTTCGATCGGAAGACCGATCTTCTTCAGGAGTGATTTTACATTGTGAATGCATCCCCTTTTATAGGGGCGGGCACAGGACAGGTAAGTGAGAAACACAAAGCACATAGCAGAAAAATACGCATAAAAAATTATTACAGGCAGTGCGACCCACACACACATACACCAAAAAAAAAGAGTGCGAGGAACAGGTACTCCGTCAGAAAATACAACGTCCAGATGCGGCCTCTGCTTTGTTAAGCACCACAGGCTTGCTTATTGACAGTCGTGTCCAGCTGGGAGGTGCTCGACAGGTGCGTGGCCGTGCAACAACTTTCGTAGAAAAATGCGAAAACTTGTTCCTTCTCCTGGCCGCGAGAGTAAAAAAATAAAATATGACCCTCCAACAGAGAGAGCATATATATATATATATATATATAGGCACACACACCAGCGCAGGTTGCCCACCAATCTGTGGGCCATGCGGCAGCTCAATTAGTCGTGAGAGGCTGCTCGAGAGGAGCAACCTGGATCGCAACCCAACCCAAGTTCCAACGATGGCAGCACCTGCCATAGAAGGGCAGTGGCGCAGACCACTGCGCTATCCAAACAACTGCCATACGTGAACCCTGGATCTCAACACCAGAACCGAACTGAAAACCGAACTGCTGGTGCACCTAATTCGCATTTGGCTTAACTCCGCAAATCGACCGTTATTTTTTATTTCTCTTATTCATAAATGACATAGCGCACCACGCGGATGTAAAAATACGCTCGTTCGCAGACTACTGTGTGCTGTACCAGCAAATAAATACTCCAGAAGAGAAAGAAAAATTAAACACCGCTCTCAGAAACGTTGTGCAATGGTGCAATAGGAGGCAAATGATCGCCAAACTAGAAACAACTCTTTCAATATTAGTAACAAAACAAGATATCAACGCTTAGCTTCCCTTACGGGCGTGGAAATGTCATTCCTGAAACCGTAACAAGGAAAAAATACCAAGGCGTCATTATTTCACAAGACCCGCACCCGCGCTCAAAGGCGCATGTGCAGCATATTGTGAAAAAAGCTGCGAACACGCTACTTTTTATTAAATGAGCGTTGCGTGTTTCCACTCATGAAACTAAGCTGCTCGCCTGGAAGGTTCTTTTCCGCCTTATCCTAGAATATGCGAACGTCGTCTGCTACCCGTATTTACAAAAATAATAGTCATGCTTGAATCGGTGCAGCGGAAACCTGTTCGGTTTATCTACAACAAGTATGGCGCAATGACTCCCCCACAGAGCTGCTTTCACAGGCACGCCTCGCCACATTGTCAAGACGCGCAACCCTGGAAAGACTGAAGTTTTTATATTTATTACTTAAAAATGCGCTAAAAATAAATCCTGTCACTTATGTCAACTCCAGATGTTTTATAGAAACATGGCTAAGCATGTTTTTGCGCTCGAAGAATACTTTTGCACCTACACTATATATTTCCTTTTTTCCGCGGGCTGTTAGTGAATGGAACGTGCTGGATTGGACTATAACTTTCCATGATACTTGAGAAAAGGTTGTACACCGCGCTCAGGAGTCGGTTCTCTCAGTAGGCGAAAGTTGATGGGTATCTGAAAAGTTTTTTTTTTTTTTTATGGTCATCATGTTCTTTATTTCTTGGTGCATACGACAGTTCCAAAGTTCTCTGCTTCATTTAGATTGCACAACTGAGTGTGCGCCTTTTCTCCACTTCAATGCTAGCTCGACGGAATCTGTTTCGTGAATGCTTCAGATGCTAGTACGGCAGTTAGCTGCATTGTGCAACTCGGCAAAAGCTTCGGGCTATTATTTCAGTAAAGTTTGTACGAAGATATGAAGACTAGCATTGGTGACCGCATCGTAAGCTATAAGTGCAATCTTTCATTTTTTTTGCTGGCACCATAATTGCTGTTTTTTTAGTACTCGAGGACACTGTGGCAGTACTTGCAAAAAGTTTGACTACTAGATGGTCACTGTGTACTCTTTTCTTAATGCATACGACAATAGAAGGATTTTATAATTTCTTTGATTGTATAGCGGATTGTACACTTGTTTTTTCACTGACAGTATATTTCACCAGCTTGACTTGGATGTACAACTGTGTATTCAAGTATTGAAACCCATTTCTGTAACAGCCCTTAGTGGGATTAACAGTACGTTCAAATAAATAAATAAAAATCAATAATATAACTCTGGCGCCGAAATCCACATGGAAAATCCAAGTGACGGGCACTTCAAGCAGCGGGGTGCAGATAATTTGTTTTAATGTTACATAGACTGAAGAGGAACCCTTTCCATATGTGTCAGTCTGGTCGATAGTGGCACTACGAGAGAGAATCAGAACCGGACCCAAAGCTCTCGCAGTGGGCATACCTCAGTCGCAATTTGTTGCTGCGAGGACTATAGCATCTCTACAACTGCACTGTTTCAGGTGTTCTGTACACTTCCGACTTTTTTTCACCCTATATTTGCTCAGCCCGGCAACTTAGATCTCTCTCTCTCTCTTAATCTATGGCGCTCGCTTAGCGTGTACCAGCGATAAAAACGGACACAGAGGCGGTCAGTAAAGCGCTACTGTTTATCGTGCCTTGAAATAAGGCAAAATTGAGGTAAGAGCACAGCGCCTGTCTCGTTTCATATTTCTCGCCCATTTCACGCAGTAACTTCATGCTTTCTTTCAGCAGGTGCTTGCTGTTTGTTTCCGCCCACCCGAAAGACACTCAATACTTCGACAGTGACAGAACTAACCTTTAGCCTGACTTGGAAAAAAAAGCGAGTCGCCGAATGAAAAGAACCAAGCTCCATCCGCTTCAAGAACACCGGTGCTACTTTCTTCATTGCAATCGTGTATTTCGTGTCCCATTGGGGAGACGTTATTCCATTTAAAGAAAATACAAGCTCCCCAGTAAAATGACGCGTAGATCGCATTCGAGATGCTTTCCTATATCACCAAAAGGCTACACATCAAAGTGTGGAGGAAGGGACAGATTTGGCGCCTTTTTCTTTGAATGCGGTTGGAAATTTTTTTTGAACGTAAAGCTTTAAAGCTTACTGAGAGCTTACGAGCGCCTTTGGTGTATTTTAGAGGAAAGCCGCTAGTGTTCAATCCGCGTTTAAAAGGCCCCGGTTTGGTCTTCCGCACCTTTCATCGCATCTCTCATTCGCCTGTTGCCGTTCGCGAAAGGAAGAAAGTGGACACTAACTTTAGGCACGTTGTTTTGGCATTCGCCATCGCGAATTCGAGCCTCGCGAGAGAAATAAGACCATTCTGTAACGCTGTTTAGATGTTATTTCAAGCCGAAATGTCTCCCGAATGCAATGAACGGAAAGCACCAGCGTGCACGCCGAAAAACTGTTCGCCTTGCTTTGCGTCGCGTCGCATTGCGGAATCATGAGGTGGTTGTTTTAGAAAGAACTCCTCGAGTGTAGAAATACGTCAAGGTTGATTCGCTGAACGTAATAACAGGATCAGGCGGTCGTCACACGAGGGGAGAGGTGGTAGACGAAGGCGGAAAAGAATGCACGCAAGAAGCAATCAGTGAACGAATGCCGCGATGGCTCCACTTATAGTGCTAGGCTGCTGAGTCAAAGTTGGCAAGGTTTAATTCGGCGTTCTTCATAGCCCATGGACGCATTTGGTGCGTCAGATCACATATATACTATTAACGCCCATAGGAATGGGACCATGCAATCGACGCTCATCGGCTGTTTATGTTGTGAAAAAGGGGCATATGCACCACTCTTTTAAAAAATTCCCAGGCCATCTGATTTGCTTCTCTTTCTTGCAGGTGTTGTTGTGTAAGGTATCCGCAACTCTGTAAAAAGCCCAGGGAGTGCGGATAGCTTTTGTGCCAACTTTACAGCACTTTCAAGTGCCAGGGGAATTACTGGAGCTATATGCTGCACTGCCCAGCAGCGAACCCAATCTCCTGGGACTTCTGAAAAGAAAAAGGGTGCATTTCCTAACTTTTCCTTCTCCCCCATCCTTAGGCTTCTTCGCTACTAGAACGGTTATCGTAAACGAAAAAAAAAGAAAAAAAAACATAGAGCCTTTTATTATATGCAACCTCATTTCGCATTGCATGCACCCTTGTCTGAGCCAATCTGCTGTTTCTAATCTTTGTTGACAGGTGAAACTTACGGACAAAAAGGAGGCGGTCGCCTCCTTTTACTTGAAATTACGCAGCCGTAATTTCACATGAACCGTATACCTGGGTCGGGTTCAGGCAAGAGTGATTCTCTTATAACCCTTGATTCCTGGACTGTGAAATGGCATAACAGGAGCGTTAACTGCGCACGGGGTTGAAGAAGCACACGTAATTGGCTTCGGCACCTTTTCATAGTTTTCCAGCGAAACGACACAAAAGAAAAGAAGGAGGACGAACACAGCGTTCGTTCTTCTCGTTCTGCTCGTCCATGTTCGTCCTTCTTGCTTCCTTTAGCCTTCTGCTGTTGCGCTGGAAAACTATGAACTTAAAACTACAGTACCAACTTGCCCAACGTAACTTTACTGAAATACCTTTAGCTGTTTTGACACCTAATATGGGCGGCAAAAAGTCACAGGACTGAGCAGCGCCGCAGTTTATTTCACTCTCTGAACACTTTTTTACAGTGCGAGGATTGATCATGGGGCTATAGGAGGACGAAAAAGGGTATAACTGCACAAACGCAGGGATGCAGGTCTTTTGCTTAGAGGCGCTATGCGAGTTGTTTTTCCTTGCGACCGATGTCTTCGCCGAACACTCAATTCGGCGCCTGGTTTGAGTGTGGCAAGTTCAATGGCCTCACGAGCAAGCATGTGTTTGTGAAGCACACACTCCCATATGCGAAGTCATACGGTGCGCAAACGAACATACAACAACACAGACGCCCTAGCACGCACGCACACGCGTAGAAGCGAGGCCTCCTCATAGACCGGAAGACCCATAAAGCCGCCTTCTGCTCGTGACTGCTTCCGTGCCTCCTTGAAAAGAACCGCCAGACGCCCCTCGTGGGCAGTGGGTACATTCTTGCACCGAAGCTCGGAGCAGCTTACGCCACGCTGTTTATACGGGAGCCGGTCAGTCAGAGCCGCACAGCGCTTGCAACACAGTTCGACTGGGCTTAGACAGGCTTCCTCAAGAGGAGGGGATTTCCGAGCGCGTGCTTTTATTGGCACAAGAGAGCGTCGACGGTTCGCCCTATTTGCGTCACATATAGTTCATGACGCATGGGATGTTCATTTCCAAGAAACACTGCGACAGTAGAAGTGTGTCACGCCGTCCTACTGTGTGAGCTTCAACAGACGACTTGGAACACACTGCCTTTACGTGCAGCCAAGGTCTGCGAAAAATAGGCAGAAGGGCCGTAATTACTGCAGTAAAATACAATTAATAAGAAAAGCCAGGGAAGTTAAGTAGAGATGCATTCCATTTAACTAGACGTAAAAGACGGAGGAAAAAGCTGATGAAGCTGTCACAACTTGTCGTTCAAGCGTGACCCCCTCGGCAAGCGAAACACTGACGGTCGCCAAAGCCACCACCCCCAAAACATGTTCTCCATTAGCGGGCGAGGATCAAGGTGATCCGCCACAAGCTTCACAGGCAGGACTGTCAGTCATATATATGCAATGCAATGAGCAACGAAAAGCTTGGCAAGCATTACTCCAAGCCACAAACGACCCAGCCAGGTGTTCTCCTAGCGAGCGGTCGACATAGGCGGCAAGCAACGCTGCGGGTCAGCGTACATGATGCCCAGACGACAGTTTGTGAAGTCCCTTGAGACCAACGAAATTAGCGTGATCTGCAAGCATGCGCATCCGTTCTCAGGTGAGGGATGGAGACGTGTTGACCGTCGTTTTCGGCAGAGCTCGTTCTTTCGTCCATCCGGCAGGACCAAGTATTGCCTCAGTATTTTAGCAGCCACTGAATCATGTCATGTCCTGTGACACGGCACCGTGATGTAGATCTGAAATTGTCAACACTGGTCTGTTGATTCGATCCGTGCTGTAGGCAAGAGTTGGAGTCCCCAGGAGGTTTAATTTAAGTCGTATACGGATGCTGAGGTTCGTTAGAGCCTTCCTTAATTATTAAATTAAGTAGCACCGCAGTCGTGTTATGTTCCTGATGAAAATATTAATAACAATACAAATATAATAGCACACAGCCAATATTTTTACCGTGCCAAGGAAACAAAGGATTCGTTGGGGCAAAAACACCCAACGAAAACACTGTGCACAATAAAATAAAACTCAGTTTACTTACACTTGTACTGCTTTCTCTCGCTGCCTCGCCAACTGACTAGAAGAATCTGATAATTAGATAGTAATTGAGTTTGCCAAGCAAGCTCTTAAACATTTATATTGCAAGGCAGAGCTATATTATCGTGCAGTACCGATGACAGCTTCGGAATCAACAATACTGATGGAAAAATGTTGCAGTGCTCAACATCAAACACCCTAAACCTTTGCAGGCTGCGGTGGAAGTCTTTAGACAGTCCTTACAAGTCCTCGAGCCAGTGTCGTGTGCGTGACGTTGGGAACTATGCACACGCATCTTGGCGTAGACATTGTCTTTGCTTTATTTTTTGCATTTAATGGTACTTGTCGCTTTGCTAACACCTGCACACTTAGCGAACATTACCACCAAACAGCGCATTATTAGAGCTTGTTTAGAGTTCTTGTTTTTTTGGCAATGCCTCATTCCCAACACCAGAAAAAGACTTCTTTTTCTTTGTTTTAGAATTTCAAAACAGTGTGCGATAAACGCTACGCTTGATCACGACCCCCATTTGTTGCAGTCTTTGCCAAGCCAACATGCTAGCTACTCTCTTGTTGGGTCATTATTTATCTGCTTCTGATACGGCCGGTGCGTTCGGTTAGCGCCTTTGCTACTACTGAACTGTCCTCACAAAGCAATTGCTCAGGCCTGCCTGGTATATCTGAGTCGGATATTACAGGTAGCATGACTTCTAAACGAGAAGTGCAAGTTGCATTCCTATTTTTTTTTTGTAGCGCACTATCGGCTCTGCCCCGAGAATCTCCACGCCGCCCACGCTACCTTAAATTAAAAGAAAAACCTGGAGAGAACAGCACCACTCAACAACAACAACAAAAAAAGAAATGGAACAAAATAGGCTGCAGATCAACGCCGAATTCTTTGCTATTTCAAGGACTCATCATTCGCCGCCGCCGTTCTCTCCGCCACTGCAGGCTCAATTGGGAACATTTTATTCGTTTTACGTGCAAGGTTCCAGATTATGTTCTTACAGACTTTCGGTGCTGTGAAAGTGAAAAGGCAAAAGATATGCCGGCAAAGCCTCTGTTGATTCAAAGGCGGCTGCTGTCAAGAAGATGAAAACATTCCTGCACGTTTCCCGGGAGCGTTCAATTTCTCCGTGTACATGATTGCGTCTTGATAGTAGTGAAACATTTGTTGTTTTTGCAGGTAAGCCGGACACCTAGCATTGACAGCTCAACGGATTTTTTTATTCCACAGTTTGAAGCCTCTAAGTGCTTTTCATGTTTACCGCTATTCTGAGGTCAGTTATACAGTTACAATTTTTCTGTCAATTTCATATATGCATTTTTTTTAAGGGGGAGGGGAGGAGAGATCTAAGAGACTACATTATGCGCTGGTGCGATAAGAAAGCACTTAGGAAACCCTTAAACATTTGCCTATTATTCCCTCTCTCTATGTTGGGTGCTCGTAGGAGCGCCAGATGGTATGCTAAGCTATTGTATTTTTACTAGCGACAAAAATAGAAGCCAAAGCCCTCTAGAGAAGATCTGAGATAATTCAGTTGCATTGTATCACGCTACGCGGAAAAAAAAAGGAAGAATTTTTCCGAGATTCTGTCGGCGTCGTTGGTTTAAAGTGTTTCTCTCTGCCTTTTATAATGTAAAAAAGACACAGATCTATACAGTATTGGGAATATCTCAAGAGCCACAAGAATGATTTCCACCAGTCAGAATTCTTTAGCACTCGTTATAATCTAACCACCTCGAAATCTCCATGTTTTGAACCCGGCAGAAATGCTGCCTCGGCAGCAAGGTGTGGAATCTGCCTACGCACTTTCAGCAGTTGGGTGCTTTAGGCCTTGAGCTGCTGCTTCGGACTGTAATAATATTGAAATCTCACTGGAACCGCTACCGGAGTGGAACGCAGCACTCGCAGTGTCAATGATCTTTCTTTCTATCTTCACAGAACAATCGCAGTAGTTTCTGCGCGGCTCAGCAAAGGAACCCGGACTTAGGGGCGTAGTCCTTTTTGTCGAAAAAAAAATTATACGGTTAAAACAAAACGCTGAATTAAATATGGCTGGTTCAATACTCCGTCCAGATCATTTTTTTTTTGTTTAAATGTAGAAGTGCTGCAGATATATGTGCCGAAGCATGCACAACTAGGGGAATATCTTTGATCACAGTTTGTCCCAAAGCTATTTAGTATTATCCATAAAACCGGCCGCATTACTGACAGCGTAAGTATCGCAATGGATAAATCAGCCTAAAATATCTGTTTTCGCCCCCCCCCCCTCCCCCCCGTTCCCCGATACGACGCACGTCAAAAACAGGGGCTGGAGAAAAAAAAATGCTGCACTGATGCACATTATATCAGTCATAAAGAAGGTGTAACTTATACAATTTCTTAAAAAGTAGATTAGCAAAGAGTCGCTGCGGTATATAAGAAAACAGAACTCACAAAGAGCAAACCTCTTCAAGAAATCTGTCCACCGACAAACAGTTCGAGTATCTTTCTGATGGATTTTTAATGTCACTGTTTTGTTTGTAAAAGCGATGCACCGCATTAGCTGAAATGCACTGAACCGTTTATTTGTGGGCGTCAAAAAGCATTGCAATATGGCTGCTGATATTTCAAAGGGCAAGAATATATTCGTTTGCGATCCGCTACATCGAAAGACATTTCTTTTGGTGTACCAAGCGCATAGGGGAGTGCAATATCTTCTATAGGTAAATATTTATTCCCTTTAGAATTATGTTTGTGAAATAGGGGCTCCCTTTGCGCTTAACATATCCAACAACTGTGGACAGCAGCGTTTTTGAACGAGAAAGAGTTTACAAGCACAATTTTTCATATATTGTAAGATTTCACTATGACAATCAATGTGCCCGCAGATCTCCCGTCGGCAGGCTTGAAGTTTTTGGTATTAATGTTTTTGCTATGGTCAAAAGCGTTTCCCATTGGTTTTATATGTCAGTCTTAACTGCTCGATGCGAGCGATGGAAACACTGTAACAAATATTCTTGTACATACTGAAAAAGTGGGCCATTACCCTCAATGTTTCTATACCTGCACCTCACAGTTTTTAAATATTCAAAATTTTTGTCCAAGAAAGTTGGAAATTAGAAGTGCGTGACATTGCTCGCATCAATCTTTTGGGGAAAAAAGCAGATATCTTCCGGCCTGTCATTGTAGTCTTACTTCATAATAAGCACACTACCATAAAATACTATGAAGGGGAATTCAACGATGCCGAAAATAAGAGCTGTGTTGGCAGGGATAGAATGACGACTGCCATGAGAGTTGCGAGTAACGCTTGCCCCGTCCTGTTCTCTTGTCCTTCGGCCTTACTTGCTATGTAAGGCTATGTTGCTAGTTGCTGCTTGGTGTGCTACACCAACTAGCAACATAGCATAGTGGGCTAATTGTTTCTGCATCTTGAAAGGACGAAACAGCGCAACTTTGCGTACGTGTCTTTCCTTTCCCTGGCCCTTCGTTTTGGATGCCCTGCTTCGTTCTTTCAAAATACACCAACTAGCCCAGAAGACAACCGTGCTATGCCCTTTAACGCTCGAGCGTTGCCAAAAGATAAATTCTGCACTTCTAAACCTCTTTTATACGCTACTACCCTTATATTCTTTAGAAACGCACTTTTCATATTTCGATTCACCACCACGTGATTTCTTGAAACTTTTATTAACGAACTTTATAAAAACTTCTTTGCTCAAACGCAATATTGTCACGTAGGTAAATAGCCTTTCGGGTACGTCAAGGACGAAGACTGAAGAATTAGGCTCAACGGCGTCCAGGAAGAACGGCTGAAGATTCTGGAGCCGTCGCACTTCTGGCTCGCAAATCTCTGTTGCCCTCTTCAGCGCTGACGGCAATATATTTTCTTGCCTGAAGGAAACTGAGATAGCGTTCGTGCTCCCTTACGAGAAGGGTTTGATGATCAGGTCCTGATTCCATTAGCGAAAATGACCCTTCAGTGCCAGGGCAGTGCGATGGCCATGCTGAATTACATGCAGCTTAATTGCTGAAGTAAGTTCAGTCTCAATAAACCCCTCAAGCAGAATAGTAGAGAAAAAGAAAGGACTAGAAGCAGCAGTGTATTATAAGTTGGTTGTCAGTATGGGGACTTGGTTGCAACCTTTTTCGTGATCCCAAACAATTAGTTCGGTATTTATTGCGGCAGAGTCGAGTTAAAAAATCTGCAATCTTTCTCATCATGCGCCCGACAGCACTTCTGGCATTGTTGTGTGTAACTGAGGGTGGTTGTTTAAATATGAGGCATTTTTGAAGTATACGGCGGATATCGGAAGGCTTAATGCGCTTCCTTGCCAACCATTTTGTCGCATTGGAAGGAAAGGGCTGTGGATTCCACACTTTTCTACTCACTATAATTGGTGCCAATTGCGTATTACGGATATCTTTTGTGGAAAATCAACCCGTCCCCCCCATCGTTTTTCGACGCTCCCGACCATCCTCATCATCGTACGTCAGGACAGCCCCGGCAGGGCGAGGAGGGAAGTCCCTCAGGGGGGACGCGGAAGCAGCGAAGGGAGCGCCACCTCTAAGGATACGTGGAGCTCCGCGGAGCCGGTGAGAGTCTCTTCGGGAAACGGCCAGCGTCACGAGCGGCTGCAGCCGCACGCTATCGTCATCTTCCGCAGCAGATGCACAGAGATCCGTCGCGCCTTTGCCGCTGAACTTACGGTTCCAGGCAGCGAAGCGAGCGCAGCAAACGCGCGCTCTCCTCACCTTCCCCAGCAAATGCTCGGGGATGGCTTTGCCCCATGATTGCGGCGCGCACGGGAAAACTCGGCCGCCATTGTCGGCGCGTACAAATGTTCGCCGCCAATACCTCTGATGTCACGCCCCTGCCCCAGCCGCCATGTCGGAAACCCTTCCTATGTTAGCTTTTTATTTTCGAGGAATGCCTCGTTGATATTTTTTAGCTAGCCACTCTGTGTATTCATTGCAAGTTTAATAAATAGCATATGAGTGTTCACACTTTGGCGTCCCTCCCTTTGTCCCTCGAGCACGAACCCCTCCACGGTTAGCGAGCGGAAAGGCTGCATCCGCGGAGTGGGAGTGCGGATGCGGAAGGCTGAGACACCCCCCCCCCCCCCAAAAAAAAAAAAAAACACTTTAAACGTTCTCTTTTACTGCTGTTACTTTAAAATCCAACGCCTGCCTCTGTCTTAGCGTGGCGCTGTGCAAATCGAACATATGTTTTGTTCACAAAAGTAAAAATCTGTAACCTGACCTTTCCTCAAGCCAGAAAGTCCCTAGGTTCCTGGTTCAATGAGGACTCTGTACTCTTCAGTGGGCGTCGACACCCATACTCTAATTTCTCACGTGTGTACGACCTGTCAGCAGTTCTTTTGCCGATATTCTGCTTCTATTCCATCAATTCCGCGACCAAGCGTGGAGCTGCAAAGTGCATGGGAGTGCTTAGCGTAGACTATTGACTTTTCCTTTTCCTTTTTTTCCTTGTCAATGTTTTTGTGGTTGTGTCAGGGTCATATTTTTCCGATTCTATTTATTTAGCTGCTATTGTTTTCCACGTGATCAATGTAGTTGAACTCGAGAGCTTCAACTCGGTTGCTTCCGTAAAAAAATAGAAGAAATCTTGCGGATACAGCATTTTCAGTTTGGTACGAGCGAAGTTGGAATGTGTAATTATAGCAGAGCAAAACAAGACATGCTGCATACCTTTGGAGATTTTTCGCACACTGAGCTACATGGCTTCTTGAATAAAGACGCCACCTATGAGTATAAAAGAGAACAAACCTATTGCAGATACCTAATGGGCTGCCAACTGATCATGTAGTTAGGCTGAGGTTGCTACTTTATCAGCGGTTTGTATTACGATCTACTATTTTCATGCTATATTGAACAAGAGAAAATTAAAATAAATTAATGTCCAAATTGGTTTCGTTCTCTTAGATTCATACTACGACAAAAATTAGGGTGGGCGTCTAAAGGAAAAAAAAATAATAGCGCCCGGCTCGCACCACTTAGAGCACAACGGGCTATTCATACTATGACAAACGACGTCACGTGAAAAACAGAAATGTCTACTAAATTAACGCCAAATTGTCCCCACGGCTACGTCGATCTCAAAAACTACGCTCGGCGCGTCCTCAAATGCGACTTTAGCTTAATCTCCCGCGAGTGGACGGTATCTGCGCGCTGCCTGTGCAGTGTCGCCACAGCCTCTCCTGGCCAGGGTGCACACGCAAAAACAAGCACTGCGGCACGGATCCAAACAGTGAAAACCATGTTACAGTAGCGCAAACGGCTCTTGGGCGTGTCTTCACAGGATAGGATAGCTGTACTGCCACCCACGTTTGTTGTCGGTGTCTGGAACAAGGGACTGCGCCATCGCACTCTCTTGATTAGGCGGTGACGGGACCGGGTTGTACGAACACCAATCCACTGCGAGGTTCTCCAGGCAGCCATTCAGAAGGTCCTACTGCTCCGTCCGATTCACGTGTCCGGTTTCGGGAACTGTCGCTTCGAGCGGGCTTTTGTCTGACGCGCCGACGCTGCAGTGGTAAGTCGTGCACCGATGTGCCATCCCCTTTTGTACACAACTCGCAGAGAGCCAAGAAAGGGCATCGACGTGTTATGAAGACAGCCGCGATATGAGTCACAGCAAGAGGGCTTTCCACCCATGTTCCTAAAGCTCTCTCTTCGTAAGTAGTCTCGAAGCGCGTCTACTTTCTTATGGCTTACGAGACGACGGCGTGAACAGCTGGGCGAAGAAAAGGCGCTATAGTCTTGGTTTTGTTGTTTTCCGTGCACCAGTACATGCTGACCAATATTAATCGTCTAATGAACTCAGTTCAGTACTATTGTAATTGCTTACAGTGCTCGTTTTGCTCAGCTCTCCAGGAAACTGCAGCGCTAGAAGAACAAGGAAAAACAAGCAATAATTTAATTGCAAGAAACAAAAGCGCTGTCTGTAGCATTATATTGAAGCGTGCCAATATATTTGAAGTGAAAATAAGTGCCTTGATTGTATTAGGAGAACTCCCATTAAAGCCCTGGTAACTGACATGCAGACTGCATTCTTCCAATAGAAGGCAGTTTAATTCTTCCGCCTGTAAAGAAACAGCTAAAATTCTGAGAAAACAACCTCATTATTTGCGCCCATGCCAGTGGTAACACAGTCTAGAAGAAAAAATTGGTACCTTTTTTTTTCGCCGTCGCAACAAGTTAAAAAGCTCCAGGTAACCAAAATTATTTCGGAGCCCTCCACTACGGCGTTTTTCATGTGTCACATGCAGCTTTGGGCGTTAAACTGTACATACCATGTCGACTTTAGTTTCGCTGCGACGTCTTCGTTTGTTTTCTTATTCTCGGCAGGCGGCGCTGAGAAGCCATTCCTCAGACGAGAAAAATACCTGATTGTAGTTTTTGGGTTTGTGCGTTGCACATCATGAAACACGGCAAATGGCGCAAATAATCGACGCTATTCGTTGGTAGAACAGCAATTATATCATCTCAACTGAACGAGTCTTTATCCCGACTGCCATAGCGGCGTCTGTAGTATAAAACCGAAAAGTGAGTTTATCTCTTTCTTAACGGCAACAGGCGCAGCCACCGTTTGAGATAAAGATCGCGGCTAAGTTCAAGAATGTACCGCACAACTGCCGTAAATACACATTTTAATGAACATCTGTCTTCACGACAGCAATTGCGCTCTTTGTCACTCTTGAGGCTCACCTCCTCAAAGGAATCAGTATTCACTAATACGACTTCATTAATCCATTGGTTCAACTTGTTCACGGAGTTCTCCAGGCCTCTATTATGACGGCTCTTTTATTTAATATACATTCTCACGACTCATCTCATGTGTCACGGTTAGTCGCCTATCTCAGTATGCAGATGGCACTGATTTATCTTTCCGCACTAACTGCTCACAGGCGCTGGACATTCTACAAACTGATGTGATTATTGTTAGAGACTGGCTCTTCAGTAAGAGAATAAAACTGAATACATCTGAAACTAACCTTCTCTTCGTTAGGAACCTGTTAAAACATTTAGTGTTTTCTCGTCCATTGTATATTCACGATTCTGCCAGTAAAAATAACTGCCACTACGCTCCTACTGTCTATGAAGATTATATGAAATATTTAGGTACTTCGGGAGAGGGTGCAGTGTCTTCGAGCCCCCATATGTCATGCATATGTAAGTGTCTCAGAGTGCTGCCTGCCTCCGTTATATTAGTCGTACCTTCTCAAGCTTTCAGGCTTGCGGATTCTTGGCCCATTTACTCACACTGATTGCCTCAAGATGCGGTATAACTGTGTTTGGCCACTGTCCTCGCATTTGGAACCATTCGGCACCACATTTTAATTTATTATGCTTAAAAACTGTCTGATACAACACCGCATTCTCAGGTTCGAGTTCATTGTTTCTGTCGTTGTACATGCCTTCTTATGTACCCCTCTTGTTTCCACAGTAGGCTGGCAGCACTTTTGGTCCTATGAATTTAAAACGAATAACTTAAAGTGGTCTTTGCGCAACACGCCTAAATTTTTAATACCCATAACTTTTATGCCATACGGTAGAGCAACCCGCGAATAAAAAGTACATATTTGCAACAACCTACCACACGATGTTTTGCGCCAGAATACTTTACCAGGTCACAAAATCAACTCAAAGGCTTAAATACGCATAAAATATAAATTCACTGTCTTTCCTCCTCAGTGTCTGTATGCTTTACATGGGAAGCGTTTCGTTCTCTATGTTATGTCATTTGTTCCTTTTTCCATCAAACATAGCATATGTGAACAGCAAAGTCTTCCAATGAGCGATTTTTGCACGTTCGGACCTGAATTTCTGCAAAAATGCCAATAAATCTATTATTATTTTGATCTTGATTTAATTCCTATTTTATTCATCTGGATATTTCGAAAACTCGCTGTCCTCGTTTATATTTGCACTTCGCAGGGTTCCATTCTGAGCTGTCTCTGATCATTACGTGTAACTTTACCTTTCTAGCATATTGCTTCCACTTCATTTGTGCATTCTTTGTGTATATTTTTGCTGTTTTCTTATATCATATGTCACTTTCATGTGTTTTCAGTGATATTTTTCCTCTAGAAGCAGTGTTTTGTGTCTTGTTCATATCGCGCTTCCTGACTGTATTTTTTCTGTATGTCTGGATTAGCCTTTTTACTCAAAGACCGCTTTTTTGTTATTTTCTTGTGGATGTTCTTCGTGGGATGAGTGCCTGTAAACCATGATTTTGACGGCATTCATTCGGTACAGACGCTCCTTACTGGCATCCTGTTTTGGTGCTATTTCGTTTTTGTACTGGCTGTTATCGTTTTGTACAACATATATGGGCACCATTTTTTTTTTTATTTTCTCTTTAGTGCTGCAGTACTATGACCCCATTATTATTCCTGCTCACGTGGACAAAGTTTAATTGGATGACTAATTGCCTACCCCCGACTCTTGTGGTGTAGCTCAGTTTGCACCGCATCTTGGTATCCATTCACATAGCTTCTTCCGGAGTTGTGCTTACTTTTATGGAACATAAGTAGCTAAAGCTATCATGCGCCAAACCCAAGGTTTAAAATGTCTGTTGTGTTATATGGACTCGTTAAAAAAGTACAGTTTGGTTCAGACACTCGTTAAAAAAGTACAGTTTGGTTCAGACATTTGCTTCTTTCAAAAACCTAAAAACACGGGACATCAACAGGGAACGTTTCACCTAAGAACAACACTGGGTGGATAGAATGTTTTCGAAACTTTCAGAACTCCACTGGAAACCGAACGCCTATGTATTCGACAATTATTATCGCCTGGGGCAACGACTATTTTGTCCTCGTCATCTACGCCTCTCGCAGGATTTTACTTTGACCATGTCTCCTCTGGTTGTTATACATGGGTTGCCTGAAGATAACTGTATCCGTTTTCTTGATATCAAGCTGTAATTCCAGGTGCACCACACTTGTTGGACCTATGAACCTCGCAATAAGAAATCTGTTGTTTCATATCATTCCGCACATTGCAAAGTGGTCAAGCGAGTCATAGCGAGCCTGTGTTTTTCCAACGCCCTGAAAAAATGCTGTCTGTACAGTATGAATGCTAGCTTTGAAAAGCAGTATCTTCGGTTGTCAGAGCACGTTACCATTCACACCTCTTAAAATCATGTGCCCATAAGCTACAAAAGCAAAGTAAAATTCAAGTTAATGAAAGTGTTCTGGCTAAGCAGAATGAAAAAAGCAAACAAAAGGTAGCCGTCATCCCGTATTGCCGCACACTTTCTGATAATCTTAAAAAGATTATGAATTGTGAAAAAGTGAAGGTGGTCTTTTCTGCTCCTGAATAGCTATCCAAGATATGCACCCATGTCAACCCTGCACACAAAAAAGCCCGAACTTGCAAAACTAATCATCAAAGACAGCTTGTTTCATGTGAAAAAGAAGTCATATATTACATTCCTTTGAAATGCAGCAAAAACTACAACGGGCAGACAGGCAGATGTCTGCGCGAGCACAAAAATGATAAGAAAATGGGCTTAAAAGGGCACCTCACCGCCCATTGCAAAACATGTCGCGCATGCCACTCTGAAAGCGAGAAATTTGATGCTGAATTAGAACAATGCAACGTCTTAGCCCGGCACGCAGATAAACTCACTAGAGAAGTCATTGAGGCCTTTAGCATAGCATCCAATAAAGACACGTGTGTCACTGCGTCATCAGTGCTTTCATCCAACAAAGAAGTGAGGTATCTTTATGCTAACCTGTGAAACCTTTGACGACAAGTGTGCTTTGATTATTTCACTCCCCCTCCTTTTGTACCTCTTCGCACTTCTTTCAGTTTTATTGCGCGCCCACATGTATATAAGCTGGTGTCTTTGCAAGAAAATCTTCAGTTGGGAGTCAGTGCCCGTTTGTACGTCTCTTCCTTTTGCCCGAGTATTTTTTTACGCTGTTTTCAAATGAGTAGTTTACAAATCGCGTTCCTCTTTCCTTAAAGTTTTGAGCCGTTGAGATTATCGCCTTTAATTGAAAACATCGCGTACAGTGCTCTTTGAGGGACGAGGAAGTTGCCAGCGGCGGTAAACGAAAACGTGCAAGCGCTCATGAAAAATCTCATTACTTTCTCTACCGGTGACCAACCGTCAAGAGTGGCAGAATACCACTTACTCACTTCTTTTTCAATAGATGTTCTCATCCACACTGTCGCCCACAGAACGGTCGAAGACAGGCGGCTTACGAGAAACAGATGATGCTTGGAATCCTGGGGTTGAACGGGGCCATTATTTTCGGAGCACCGAATCTGCCATAAAACACTGCCTTCGGAAGAGAGCCCGGCGAAGGGCGGGGTTGGAAAATCGTTTATCACGAATGCGTTTTCATTTTGTTATCGAAGGGAAGATAGTGCAATTGTTGTCAGCACAACAGCGACATGCCGGTAGATGTAACACAACACACAGAGTAAGGGGTGCGTCAATGGGTATTCATTGGGATCTTCCTCTTACGCTAAAAACGCATGTCATGGGTGCTGGCGCTTGTATTTGTCCCGGAAACCAAGTCACTACGACTGGTCACGAAACTGCTTTTGATAGAGGAGATTGGATTTTGGACGTAAACTCTGGGTCTAATATCCCGGAAGCTTCTGGTTTGCTATCCCACGCCATGTTATGTGCTGGTGAAGCGGCCTGGCCCCAGCTTTCAATCACAGTATAGGTATTTACTTGTTTATTATCTGCAAGTCAAAGTGAAAAGCACAGCGCCAAATCCGCGAAAAAGAAATATTTGCATGGGAATTGTGGGATAATATACATAAAAATGGGTGACCATGGAGTTGTTTCACGCACAGGCGTATTATAAAAGGGCTGAGGCTTCGGCATAAACTGAGAGGTTTCGGATAACGGACAGGAAAAGGGCAAAAAACAAATTTATTCGCACAGAACAAAATAGCATGACTAGTGTGTTTCTTTGGCATCAATATCTTTATCGCTCCATTGTTGCAGAGGAGCACTAATTCCGGAACGCAGGAGGTATTTTTTTTGCCTTCTTCATCACACCTGCAAAACTAGGTTATCTAAGCTACACGCTTGAATTGATCAAACTACCAGAATTTCAGTCATTACCTGCAATCAAGCGAGGCTTGCTCCTGACTACGTGAATGGCATGAAGACATTTGGCTGGCTTCAAATGCTGTTCTGTTAGATGTCAGAGCGTGCGATTGACATATTTAAAAATTTTATAAAGACGCACGTTCACTGAATCAATTGTTTGTACTCATTCCTAGAATAGTAATATCAAGCGCTTTCATATAGATAGCCACAGCCTTGGACACATAGGTCTTTTCTGTATACCTCGTTGTTCCGCACTATATGGAAATCGATAATTCACAATTCCAACATTCCAGCGCTTTCTGATCGACCTGCGAAATCATATATGGTTTCACAATAATCCTTACACTTAGCAAAGCTCTCAGCGGAGCAGCAGTCAGATTGCCCATTTCCAAAACTATCATGCGTTTAGTTAAGTTCGTGCGCGATCTCATATTCTAAATTCGAGGGGTGCCATCCAAGCAATTCGAGGCTTTGACAGGCCCAAGTTCATGTGTATCACTTCCGTGCCATAAACATATTAATGTTCTTATTGTTATCGTCACGAAGCGCATTTATTATATGCAATAAAGCTCTTCGTCATTGCCGAAAAAAAATTTCTGTACAGAACTGGGTCAAATGAGGCTATCCGAGGATAAATATTCTTTAGAGAACAACATCACGGCTAGTATTTGTTCTGATCCATAGAATATGGGACACATTGAGGCGTTACGCGCGACAAAAAATTTCTTTAAAATTGTTTTATTCTGCAAGTCCGTATGTTTTTGGCACTATATCTTAAAACCATTCGAGAACACTTATTAGAACTTAAAGTAGGTCACGTTTCAGGCAGGTGATTATCAACTACCAAAACTTGTCGCGGTTAACAATATGGTCGATGTCCGCGCCGATCTCTGAGCATAAATATTAAAGCGTTATGAAGGATTATCGCTTCTCGACGTATTAGCAAGCTCCGAACGCATTTAAAGAGGGGAAATCACCATACTGGCAGCAGTTCGCGTGTTCTCTATCATGTTCTATCGCGGACCAATGGTGAAAATCTTGTTGGCTTTCTCAGGACCGCGGCATTTCCGGCTTTCTTGGTCACCAATAGCGCTATTAAATGCAAATCACAAATCCTGAAGAGGGACATGCTTCCGTTATCTATAATCTCGTAATCTGACGGAACCCCCAGTGATGTTTAAATCACATTCTTTTCAAAAAGCTTTACAATCGAGAATATTGTTGCGGGGGAAAGAATATATTTACAGATATTTACAAATAGACAAGAACAGCTGCGAGCGGCACCGAGAACACAGTCCGAACTTCGTTGTCGTCTTCTACTCTTCCCACTCGTGCCATCGCTGTTTGTCGTCGTCGTCTACCCGCTTCAGGACCCCTGGCTGCTGAAACGCCGTCTCGGCGTTCGGGCGGCGGCGTATGAGCGTCGTGATAAGGTTTCAGGCGACAGACGTGGACGATGTCGGTGGTGGCGCCAGAGGACGATGGCGAGGTTTCAAGGGGAGCAATTTCATAGTTCACGTCGGTAACACGGCGCACGACACGGTAAGGGCCACGGTAGTGCGAAAGGAGCTTCTCGGAGAGACCGACGCTGCGAGAGGGCGTCCAGAGAAGGACGAGTGATCCTGGGGTAAATTCGACGGCCTGGTGACGGCGGTCGTAGGCTGACTTCTGGGAAACTTGAGAGGCTTGAAGCCTACTACGTGCTATTTGGCGCGCCAGCGTGGCCTGGGAGATGGCGTCCCGAGCGTAAGCAGTGGTGGGGGCTGAAGAAGGCGGCAAGAGTGTGTCCAAAGGCAAGGTGGGATGCCTACCAAACAAAAGGCAGAAAGGAGAATAGCCTGTTCTGTCATGAAGGGAAGAGTTATATGCAAATGTCACATAAGGCAAGGCTGCGTCCCAATCTCGGTGGTCTGGCGATACGTACATGGCTAACATGTCGGTGAGCGTGCGGTTGAACCTTTCCGTAAGCCCATTGGTTTGTGGGTGGTAAGCTGTCGCGAGCTGGTGCTGCGTGTCACACGAACGAAGAATGTCGTGAACTACTCTGGATAGAAAATAACGACCGCGGTCGGTGAGCAGTTGACGAGGGGCGCCGTGGTGAAGGATGACGTCTTGCAGAAGAAAATCGGCAACATCGGTACCGCAGCTGGACGGCAAAGCACGCGTGATGGCGTACCGAGTCGTATAATCAGTTGCGACAGCGATCCACTTGTTACCGGAGAGGGACGTCGGAAAAGGGCCAAGAAGGTCGAGGCCAACACGGTGAAAAGGTTCCGGAGGGATGTCGATGGGTTGCAGAAGACCGGCAGGCAAAGTGGAGGGCCTTTTCCGACGTTGACACAGGTCGCAAGCGGCCACGTAACGTTTGACGGAACGATAGAGACCAGGCCAAAAGAAGCGATGCCGCACCCGAGCGTACGTGCGGGACACGCCAAGGTGACCGGCTGTCGGCAGATCGTGCAGTTCTTCAAGGACAGAAGAGCGTAGACGTTGGGGTATCACGAGCAGGAGCGGAGGGCCATCGGAGCGTAGGTTTCGGCGATACAAAATGCCGTTCTGGAGCACGTAAAGGTTCAGAGACGGAGATCGGTTTGCAGAACGGATGCCATCAAAGATAGGACGTAAAGATGAGTCGTGGCGCTGTTCGTTGGCAATATCGGCAAGATCGGAGATAGCGAAGAGGCAGGGCAGGGTCTCAGCGTCCTCTAGGTCAGGTGGTTCTACAGGGTATCGGGATAAACAGTCAGCGTCCTGGTGATGGCGCCCTGACTTGTACACGACGGAGTATGAGTATTCTTGGAGGCGCAATGCCCAGCGACCAAGGCGACCGGTGGGATCTTTTAGTGAAGACAGCCAACAGAGAGCGTGGTGATCAGTGACAACAGCGAATGAACGGCCGAACAGGTAGGGTCTGAATTTAGCCACTGCCCAGACAAGGGCAAGACACTCACGCTCAGTAATGGTGTAATTTTGCTCTGCGGCTGAAAGTAGGCGGCTGGCATAAGCGATTACTCGATCCTGACCCTGTTGACGTTGGGCTAGGACGGCGCCGATGCCATATCCGGAGGCGTCCGTGCGAACCTCTGTGGGAGACGACGGGTCAAAATGTGCTAAGATGGGCGGAGTGGTCAGCAAATGAACGAGGGTTGAAAATGAGTTCTCTTGAGCAGGGCCCCAAGTAAAGGGGGTGTCGTTCTTCAGAAGATCGGTGAGGGGACGAGCGATTCCGGCGAAATCTTTGATAAAACGGCGAAAATACGAGCACAAGCCGACAAAGCTGCGCACATCTTTCGACGACCTTGGAAGAGGAAAGTCCTTCACAGCTTGAATTTTGATGGGATCTGGGCGTACACCAGAAGCGTCAACGAGGTGTCCGAGAATAGTGAGTTGGCGACGACCGAACTTGCATTTCGATGAGTTCAGCTGAAGTCCGGCGTTACGAAATACTGTCAGAATACTGGAGAGGCGCTCGAGGTGCGTGGCAAAAGTAGGCGAGAAAACCACAACATCGTCTAGGTAACAGAGGCAAGTGGACCATTTAAAGCCACGAAGAAGGGAGTCCATCATTCGTTCGAAGGTAGCCGGGGCGTTACAGAGGCCGAACGGCATGACTTTAAACTGGTATAAGCCATCAGGCGTCACGAAGGCGGTCTTCTCGCGGTCCTTTTCATCAACGGCAATTTGCCAGTACCCCGATCGAAGATCAATTGAAGAGAAATATTTGGCGCCGTGCAGGCAGTCTAATGCATCATCGATCCTTGGGAGTGGATATACGTCTTTTTTTGTGATGCGGTTGAGGTGCCGATAATCCACGCAGAAGCGCCAGCTGCCGTCCTTCTTTTTCACCAGGACGACTGGTGAAGCCCAAGGACTTGACGAGGGCTCGATGATGTCTTTTGCGAGCATCTTGTCCACCTCTTGATTTATGACGGTGTGTTCGGCGCTGGACACTCGGTACGGACGTCTGCGGAGAGGAGCGGAATCACCGGTGTTTATGTGATGCGTCACCACAGAGGTCCGAGCCAAAACACGGCTATCAAAGTCGAAGATGTCGCGGAAAGATGATAAGAGGCACCTAAGATCGCGAGCTTGCAGCGGCGGTAGGTCAGAAGCGATCATGTCGGCGTAGTCGTCCGTTGGGTTCACTGTTGATGGGGCCGCAGGCAGCCGGCATTGCTGAGTGGAAGGTAAGCAGCTGTCCACCACTGATATCACACATTCGGCAGCAGGGCACAGCGTGGCGAGTGAGATGCCTTGCGGGAGCGGTTGGATGGATGAACCAAAGTTCAGGACCGGAAGGTACGCTCGGTTGGCCGACATTGTAAATACAGTGTGTGGAAGCGCAATGCTGCGCGTCAGGGCGACGTCAAGTTCCGGAGTGACTACGTAGTGACCATCAGGTACAGGGGGAACAGATGAGAAAGAAATGTAAGTTGCGGCTTGAGGCGGTAGAGGGACAAATTCGACAGCACAAAGACGGTGTATAACTGGGGACGACGACTCAGCAGAAAGAGCAAGGTCAAGCTGAACAACATTAGTGGCGCAGTCAATGAGGGCTGAATGCTCAGACAGGAAGTCGAGGCCAAGAATGACTTCATGAGGGCACTGGTCCAGAACAGAGAACAGAACGGATGTATGGCGGCCGGATATGGTCACACGGGCTGTGCATAGTCCAACAGCATGAGGCGTTCCGCCGTCGGCAACGCGGAGAACGGCTTTGGGTGCAGGGGTCAGTACTTTTCGGAGGCGGCGTCGTAGGGCTGAACTCATGACGGATACGTGCGCGCCTGTATCGATCAGGGCTCGCACAGGCACTCCATCGACATGAATGGCAAGCAAATTATGGTGTGCGCGAAGGGCTAATCGAGGATTTTGGGACTGGGGCTGTACTGCAGCATCACCTCCAGATACTGCAGCGTCTAGTTTTCCGCTTGCGAGCGTCCGTAGGGGCCAGGAGAGGAGCGACGGCGTTGGGGCGAACGGGACTGTCGACGCAGGGGGGACGGGGAGCGGCTGGTGCGGGGAATCTGGTCATCGACTGGAGCACTGTGCTGGGCTGGAGGGGGCGTGTAGTGGCTGGGCTGTTCGTCGTCACGGTGGGAGCTGAGAGGACGGTATGTGCTGCGACGGGACCAATAATTTCGACAGTGGTGGGAGATGTGGCCAATGCGGTGGCAATTGAAACAAATGGGCCTGTCGTCGGTTGTCCGCCAATCGTTAGGGTTTCGGCGACGTGGAGAGGAGTACGAAGGTCGTCCAGGAGCAATCGCAGTGATTTCAGGTGGTGGTGAAGACCGTACAGGGCTGACGGGCTGGAAACCAAGGTTTGCAAGCTCTTGGCGGACGACAGCTTGTACCAGAGAGATGGTAGGCAAGCGGTTGTCGCCATCATGTAGATGCAGGGCGGCAGGGGACATAGCTTCGAGCTCGCGTCGGATGATGCGGGTCACATTTTCTGGGGGTGCTGGAGTTTCCCGGTGTCGCAGGTCTTCACATGAAGAAGTCGCAGCCGTGTTGGGGAGGCGTGTGTACGGCTGGCTAATACGCCTGCTTTTGGCTTCCTCGAAGCGTCGACATTCCTTAATAATTCCGTCGATTGTAGTGCAGTTCTTGTATACAAGCAAGTTGAAGGCATCGTCGGCGATTCCCTTCAACACGTGGCTGACTTTGTCGGACTCGGGCATGTTGGCGTCAACTTTGTGACAGAGGGCCAGCACATCTTGAATGTACGACACATAGGACTCCGTAGATGTTTGAGCTCGGGAGGCGAGGTCCTTCTTAGCGGCAAGCGTTCGGCCGAGCGGCCGTCCAAACAATTCGCGGAGTTTCTCTTTGCACACGTCCCAGCTGGTCAAATGGTCTTCGTGCGTCTCATACCAGACCCGGGCGGTGTCTTTTAGATAGAATATTACATTTGCGAGCATGAAGGTCGGATCCCAGCGGTTGTAGGTACTCACTCGCTCGTACATGCTGATCCAGTCGTCGACGTCAGTGTTGTCGGTACCAGAAAATGTCCCAGGGTCACGAGGGGGAGAAAGAACGAGTGATGTCATGGCCGGGGCTGAGGTTTGCTGGGCGGCGTCTTGGGTCATGATGAGTGAAGGCAACTGGCGGCCGCTGCAGAGCTCCGTCGTCGGTAGACGTAGGGGAAATCCGCACCTCCACCAAATATGTTGCGGGAAAGAATATATTTACAGATATTTACAAATAGACAAGAACAGCTGCGAGCGGCACCGAGAACACAGTCCGAACTTCGTTGTCGTCTTCTACTCTTCCCACTCGTGCCATCGCTGTTCGTCGTCGTCGTCTACCCGCTTCAATATTGTTCATGCGCAGAGCGTGCCATAGCAGTGGGAAGATGACGATAGCATACAGGCGTATGAATCTGTCAGGATAGTAGGATGTAATCGTTCACACGGTGTCCACCTTTTGGCACAGTTCTAAGGGCGTGAGAATATATGTGCAGTAAGCAGCCGTTCTGCATTCTTCTTGAGTTGCTAAGTGTCGCTGCCGCTTCTGTGAGCTTCTGGGCAACAGTGATTTTCACGCTCGCTTTTTTAAACGACAATAAAGTTACAGTAGTCCTTCAATTTCCGATGAAAACCAAATGCACGATATTATTTTTTGTTTAGAAAATGGCACTGCTGTAATAAACTGTGTAAGCGCAGCAGTGTAAGCTTGCATTCTTCTGCACATTTTTGATTGTGATATGCAGACCTTCATGTACAGCTTACAGACCCGTCACCTTATTCCCCTTACTTTGTGAGAATCCCACCCACTACGCTCACCTCGGAGAGGACAGTTCGCACACTGCGTTTGAACTTCTAACTAGGAACTTCTAACGGTATAGTAGCTGGCATTAAATTACAGAAAACGTTGAACATGGTTTTTCTTCGAAGTAGCCAAAAATAATATTCGACAAGTTTGACTCGTTCAAGTTACCACAGCGTATCGCTTATCGTGAAGGGCTTCCGAACTGCGAATGAAGGTACAGTTTTCTACCCTGAAAGCATTTATCATTTGTCATTGTTTGCAGAGAAGTTTGCATATAGCAGATCCTGTTTCAGAAAATTTCGTTAGGGATTCAGCAAAGCTTTCTTACGAGACCTGTGGGAAGCTGCTACAGAAAGTTTACCATGCTTCGATTTGGTACCAAAAATGAATACAGGTTCGCACTGCTTCGACGTCAGAAGTGCTTGTCAAGCATAGAATGCGATATGGTGTGTTGTCGTTTGTGAGGGAGAGGTTTACGCATACAAAATCACACATCGGAAAACCAAATATCTTCGAGGACGTCTGCTGTCTTTTTTCTTGTTTTAATATTGGTGCTGAACTTTTATTCCTCGAGCTTTATTTATCTTTCACATTCTTGTGCGCTAAGTTTAGCGCTGTGTGCTTTTAGGCTTAACAGCATAAACAGTTTCTTCTTTTTGAAACCAGTTGTGCGTTAACGCCAAAGTTAAGTTTTAATGCAAGATCCCGTATTATTTTTGTAGTGAACACTGTGCCCCTAAAGAAATGCTATACGATTACGTTGATAACGACAAAAGCTGCTGTATTGTTTCATAGTACGTTTTGCGAAGTGAAGAGATCTGACAGGCTCATTGTGTGGCATCTTAAGCTAAAACGACGTAGCAGTTTCTTTTTCCCCTTCGTACGTAAATTTAAAATGCTGTGGACTATACGAAAAGCAGTACAGCACTGACATGTCTTAATTTTTTCTCCTTTCAGCGTGGCTTCTGGGTCTCTTCGTTTGCAAGAGCGTTTCATACCTACAAGGAGTTTCCGTTTGCGCTTCTGTCAACACTCTGATGGCCATTTCGATTGACAGGTAAGGCGGGCCCCTTTCTTTGCCCTTTCTTTTTCTTTTATGTGTTTGAGAGGCGACTTTATTTGCGATAAAGCGGCGTGCCTTGAACTTGACATTTCTCCTTTTTGGACATACTTAAGCTTTAAGTGTGCGCCCTCTGTCCCCTTGTCATAGTGGTCGATGGACACTTGAAAAACTCATTTTGTTGCCGCTATTTTTACTTTTTTTTCCTTTGCCCCCTTCCCCACGTGTAGGGTAGCCTACTGCGCACCACTTGGTTAACCTCCCTACCTTTCCGTTCTTGTATTTCTCTTTCTCTCTGTTTCTCTGGAAATACTTTTTTTTTTTAGGTAAAAAATATCACGCCCGCAGGAAAAAAAAACAATAATGGCGCGAACCTTTGACGACCACGAAAAGAAGTCATTATAGCACCGAACAAGAAAGCGGGTTTGGTCCTGTCGCTGCCGGGGTAGCGCTGGGTGCACGTCGAGTGTTGGCGTCTGATCTCGAGCAAGCGCCTCTATTCCTGAGGGGTCGCGAATAAAATAGGGGTCTCGAGCGTGGGCTGTTTTCCCCAGTAAAGCAATCATAGTTCCCCTGTTCAGCTGCTAACTCTGTTAACAGATTAAGCTTGGACACAGCCCAAAAACGGCACCGTGAGCACCAGCTTAACGTGCTTAACATCCAACTCGCCCAAACCTGTACCTTTGTTATCAGAACCTGATCTTGGCCATGCTTGAAGGGAGAGGTTTTAACAGTAGCTTTCAGACGCTACTGTTCTGCGCATGCTTGGCGTTGCCTAGCGACGGAGACACATCGCAACCTGTTATTTATTTATTTTTTTTGGCGTTTAAGGCTCTTCGCTCGGTCGGTCGTTGGCAAAGTGAGCAATGTGCGTGCCTTGGCGGCTAGGCGCTTTGAGGCGATTTAAACATCCTAGCATTTCCTCATTTATTATTGATGGCGTAAGCAACACGATAAACCCGATGCGGAATACGGCACAAAGCTAGGAGTAAATCGGAAGAAGACTGTGAGCAAGCTCAAGAGGGAAACTACATCCTCGTCAGGCAGTACAACGTAGGAGAGTGCAGTTATTGCAGCGATATGTGTCGGATGGAAAGGAACGCGCAGTCCAGTACTTTTGATATGCATATGCTGAAAGAACATAAGAGCTAGAAAAATCTGGCTGGAACAAGGACTTTCCCCTTCTTTTTCAGCCCGGGAAAGCCTGTCTGTCATGAAAAAAAAAAAAGCTTGAAGGCAAGATATAGCTGATAATTGGAGAGCAACAAATTTTCTTCCATGCGCAAGAACTCTGGATCAAATGATATGGCGTCAGGAGGATAGCTTTGAAAGCAGGCCAGAGTTTTTGCACAGAACTCAGCCCCGACGGCACAGCAGTTGTGTATCCAAACGCTATTTTTCTTTTGTCACTTAGTTTTGGAGCATGACCGCCTAAGCGGCAATATGCACACGACCAGTGAATGTTAACTAGTGCTGGTAAATGATTGCACTAGGTGTTATATTATTAGCTGGTTGTGAAAGTTTAGACAAGTATAGTTGTCTCAAATTTTGGTAGAAGTGCATAACGGTGGATTTCTCTTGTAGTACTGAACAAATACTTTTTAGAACATCAACAGAAAAGGCAGGGGTCCCGCGCTTTCGCCGCTACTGGCAATTTTTCTCAATGTTTGTGCGACCGCTGCGGTCCTCCCGCTTCTCATAGCAAAACAAGGTTTAGCTCATTAGAAAGATAAATATATTCACATTTCAGCAGTACGCGATGTTAACGGAATTAATTGTTGGCACGAGTGTAGTGATTAAAAAATTATTTTAAAATCTTTTAATGAAATGATTGATCATATTCAACTAAAACAACTCCGGGAGTCGTAACAGCTGCAGTAAATAACTTTCCAGGTGCTGTGCTCAAGTAAGTCGTTCTCTGATAATTTTTCTCCTCTTTCTCAGCGCCCACTATATTCTGCAAACAACACGCGGAGCAAAGGCGATAAATAGCGACTGAAAATCATTTGCTGCTGCGAACAAAACAAGAAGCGAAAACACAGCTCGGCCGGACGCAGTAAGCTTGCGAGTTTCAAAGATTTTGGGGGGAACGCTCTCAGGGGCCGCCCGGGAAATAGCGCAATGCCGCTCACGTTCTCTGCTCGTCACCGAGTCTGTAAGTTCGTCCGCTGTGAGCTCCCAGTGACTGCTGCCGGAGGTAGACCGGAAAGGACGCTGTCAACCGGCGATCTCAAGTGTCACATTTTTATGTGGCGCGCAGATCTGGCTTGCCGTGCTGCTTCGAGCCTAAGGGCACGTGACGGTGCCAGGTTTAGCCGAAAACATGAACGAAGAGAGTATCAAAGAAGTTATTGCATGGATAATCTCCCAGTATTAAATTTAGTTTGTAGAGCAACTAGAAAAGACATTTTTCCGAGTTTGATTCACGGAGCAAAACGATTTTCCTTTTTTTTTTTTTACTGCGTAAGCACGATCAGTTCTATTGGTCGAAAAATCCGCCGGTTGTCTCTGTGTGACCTTCTAGATCTCCGGCGGCTGTGCGAGCCGAGCGACGAGAGGCGTGAGGGAAAATTTGCATCGACGGAGGCGCAGCGACGGCCCTAAACGAGTCGCGAGGGCGTAAAGTACGGCAAAATGTGCATAATGCAACAAATCTAAAAGCTCAAAAATTCATTAGTGACCCATACAGACAAAGTAAATCGCAGTGTAAATGCAGCAAATGTAAAGCATAGAACCACAAACGAGCCATAAAAGCAAGCCAAAGTGAAGCTAAATTAATTGGCGCAACTTTCAGGCAATAGGACAGAGCAACCGGGCAAAGCAGCATATGGAAATGCATCAGATAGATGAGTATTAAATAGAAAAGCACCATTCTAAAAGTGCATTTTGCTTACGCGGTTTATCGTACCAGACCTTAGCGCCTGCCAGTTTCCGTAAAGGTTGTACAGCTTTCATTAGTAGCTGTATGGCTGCGCTTGGGTGTATGCTATTGGAAATGATGCTATTGGAACGGGTACAGTGTACCTTATTTCGAGACATAATGTGTAAGCTGAAGTACCCGCTCGTCCAACGTAATATTTTAGGCTTCAAGTTTGATTACTCAGAGAGCTCTAAACCTCTGCGGATGACGAGCTTAAGCTGCACGCATCACAGCTTGCCACAAAAGTTGCTTAAGTAACCACCACCAACCATGCTTCGGAGCGGTCTCGTCGCCTTGCGTCGTTAAGCTTGTTCTTTCCTGTTTCGTTGCAATCTTCCCGGGAACTAGATGTTCGCTTGAATTGAGTCAACACAATACCTCCACATGTTTGCGGTCTTTTCAACGTCCTCGCCGAACGTATCCACATCTGAGTTAAGAGCAGCGCCCACTTTCCTCCCTCAACGCTGCATCTTCGGTGCAGAAGCAGCGTCTTCTGGTTCCCTTAACATCAAGCATGAGCTGTGGATACTAAGACTGAGAGGACACAGGAGATAACAAGGGACACTGGCACTCGGAAAATGCTCAAAATGTAAAAAAAAAAAATGATAGTGAAAGATGCAGAGCTACCGGATAGGCAAACGTAACACAGGCAACCACTCTGCGCTGAGCACAATGCCTGTTTGCCTTGCGCTAGAGTTTCCTGGTGCGGTTTCAGGGCTGCCGAGTTCTTTGCCCGGAGTCCTCGCGGGGCTGCGGGATCGGGGTGGGCGGTCCGCTTGTTTCGACCCGTCCGCTTACAAGTCGGAGGCGCCTGGCCCTGTTTATTCACCGAGCTTGGTGGGTAAACAAACCTCAGTGGGCCATCTGGCCCGACCTGTTTATTCCACCACCTCGGTCGGCTAGAGTTTCACCCGCGGACCAGTTTCCCGGTACGCAGAACAACAGCCCACCATGCAGCGACGCAGTCCCGCGGTTGAAGATAGAATTCTGTCCTACAACGTCTTCCTCATTGTTCGCCTCCTTTTTTCAACCTATCCTCCTATTGCCTGGGGGGAAAAGCGCTCTTTTGGGTGCAACGATCAGTCTTAGAAAAGTGGTGCGTTACTCGTGTCTTGGTGTGCGTTTCCTTTTTTTTTCTTCACCTTCGCCAGACGGTTCCCCTGCGCTTCAAAGAGAATTTCAAGACAACCCGTCTGCACCGACTTGACACTGACATATCCAGTGTCGCGTCTGAGCGGCTCTCTCGTAATCTATATCGCAGAGTGTTTGCTTTCTCTTTTTTTTTTGCGCTGCCTTCGTGTCTGTGGGTGCCTCTTGTAACTGTGGGCCAGGGCAGATCACGCACCGTTGCCTTGCTCGCGGTAGGTTTTCGCAATTGCTTGTTATGTTGCAACGAAAGCGATTGCCCGCCAGTACCGCGTTTTATTGATTCGGGCAAATTTTTTGCCGTAATCCCTGTCAACGCACCTTTCTTGTCGACGTTGCCGCAGCGTTGCCAAAAGCAGCTTCTCAAGTTTTCCCAAGAACAGCGCTTTTTATCCCACTTTTCAGAGCACATCTTTTGCGAAGCGAAAGGGTTTTGCGCAAGAACGAGGCCTGATGCCATACTCGGTCTTACAACTTGCTAGCACTGCAGTGAAGGCTACAGCCGGCGCAAGCTAATCAAGGAAGGAATTCTTGATGCCTTTTGTGGGTTGGATGTGCGCATGAATGGGCATCTGTTTTTGCTGCTGCACGCAGGGACATCGTGATTGCCGAAGGCGCAGGCGTGAGCATGCGCCGAACCGTTTTTGAGGGTTGTGCTAGCCATACTGGCACAGCGCGAAAGACAGACACAAGGGAAGGCAAGACAACACGGCGCGGCCAACAACTTGAATTTTTTGTTCAGAAAGGACTGCCTGTATAGACCAGAAATAACACAAACAAAAAGTGTACACTCATGAAAGAAAAGCCAAAACACAGATATCGGCTCGAGATTAGAACTTGCCCCAACCCGCTTAGGGAACACAGCAGGTGACGTTTGTTAGATGCACACTCAACAAATTCATTCTCGTGTCGAAAACACCGTCTGCAAGAACGCAATCTCATTTTTGTGAAGGTTAATCGAAGGTTTTGCCACGCACTTGTCCGCTTCTTCTCGAATATAGAAGGGTTCAACCACTTCGCGTGATAGTTGATTTCGATAGCCGTATAATAAGCGCGTGCCTTTAAGGTCTGGAAGGGAACCACTACAACCCTGACAGTGCAGAACAAGATTAGAACTGGGCGGTTTCCCCAGTGAATCACGGTGTTCAATCAGGCATGTATTCACACAACGCCCCGTCTGCCCAATGTACGTCTTACCGCAGGACAGGGGAATACAATACACTACGCCCGCCCTACATGGCAAAAACTCCACATCATGGTTAACACTGCACTCCTTTCTGTTGTGGCTTTCCGTATTACTCAGCACCCGGTTGCTGACCGCCGGATAAATCTTCTTTAACCTATTTTCTGATTTGAAAAGAACGTTCAGAGGATAATTTTCCCCGATTTTCTTCAAGCGGTGTGAAACATCGTGAACGTACGTGATGGCCATAGTGTTTCTACGCGATTCATCTGGGTTGTCTTGAGGAGCCTCTTTTTTCATCTTCTTTACCAGCCTTTCACAAATTTGCCCCAGGGTCACTTCCAGATACCCAGCTTCCTTTAGACGCTCGACCTGCAGCTTCAAAGAGGCCTCCATCCTGTGCGGGCACGATTTTGCCAGGGCCACTTTGAGACAAGTGGCAGCCAACCCCTGCTTGACGGTTCTTGAGTTTCCGGAGTCATAGCTTAGTAGTGGTTTGGCCGACCAGGGGGAATACTCCCAGCAAGCAGGCCAGTCTGAAAACACAATCTTTATGTCCAAAAATTGAATGCTTCTTTCTTTAGGCGGCCCAGCCATGAATTTTAAGCCATACGCAGAATCCTCAAACGTCCTGACGACTTGTTCAATCTCTGTGTCACTGGGGTCCTGGTTGCCCGTGAAGACGACATAATCATCCACATATCTCATTACCTTCATTACCCCGTCTTCTAACTTTGGCTCTCGTTCCCTATCCACCCTACCAAGATAAATGTCACTCAGCACGGCGGCCACTCGGGATCTAATCCATACCCCCGACAGCTGAACGTACAACTTGTCTTTCCATCTAATGAAGGTAGAGCCCAGGTAAAACGAGAGGACTTCTAGGAAGCCTTCAACGGAAATACCACAGTTCTGGATGAAAACCCCTTCATCATTGTCGAGGGTGATGCAGTCTTTAACGCATTTCATGAGGTGAGATTGGGGGAGGGGATAAAACAAGTTTCCAACATCAAGGCTAAAGGTGGAGCACTGGGCTTGTGTCTGTCTTTCGCGCTCTGCCAGTATGGCTAGTACAATTGAAAACCAACTCGCCCAGCTTTCCGCCCTACAGAAGTTCTTGAGGGCTAGATGATTTGATATTTTAGCCTCCGGACGCTGGCCTTCTCTTCCACTTGATTGCTGACAAATTCTAGGCCGGAGCTTGTGTGTTTTCTGTATGTACCCAGGGGCATATTTTTTTCTCTTGTTGTTTTGTTCGTATTCTTTGATACGTTAGCCAGATAGTTGCTTTTTTATTTTTACAAATCGTGAAGGCTCAAAATATGTTATACAGAGGTTTTGCGTCACTAAAAAAAATAATGAGTACGCGATAGGTCTAAAAGAAATAGAAAGCGATATTGAGGTTCCATTAAAAAAACAACAAAATACGAATTATAGATCTCAATGACGATTAATCATTTATGGAGTGCATAGACCAGGTGTGGCTGTTCCAGTCTCCTCAAGGATCTGCCATGCAGCATTACAGAAAGGACTTTTTCCAGCAAAATTGAACGCCAACTTTGCCCCGTCATATCACTATACATGACGACACGGGTGGCAGCTGTGAATGATTATTTTCCTGTAACGCTGGTTTGTGTAGGAATACCGCCTGAGGAGACGCGCAGGCGAGAGTTCATGCTGGCTAACAGCTCCGATCTCATGCACGGTGGCCTCTCTCATGCTAAGGGTACGAATGAAGAGAAAAACGAATCATTACTAAGTAACGTCCATGCACAGCACCCAGCCGCATAATGTGCGTGCTGCATGGTAAGGTTATGTTCACAGATAAATCATCATCATTAACTGTGTGCACATTTCGCAACCGAAGTCACTTCGTGGGTTCGCAGTTACAGGCATGAACCCTTATGTTCATGCAATGGGTAAAAAAAAAGTCACTTACTGGATATATGAGTGGTCGTGTAAGCACTGCGCAGTCGTAGTGTTGAAAAAAGCAAATGTACTACATCTGCCACGCGCGCAGAAAATATTTCCAGGGGCTGCACCACGTGCATATTTCCTCAGGACATAAGCGAGAAGATTATATATCATTAAGGGCGTCAGGGAGAGGGAGACACCCTTTGTCGTTGCCTGGGCGTCTGCGAGATATATCAGAAGCTTTGGACTAAAATTGGCAGTGGTTTAGCTCAGCTATGCCAGGATATACGTAGCGAGAGGTACGGTATATACCTGGTTACGTCTAGTTGTTTTACTTATCGTCATGGCTACATGTTAGACATTAAAGACAAGACATATGGTGAAGGTAGCACGTGTTATTCAACTTTGTTGACTGTCAGAAAGACGGCCCGGTGATCCGTAAAGTAACACGCGGTCTTTCGGTCGGAGGCGAGCGGCGTCGGCGCGCGGTGCTGGCAGCTGTGACGTCACTCGGCGGCTCGTCTCGGTCGGAGGCGGGCGGCGCGGCGCGCGGCGCACCAGCTGCGCGGCTGTGACGTCACTCGGCTGCGCATGCGCACAAGTGGCGCCGAAGGCCCACAGCGAAACGGCGAGACTGTGGGTAATGTAGCTCTCGCTACAAAAATTAAGCATAGGACCCCATTGCCGACAGCATTGTTACATTTGTCAAGTCTAGAGAATAATTTCAGCGACTGATAGGGAAGAGAGTCTTGGAAGTCAACATGAAAAAAAAAATTGCAAAAAACAGGCAGCTGTAGAAACGACAGTTCAAGGTAGATACTGAAAAATTCCAAGCCGTGGTTGAACAAGGACACCTGCCTTTGCCGAGCAGTTGCGGCACGTACAATTGTGGCGAAAAATAATTTATGTGAAGCACAAGGAAGGCTTAAAATGCATTTGGCACACACTCCTGAGTTATAAATAGAGCATGATATGGACCCCACAAATATAATACGCATGTAATTAATTCCATCACCGCACAGCTACAGCGCTGTGACTTCCTGCCGAATGGCGAAGCGGGGCGGGATAATTGAAGAAAATGCAGAGAGACCTAGAAAAGAAAGCGATGGGTGTGGCCTTGAGGAGAAAGAGGAGTGTCGAGAGAAGCAAAGCAAACCCGACCCGGTGAGATCGCAGCTAAAATTAAGACGAAGATATGTACAAGTAACTAAGTGCACAAGTAACCGCCGATCTGTTAATGACCCCAACGAGGCAGATGTAAATGTGAATACTCCAGACGGAGAATTATGTGGAAGGGTGAGGTGAAGGCGCGAGGGGAATCTTGTCAATTGTAAGGAGTACGAAACTCTTAGGAACCCTTTGTCCGAAGCAGAATAAACCCGCGGAAGCGCGCATGCTGAGGATTCTTGTCATTAAAGTTACAATGATGGAGAGAGTTAGTGTGAAGCTACGAATATGACGATGTAGGCAATTCTCCAAATGTTTTCTGCAAGTTTCTGAAAGAAAACGATTTCTGTTTGGTGTTGTGGTAGCATAAATGGAAAATTACAATCTTCAGCGCTGTCCTTCGAGGAAATGGAAAACATGTTTTCGAGATCCAAAACTGAATTGGCTCGTTCCTGGCTCGTTCCTGGCTCGCCAGGGAAGCGCCTGGAACAGCAAACAAGGAGCGGTGAGAAGGTAAACTGCAGAGCGTGAAAATAACTTCTTCGTTCTATGTAAGGCCACCCCGCTCAATTTAGAATAGAACTGTGGAACACCCGGAAGCACAACCGATGGGCTTCATTTTTCATCCTCAAGAAGTGCCAATGTACTCTGTTTCACTTTTTCCGAATCCACTTAAATATTTCATTTAGTCTACAGTTATGCAGTTTCGGAGGAAGCAATTACGATTTTTTTTTTGCCCTTCGTATTGTATAATGCGACACCACGGCCACGCTACCCTCGAAGACTGTCAGTCACTTAAGAGACCAAACTAAAACGGAGGACTTATAGTTGTTATAATGTACCGTCCGTGGTTCAATAACCGTCTTTCGCTTCTTTCGCACTTCTATTAGCTTAAGGGAAGCACTGTAATATTCAGGTCATTTTTTCACTGCACGTGAAGAGAGGGGTGAATTTGAACCAAGTGCTTGAAGTGCGGCGCAGACATGAAGCGAAACTGTTTCTTGTTCTAAGCCATTCTGCAAGCACATGCATAAACGTTGAGCCGAGCATATGATGCCCATAATGCAACAATACCTTTCGGCTTCTCCTTTACAGGTACTACGCCATCTGCTACCCCATGAAACGGCAGATCAGCCTGCGGGCGTGTCGCGTCGTGATCGCCGTCATCTGGGCGTTCAGCTTGACCATCACGCTGCCGTGGACCTTCTTCTTTCGGCTCATGCCCATGCTGACCGAGAGCGAGACAACGCTGCAGGTGTGCCGCGAAGACTGGCCCACCGAAGGCATGGGAGTGCTCTACTTCGTCGTGGCCAACCTGGTCCTGTGCTATCTGCTCCCGCTGTGCGTTATCACCCTCTGCTACGTGTTCATCTGGCTCAAGGTGTGGCGCCGCCGACCCCCGGGAGAGGCGCACGACTTCGCCGTCGAAAACATCATCCAACGCTCCAAGATCAAGGTGGCCAAGATGCTGCTCGTGGTGGTCGTGGTCTTCGCCATCTCCTGGCTTCCTCTGTACGCCATTTTTGCTCGGCTGAAGATGGGGGAGCCGCTGGCAGACGGCAGCCTCGAGCAGTCACTCATCGAGGTGGCCGCGCCGGTGGCCCAGTGGTTGGGGGCTTCCAACAGCTGCATCAACCCCATCCTGTACGCCTTTTTCAACAGCAAGTTTCGCATGGGCTTCAAGGCTATCCTGTTCCGACGACAGTGCTGTTGTTGCTGCTGGTGCTGTTGTGACGGGGCCAGTGGCGGGCGTCGTCGCTCTGCGGCCAGTGCTGCGCGCCATGAGCTCTCCTGCAACCGGCCGTCCAGCGTGCGGACTTCGCAAGCTGTGGCTCGCAGAAAGGACTCTCGCCTCTCGGACGTGTTTTGACTGTGACGACGACGAAGAGGCGTGCCAGATATCGGTGCAGTGTTAAGGAGACAAAATTTCTCTGTGTCGCAGTGTGTCGTACACACGGAAAAATAGGGGCGCAAAGCGTAATATGTCTTCATGAAATCGGCCGAGAGAAGTTTTATTACCTGCTCCTATTATCTGACAGCCTCATATTCAGTGATGTGTAATGTTAAGATGTCATGGAACGTGCAATGTGGAAAGCTGCATGAAGCTCGTGATGTGGTAATGGTTCTCCCATAAATGTTCGCGACTGTCGTGTTACCGCAGTGTCAGGTACTTGTACAGTAAGAATATTAAGAGCACAACACCCGTTGCCGCCATTTTAAGTAATGTAAATTATCATTACTTGTTAATGATTGTTCTAAGCCAAATGCGGTTGCTCACTTCATGGTATTCACGAGGATAGGACGAAGCGTCTGACTGTATATAGGTGAACTGAAAGACTGTTCTCACAATATATCGGTGCTCAGAACGACCAAATTCTGCTAAAAGAAAAAAAGCGACTCAGAATAGCATTTTTGCAAAGTGTAATTAATCAGGTGCGAGTGTGCAGTTATTTTGCTGTTGAAGTTCGTGTTGTATAATTTCTTGGCACTGAGCTCGAAAGTTGGACCAGTGAAACAGATTAGAAAAATTAAGCGCAAACGTTAAAAAAATATCCGATTTATGTTGGCATACGCACACTGGAAAAAGAATCTTGAATTTCAGGAGCCTCTCCACAATAGGCACTTCAAGAAAGTGCCAAAGTAGACAAGATCATCTAAAGTTCGTCGTGTGTCTCTGCATGTTTCTTAATGCCAAATTGCCGAGCGTTTGGCGGGCACTTGCCGTCACAAAAATTAATAAGCAGTCAGCAGACCATTACCTTGCTACCAAGCTAACAAAGGTATATGCTATAGCTGTCTCCAGTCAAGTTAGAAGGCTGGATGACGAGTGTCACAACAAGTAAATGAGACTTACCCAAAGTCCAAGCGCTTTAGAAGGCCAACTTGTTTATAAGCCTCCGAAAGCTCCTCTGAGGCACTTTGTTGTGGTTTACTTTAAATGATAGCAGTAGCAGCACTTGACAATCTAAAGTACTTACAAACAGGATTGTCGGATATACCTATGTCAACCGTTGGTTAGAAAATGTGCCGAACATAGATCCTCATCAGAATATTGATTGCGTTTCTTATATATACGGGACTGTGATTTTTCATCACAGAATTTGTGTTCTTCACAGAGAACACTTCACGTACTCCAGATATTGGAGGCCCAGCTGTACCTTCTTTCTTTAGCCGGAGAGCTGGCGTAGCGGCTGTAGGATAAAATTAGAGATAGATTTATTTGGTGTTCCTTCTGTGAAAAATATTGCTTTGTGAATTTATGGGAAGGCTATGATAAAAGCTGTGATGATTGAGCCAAGCTGGGAACCTAAACCACATAACTGCTATTACAATGCAGGTACGCACACGAAGTTCGAAATTCCATTCGCGCTCGCAGTAGACAAACATTTTAATTCATCGTGTTTCGAGTTCTAGGTCCCATTCATTATCACAAATTCATCTTCCATGCTCTGACACTTTGCAGTCTTCCCTGGAGCTTTTAGCTTGTCAGTACCGATGTAATTTTCTCCATTTCGTCCTTTCCTTTTTGGGGATTACGCGTCTCTTCTTGCTCTTAAGTAGTGCTCGCAGAGAACAAAGCTTGTCACAGGCAGAAGAGTGTCCACTGATTCTATGAAATCCAGTGAAATCTTCTTCCGCCATTGTCTTTCATCGGTGTGAGTAAGCCTTTGCCATCATCTTAGATCACCTGCAAAGCAACATGCGCCTGATAAGTACAAGGCTTAGCTCTGCAGATATATTAAGCTTGTTTTCGCAACGTGTTCGCAAAATGATTACCTTAACATTCCCTTTAATAACGAACTCTAGAAATCCACCTTATTCCGTGCCAGTGATGGCACTATTGGCGCGAAATTCTCCGTCCCCCAGCCTAGCAGAACCTCTCAGAATTTACCACAATTTCTTGCCTCACGTTGTTAACTTTTCGTAAATATGACGCGTTATGCCGTTAGGCACTAACGTATGCGAATAGCATTTTCCTATACCTAATCTAGTGCTGTGAATGTCATGAGGGCTAATAGGCTGTGCAGATTCACTTTAAACCTCGGTCTTTCTGGCACACTGAGGTTCTAGAAGCAACAAATGGAAACAATATATGACTTCTCTGATTGCATTAACATACCATTAAAGAGAGGTGAAATAGAATGTGCCCAAACGGTCGAGAGAAGAACAAAATAAATACAAAGCTGAAATTATTTCACATCTTTAAAGCAAAAAGGCAGGAATCCTTATCAAGATAAGATTTTGGTTCGCGCCAGAGCGTCTTGGAACAAGAATTTGTTAACTTCTAAAAAAACAAGTAAATCTACTACTCTCTCCATACTTTGTAGCACAAATACTTAGCAGTGTTGGAGACAGGGCAACTGGCGACAGCTAACCTGGGAGCGAATTCACTAATCTGCGCAATAGTTAGTGAAATTGGCTGCAATTTTTGTTCTCTCGTGCCCGGCTATTGCTATCGGGGCCAGCACATATGTGTTTAGTAGGGTAGATGTGTAGGCCAGTTGGTGAGACATGAAGGAGCTAGACACCGCAGCGGACACGGGACAGAGAAAGAAGGCGACACAGGGCGGTACTTGCAACTAAAATTTTATTTGAAACTTCATGGCTTTATAAAGACCGAGGCACGTGTGATCTTACAATCGGGTAAAAAAGGATGAATGAAAAGCAACAGATAACAACACCTAACTGACAACAATGCACAGGAAAGATATGCGAGTCACAATGTACAGAAATCAGATTTTAAACCTCGCATGATGAGCATTGCATAAGGTTTAAAATCTGATTTCTGTACATTGTGACTCGCATATCTTTCCTGTGCATTGTTGTCAGTTAGGTGTTGTTATCTGTTGCTTTTCATTCATCCTTTTTTACCCGATTGTAAGATCACACGTGCCTCGGTCTTTATAAAGCCATGAAGTTTCAAATAAAAATTTAGTTGCAAGTACCGCCCTGTGTCGTCTTCTTTCTCTGTCCCGTGTCCGCTGCGGTGTCTAGCTCCTTCACATATGTGTCCTGGCTAATCACAGCTGTTTGCGCTTCTTCTGCAGGAAAAAGAACAGAGAAAACTTGACTACGACCATAAATATGCGCCCCACTTGAGTATGCTAGAGGGTACATAACCTTCTAATTCACTGCTGCATTGTGGGCACACACATTGGTATGGATGAGATTTTGAAGCCACGCAGTTATTGATAAGCTAACATTAGAAGCCCCACCGTGCAGAAATAACAGCGTCCGGCGTCAGGGGACGTGTAGTGTTTAATGCACACTTCACCTGTCACCTGCCACTTCTGGCAGGTGGCAAAATGGAGAGAGGGCAATCCTTCTTCTCTACTTGCTAAGGAGAGAAGGGAGAGGCCGAGAGGTGGCTGCCATAAAAAGACCCTCCCCCCAGAAAATGACTTCGTAAAATTTATAATGACCACCAGTCACTCAACAAAAATGGAATGGCTAAGAATGACTCAGAAAAGAACACCGCAAAGTTGCTCAGCAGTTTGCTCACCAAAGTTGAGAAAGGGACCTTCAATGAGCGAAGAAATACATGAAAAGTACTTAAAAAAATATGAAGATAAGATGTATAAGAGAAGCAATTAAAACCAAGGAGAATGCCTTGTGCTAACGCATTGTCATCTCATAAAGATAATTAGGAGTCAAAGGAAGTTTTTCTGAAGCATGCTTGACGTATCGATAAATAAACCACGGGGAAGCTTACTAAATTAGACAAGAATGAGCGCTGAATGTTACTGCGCATAGGTATACAAAAGCAGAGATTGAGGGTAGGTTGCGAGTCGGGTGTCACAGCCACTGGAAACAAAATGGGGCTGGCTTACAAAACGGAAAGCGGCGAGGGAAACTTGTTCGTGCTTTTCCATTCTTTGGATTAGTGCTATGTTGGCCGCCGTATTAACTGGCGTATCGCTGGCTATCGCAAATGGCGAGCTTTTGGGCCTGTAGCTGAAGCCCGCGCTGACCATCATTGGTTTAAATATCAGGACTGCTCAAGACACCAGCGCCTATCGATCGTTGAGTGATCTGAAGAATGCAGAAGTACTAACAGCTTTTTTGGTCGGGCCCTGACCCTTAAAGGCATCTTTGATCACTAATTGCTATCATGCATGCCAGCATTAGATTCATTTACATGAGCTACATAAAAAAAACAAGCAGTTTACGCTGCTCATTCGACCTCATATGACAGAGATAAAAAAAATGTAAGCACCACACAAGCATTCAGAACAAAGCGTATTTTGCTCAAAACGTGGCTTCAGCTCATCGCTAACATTACTCATGAGTGCCGCGAGGAAAACAAATCTGTAACAAAAAGTTAGCGCTAGCCACTAAGGAAAAGGTAGGAAAATACAAACTGACAGCGATGGATGCGAAAGCAGGTAGTCCTTCGGCCATCTTCACGGAGCTGATTTACACTACAGGAGACTTCCAGCACAGAGTTTGTGCAAGGAAACATAATTCTTTTTAGTTTGTATGCAGTGCCGTGGTGCCATTCGTCCCCCTGTGAGTCGCCCCCTATTGTGTAAGAAGTAAACACGACACAAAAACAGACACTTGTCGCGGAGTTCAAAGCGTCTGTTCATTACCATAGGTACTCTCTTCTGTTCTGATAATCACAAGTTAAAGAATCACTTTCATAGTGTTGGTGGCTCACAGAGAGAGAACTTCCGCTCGAAACTACGCGCCTTCGGCGTAAGCCGCGCTTTGTTTTCATTTTCCTGAAATTATAGGGTCGTAAGGAACAAGAGAGGCTGCAGGTGGAATGTAAAGGTTTGGCCACTATCTAAAACACTCAAAAAGTGTTCCGAATTTTGATCAGTCGCTGCCTTATTTAAACATCCAGTAAACTTACAAGGAAATCGTTGTACATATTTGAAACTGAGGAGATCAAAGGGTGATATATCGATTTTTCGTTTTTAGTTAGTTGTTGGTCAATGGGAAATTAACAGTTGAGCAATTTTTCACCCCAAAGACAATTCATTATTCGTTCTACATTTGGTCACTTATGTTTCAGATAAAAAACTGTTCCCTTGCTAATTTTTCTTCAGAGATGCCACAAATTAAAGGGGTTGAGACATCAAACTTTGAGGCTATAAAAAGTTTCTTATGGACTTCCTCTGTATGTAAGGTCACCCACGGCGGAGTATTGGATGCAACAAACGCTGAAAATACATTTTAATTCAGCTGCAAAGAGTCCCTGAATTCTCTTTCTCATGATCGATACCCATCTCTAGCGCTATATATAGCTGGTGACGTAGAGCTGTGCGAACAATATCCGTGAATAGTAGTGACATCACAGCACAGTAACGTGACGTACTATGAACGGCGACGCGCAACATCGACCAGACGGTGCTTAGTCGGCGACTAAGCGGTCGGTGTGCTGATGGGCAAATATGCCGTTGCTGACGCACCAGCCGGCATCAGCAGGGGTTCGTATGTGCGACGTGTACGGTTGTGGAGAGCAAGTTCCCAAGTTTTCGCGAATACAAATGGTCACCGAGCATTGTTTAGACAACAGTGACCTGAAATCTTGGATTACTAACATCTTAGGACGCAAATACAATGAGCGGGAAGCGCCGCTTTTAGCCGGTGTGACCCTGTGTACCGAAGAACGCTGCAGCACCCGGCAGCAGTCGTCGGCGTCGCATGTGTACAACAAATTAAGCCATTTTAATCATTTAAAATATGCACCGAACATACTTCTAGGTGAGGGAATTTAAAGTCAAGCATTGAACACATCGGAAAAAGTAGTTACAACGAGAGAGAAACGCCGGATCTACGCGGTGTCAACAATCTGGCTATGAAGCGTTCCCCAGGCTGGCACTCGCTTTCATCGGCGATTCTTGTTGAGTTACCGCACTGCATAAACAAGTAAACGTACAGCCGGTGCAAAAAAAGAGATTGTTCATCATACTTAGAACGCAGCTTTACATTTAATACCGAATGAAGGCGCAATTTCTGCCGAGGCAGCAATGTGAACAAAAGTAGAGCTGAGGTGCAGTCGGGGGCACATTCCTGAGGAATTCCATACTCGCGCGGTAAATGCTGAATCCTGTAGAATTATCTTGAAGCATTCGTTTAGCGAATACGCGGACTGTTTGCTAAACAAGCAGCAGGAAAGAGCGAGCAGCAGACATAATCAGCAGCCACGGGACCCGGAGCAGTCTCGCGGCGCGGCTGCGCGGGCGGAACGAAGTAAAGACAGCGACGAGTATAGGTCGGCACGAACAGTGCGACATCGTGCCGCTGTAATGTGACCGAGGGATCGGCCGACTGACGCGCTATCGGGTACGGGCCACCGACACAGACGTCCGCCGAGCATCGGCGTAGTCAGGCAAAGCTAAATGCAACGCAGAAACCGCGTTGTAATACGCGGTTGCCGACTGAGATTGGCCCAAGCGAGCCGCTTGGTTTCAGAACTCTATGTCGTCCCTCGTCCGCTGGGCTTTGCTCAGCATATCGCAGTACCGGACGCCATTTCGAAAGGCATTGGTGTACACAGCATGTGTACGAGGGCAGACGGCGCAGCCGTCCGTGCGTCACTCCTTTTGGGGTCCACATGGCAAGGGTTGCTGCTCTTGCCTGCGGTGACGTCATAACACACCCCGGCGCTCAGAAACCGAAACCGAAATCACTGAGCAAAAATACTGCGATAATAAAATATTTATCACGCATATATGAATCGCGGAGCACGTATCACGCGTCCTGGGGCAATAAACAATGTTTGAAATAAAGAACACGCCAACCAAAGATTTGTTGTCTCCACCCCTTTAATAAAATATATATTCCCTACGCGTTCCTCGGTTTCACTAACTGTTGGCGTTATACATGTGCGTGTCGTCACAAGCCGCTCAATTCCCTATCCTTGTCTGCTAATAAGGAACACGATACGTTATTCCGAAATTTTGGATAAATTTATGTTACCAGAAGTTTACTACGCGGGCCCGGTGTTTACCACATGTGCCAAGGACGCAATAGTCGACAAGGCAATGTATTATAAGATCGGATACCGAAAATCAACCAATTCAGGATTACAACCGTTGCCTGAGCTCCTTCATGAACCTCGACATTATAAAATAGACTATGAATGAGCCGAAAAAAAAAAAGTTTTCATTCAATGTCGTTGGTGCTCGCATGTCACAAAGCTCAGGAGAGTTTCAATTTGATGAAGTTGTTCATGTTGACCGTTAAAGCATTCTTCTTTAGCTGCGAATCACTATGCATGCAATCCTGCTCGGAATTCACGAGCGGGCTGTCCCTCGTTCCCTTTTGCTTACCTTAATTACTGTTCGTGCTTGGTCTAAATATCAAATATAACAGCTTTATGATTCGAAAGCAATTTTCGTTCCACTTCATTATCATCATCATCATCGTTTTTGAGTTTCACTTTAGGGAGACACTGAAGCCTGCGAGAAATCTTCCGCTTACCTTCAGAAAACAGGGCTGTGTCTGCGTGACCTTCATTTAGTTTCATGCGCGCCTAGGCATTTTTTTATGAGGAAACTGCCTGCCATGAAGCCATTTGTATTTCCCACGCTCTCGAAGCGACATATGACGTAATTTATTATATCTTTGAAAAATGTCAAACGTGTTAGTTCGCCAGGGTGTTTACTGTATAGAAGCCGTCTTCTTGGCTCGGCCTCTCTGTGTTGACTTAGCTAACAGAGTCGGTTGTACAAACAGAAAAATGACAGAAATCATAAGCCATATATATTACCATCACTTTAGAAGCTCAAGCAAGCTTTCGTTTTACAAAGCGGTGTTTTACTTAACCTCATGCTTCATTTATAAATCAGAGCTCCAGCCGCATGTCCTAATCCGCAGTCAGAGCTTACTTTAATGTTCATTTACATGCGGCTGTCTGAAGGCGCGAACATGCTTTAATTATCATGCCTTAGTGCTGTAGTGCCAAAACCTTTTACTGCCTGAGGATGGGGTCTTAGCAACGCGAAATACGCCAGAAGAATGCTGCGACCTTTGTGTGCCTGTAAATGTTGATAACCATGCAGTCTGGATTCGTTTTTTTTTTTGCACGCGCTCAGGTACTTAGTTGCGCAACTACTGTAGCAGTGGCTAGAAGGTTTGCTTTGATTATTTTTGCACTATCAACATTTCTCTGCTCTCATCAGAACAGTGGTCTTAACGCAACAAAAAATACACTTAGCATGAACGAACGCTACGAGCAGATAAATCGCGAGATAATTTTTTGCCGTTAGTCCCTTGGTTAAGGACCGTGATAAGGAGCTAACTAAACATTTCAGACCGCATTCTTTTTCTTTCCCACGCCATCGTTATTTCAGGTTAGATTGTGTTTCCGTCCAACACATTCGCTATATCCAACTAACTGTAGTTGTACCATAGTGTTCCCAGAACATCGGCTTAGCCTATTCGCCCGGCGGTAAAGGGCGCTTCGTTAAGCCTGGGCTCCCGTGGGCGCTTGTCTGAGCCAGACGTTTGCGGTGCACTTCATATAGGCTGCGGAGTGCAAGCAGGGATTAGCTGCCACCAAATGGACATAACGTGTTTTCAGATTGCAAAACACCCGACTTGCAGCTACTGCTATTGATGTGAGGCTGTTTATAGTTCTCGTTCTTCTATACCTACTTCGTTGTTGCCCTTACATCCCACACCGAAAACATTGAGTGGTAGGCGACCCACCATCTTATTCTGCTCGGACCACTTGTACCTCAGCCCTTGATGTCGTCGCGTCAACGCTTTGCATTCGCGTGTACCCAGTGCAGTGTGAGCACTGTTTTTTCATTCTTCATGTGTAACTGACATTAACTTGAGCCCTGACGCTTGCTGTTCTCTGTCACTTTATGGGATCTTACACTTGAAGATCCTCGTGGTTTTTTCACTACAGTATCGTCTCCTATTGCCCTCTGTACATAAAACATGGTTGTTGTAAAGCTGAGGACGACGATGCTTGATTGTTCTTTTTTTTATTGGCGCAAGGGCAGCTTTTGCCCAGAGAGCGCCATTGCACAAGGTGTTGTGATCTACTCGACGTGAGGTCAAAGACCCATTTTTGAAGCATCTCACCCCGGAAAGGCCGAACACTAGGCTAGGGCAAATCTTGTACCCACTCGAAGCTGCTGACACAATTACACACCGGTCCTTTCTTGTGGTGCTAGTGAATCGCTATCCTTTTCCAAGAAAGAATAGCATTTCATAGGGAGAGACATTCATCTGAAGCGCTTGCATTTTAGAACTTGCACAGCTGGAAATAGTTGCAAGCTGCGCTCGTATACTCTGCTTTCTGTTCTGTACTTTAGTTATATGCTCTGCTTGCCTGTTTCCAACCAGTCCGGCACACTCTTGATATTCTACCAAATGCGCGGAGGAAAACATGGCCTCGGTGATCAAAATTTTATCTAATGCCGCGTTCAGGGCTAGGTGGAAGGACTTAACGCTCCTTAAGTTTTCTTGCTTTTAGATGAAATCCGGGGCCCTTCGTTTCTTTATGAACAATCTCATGCATTTGCATCGCTCACAAACTCACTGCTATTAGAAATTTCTCAGCCTCTTATACGCCGTTATATTGACACCAATACCCGACGGACCCTCTCTTCAACACACAACCCAGGCTGCACTATGCGCGTACAACCTACCTTATTCAAGCCGCGTATTTTCGCAACTGGAAAAACAATTTTCTTCCCACCTCGCAGCGACAGCACAACGCCTGTACGACACAGTGAATGCCGTCAGTGGTCTTGTACTGGATTTTATTATTTGTTGATTTACTCAAAACACCTGCAGCGCTCAAAGGCATTATTACAGCAGAGGAAAAAAATATGTAATGTTTGCATGAGGCCGAAGTAAGGAGAGAAGAAACGAAAAAACAAAATACAATGGCACGATAGAAGTAAAAAATGAACCTGAAAACAAACAGAACAGCTGCAGCCTATTACGTGTCTAAAACAAGCCTGAAATTGATCGAAGATTTTTCACTATGATTGCCACACGCCACTTGTTGTTTCCCTCCGAGCATGTGTAGTGGTGCATTATAAATAGGAAGATAAAGCGGCGGAAATTTGCTCTGTTCTGTTGCTGTGGAGCCTGATGAGCTGAATCATCCTCTTTCTCAGAGCAAATTAACGTTGTTCTTTATATCTATCCTTCGGCATCCGCTCGGCATCTGTTCCGCGGACAGCTCGCTAACTGCTCGCTGAAAATGCCCTAACCAAAGGATGTGCGCATACATGCATTTCCTCTTTCATGTCTTAAAGTAGGTGTCAGGTTAACACAAGTAAAGTACGCTCTCGGTGGTTAAATTTTTTTTCTCAAGCAATAAACGTTTCTAAGTACACGGCTAATAACAGAGTCAAGAGGTCCACAGTTCTCTGCCCGGTTCGGCTTATGCATCCACATTTTTTGCTTCACAACTTGCCAAGAAATGCGACAGCCCGCAAGAAGCAAAACTTCCTTCCAATATTGTGGCAGCGCAGTTGGACGACAAAAACTTCAAGGCATCGTGGCAACACAGCGCTCTGTCCGACATCGAAGTCGCCCAGCAACTACTGACTTCATGACTGCAAGTACAGGTAAACTGGCCTTCAAACACGGGCGCATCACCTCTGCGCAAATTCCCCCTCTGAAATCACTGGAGGACTACAACTTGTTTGCTGCGGTCGTGTAGAAGTAACGAGAGAAAACGATGAGAGTTTCCTGAAAGACGCTTGAGTGCCGCTCACTAGGCGCGCCTCAGGACAACCCCTCTCCAGAGCGCTGAGCGCAGACGCATACTGCGATGGAAAGCTAATTCGGCTGCGGTATGTTTCGGTATATGATGTCAGTGCCGCGCCACGGCATTTTGAAGCTTGACTTGAAGCATGACTTTGCAGGTCGACTTCAAGATTGACTTCATTGTTACACTTACAGGTCGCGAATCCTGACCTTTCTCTTGATCGTGAATCTTCACCACTTATAAAGTGGCCTCTAACATCAATACAGCCATACCTGGTGCTGCGCTGCCAACAAAATAATATGGAAGCGCAGAGGTGGCGGCAGTGAGCAAAGCATAAAGATCTAAATGTGAAAAGCCGCGGCTTAACTGTTTATGAGTAGCGAGCTGTAAGCGTGTCTCACACGCATGAAATTGGTAAAATGGCACCCAGAACAACTCGGGGAATTCAAGGACATCATTTTTAACCGGTTTCGACCACTGGTTTTGTAGAAAAAAAATGGGTACAGATTTGTACCAATAACTGCGTTAAAAGACCGCAGATGTGGTGCGTATCCATACCGAAATCTTTTGGCCGTATAAGACAACTTGCTTTAGAATTTAGAATTGCCTCCAGTGGTATTGTGAATCAGCTCACTGACGGAAAAGGCTGAAAAGGTCAACCAGTTTTTAAACGTTTTTTTTCCCCGCCAAACTGGGCCTCGTTGAACTGTACACGTGCTCTTTTCAAAACTCCCAGAACACCGAGGAGGTCTAGTAGAGAAAGATAATAAACACGCTGAATGGCTTCTTTAAGAGCTCTGTAGTATTCAGGTCACAAAATGAGGCAGCATTGGGGCACCGTTTTCCGGCTTTGAAGCAAGTGGGTAGGAAGCAAGTTAGTGGCGGTGGTGGCGGTGATTGTTAATGCACCGAAGAGATTAGCCTTACAGTGGCCGCCACGGTAGCTCCGTGACTTGGCAGCGTTCGGCTACTGATGCCGAGGTCGCCGGATCGGATTCCGGCCGCGGCAGCCGTGTTTCGATGGAGGCGAAATGCAAAAACGCCTGTCTTCTGTTCGCTTTCTGTGCACAATAAAGAAGCCTGGGTCGTCTAAATTAATTCAGGGCCCTCCACTAAAGCGTCTCTCATAGCCCGTGTGTAGCTTTGGGGCGTTACACACTGCGTACCACACCAAACCAGCTCTGCGTCAAGCTTAAAACAACGCAGCTGCTGGTGGCAGCAATGAAGACCGACCACTGCCGACCGTGAGTATCGTTGTCACCAAAGCCAGGTTTCTTTGTTTTTTTTTGTCGGGCATATGTTCATTTAAAAAAAGAAAGTTTACAATTCCAGTTGTCGCCTGCGTGGCCATCGGCTTGCAACTCCCAATAGTACAAAGAGTGTTGCAAACTGCGGCAAACCGATACTAGGAAAGTATCTATGAAATGTACACTGAGAACAAGTTGAAGTTGACCAGTAACGATATATTACCGCATTCCAGCGACAAATCAGACGACGCTTTCATTGAAAACAGCGTTTATATAAGCAAAAAAAGAAGCACAGGTGTTGCCGTAACGTGCAGATTTCGCAAGTAAACTGCGGTGCGTCGACATGTTTTTTTGTGAGTGTGTGTGAATCACAGAGGCTAGGCTACACCACAATTCACTTCAAAACAGTCATCACGGAGTCTTTTAAAGTGTCGACATCATAAGCTTGAATCGAGTGGCGGAAAAATTTTTAAATGTCACGTTCTCAGTTATGAATGACCCTTTTCCTGGCGGACAAAAGTTAACATAGCCAGAAAAGGCCAGAGAACCGATTTCGGTGATGGTGAATTTTTTATGGCGCAAGGGCATGTGCGGCCAGAGAGCACCAAGGCCCAAGGTATTTTCTGCTACACAAGTTGGGGCCAAAAACATATTTCCCTAGCATTTCAGCACACATAAGCTGAACACCAGTCCGGGGGAATTGTATCACCGGTAGGTAACCGGCAGCACTGGGGATCAAACTCCGCACCTCCCGCATGCAATTCGGATGCTCAAACCATTAGGCCACCGATGTAGTGATCGATTTCCACTAAACGCAAGAAATTTGATGGAGTTGCTCCCATTACTATTATAAGAACGTGTTTGTTGTTGGTTCTGTGCACAACTGCACGCTGATTCACCATAAGGCAAACTAGACCCGTTTTCCGGCAATCATCAACGCTGCATTAGCAAAGTTCGCAAGGTCTCAGTTAGCACGTACACTACCTCGCGTATCAATCCTGTAAACTGAAATTTAATAAAATGCGGATCCCAATACTTCTAATCACCTTCACTAAATTTGTCGCATGCACGCACTCAATGGATCCTTTTATATACGGTGACTGGTGCCGCGAAGTGGCGTTTTCCCTGCTCCAAGTCAATGGACTTGTAAGCAATGGCGTCGTCAAGCAAGTGCATTGACATTAATGTGATGACCATGAGAAGAACATCTAACCCGAGGTTGCTGAGCACACCTCCTGCATGTGTTATCAGTTAGCGCGCACTCATGGTGAGCACAGCGTGCACAGGATGCCCCCGTCATGAGCAGGCTTGTGAATGTTTGAAACAGCTGGTTGTCGAACCTCTTCCATTCGTCACCAAGACTGCAACGACTACGAGCACGAATGCACACCCGTAAAAGGAGTGCAGCTTAGTGGCCGCTGCACAGCGTGGCCAGTAACGGTTGTCGGCAGAAAGCGATATGAGAGAGGTATGCTGCACGGACGTCCGCTTCTCGCACTAGCAAAGAAACAGCGAAAATAGAAATACCCCTATAAATCCGCCGTGAACGCTAAAAGCATGCGAGATGGCATTTCTCGGTCGCTCAGTGTCGCGTCTGAATCGCAAGGTTTAACGACAGAAGTGTAGAAACAATACTCAAACTTTCGCTGCTGGACTAGAGAAGAACAAAGGACACAATAAAAAAACCTCCAGAATCCCAGTGTGCACATTGTTCTTATGAAAGCGCTGCGTACAGCATCGTTGCTTTTACTTATTTGCGATGAACTCAAACCCATTCTCCTTTATGAGAGGTATAATCTGGGTACAAGTTAATTTGCGTCTTGCTGGTAATGACCGAGAAATCACTGCTTCAAGGCGATGAGCCATTAAAAAAACAAGCACAAAGATTATGTCTCCTACAGCACGTTTCTCTGACACGACTTCTTATTATACGTTGAGCAATCCATTTTCTAACCGGAGTATCGCAAAATTGTGCATTATAATATATTTCCACTAGTTTCAGTTCAGTAATTGCGCCACCGCAGTAGCCGTTCTAAAAGCACCAAAAAAAAAATACCGAACGTACCTCTCTGCAGAGAAAACAATGCTCTAAGGTAACCTCGTGTTCGAATTGACGAAGAGAAATGCAGCAACCGGAGCAGCTGGTCCTGACAGCGTATTACGTTAAGTCGAGCCGTGCAGCATGCAGGCTTTTCATCTCGATCACTAGCGAGGAACCGTACCTAACAAAGAAAAAACTTAAAGAAGAAAAACGGTATGCTGTAAGCAGCATGCCTGAGTTTTCGGCGAAAAATATTTCACTAAACAACAAGAAAGAACAAAACTGATGAAATGAAAAGCAATGTAAGACACTGTGGCCACGTCATTTCATGGTAGCCGTTACCGTGCGCTGCTATCTTGCCTAATCTGAAAATGGACGAGCGGTATTTGTCAGCGAATAATTATGTAATTGAAAGCAAGGTGTAAACCAGCGTTTCTACATATATTGCATGCCAAACCAAAGTTAAGCTGCTGTAAAAAGGCATTACCGTGACCAGCAAAATGCAACTCACTAATGAATGTAAGCCAGCGCACACGATTGTCTCAGCGACGGCAGCATGCCACTGGTTCGACACGGCAGCTTGGGACGTTTCCTTCTAGCGTTGTAGCCGCGTTCTGTGATGGTTCGAGCTCGGCTTTAGGCGTCAAAATGGCCACCCTACCACGCAAGTAACCTCTCCACTCTGTTTAGTCAGGCTGTGTCGCTTAGCACTGTCTCACCACCCTAAAAGTTTTGAGCCACATAACTATCCGAAACACACTTCTGAAAAACACTGAACAATTATGATTTATGATTCTTTTCACTGGGGCTGCAAGCTAAGTTTCAGGTCACATTCTACCATTTGTACTGAGTGAGCTAATTATTAACACGTCCACTGTAACCAAACATCATAGTCGTTTATACGAAGACGTGCACCATACCACCTACCATCGCCGATAGCTTGCCTACGTATTGCGGAGTTATTTTTCACATGTCTTCCTATGCATTTTATTTGTAATTTCGCTTTCAAGGCCTGCACGCAACAATTTTTTTCATAGCCTGAAGAACACAATTCAGCTGGCACAGTGAAATATTGTCAGCTCCATAAAGATTCTTTCGATGAAGAGCATTTGTCTAACATCATGTGTTTTATGGTTATGCCAATGTAGTGTCCTTTTTTTCACAAATACAACTGGTTCGGCAGTTACCTGCGCCATCATAAGGTGCCCGTTTTCAGGGAAGTGAGGTAGGGGCACGACGATAGGACAGGTAGGCAACAAGCGCGAACCTCGTGTGGTGATCACAGCTTATAAGGTTGATATATTGCCTTAGGGGCCCCAGGCAGTAAAAACATAGGCTGACAGGCTGACATGCTCAAAAGCCGCGCAGTGTGAGGGCTTAATTACGGCGGTGTATACAACCTCAGACACCACCAGATGGTAGATCTCTCGCAGTTAAAGGCATGGTATTATATAGGAGTGAACAGTTTATCTGCAATCCTCAATTCTGGAACTGAAATCCGAAAGTGCAGATAATATATATATATATATATATATATATATATA